>NC_089814.1:12291590-13491590 GCF_029633855.1 Hoplias malabaricus | reverse complement strand
TGGTAAAAAAACAACGAATTTAATATTCCAGTTTCTCTAAATAGTCAATTAGCCAGGGCATGTTTGTCGTCCAAATTGTGTAATTTAATTTATTGTATAGTACTGGATTGTATTTGACACTGAATCAACTAGGCTAATATTGAAAAATAACAAGTCAATAAGTCACCACAATCACTACAAACTACCTCAAACAAAGGTTACATAGTGTAGTTTACTGAGTGCTAAGCTCATACTAGCAAGTACATTTTCTAAGGTAAAATTACTAGTGTTAAACAACTAAATCTAGTGTTCTTTTAAGGTTTTCTTCTGATAGGAATAAGATGGCTTTTTTATGTTCATCACCAAAACCAACATATGTTGTGATTTGGGCAATGGTATACTGGTCAATCTATATGACCATGTTGGCTGACCAGCTATACTAGCACTTCACCAGCATAAAATTCAATTCCATAGAGCCATTTCAATATTTAATGGTTATGTCTTAGTATTGGCAGAAATAAAAAGAAATAATGTAGGATGGCATGGTGGTGTAACAGATATTGTCCTGGAGTTGTGGGTTTGAACCCCACCTCAGATGACTGTCTGAGACATTTGGTGTGTTCTCTCTGTGTCTGCATGGGTTTCCTCCAGGTGTTGCGGTTCCCCACACTGTCAGCTAAGAAGGTAACATAATATCCATGTTGCCAAGCATCATGGTGTATGATGAGAGTCCTGAGGAATCCTAAGAGTTGGGACACCAGCTCACCAGAACAAAACTTAACAAGGGGAATGTAGCTGCAGGAGAGTGAAACTTACCTATTGTTGAGACTACGGTGCCAACAAAGTAGAAGGCCCCAGCGAAGTCCCATCGAGGCCTCAGGGCATCCACTCGGATGCCAGTGACAAAAGCATCCTCATACTGCCTCAGCAGAACATGTAGGGTATCCAGACTGAGCCTGTGCTGCTGGGTAAAATTATCCAGCTGTTCCTGCCAGCGCCGGTGGGCCTGGAGCTCGGAAGGTCGCTCCAGGGCAGAGAACACCAATGCCCCACAGAGCAGATAGAGCAGGATGAGCATCGCCAACAGGCCAAAACGGGCGTTGTCCTCGTTCAGGTGCAGAGGCAAGCAACAGCTGCTGCTGACATCCTGCCTCCGAGGCATGACTTACACACCAGTGAGAAGTGACATAAACACACACATGCACACACACATGCGCACACACAGAAGGGAAGCTCGCTTGCTCACATGCATGCAATTACAGATGGATTAGGACTTTGTGCAAAATAAAGAATGACACATAAAATGTGACACGCCTCCAAGTGGGCATTCTAATGGGTGTTATATAGGGTTCTACATGGATTGTTTGACCCATACAAACAACAGTGGAACATTTTTTGGTCCTATGTGCAACCATTTTAACAGCACAACTTGCATATAATCATTTAGCCTGGCCTAGAAACACTTATGAATGCAAATGGGCCTTTGAGTGCCCACAGTTTTATATAGAGCTACAGCCTTTACTAAAGAACCATTGATGAACCACATTTTTAAGGTTCAGTGCTTTGAGATATGCCATTCTGAGCAGCTGGTAACAGGAGGCAGTTCAACCCCAGATGGCTATCTCATCCCATGGCAGCGTCCAAGTTTGACGAAGAGCTGGAAACAGTGATGTGCTTCTGACAAATGACCAAGCTGAACCTCAGGCATCCCTGTAAAACACAACACTGCCATTCCTGATTTCCATATTATATATATATATATATATATATATATATATAAAATAAGACTCCAGATATAAGGCTAAAATTTACATGTACACTGCATGTCCAAAAGTTTGTAGACATATGATTAGGGAATTCTTCTATATTAAGATACCCCTATTATGGATTTCTGATGCATTACCTGTATATTTGCATACTGTATACATGACCCATTAGCCTAAGGCCACCATGCTCAATGCCAAGTGTAAGCAAAAGGATGTGTAAGCCCCCAAGCTCTGGGCTTGGTGCTGTGGAACTGGGAACCATTGGGGTGAGATGGACTGGCATTGGTGATGCACGTCTTTCACCTTTAATCTCGCCATTACTGTCCTGACTAAATGACATTAAATTCTTTTAAAAAAAATTTACATAATCTAGTAAAAAGCCCACCCAGGAGGACAGTGAAAGCTATTACTGCAGCACTGGTAGTTATACAAGGAATATTGGAGGAACGGTTGTCTACAGACTTTTGGACATATAGCATAGTTTCAAAAACAATTATTTGTAGAACTTCAATGAGCGCTAGCAGCAGCTAAAGGATCATATTACGAGTTCTGAAATAGTGAAGTAACTTTCCAAGTTCAGCGCTTTGTATGTTTTTATATATATAAAATATCTGTCACTTACCTGATGTATAGTCTAATTCCCAGTCATAAGCCTTATTGCTCTAGTTACGTCCAATTAACTATTCTTTCTTAGTAATTCCGATTTAGTGTCCTCGGTGCGTTAAATCCAGCCTTGATTCTGGAATGTCCCTCTTTTGTGGCGGTGAACTGGAGAATTCGTGATCACTAAGCATGTTCTTAAAAGAGTAGAGAGAGAGAGAGAGAGAGAGAGAGAGAGAGAGAGAGAGAGTGGGGGGGGGGCGGGACTCAATGACTGATTGCTGCAACTGGCAACGATTTTAGAGATGTATCCTTTCTTCAAGCCTATAATCATCCTCATGGAAAGAAAAGGTGTCAAATTCAATCTGCATTTCTTATTTTAGCTGCAATGAATAATGCAACAATATACATATACATGCAGGTTCCGTGTTGTTATGACTCTGCCCCCCCCACCCCCCCCAAACTTTTTAATATTAAAAATATATTTATTATTTCTCTTTATATATGATTGTGGTTGTATTGATTATTTTTAATGTTGTAATTTTACTCACTGTTGGCTTCTAACAGGAATACAGTGGAACCTCTACCTACGAAGTTGAACCGTCCTGTGACCCGGTTCGTAACTGGAAAAGTTCGTTTCGGTTAAAATAATGGAAAAGCAATTAATGTATTCCAGCCCCCACCCCGAAAGTCACCCTTTTGGCACTGATATATGTTTACAACACTCTCAGATTAGTAAAAAATACATGTAGCATTACTAATAAAAAAAGAATACAGTGGTAACAGTAATAAAAAAGAAATAAAAAGGTTTTAAGTGGTTAACTATCGCTACCTTGGAGACGTGACGACTGGTGGAGCAGTAACACAGGCACTGGCTGTATGACGGGAGGTGGGGGTGGGGGTGAATGTGGGGAGACGAAGCGTAGATACGGCTTAACTTAGCACGAATTTCGATGTCTGCTATTTACACTAATGCTAAATTGCTAAAACTACAATTTGCTAATCTTAAAAGCTCACTCAAGTCTGGGTGCGCTGGGAGACTCGCCTATTGGGGTCAGTGGCCATTTGGGTCAGTGGCTCGGCGGAGGCTCGGGTTCGTTTCTAGAGTCATGCTTCGTTGGTGGAGGCAAAAAAATATTCAAATGCCCGGTTCGTATCTTGGAAAGTTCGTTAGTATAGGCGTTCGTTAGTAGAGGTTCCACTGTATTATTAATTATAGTTTTTTCACTATTATTTTGTGTATAATTTCAACAAAGCTGGAAGAATCCTCAAATATTGGTTTGCTAATTATAACGCAATTAATAACGCAATAATTTGACCAGAATATTTGGGAAGTGCACTTGATATAATGGCATTTGAAATCTGCTTATAACATGCTTCGCACAAAAACAGCAACTTTCTCATCCTTTTTCTTGGGAGGCTTTGAGATTGTGCTTTGTTCAATTCCTGTGACTTTGCTGATGTGAAGATATTGCTGTGTTTGATGTTTCCTGGATGAAATACACCCAAACACGTGGTAGGAAAGTGATGTTCTTCCTCTATTGTGCTCAGATGGTAGACAGGCTGAGACTGCACTGCTTTGTTCTCTCTGACCAGTCACCCATTGCCTTTCATCTTGGGTTCTAGCTCACAAGACACTGTCCCCCATCATTATTGTACTGGCCATTGGCTGTAAGTGCCCAGGTGCAGTGGAGACTCCAAATCAAAAGAGCATCTTGTTACAATATTGTGAGCAAGTGTATATTTCTCAGATTTTGATGCCATATAATCACTTGGTGAACCTGTTGAGTTGCAAATACATTTCCCATTATTCCAGAAGCACTGTCACTACTCAACTATGGGAGCAAACACTGCCTTTAAAGTCATCAAGGGATCTGAGTAATCAATCTGCATAATGCCATTCATGGCAGGTGCCGTTTGATGAATACAATGATGAACTAAGCCTTATTATATTCTCCCTCCGCTTCTCTTCGTTCTCCTCCTCTCCACCTGGGCCTTCTCTTTTCCTTTTATCCAAGTCTTGTGTGTTCATTAATTCTAGTAACACTAAATACACAAGATACAAAATAATCTACAGTGCATCAGACAGAATTATTATAAATCAGTTTATCAGTGTAATTTAATATTATTTTGTGGGAAGAAATACATGCAATGTATTTATAGCATTGTAGAACAGCACCGTTATAATAATTATTTAATTTATGAAAAGTATATATCAAAAATAAACAACAGATTTAAAAAGGAAAAGTTAGGACCCGGAAGTAGTCTCTGGGAAGTGTGTTTCTTTGGATTTGAACAGGAAGTAAAAATCTAATGTGGCTAAAAAACGTTAGTCACTCGAAAGCTTTTTCACAAAAGAGATAAAATCATATATAAATTCATACACAACCAAAAAGAGAGAAGTCAAGCATGCAAGAGTTTTCAGAGAAGAGGAGCAGAATCCAAGGCTTGAACTTTAGCAGCAAACTGAAGTACATTCTTCTCAACCTCTGCATTCAGCTCCCTCTGAGACGCCCTAGGATTCTTCTTCACAAAGTCAGCAACACGTTCAATGCATTCTTTCTGTGGACATAATTAATTAATTGTAAACAAGGATTTTTGTGTGCCATTATAAAACAAATGAAAATGAATGTCACTACTGTTAGCTACTGTACATGCATTAGCTTAAAATATGGTTTGTAATATCTATAATTTTCAAAACATATACAACACTGCCCTCTGTCTATTATTCTACATCATCTGTTTGATTGCCAAAGTTCATAAACAGCCAATGGACGAACTAAAAATCCACCCCAGAGCTTTGTCATACCCCAGATTCTCCAACCTCCCTGGTGTGTTTAGGAACACTGATAACATCATAGTTTTTTAACTGAATTGTATTTTGTAAACAATATATTGAAAATATAATATTAGACCCAAAACTTTTGAACAAGTTACACCCCTTTACGGAAACATTGCATAAAGTCCTTGCTGACTGGAAATCTATAATAACAATAAAACAGCTTCCTTTTTCAGTGTTTCTGAACTAACTGAGCTATTTATAAATAATGGGGGATGGTGGAGGGAAGCAGAGATATTGGTTAATATTATTTTTTTCTAGCCACTTTTTTACCGTTTTAATCAAATCACATTAAATATCTAGTGGCAGGGAAAGGCAATAATAAAATTACTTAATACAAGAATGTTGCCCTTTGGAATGTGAATGATAAACTAACTGGTTAACAAAATGGTTAACCACTCCCAATTTTGATTGGAGATTCCCTTTAATCCCGTGAAGAGCACAAATTACACGATTATAAAGTAAAACCTACCCTGTAAGCATCCACTTTGTCTTGCCCAGAGAATCTGTGCAGGATTTCTTTTGCCACATGCATGCCAGTAACAGCAGTGAGGAAATTTTTGCACTCCACACTGTCAGTCTTAAGCCAGCCAAGTAGAGCCAACTGCATAAAACAGAAAACATACTAGCTGAAATAGTCCTCTAAACCAGAACAGAGAGGCAAAGGTCTGAATGGCGCTCTTTGTGGGGAATTTGTTAGACGTGAATAAGTGAAGTGAGAGTGAATGTGTGTGTGTGAATGTTCCATGAGTGTTTGGATGAAACAGTACTTAAAATTTGCAGGATTTCTTTTAAGTTGAGATGGGTATATTTAAATACCTTTTTATACCTTTTTAAGACATTTTATGGGCGGTAGTGTCGCAGTCACACAGCTCCAGGGGCCTGGAGGTTGTGGGTTCGATTCCAGCTCCGGGTGACTGTCTGTGAGGACTTGGTGTGTTCTCCCCATGTCCGCGTGGGTTTCCTCCGGGTGCTCCGGTTTCCTCCCACAGTCCAAAAACACACGTTGCAGGTGGATTGGCGACTCGAAAATGTCCGTAGGTGTGAGTGAATGTGTGTGTGTCTGTGTTGCCCTGTGGAGGACTGGCGCCCCCTCCAGGGTGTATTCCCGCCTTGCGCCCGATGATTCCAGGTAGGCTCTGGAGCCCCCGCGACCCTAAATTGGATAAGCGGTTACAGATAATGGATGGATGGATGGATGAAGACATTTTATACAATATTAAAATAATTATGATTTTACTACAGAGAACCTGTTTTTGGTACTATAAAGAACCTTTTACGCTGGTGTTAGTATGTTAGTCAAATATAGGGTACCAGACGTCCTCTTTTACCCGGACATGTCCTCTTTTTTAGACTTAAAAAAACGTCGGGGCGGAATTTCACAAACGTCCGGGATTTTGTTTTTCTAGAGCTTACATAGAACTTGGAGAAGCGTTTCGTTCACAAACTAGTCCCGATTGGTTCGTTTGAGTGAGAAGGGGGCGTGGTGAAGTAGCCTAAAATCTTCTGATTGGACGGTCTGACTGTAGAGCTACCGTCATTGGTCGATAACCTTTTCTGTAAACATTTGATTGGTCAGTCTGCACGTCAGTAGTCCTTGTTTACGTCAGGCAAAGCTCATGTACCTACCCTCATCTCGAGCAGCTATGCCGAAATAAAGGTGTAAAAGACCTAAAGGCACACATAGGTTCAGCTAAGCATACCCCCACCCCGGAGACGTGTCCTCTTTTTCACCATCTCAGATCTGGTCACCCTAGTCAAATATGAGTAAAATACCACCCTACTTTATTTTTATGTATTTCAATTATAATGGTACCTGACATTTAATTTGCAGATTCTCTGCATCTAAATCAGATATTAATATCACACAACCAATTTTGGGACTACTTTAAAAGTTGCTTGTAAAGCGCATAAAACATATATCTTAATTTGTGTAAACGTCCTGTTTGCAGTTTTATTAATTATTAACCACGTTTATCCTACCTGAATACACCATGTAATAAACAAAAAATAAAACCAACATTTTTTATAAAACAGATTGAAAAGATACAGCAGTATATTCTTGTATTTCTCAATCATAAGGAAACAGCAGTATAAACCTGTAGTGTGTAGTGTTTGTTCTGACCTGCTGAATTAACTGAGAGTCTGACATCTCGCTGCTGGAGCTGCATTTCCTCGCATCCGCCATAATTTACAAAAAGCTTTAGGAGAATAAAGAGCGTTAATATTACTATAGTATTATAGCCAAGTATTAGCTCTCATACAGCCACAATGAGAATGAAAACATTTAAAAATATAGGACTTTTTGGGTATGAAATCCTTGCTTCGTCTTTCTTCCTGTTTACATAGCCCGAGGATTTTGTTTCTTCAGTGTCTCTCAGACTGTACCGCCCTCTAGTGGCTCAGTCTGGAAAGTACTCCTGTAGTTTCGATATTTCGGTGAATCCACCGATTTATACAACCCCCAATTAAGGACACTGCTTGTATAATCTCCTGATGAAATGAAATGGAAGATTCTCAAGCAACTGCACACAAGCATGGGATCAACACATTGATGGGTGCTGTCTGTGCAAAACATCCAACAGCTGGGTGTTCCTGCCTTGTACCCAGGGTTTCCAAACAGGCTCCAGAGCCACCGTGACCCTAAACTGGATATACAGTTACATACAATAAACAAATGAATGAATAAATGAACACAGGTATACAGAGATACTTCAACGTGTTGTAATTCTTTATTTTGCTTATAATACATGAACATTATGAGTCAAGTTTTACTGTGCCATTGTTCATAACCCAACAACAGCTGTCATAAACCCACATAAATGGCTCATATTCAACTCGCTCCATTTCAGGATCACAGACAAATATGTCTATAAAGGTTTATTATAGTCTTATTTGTTTTGATAGCCGGTGTTGACAGTTTCAGCCACTTTTATCTATATCACTGTTGCTTGTTGGTGTAGAAACAAGAATTCTGTAAACTTGCTTTCTGAAGATTTCTTTTCATCGCTGTCTTACAGTGCAAGTATTTATAAGCTGTCAGTTAACAGTGGCACAGTCACACAGCTGCGGGGTGCTGAGGTTGTGTGTTTGAGCCCTGCCTTGGGCAGCTGTCTGTGAGGAGTTTGGTGTGTTCTGCCTCTGTCTGCCTGGGTTGCCTCAGAGTGCTCTGGCTTCTTCCCACAGTCCAAAAACACACTTTGGTAAGTGGACTGTTCATGCAATGTGTCTGCAGGTGTGAGTGAATGTGTGTGCATGTGATGCCTTGTGATGGACAGGTGTGTTCCTGCCATATGCTCAGTTATTCAAGGTAAGCTCTGGACCAACTGCGACCTTGAACTGGATAAATGGTTACAGAATGAAGCTGCCAGTGAATAACAGAGCTTCATTCTCTATTCAGCTACTTTGTACAGTTATGATGGTCACTGTTGGTCATCAAGGTCTGATATATTACATAACACAGAGGAAATATGATGTTATATGGACCTGATACTGAAAAGAGACAATATACAGACAGAAACTCTGATATTCATTTAATTTCATGAACACGATTACTTAATACTGCATTTGGTTCCTCGTTCTTTTAAGAGTCAATAAAAGGATGCTCTATTACTGGCACCTACTGTCTGCTTTTCAAATCAATGAAAGTTTATTAGAGCCAGTTGGTCAGCTGTCCGCCTTGGGTGTGCTGAAGAGTCCTAGCTGTTTTGTGTTCACATCTCTGAGCTGTTCCAGCTGCCTCTGGGCACGGCGGCAGAGGTATTCTATGTGCATGACATCTGTCTTCTTAATGGCAGCGTTTGCCCGAAACTCTTCCCGAATCCTTGGTACAAAGCCTGGCTTGGCTTTTCCAGCGCGGAGAAACTGACGGTAAAGAGATAAAACCTGTTTCTGTAACTTACTGTGACGCACCATAGCAATAATGTACGCAGGACCGTGGGATGAATAAACTGGAAAAAATAGAGCAAAAACAAGCACAAATTATAAAGGCACAATGATTTTTTTTAATCATACTGTATTGGCAACAGATTGTTTAATTAATTAGTGGGAGTGAGTCTGAAAAATACAGAGGCCCTAACTTGACAAACTAGAAAAAAGGCTTTAAACATTCCCTCAGTTTAATATTAATTGATTTGTTTAATGATTAATATTTTGTGCTCACTTCATCCTGATTAATGTGGTGGTGGGTCCAGAACCTACACAGAATCACCCTGGTAAGACACACACAACCTGAGGTACACAACCTGAATGGTGCACCAGTATATCGCAGGGCAAATTACACTCACCAAGACACTCATAAACACACAGCTGTGTCCATGCTCACACAGTTTATCCACATACCAATATGTGTTTTTGGAATGTGGAACGAAATAAGAGCAAAGAGGGGAATCACAGACACAGGAAGAACACAGAAATCTATTTACTGAGTGTCCCAAGGTGTGCGTCGAAACCAGGAGCCCAAGACCCTAAAGCTGTGTAGCAACAACATTACCTACATTGCCACCGCGTTGCCCAATGTAACATTCATTCATTATCTGTAACCCTTATCCAGTTCAGGGTCGTGGTGGGTCCAGAGCCTACCTGGAATCATTGGGCGCAAGGCAGGAATACACCCTGGAGGGAGCGCCAGTCCTTCACAGGGCAACACAGACACACACATTCACACTTTTGAGTCGCCAATCCACCTACCAACGTGTGTTTTTGGACTGTGGGAGGAAACCGGAGCACCCGGAGGAAACCCACACGGACACGGGGAGAACACACCAATTACTCACAGTCAGTCACCCGGAGCAGGAACTGAACCCACAACCTCCAGGCCCCTGGAGCTGTGTGACTGCGACACTACCTGCTGCGCCACCGTGCCGCCCCCCAATGTAACAATTTAACATAATTAATTATTAATAAATCATTTACTGAATTTAATCATGTTCCTTCAATTTAATTAACCATTTCCTGTATAAAAAATAATTAATCCCTGAATACTTAATTAATTTATTTTGACTACACAGAGGAAAGATGTTATTATATTGTGGAAAATTATCAATAAACTGAGAGAACTATTTGTTAAATTTTAAAAATCTCTAGGAATACTTGAACCAAAGTGTCTCACCTCTCTGACAGATGACCACTGAGGGCAATGTTGGAGGTCCACTAGGCGTTTTCTGGGTGGACCACTGATGATTAAACAGATTTTTAGACAAAATGCCACATTTTAGCACTTTTCCATTCACAGTCCAATTTACAATTTTTTCCTTCGTTAGGTTCTTCTGTTATTCTTTATAAATAAGATTAGTAAATAATTTTAATCCAGTACAGTCTAATAATAATCATTTTATATCAGGTTTAGACTCTCATAGTTGTTGGTAATATTTGTATTAGTTTATTTTCCAAAATAAAAGTCTCTGTGAATTTAAAATCTGTTTGAGGAGATTATAAATGAGTTATATCCTGTACAGGACAGTAATCTGAGTGGTCCGATGGTGGACCAGCACTGGTCTATAGTCTGTGGTGTGCCAGTCTGGACCGATATATGCTCGCTGTCTGGGCTCATAGCAGACCCTCAGACATTTTAACACTTAATGAATGATACTAGTCCTAAATGAATTCAAGATTAACCGGTTAACCCTTGCTGTTCTTTCAAAAATATCCACTATAATAGCACAACTCAGCTCATGACTAGACACTTGTCAAAGTAGGGTTTCTCGACTCATCACATTTACCTGTTAATCTCCGGGAGAGCGGGTATTTTTCCCCGTGTCACTGACACCCATAAAAACGAATATACTCAAAAGTCATTCTGATTTTTGATAAGTTACTGTTTTTCTCCGACTTCTCGGTCTGTGTTCATCATTGACCTTCTTTCTGTTTCCTTCGCAGCTGCTACGCTGCAGCGCCCCCTAGAGAGGTGACTGTACAAGTGAACACTAGACTTTATAAACAGATTAGCCATAACGCTAAAATTACCTTTTCTGTACACGTATATTCCATTTTTACCCATCTATTACCCATAAAGTGTACTGAAATGAATACAATACACAATGTAAATCCTAAATTATAGTCTCATTCCAATCACAGCAATTACACAGTGTATTTGATTTTTTAAAATAGCAGAATTATGGTTGTTGCATTAGTGAATTATAAGTAATTTATTGACACAGATGGAAAGTTTCATGGCAGAAAACTTAAGTAAGCCAAACACAACACACAAAAGTGAAACATTCTCTTTTATTTAGAAAATAAATCCATCATCCGTTGCAAACAGGTTATCTGAGAGTTTTACGTTATAACTTATAATCTTTGAGATATTTTACCTTTAAGATAGAACCAAGCCTACAGTGTAATATGAAGAACAATTGTAGATGTTTGAACCGGAAGGTTAAAGGAAATGTATTTTCCTGACCAACAGGCCTATTTAATGCAGATACAACTTTAGGCAAGTTATAGTATTTCACTGTATGCTAAAGTCAAAGGTAGCACTGACAAGCCATTCCTGAGCTCTGTGATGTCTAGATTGCATATATGATTTACATTGATCATTATTGCACCAACTGAACCACGGGAAAACCCCATGTGATGGTAATTTGTACACATTCTCCATTTTCTTCACACAAACTACATCTAATCTTACTCATAGAGCAAGCTGGGATATAACTTATTATATTTGTTGTTAAATAGATTACTGGCTACCACATTACCCTGTTCACAGTAATACAAGAATAAAGGCACCTGATTAGTATTATCTTATATATGGCATGAGGCTTACTGAAACAGAATACTTCAATGTATTCTAACATATATCCATACAGGAAACAGTAACCTGAGCCTATATTACATATAACTGGAGCTCCTAAATAAAGTTACTTATATTTTGGTTACAGAGGAGCAGCAGGCTCAAATTGATCCACAAATCCTTAACATGGCAGAGTTAGTGAATCCTTAAAAGAAATCATTTCAGGTGTGGACATAGGGTTCTTCCATTTGTCTCTTTGTTTCTACACACATAACTTTACTGCATTTCATCACAACCACCACACAGCTAAAATCAGACAGTCTTTATGACTAATGCAAGCACGCTATGATGTTAGAAAATCACATTCGCTATGCGTGCTGTTTTAAAGATGAATGAGATTTAGCCAATCAGTATAATTCATTATAAAGTCTCTCTACATTCAGTGTAAAGTCTCTTGCTAACATGCTTAATAGGATACTTGTCTTATATATTGCTAAATAAAAACTGAAGTGTTGTAACAATCATTGCAGGGAAAAATGTTTAAATGCAGGAATAATAACTGTTGAAATAAATGTGATTATGGACTGGAATCTAAAATATAAATGATATGTACTAAACAATGATTTATAAATAAGAATCACAGGTTTCATCCTTAAAAAAACTAGCTTGAAGATTACTTTTTCTACTGCATTTCTGTGTGTTTTACAATAGATATACCACACTAAATGTGCATGGTTCTTAGGAGTTTAGATGAATATATCATAAATAGAGGTTAAACACTGAATGCCCAAGAGCAATAAATAACTCTAAAAATTCCAAAAACCCAATAAATACACAGCTCTGAGCACACAGCACCCAAGAGCTGCAGCATATTTAACATATCTAATTTCTTTTTTGTTTGTTGAATGTTGATAATTGTTGGGCTAAAATTTGATAATTTTATTGAAACTTTGGTTTCAATTAATACAATGTTACAATCCAAGATATTCTGCTAGAAAGACCACCAGGACTTTGGTGAGGTTCTCTACAGTGTGACTGTGAACCTTGTCTACAGTGTCCTCCACTGTATGCCAGTAAGAAGGGAAGGGAGTAGCAATAATGTGCAGAATCGGAACTCCTGCACACAAATAGAAAGTAGAAAAACAGTTAATGAGTGACATATTAAAGCATGCTGCATGCAATACATAAACAATCAGTGGTCAGCACTATTCTATACAAATTCTAGCTACATTTTAGAGCATTTATCTACCCTGCAGATTATTTTGCCCCCATAAACAACATATTCCTGTTGTTTACTGGACAGTATCAGACACGCTCAAGAAATATTTAACTGGCTGGTGAATTAGTTATCTTGTTTATTAAAGGTGTATCATGGAGATGCCAAACACACAGGCAATAGACTGGCCCAAATTTATCTGACCTGCTAGATAAATTATAATCATCTTGTGGACTGTAACTGAGCCTTTGCAAAATAATGACTGCGAGTCACTGCTTAGAACTGCTTCACACCCTGGTTTAAGGATCACATATTATGTCAGCTAAGCTATTAATTCAATAAGCTGTTCCTTACCTCTCTGAAGAAAAGGCATATGGTCATCTTCTACAGGATCCATGACAACATCCTTCCTGAAGTAAGTCTGATCACTGGGATGGGCAGAAAGCAAGCCTAGTTCATGGAGTCTCTTTTCTTCAAAACATGATCATGTGGAGAGAAACAATGGCAGAGTTCATACTCAGAATGGATCAGATATCCAGAGAATAATTTGTATTCATAATTAGCAACATATTACAGAAGCAAACGCATGGTGTGTTTATGTATTATGTAGCACAAGACAAAAGTACAATATACACTGTACAGTATGATTCTGCATTTTTGTACCTGAGAGTAAAACATGAAAAATAGTTGCAATACTTTGTCTTAGAAATGATAAATACATAATATTAAATTGAAGTAGGATGAAGACCATCGTCAGGCCTAACCCATACCTGCCAATACAAGGTGATCAAACCAGCGAGCTGTGTTCTTAAAATGATTCACAAACATAGGATTTGGGGCACCAATAAGATCCAATAGAACAAAGAGATCCTGGCAATATCAATGAAATATGATTGAATTACATTATAAGCAATTTGTAACAATCATATATCACCAAAAACAGAACATTAACCATAACAGACAGTATTCCAAGTACATTTAGACTATTTCTACTAATCCATTCATAACATTTGAACACAATGTTGTGTTACAGACAACAACATTGTGTTGTCTTTAAGAAAGTAATTTCAAATTCTTTAAAAATGTTCTGACACTGATGTTATATTTATTAATTCGTTAGAAAATTTGATATAAACACTCACACTAGTATAAAAGCTCTCTCACCACCGCATGCAGCAGAGTAGTACGCTCAGAGCCCGGAGGATGTGGAATATGGGACATGTGTTCAGCAAGATGCCTGGAACCATACAATGAATCAGAGGGACTCCATTTCTCAAAGGCCTCCTGACCATCAAAGAAGACCAACTGTAATGTCACCTGAGCCATCTTAACAAAGGAGACAGACAGAAAAAAGCATTATGTTGGGAGCCTAATTTTTTGTTAGTATCATTTAGGCAAGCCTTTATTTTCAAATAAATATTAATTAATATAACGCAACACCTTAGCAGCCACCTTTAATAGCATAGCAAACACTAGGTAGCAATTTAGCAACCAGCTCAGATACCACAGCAACAGCCAAGCAATACTTTAGAAACCACCTGGGGTACCTTAGCAACTGCCTTAGAAACCATCCATGCAATACACACCGCAAACCCTCCACAATACAAAAACAGAAAACAAACACACTCCACATACACACACACTGCACTTGACCACACCACACACTACAGACTAAGCACCGCACAAACACCTCACTATGCCGTACAAACACCTCACTATGCCGTACAAACACACCACGCACAATTGGAAAAGTCAACTTATATATTGTTCATGAACATCCCTTTGTAATTTTATCTGTTTCAGAGATGCTCATGCTTTATTAATTTAGGTGATTCAAACATGTTTATGTGGTATACAAACTGATCAATACCACAAGGAAGGACAAGGGCTAAAAATATACAAAGTGAGACCATTATCAAATAAGTGTCATCAATTTTCTATTTCCTCCTTAATGACATATAATATGGACATGGTATACATTTATCCACTTAGCAGAATATTTTGCCCTCCAGCTCAGAAGGAGATTTTTGACCTTCAGATATAATTTCATAAATAGTTAAAGACAAAATATTTTAAGGAAGTACAAAGACAAGATTGAAAAATGTGCATACAGTAAAACTGTACTTTAGTACAGCACAGTGTGCTGTAAGTCTTGCTTCGGCTACAGATGATGTGACAGTGCAAGCTCGTTATTCTAGAGCACTGCAAGTAGGCTATTCGCAGCTCTGACAGAGACTTGATTTTAAGTCTCAGAGGCCTCTATTAACCTCAGGACACCACTGGACTTTGAGTTACTGCTGGCAATGATATATTAGTTACTGTATCTCCGTCTTTCTTCTGTGTACTCGTACATCATATACAGTCATAAGGTACCTATTGATCACAACTCAGAAAACACCAGAATATTCATTCTCATTCTTCTTACAATCTTTACATAAATTACAATTACAATCTGTAATAAGATTATACTTTTCTACACACTCACCTGCTGTTTGTGCAATTTCAGGTGTATGTCTAGTGCAGTGACCAGCTCCAGTAACATAGCACAAGGAACCGCTGAGTCACTAGCACCCAAAAACACCTGCTCTGGATTATGTGGGTCTAATGGTTTGGTCTTGGAATCATAGTGGCAAGCCAGAAGCAGTCGACGTGGAGCCATGGGGTCTAACACTGCGAGGATGTTGGAGAAGTTGATTGGGCCAAGAGGTGTTTCAGAATTAAAGGAATCAATCTCTACTGACCAGCCTGCAGAGAGAGAATCCAGCAAGGAGGAAATGTGCTGTAATGTAATGAGGGAAAGTAAGATTAGATCAGTCAGTTTAGGATATGCAAAGACACCATTTTAAAAGCCAAATCAAATTTTATTTTGAACAATACTGTCCCGAATATGGGCGGCATGATGGCGCAGCAGGTAGTGTCGCAGTCACACAGCTCCAGGGACGATTCCCGCTCCGGGTGACTGTCTGTGAGGAGTTAGGTGTGTACTCCTTGTGTCCCCGTGGGTTTCCTCCGGGTGCTCCGGTTTCCTCCCACAGTCCAAAAACACACATTGGTAGGTGGATTGGCGACCCAAAAGTGTCCGTAGGTGTGAGTGAATGTGCCGAATATTATTAAGGGCCGAATGATTTGGAGGAAATATCTAATTGCAATTCATTCATTCATTCATTCATTGTGTGTCAGCCTGGAGTTCATCTGGAATCACTGGGCACAAGGTAGGGACACACCCTGAACAGAGTGCTACTCTATCACAAGGCATCACACACTCCTTCACTCATGCATTCACACCACTGGGCTATTTCACAAAGCCAACTGACCTAAAAATGTTCATGTCTGAACTGTGGGAAGGAACCAGTGCCCCTAGAGGAAACCCAAAAGCACACCAAACTTCTCACAGGCAATTGCCTGAATAGGGCATTGAATGCATGAATCTGATATCCTGGAGATGAGTGACAGCATTACTACTAGCCATGCCACTATCCTTGATTTAATTGCATTTAATTAAATTGTTTAACACAAATGATTTTTACGTTGTAATGCCAGAGCACCTGTTTGTTTGTATTCTACAGATTGGTCAAACTTATTTGTGTCCAGTTAATTTATGGGTTAAAAATCTAACTACTGGACGCTGTGATAGCAATAAAAAAAACTGTTAAACATTCAGCCCTAGACATGAATAATGAAGCCTTGTATTATTCATGTATTTGTTACTCTTTGCTATATTTACCCTTCGGACTGTGCGGCTCCCACGGGAACCAGGTTGCCTCTCTATGAGGAAAGGCTGGAGATGTGCATACCAAAGCCGACCCCAGTTTACCTCAGAAATCAGACGCTTCACCTGTGCTGCGGTGGGCTTTCTTGGCTTGTGAGTCAGCTAGAGGCAATAAATAAATAAATAAATAAATAAATAAATAAATAAATAAATAAAAATGCAAATTTAAAGACAGTGAATGAATGAATGAATGAATGAATGAATGAATTTGCAGATATACATGATGTACATTGAAACAATTTACAAATAAATACAGAAGTTACCAGTAAACAAGTCACTTTAAATATATCAATTGTAGGAAAATAAGGCAAAAAATATAATATCAATACTTAGAGATTATCACAATATTTTCTTATTTTTTTCTGGACGAAAAGGATAAATCACATAAGCCCACTTCTAAAATCATTACAATATTTTCCTGTTAACTCTCAACATTATATGTATTATATTATCTATTATTAATTATACCACAGTTAGTTGTAAACCCACAATGTGACTGGCTAAGAGATGTTCTAGGAATGTTTGATAGTTGCACATTAATTACACAAGTGCTAAGACAGCGGGGTGTGACTGATTGCCCTTTCCCACCAAAGTGGAACCTGTACTACATTCCATCTGCACATTTCAATGATACCCATCTGCACATACCCAGGGGGGCTGAAACATAATATGTAACATTGTTTTGTTTACATATTGTTTTTCCTGCTTGCTGGTGCATGATGATATAATAAAAGATCAGATGATCGTAACCACTCTTTGGCTGAAGATTGTAAGGAAACAAACACATTTTTAATGGTTTGCTAGTTCCTTGCTGAGCAGGGTAACAGTATTCATTAGAGCATGTTGTGTGTAAAGAAGTCAAAGCAGGACGGTGGGAAATGCAGAATCGCTCACTTTATCGTTGTTCAGATCTGGCTCTCTGAGTGACATATCTTCAAAACTTCTCGTTTCATTTTCAGACAGCATTAATCCTAGGGTGAGGGCGAACGCCAGCAGGATGCACAGACACAGCAGCAGTACTCTCACTCTGCACATTGGCCCCTGGTCGCAGGATTTAGGAGCATAGCGCAGAGTGGAGGCAGCAGCCCTGGACCTCCTGCTCATTTCACACCAGCACTGTACGACCCAATGTAATCTGTGTTCACACGGGGTGGAGATACAGATAAACACAAAGACTTACTGTGGTGTATATTCCATAGTATCCGACATAAAAACATGGCAGGATCACCTTTAAAGGAAAATCCAAGCCTGTTTACCAAGATTTCTGCATGAATAAAACATCATGATATAAGCAAAGTCATTCTGGGCTATTCAGTGTGAAATTATTTGCTCTAAAGAAGCTTAAGAGTCAGAAATGGTCACAGTGGTGGTGAAAGTAACCAGACGTCAGAAGTTTTCTAAGCTTCTAAAACCTGCATCATGCCTTTTTATAAGGATATTTCTCTGTAATTAAATATTTCAGAGGAATGGAACCTGCAGGACTTTGCTTAAAACTTGTTAAAGCTTGTTTCAAACCCCTGAAACTTGCAGAAATGTTGAAGTGTTTAATTTCCCCTTTAAAAATTGATTTTTATAGCACTGTGTTCTATGGTGTGTACCATTTACCGCTTTAGACTTCGGGAATATTGGAACACAGCCATAGAATGTATTATTTTGCTAAACAGAATGATCTTCTTACAGTATTATCTTACAGTGTACCTTTTATTAACTTATAAATAAGAATTTAACAGAGACATCAAGCTTTAAGTTTCATGATTTAGCTAAAATGCTAACTTAATGTTCATCTGCCCTCTCTGTAGCCTTTACAGAATAAACTGTATAAATGCAGAACACCGTGGCTAGCTGTCTGCTGCATTTACCTGCATGTCTCTCTGAAGCGGCTCTGGACTCAGTTTGATGACAGTGCACAGAGCTCAGATTTGAGGCAGGACTCCGGTCCAGTTTCATCTAAAATCACCACCAGTCCACATTTATCTTCGCAGAAGGCGTTTCAGGTTGCAGTTATTCTGCCGGCGTTCCTCTGTCCTGCAGAGCCCCCACCCTTCAAATTCTCTTTGGAGTCTCCCTCTCCCTCTCTCTCAAAGGCTTTTTCCCTCCTTCTCACTCTCTCTCGGCTTTCTCTCTTCTTATCTGTCCCACAGATTCTCACTTGCTCTCTCTTTCTCTCTTTACTTATGCCCATCTTTGGATGAACAACTTAAATTCTTAAATTAGAGAACTGGAGAGAGAGAGAGAGAGAGAGAGAGAGAGAGAGAGAGAGAGAGTAAATAGGAAAGGGGGGAGTGAGAGAGAGAGAGAGAGAGAGAGAGAGAGAGAGAGAGTAAATAGGAAAGGGGGGAGTGAGAGAGATAGAGAGATGCTTGTTAAAGTGTGTGTAAATAACAGAGGAGAGAGAGAGAGAGAGAGGAGAGGGAAGAGTGAGAGAGATAGAGAGATGCCTGTTAAATTGTGTGTAAATAACAGGGGAGAAAGAGAGAGAGAGAGAGAGAGAGAGAGTAAATAGGAAAGGGGGGAGTGAGAGAGATAGAGAGATGCCTGTTAAATTGTGTGTAAATAACAGGGGAGAAAGAGAGAGAGAGAGAGAGAGTAAATAGGAGAGGGGAGAGTGAGAGAAATAGAGTGATGCTTGTTAAATTGTGTGTAAATAGCAGAGAGAGAGTGTAAACAGAAGGTAGAAAGTGAGTGTTTTACTTGCCTCAATAAAAAACATTTAAAAGCAACAAAAAAATATTTAAAAATATAAAAAATAACATTCACGTCCACAAAGCATTGCTTAATGTTATTTGTTAAGGTTTCCAAAGCCTGCAGCTCCCATTAAACACTGGGTTTTATTAAATCACCTGCGACATTTCAGGTTTGGGTTTACTGTGGAACACCAACAAAGCACCAACTGTAGGTAGAGCTGTATACAGTTGAGTAGGTACCATACAGTGGAAAAGTGCCATTAGAGAGGAAGATGCACCGAAGATGTTTAAGTTGGACAGTGTTACATCTACAAAGGCAACTCTCATACAACGGTGTTCAATGAATGGCTGTGTAATTGTTGATAAATTATTGTCATGGAAACAGTGGGACTTTGCTGCAACAAAACCTCAGTCACTGCAGTAAATCCTTTACCATTCTCACGTGGTTAAGTGAAATGTCTGAGAGGATTTTATGCAACACACTGAAGTAATTCCCTTGGCTAAGGGAAAGGTTTATATTTAAGGGAAATACCTAAGGTGTTTTATGCAACCAGGCACTAGCCTGCAGAGTGAGGACACAGAGCAGCTTCAGCCAGTCAGCAGTGGGCTGAAGACACTGATGGCGGCTAGGAGCTTGATCTCAGTGATAGGCTGAAGACACAAAAGACTGCCAGGAGCCTTAATCACAGTAGATGCCCAAAGACTCTCCCCTGTGTTTGTGTTGGGAAAGCTAAAATATACAGTCACCCATTCAAATTATTGAACTCAGGTGTTCTAATTTCATGGCCACTTTCATGGCCACAGATATATATATATATATATAAAAAAAAAAAATAAAAAAAAAACAAGCACCTAGTCAGCTAGGCTACAAACTTACTTTCTGGAGCCCAGTGAATCCCAGGGGCAAAACAGTGCTCAATTTTAATTACTTAAAGCATAAATCAGAATGCAATTTAATTCCCTAATGGATTTTACGAGTGAAAGAAGACATTTGGAAAATAAATAATATGGGCACAACAAAATGTTAGCCATTGTGATTTGTAAAAACTATTAAGATTATGAGGATGCCTGTCTTATATTTTTAAAATATAGATTTCTTATGATCTAGAAAATGAAGCAAGAAGATGTTCTGTTTAGATTTCAGCCTGCAAAATATTATAATGCTTTGTTGGATTTAATACGGAACACTGAGTCCATGCGCTGCTCTGCATACTTTACTTGCCCTCTTTCAACCTGATCTTCAATTATCGGGGCCACTAGAGAGGGTTTTTAAGAGGTGGTCGATCAATCTCAACACTGTAGTCACACTTACTTAGTAGTGGTGTGATCAACAAGGTAGGTGCAGCTAACAGAATGGCCAGTGAGTGGACACAATTTAAAAACAGCACAGCAATGTCTGATCCACTCGTATCAGCTCAACACACAATAAAATGACACACCACCATATGTCATTGCAGCGCTGAGAATTAACCACCAGCCCAATCATACCAGCTGTGTGATTTGAAGTGTTTAATATACGTGTAAGGCCGGTTTGTGTATTTAATTCATTTATTTGCATGTTAAACTACACTGCCCTCTGCAGCGGCCATTAACACTTTGGAGCGGTGGGAGGTTCTTATCTGAGCAACGGCATAGCAACGCATTGGTCCAATCAGGTGCAGCCAAAATGCTGTTAGAATATTGCGTACAGAATTCTGCATGGGGACTGCACACCATCCCTGAGCACTTAATAGGTTATCCTTCAGCCAATGAGCTTTAGCACGGAAGGTGATTGGCTCTTTTCGCGTTCCACGATTCCCCGATGCAGTAAATGGAGCGGAGCAAAACAATGACACAAAGAGTTAGCGGAGTGGAAATGTTTTCAGCTGTGAAAGACTAGAAATAAATTAACTGTTCATTACGACTGGGTAAGTCAAACAGACAAATACTGATTAATGAAACAGAAAGTGTGAAGAGAACTCTTCTCCAAAATAGTCCATTACTGTCAGTTTGTCAATTCTCTCGCCCTGTTCCCCTTTACGCTACGCATGCCTCGAACATTCAAATAGAGTATAGTGCTTTTAAAAAAAAAAAAGCAATAGCATTAAAACACGTACGACACTCTATTGTTTTGTGTAATTTGTGTTTAGAAAGTAAAATTGTATGACGTACGTCATGCATTACTTTGGGAGTAGGTTTTGGGAAGTTGAGGTATTTGAAAGTCGACCTTAAATTACTGTACAACTGTGACAGGAACCATTGTCTACAGCTCACTAAAGACATTACATTTATCATCCATATTAGGCAGTGAACCTAAACATATTTCTCTTATAGAGTCTTATATATAATGATATTGGAAAACTTTGATAGAAAATACACATTGGTGTAAAAAAGTGTTTGCCCCCTTCATGATTTCTTATTTTTTGCATTGTGACTCTTAAATGTTTCATATCATCAAACAAATTAAAATATTAGTCAAAGACATTACAAGTAAACTCAAAATGCAGTTTTTAAATGAAGGTTTAAACCTTCAAGAAATCACTTAAATAGGACCTGCCTGACAAAGCAAAGTACACCAAAAATAACCTCAAAGGTTAGACATCATGCCAGGACCCAAAGCAATTCAAGAACAAATGAGAGAGAAAGTAACTGAGATCTATCAGTCTGGAAAAGGTTATAAAACCGTTTCTAAAGTTTTGGGACTCGAGCGAACCACAGTGAGAGCCATTATCCACAAATGGCAAAATTGAGGAACAGTGGTGAACCTTCCCGGCCGACCAAAATTACCCCAAGAGCGCAGCGAGGACTCATCCGGGAGGTCACAAAAGACCCCAAAACACATCCAAATAACTGCAGGCCTTAGTTGCCTCAGTTAAGGTCAGCATTCATGACTCCACTATAAGAAATAGACTGGGCAAAAATGGCCTGCATGGCAGCGCGCAAAGACAAAAACTACTGCTGAGCAAAAAAAATATTAAGGCTTGTCTCAATTTTGCTGGAAAAAAAAGCTTGATGATCCCAAGACTTTTGGGAAAATACTCTGGACTGACGAGACAAAAATTTTAACTTTTTGGAAGGTGTGTGTCCCATTACATCTGGCGTAAAAGTAACACCGCATTTCAGAAAAAGAACATCATACCTACAGTAAAATACGGTGGTGGTAGTGTGATGGTCTGGGGCTGTTTTGCTGCTTCAGGTCCTGGTAGTCTTGCTGTGATAAATGGAACCATGAATCCTGAAGAAGAATATCTGGCCATCTGTTTGTGACTTCAAGATGAAACGAACTTGGGTTCTGCAGCAGGACAATGATCCAAAACACACCAGCAAGTCCACAATGGCTGAAGAAAAACAAAGTGAAGACTTGGAGTGGCCTAGTCAAAGTCCTGACCTGAATCCTATTGAGATGCTGTGGCATGACTTCAAAAAGGTGATTCATGCTCAAACTCTCCAATGTTGCGGAATTACAATTCTGCAAAGATGAGCGGGCCACAATTCCTCCACAAGTTCATTGCAAGTTACCGAATACACTTGATTGCAGTTGCTGCTAAGGGTGGCCCGACCAGTTATTAGGTTTAGGGGTCAAACACTTTCACACAGGGCCATGTAGGTTTGGATTTTTTTTCTCCCTTAATAATAAAAACCTTCATTTATAAACTGTATTTTGAGTTTACTTGTGTTGTCTTTGCCAAATATTTAACATTTAAGAATGCCACACATGCCAAAAAAAAAGAATACACCTTTAAACACTGCATATGTTTCAAACCATTCTGACTATTTTTACACATATGATTATGAAAATGTAGATACATTTGTAGAATTCCCTTTTAACACAAGTATGTTCAATTTTCCCTGTTGTATAGAACTCTACAGGTCTGTGGAGCTGATGGTACTAAAGTCCCCCATCACTCTCACACACCAAAACCTATAGCACCAGGTGCTATGAAACAGAAAGAAAAGACTCACAAGGAAATGCGGTAAAATACAGCTTTTTTTTTTTTTTATAAAGCCATTAAAAGTATCCAAAGTTAAAATGGTCAAAATGTCCAAATCTTGCAGCTTTAGGCCTATATTAGAAAATTAATTTTTTCCTTCTATTAAAATCTGTTGGACTATTTTAGAAAAGGTTGTGACTGGGACACAGGCTGGAACAATAGCCTGAAGGAGATTGGGTGTTTGCTGCCCATTTCTGGGACAGCCAGTGGTCGAGGACTTACAAAAGTAACTTCAGTGTGCCTCTGCTATAATAAATAATCTCTACTGTTCATTATTTTAGTGAGAAAAATAGATTTCTTAATATCTCTGCTCTCTTTTGATCCACAGAAAGAGACATTGATCCACATGCTGCAATACTTTGATTTTCTTCAGAGTCATATTCAGAGTTTACAAAGCAGGCTCCCTCACCATTACCTCCCACATGTTAGTGACAGAGGTGCAGTGCAAATTTAAAGTCACTTCTTATGAAAACCATCTATTTAAGTTCTGTTTGCTGATATTTTTTGTGTCTATCTGTGTTTATGAAAGAAGAGTCTGAGTCAGAGAGTGAAGACACGCCTCTCTCACAGCCAAACACACCTCCACATTCACTGAAGGCAAAGCGCAAGTACAGCTATACTCGTCCACGCAAGAAAAGCACATCAAATCAAAGTAAGGGAGAGAAACAGAAATGCAGTTTAGAGAAAACCTGAATGATTAATTTTGCATTATAGAATGGAAGACGGTTAAACTATGTTTTGTGTAAACTAGAATATGTTTTCGGGTGCAAATTTTTAGAACAATTTGATGACAGAGTTCACAGCCTTCATAAGGAAGATTCTAATAGAAGTGTCACCTCTAACACGAATGGAGAGTATGCCCCTACATGGAGTGCTGATCAAAACTTGTGTCTTGACAACAGCGAGAGCAACACACATCCAGATTCTTCTGATTGCTACTACAGTCTTAATGTGCTTCTGCCAACAACCTCATCTTCTAGAACAGGTAAAAAATATTTTGTGGGATATTGTAGATAATCTTAGGTTTAATTCAGTAAATTAACCTTTGCTTTATTAGCTGATGAAAATTGAAGCTCCTCTGTGCTCAAATTGAAATTGTTCGAAGATATCAATTATAACTGCTGAGTTACTCATTCTGGCTTAAGTATTTATGAAAACATGTTGATTGGTTTCATATTGGAAAGGTCGGTAAGATTTTCTTAACTGTGTTAATCATATAGTTACTGATTTCATGATCGAATGGTAAAATTAGACCCAAAATCATTGCTCCCTCATCTACATGCAGGAAGCAGTGCGGATCAGGAATCACCTTGTGAAGGACTTGGAAGCTGCTCTATCTGTGATGACCGAACAGGAAGTGAGAATGGGAGTCTAGGGAGCAAGGACACTGATACTCCACCTTCAGGGTACCTTGTGTATTTCTGTTTGTTTGAAGGACAGATGCATTTGGGTACAAAGGATCTGCGACAGAATGTGTAGTAATCAGTCCTTCCCATGGTACCTTTAAAATCTGAGCAGCTCGTTAGAGGTCACTGGTCAGGGACATTTGAGGATTTTTTTAAGCAACACCACCACATTGTCCTATTCTGATATTTTTTTTTCTTCCTGTTTTCAGGTCTTTAATTCTTAGAGATCGGATGCTTGGAATTTTCCCTTCTTTAGGGAAAAGTCAATTGCCTGTCAGCCCATCACTGCCACAGACACCTGTAGTGCCACTAATTCCACTGCTCAGGACTGGGGAAAGCCTTAATCTCAGCCCCTCTTTGTTCACATCACCAGCTCGAGGTCTCTGTCACCCACTACTACCCAATCAACAAGAGGAGCTGCAGAGTAAGTTGCACAAGCTGTACTTGCATCTATCCCATATATAAAGAACTGAAAGTTGGGAAAGTGTTCTCAATCTCACCTTGAGTTAGGCAGTAACCTGTTGATACAGAATTTTGATTGCTCATTGTTTTTTTTATATATTACAGCATTATTTGAAGATGTATGGGTTACTCCTAAACCTACTGTTCTCAAATCACCCAGCTTACCATGCAAAGCACCAGATGAGTCAGTGAGTACAATTTCCATTCTTTTACGGACATCAGAATTAAGATCTCATTAAATTGCCACTTTAATTGCACAGCCAACATAGGAACAATGGCTGTTTTTTCCCTCCTTGAGCAAGGAAGACGACAGATGCTCAGATGATGTGAGTTGGACATCAAAACTACACATCCCCTTGAGGAAAGTGAAAAACAATTGTCACAAGAGGATCTTCAGAAAAAGCCAAGATATTACAAAGCCTAGCCTAAAGAAGAAATGCGTAAATGGGTTCATCATGTTTTGCCGCATGAACCGGGGATTGTATCTAAGGTCAGTGTATGAATTACATTTTTCACAACTTGTCATGCTCTTGCAGAGGATTTTGGACATTTACATTTTGCCAAACATGCCTCAATCTCTGAGCAGAACCCACCCTGGCACTCCTTCGACTGT
Organism: Hoplias malabaricus; assembly: GCF_029633855.1. Taxonomy (NCBI): domain Eukaryota; kingdom Metazoa; phylum Chordata; class Actinopteri; order Characiformes; family Erythrinidae; genus Hoplias; species Hoplias malabaricus. Next base: position 13,465,555 of record NC_089814.1, on the reverse strand, counting down.
GGTTACTAAAGAACTGGCTTCCTTGTGGAATATAATGCCTAAGCAAGAGAGACGTTTGTACTGGTAGGCATTTAAAATTTTCTTTGAATGTTATGCTTTTTATCGGTCCCCCATTCTATTTCTTATTCTGCCTTTTTAACTGTAGTCTCAAAGCCAGGCATTTCAGTCGCCAGCAGAACCGCAATGTGCGCAGTGAAGGCCAGGATGCAGAAGGAGAATCAGAAGACTGTATCCCTAGCCCCCTGCACAAGTTATTGGCACACAGAGATCTGTACTTTGCCTCAAGTGGAAAGATCTGAACAAGCCTGTTATTTAGTTAGTTACACCTTTTGCAAATTTACAACATTTGTTTGCTAGGGAAATACCCCCTGCTATCACAGAACAGAGACATGTCAATTACATCTCTCAGGTAGTCATGAATATCTAATTGTTATCTTTAAAAACACCTAAACAGACAGAGACATCAGATAGAGACTTCAAATAAGTAGTGCTATTTATCACTTATTTATTATAACTTATCTTAAGCAATTTTAATATCTCAAAAAATGAACAGTGTACTTGGTTGTGGTCTTTTAAGGTTTATATATATATATACACACACACTGAAAATGTTTCCTAACTTTTTTATACCATAAGGTACAAGCTTTACCTGTTGTTTTAAATACTGCACTTTGTAAGTTTTCTTGTAGGATAGCATTTTTACAAAAGAAATATACACCACTGTATGTTGAATTATAATACAAATGTAGCTTTATTCATTATGAATGTAAATACATTGGTTTACTGTGTTTATTTATACTAGAAACTTATTTTTGGCTGGAGGGAACTCTATATCTTTGATACGCCTCCTAAAATAATTAATATATAAGCAGGCTGGATAGTTTGTTTTGTTTTTCACTATAATTAAAGTTTATTCCATTCAGATTTTGTTTGCTGCATCAATCACAAAACAATTAACATATTCTTCTATTTTGTTTCATCTTCCACCCCATACATACTTATGTTGAAAATTTGGCAGATTTTGTGTAGCTGTGCATTAGCAGACAAGGACTCTTCTTTCAGGTGCTGGTTGCTCATGCGGAGTTTCAGCACCTCTGCCAGCAAAGCCACCTTGTCCTCCTTCTCCTGAGTCAGGGGACAGAGAAGGAACATGTGTGAATAATGTGCGCAGGTGTCCTCAGGGACAGCTGCACTCAGATCATGTGTTGGGAATTCATTAGCTGTTTCATGAGCCTCACCTTCAGAAGATCTCTGCTCAGCCTTCTCAGCACTACCTCCAGGTGAGAGAGTTGGTCAGGAAAATCTGTGAAAACCTCATCACTAAAAATATGTAAAAAAATAAAAATGAAATAAGGAATTCAGTATGACCAAATTAGCTACTGATATTCTGTGTGTGCCAGTGGTGTATTTGGACCCGAGGGACCGAACCATCTCAGCAAAGTAATTTTTAAATAAATTTAAATCTTAAAATCTTTCAGTGTTATATGAACGACAATTACAGTATTACTTTGTGCTTGCTCACCCTCAACTCCACTGGTTTGACAGAATTTGTCATTTTATATCCATGTTACTACGTGTTTATTCACCAGTGTTCTCTAAATATAATACCTAGCATACATTAAGCAAATACATATAACTGCTAAGAATGTCAGCCAGCAGGCTAATATAACAAAATTAGCATAGAGTAACAGTTACAGTTATCAAAGCACAACAAGTTTATTTATAGAGCACCTTTTATACATAATGTTAATTCAAAGTGCTTTAGAGGAGCATTAGAAATGTTAAATTGTATAAACCCAGCAATAATATCTTTGTTGAGCACAAGGTTAAAAAATGCTGCATGTCAGTGAAAAGCACTCCAAAGTGTCCTATCTGCAATAGATACTTTCTATATTTCAGGGTGACCAGATCTGAGATGGTGAAAAAGAGGACGCCTCTCGCTGCCGTTGTATGCTTAGCTGAACCTATGTGTGCTCTTAGGTCCTTTACACCTTCATTTGCTACACAAAACATGGGAATTTCTTTTTTTAATTCATCCGAGAACTTACATTTGCGTTTCGGCATAACTGCTCGAGCTGAGGGTAGGTTCATGAGGTTTGCCTGATGTAAACAAGAACTACTGACGTGCAGACTGACCAATTAAATGTTTACAGAGAAGGTTATCGACCAATAACGGTAGCTCTACAGTCAGACCGTCCAATCAGAAGATTTTAGGCTACTTCACCACGCCCCCTTCTCACTCAAGCGAACCAATCGGAGTAGGGGAGGGCGGGACTAGTTTGTGAACGAAACGCTTCTCCAAGTTCTATGTAAGCTCTAGAAAAACAATCCCGGAGGTTTGTGAAATTCCGGCCGGACATTTTTTTAAGTCTAAAGAAGAGGACTTGTCGCGGTAAAAGAGGACGTCTGGTCACCCTATATATTTGTACCAGAAGATCTTACTCTAAAGATAACTGTGGAACCACTAGGATGTGCTCAGGCACGATAACAACAGATATAGTAATGAAATTTGTTTGGCCCTTTTCAGAATGAGGAATTCTCATTATATTATTCATCAGTTAATAATACAGAAAAGATTGACCTACTCTGTGTCCACACTGACTGTGGGGCTAATACGAGGAATATCTTGTCCACTGTAAGCCGGACTGTGAGGTGAGGGACTCTTGCCTGAAAGAATGTTGTGGGGGATGTTGGCCATTGTCTGCACTACAGGAATAAACATACAAAATGGATAATGGTTAGCTCCTGTGGTGTGTCTGAAAACGTAGTGTTCCACGATTTAAAACTTACTCTCATAGGCCTCAGCTGCATTGACTAAGCTGTTCCAATCAATGTCTGGAGCTGTTTTTGGCAGAGACAGAAGTTCATGATCAAACTGAATGTCCCTGTCCCATGCAGACTCAGCAGACACTGGCTGACCCTCTAGGGAAAAAAATATAGAGGAAATTATGTTTTCAAGTGAGCCAACTTAAACCTCAGCTTGATGACATGTGGATGGGCATACGAGGGGGATTTAATGTGGTATTTTTGGTTATAATTATTTTTCCCTACCCAATGCAGCAAGGTGAAGTGATCAAAACACAGAAGCCAGTTTACTTGTTGAAACATGGGAAAACAATGTTATGCAGTCAAATGAATATAAGCCAAATCTTGATTTAAGTCTCAAATACAATCCTAAATACAAGGATTAAAAATTGACCAAGGCAAAGTTATTTTGATGTTCCATCAGTTAAGGATCTTCAACCAATTTAATCTGTAGTACATTATCAATGATCATATTATAATCATACACAAGATAAGATGTAAAATATCCTATGCCAATACATTAGAGCTTCACACAGGGCACACCACACTCTCTTCCTACCTGCAGCCACCAAAATTCCTGGTGAATCCATACACCTCAACAATAAGTTTGCTGTGTCTGTTGAACCAATCAGCAACTGGCTATCCTCAACAACTACCACTATTACTGAGACAAAACCTCAATCTTCAGAATGGTGAGTTTACAGTTAGGGATAAGGGTACGTAACTAGCTTGTAATAGAAGTTATGAAACTTGCCTTTTTTTCCAAATAATTATGAACCAATTCATTCATTTCACTGGTTAATTCATCATTAAACTTTAACTGAATGTAAACAGCAGCAGGTGTCTTTAAAATATGTCAATAAATGAAAAGAAATGGAAATAAAAATAGCAATTCAAGGACTCGTACCTCCCTAAAAAACTTACGATTATTCTTTAAGGAAGAACTTGCCTGACTCGAACACTGGAAAATGTATATTATTAAGCCACTACTAAGCAGCATTTACCTGAGGGATTAGAGTGTAGAGTGAGGTTTCTGGGTCTGGAGAGAGCATGTCTGCTGAGGACAGGGCTTGATGAAGCGGAGTCCTGTATGAACTCACTGAGACTGCTGTTCATTCTTGTTTGTTGAAGAGAGGGCTAGAAGAAAACAAACTGTTCTGCATACTGACAGTAACAACAGCAAACAATATGACCTCATGCTGCAGCAAGACTCTGTTTCCACCTTTGTTCTTGGTTGCCATAGTTGATATGGACCAATAAGTGAAAGACAAATCACTCACCGAGTCACGCTGAGAGGGCTCGATTATGTCATCCATCACAATGAGTTTTTTCAGATCCTCCACCACAGTGGTTTTTCGAACAGGACGTGGGGAGCATGTTGCTCGAAGCGTGGCAACCACGCGAGGCTGACCAAACACATTTCTCGAGCTCATGTTCACCTGACTGCAGAGACATTTAAACATAAAGCTGTTAACACAAAATACCTCTCAATCAAATTACTAACGTGTATCATTCATTCACGCATCATGGTCAGGGTGATGGTAGGTCCTGGGTCTGTCTGGAATCATTAGACACAAGGCAGGAACACACTACAAATTGGGTGCCAGTCTATCACAAGATATCACACGTGGGTAATTTCCAAAGTGTTTATGGACTGTGGGAGGATCCAGAGCACCTGGAGGACATCCACGAAGATACAGGAAGAACACACCAAACTCCTCACAGAACATGACCCACAGGAAATCCGGATCCCCAAGGTGTACCAAGCCACTTCACACTGTTTAATGTTGCTGATTATCAGCGACATTCACAATAGTAATATCAATAAACGACAGCTTTCTCTACACTGATAAACCTGTCTAAACTTAAAAAGGGTTTTGACAATTACTTATTGAGTTGAATGAGGTATGTTAGAATAAGCACAAGGTAAGCAGTCAAACAGTAATATCTGAACATGCCAAAATAGATTGGTTTTGTTCTATTTATTTTCTTTCAAACAAACCCTAACATAATTTAAAAAAAAAAAACAACAACATAAAACATGGCGCTTTCTGCAGTCTACACTTGTCTCCTGTCGTCTGTTGTTTGATCTAACTTGTTTTGGAGTATTTTAAATATACTGAGACAGCTGAATATTGTGTTGCCTGTAAATAACACATTGATGTAAGACGAACCTCATATTGTTGGAAGTATTGTTTTCAACATCACTCCCATCTTTTCTGACTTTCACGTCATACTTCTTTTTCCACAGGTCTTTTGGGTTATTAATGGGCTGAGCCATGCTCCTGTGCAGTAGACAGTCTTCACTGTCCTGAGTGTTATGAATGCAGTTGTCACTATACAGCCTTAGCTTACAGTAACATGAAGACCGTAAATTCAGACGCATATTAGCCTGCTCCTTTGGTTGGTATTGTGGACGTCCAAAGCTTGTGTTGATCTCATAATTGTCCTGGGCATGTTGCAGCATTCTGAAGGAACTTCGGTTTTGTGTGCACTGAAATTTGTTGGTTTCCGGTTTCCCACGATGATTCCACATAAAGTCTTCCTTCCTGGAATCTTCAGGGCTGGGATGGTTTACTGAAGACTGACACTGGTTGGAAAGGCATTGGCCGGGGAGCTCCTGTTTCTGGATAGGCTGAAAATTGTGGTCGTACTGCTGCTGATTCAGCTGGCTTGAATCAGAAGGTATCTGTGAAATGACTGCTCTCATCAAACGAGGCTTCTCCACCACTGAAGTCTTGAGTCCTTGTGGTTGGCTGCACAGTCCACTACCAAAATAAACACACAAAGACCACAGACATATACAAAGTACTGACATGTACAAACACAAAAATACAGAACACAAACATGTGCTGTACAGCCGTAAACATCCCGGGCAGACAAGAAGATCCATTCTTTAAATTCATTTAAAGGTATATTTAGAATGAGCAAGATACTCATACTAAATCTGTCCCATCTATACCGGCTGAAAGGAGACAACTGCTCCACCGCCCACTGATGAGGCCCTTGTTTGGATCTTGGATGTGGATATGGGGGGGTCAAAGGGAGGTGTCCCACTTTCCCACTAATTGAAACACCCCCTCCCCGTGGGATCACAGGGGACCATTCATTACTTATGTCCAAAGATATGTAAATATGCAAATACGTTTTTGTCTGTTGTTAATTTACTACATCATTTGAACAGAGCAGCTGCCCTTCATATTGTGTGGAATATTCATGTTGGATGGACCAATAGGAAAACTGCAAAATAACTTGGAATAAAACATTTTTACATTGACTTCCACTGAAGTTTTTTCCCCTCTGCTATAACGTTACAATTTTGAAAAATTTTGGAAAAAAAAAAAAAGTCTTTTTGGGTGGATGAGGGCAGTAAAGATGTGAAAGGTCCTGAAATATTTCTTTACTGTCCTTTTTATTCTATGTCATCTCACCTTTGATTTAGAACAGCTTTCTTTGAGTGGGGCAGAGGCAAAGTGTGAGAGTAGAATTCCTTCATCTTATAATTCGGGGAACACCCAGCCTGAGTCTTTGTGGTAGACAATGCAGGCTCACAATGTTTAGATCGGGGGATCTTAGGACTGTAGAAGCCAGGCTGAGCCAATGGGTGTGGTCTAGATGACGGAGGGATGCAGCCATAACTCTCACTGTCTCTAGGGCTCTGATCCTGCAGCCTTTTACCCTTGAAGTAGAGATCATGGCTGTAGGGGGAGAATGTACTTGACTCTGTTGCAGTGCGAAAATAGCCAGGGCGCAGGAAGTGTGCCTGAACGACAAATAGAGACAAAAACAGAGGGTTAACACAGCTCTGATTATTTAGAAACTCTTATGCAGTTTCTAAAATGGAGGATACCCCTGAGTGTAAGTCTCAGGGATGATACAGTAAACCAAAAAGAAACTGCAAACTCACTCTTGGCAGGCTGTTGTAAAACTCCCTCTCCAACGGATCCTGCTGATTTTCTCTTTTCACTGCTCCCCCACCCTTAAACACTGAACGAGGTGCTGTCACCATGTGCCAGTCTCCTTCTGAAATAGCAATAATTGACACTGACACAGTGTATTGCCTTTGTATGCTTAATTTACATTATCATACTGGGCTGGGTGATATGAATATTTTGTTCTAATTATTGTTATAAATTACATCATTGTATGTATCATTTACCCAAGAATAGTAATAATTTATTTTTCAAGATCTGCTCTTTATACTGACCAAATGTTATTGTAGTAAACAAATGCATGTTCCTATTACAATATGAACATAATTTCATCTGATTAACTGTATTTTTTACAGGAGTGTGGGTGAAACACTACATAATCATTGTACACATAGGTTTAAGGGTCATATTGTTTAAGATGTGGTACGACTGGTGCAATTTCTGGCTGTTTCAATGCATCAAACCTCCAAACTCATATCAGACATAATATGAAGCATATATCAAGAATGTGTCTTCTTAAATACACAATTAAAGGAAATACAGAATGTACCTGTATTGCTGTGGTCTGCTGAAGTGTTTAGCTTAGTGAACTCCATTCCCCTGCTTGACCTCCATTCTTCATGTTTGTCTGCCTCATAGGTCAAAGGGAAATATTGTGATTGACCATACATCCTGAAAAATAAAACATAATTACTAGGGGTTATTGTAGAATAATTAAATAGTCATAATTTTAAAAAATGGATTACCTTCTGTTAAAAGTGAAATTAATATGCTGTTGTCAAGATAACATTTTATTTTTACCATATTCTCCTCAGTATTCACTTAGTTTTGCTCGCTCATATGAAAGTTAGACATTTTAGAATTTTAGCATGAAACGATGAAGTCCAAAAGAAGAAAGAAGACAAGAACTTACATGTAATAACTTCTTTGAGATTTTCTCTTTTATGGGTTTCAGGGCTCTGGTCTGTTTTCCGAGGAAAGTCCAGAGAAAGGAGGTGGCACAGAGGGCTCCAATTCAACTGAGCCAGGCGAGCAAGTCACACAAGAGGACGAGCTGCGTGGGCTCGCCACTAACTTCTTGGAACAGAGGACTGGATTGTTTTGTTGAGATGTGTTTGGCTGTTGTCAATACTGGGCTTGTCTGTATCAGGCCACGTTGCACTGTGAATTGGTGTTGGTTTATGTGAAACATATACGTGTAACTAATTCCTGAAGAAGATTACAGCAGTGCAGCTGACATTAGCTAGGTTTTCAAAAGTAAAAGTTAAGTCAGTTTTGTCAATTACGTAATCCATATAGAGCCCTCCTTAAAAAGTGTGCTGACTTAACATTCTTACACTGCCGCCCTTCGGCTGGTTTATACTTTTTTTTTTTTTTTTTTAAATATATTAAGTATTTTAGAAAATAGATTTTCAATATGACATTTACTCCAAACTAATTTTATATTTAGTTAATGGTGAATTCTTCATTACGTTGAAGTGAAAAATTAACATTATTTGAACCTTTTCCAAGCAGCAAGAAATAAAAAATAAATAAATTTTTAAAAATGTAAAATAGATAATCTTGCATTAAAGAAAGTTACTACAAATGTATTATACATTTCAGCGGTAATGATGGTGAAGTCAGGGTATAATGTACATAATCAGGGGTTGACCAAGTCCTCAATCAGAAACATAGTTCAATCCACATAAACAAAAGCATGCTGTTATTACTATTATTATGACTGACACAGTACTAAATTTAAATAATCATTTTTTTACTATCGTTATGTATGTTACATATGTATAGCCCTATGAATAAAGCTAAATTCAGGAAAGGATTTAAAATGTATTAAACTTTGCCCTGTGCTTGACATTTTTACCTAAAATGAAGATGCTCTAAAGCAGTTACAGAGAATGAATGAATAATAAAAGAAGGGTTTTGACCACAGCATACCTCCAAACTGGCAGTGAAAACAAACTCATGAGCATCGTTTATTTGACTAACACTAACCAGGGAAAAAAAAAACAAGTGTCAGTACAGTGAAAATGGTAGCAGTCAGGTATTACTGTGGTGCTCAAAAATAAGATGAGGTTATGGGCATAAATCAAGGTCCTACCCATTAAAGAGCAAAAGGACTTTTTTTTCTACCTGAAGAATGAAGATTTACTTTGAACAAAGTTTGTGACAACTCTAGGCCAGATCTGAACCGATCAAGCCAATTCAGTCTCACTCCTATTTCTGATATCGTAACATTAATGGGAGACTACAGTTAGTGACACTGTTGCATGTCTTATACTATGCGACAAAGTCATGATTTTTGAGTTACAGGAAGATACCCTACAAACACTGTATCACAAATAAGAGTGAGAGTGTCTTGGATAGAGCTTAATCATCACTCCATATCTCAAGAAAATGTAAACTGTAAATTAAGGCCTTGCAAGAAGTTCTAATATTTTATAAAGGCTTTGGGCTCAGACAATGAAACAAAACACACAAGCTAACAACAGTCAACGTTTATTGTGCTGAATTTAACACCATCAAATTATACAGCACAAGACTGAAAATACAATAACAGTAACAAATGCCCGAAACACCTAATCACAATAACGTTATGATTAAGCCTACAGTAGAAAATAAAAGGTAAATGTGAATTTTAAACAATGTACAAATATTAGGCTTATCTTCACTCATTATCAGAAAACTAATAACGGAGCACAGCTTACCAGAGAGGACAAGGCCATCTTGATGAATCCACATAACTTACCTGCATATACAATCATTCAGATAAAGAATGTGGCACAATGGTCATTCCAAAAAAGAAAGAACCTAAATTTGAGCATGGAAAAAATAACAAGCATCTACCTTAATAGGACTGTAATAATCTATGTTTATGAAATGATCCATAAACTCTAGGCCAATGGAAAGACATTTGAAAAATAACAATTAATTGATTCCTTGAACAAATGTACATCTCTTTGAATCACAGTTACAAGAATTCACTTTGGTCTCACAATTACTAAAATATAGGGTAATGAATCTCCAAAAGGCTAAAATATTGGTCACTGGCATTAATTTAAATACGAAACCTCCAATGTATATTTTTTCAATTTTTTGCTCACCGTTAACACATCAGTCCATGACAAAATATGGGAAATCGCACCATATTTAAAAAGCTTAAAAAAAAAAAAAACAACTCTATATACAAAGTAAAACAGTAACTTTACATATCCTCTAAATTGTCATTTGTTTTGTGCATTAAACAGGGAAGTTATTTTAGTGTCCAGACAGCATTTCTGTCAGAATGTCAATAAAATTGTCCAGGCCCCAGAGGTAGCCATCTTCCCTGTTGCCCTCCACCCAGGGGGTGCGGTGGTCCAAGGTAAGTGGAGGGGGCATGGGAACTGTCTTTCCAAAGTCGATCATCCACACGCCAGCTCTGCCACTGTGGTCATGCACAAACAATAGAGAGCTCCCCACAACCTTGAACCAAAAAAGACCCAGCCTGTCACTCCACAGCATGTGACATATTGCCAATAAAAATCACAAATAAAACCACTGGAAACACTATGAAAGAAGGGTGTGATGCTTCTTACCTCATGAGTTTTAAAGAAGTCTGAATTTTCAAGCACAAGTCGCAGCTCTTTTAATCGTTGCTGGTAATGTTTCTGTAAAGGGAACATTACAAGTTAAAGATGGCCAGTTCTGCAAGTTATAATGGGACCAAAAAAAAACCCCACATACCAGAACAGACAGATTGTGGTCAACAAAGTCTTCTAGGGCCTGTATGACTTCATCCTTATATTTTGTCCTTTTAAAGTTGGTGTTGCATGTGCCATCTGATTTCTGAATGCAAAGAAAGAGTAACAAAGCATTGCTTGTTCAACACTATTAGCCTAGTCAATGTTGCATGTACACACTGTGAATCTCAATCTTGAAGCTGGAATTCCCCTGCTTGCATGTTGAAGTATTTTCCCTGCAACAGGTTTACCTCTGAAAGAGCTTAATGAATTAATTCTCTAGCATGTCAAATATTTCTGATGCTATTTTACTGTAACTGGTGGACCACTCTCAAACATCTGATCTCTTGATGCAAAAAACATCCTTGCTGCACAAATATTACTGATACACTCATATCAGCTCCACACCGTGTCTGTGTCACAAGCACATTTTAATAGGAACAACACACAAATGCTTCTGGTAAAAAATGTTCACATGAGCAGTAGAAGTGATGAATGTTGAACCATACCTTGATGCCCTCTATACGGAAACCGAGAGTTGCAGTGGAACTAAGCGTCTCCCTCCACTGCATGTATCTAGTTTTAAGCACTGCTAGCTGGACTCTTTCCTCTGGTGTTGGGGCCTCTGGATCCACTGCGACCATTTTCTCATACATGTCTGTACGTGGCTGAGGATGCTTGCGTGCTTTCTTTAGCTCCTCCTCCAGATAGGTGCTAACAGGATGTACATCATTTTTGACTGTTCTTACAACGTGAAACATTTGGTTGACACAATGTTTTATAAACAATCTAAAGAGTGTATGCTTAGAATGAATGTTTAGCAACAATGTTTCGAAAGCCAATGACTCACATTTACCAATATATTCTGCATTAAGCACATAAGTGCAGGTATTGTGAGCAAAAGTAGTGGATACATTACATGGTCAGTCAAATAAAATGTCTTACCGGCTTCCCATTTTGCAATCCATAATGCAAGGAGAGTCGAAGTAAGCAAGCAGGTCGTCCATGAGGTTGTAGTCCTGCTCGTCTCGCTGGGTCACTCCGTGGTAACCCGGGACAAAAGGCCTCAGCACGTCCTCCATTAGCCGCTGCAGACACTGCTGCTCACTGGCACAGTATTTCTTCAGTAACTTCCCATCACTGTCTGTCTGAAAGTTACCTAGAAAGCAAAAAAAAAAGCAGGTTTGGTGGAATATGCTACGTCAACATCAATAAATCACACAAGTGTACTGGGCATGCTTATTAAAAACATTAAATTAATAACCATACAAATAACAAAGAAATGTGTTTACAGGCAAAGACCTTTTTGTGAGCAATAGCAAAAATATGAGAAGTAAACTGTTGCTGTCTAAACATAACCTCGACTGCCAAAAAGGGAACTTAACAGAAGAAGAAAAACTGTCTTAACTGTGAATGGAAGATAAGATATTAATTCAATGATTTTCATGATGGTTTAACTCGAAATTAGTGGTGGATGATGATATCCACTCTTATATAAAATCTATACACTATCTAAAAGGTCATAAATACATAATAAAAAGGCACAATAAGAACAAAACACTCCAGACAAACCTGCATGGCCAACCACTTGAACCCAGGGAGAGCGCTTCTTCAAAGGCACCACAACAGGTGACCAGTTCACCATGTTTTTGTTCTTCTTCCACAAATCAGTCTTTGATGTGAAAAGAAATCAGAAACACAAGTATGTCAGTTAGTAAGTACTATAGGCTGTTTAATACAATTAGGATCTAAGCAATTATCGAGTATGCATGGTCTCTATGAACCACTCAGCTATGTACCATGAGGAGTTATCACAAAATATGACCAAAACAAGTTTGCAATGGTAAAGAAATAAAGACATTTGAGGATAAGACAACTATTAAAAATTTAATTTTCTATAGTGTCATGATTCATGTTGCATAGTTAAAACATACTACTTGCACACAATTCTTTTAATCAAACTACACCTAACCAGTCACTGCTATATTTCTGTAAAATAGTCTCTTCTCTGGGTGCTATTTTTCCCTTACCTCTGCCTTCGACTTTAGACTCGAATGGCATATTCCTTCTGCTCTACTCACCATGAGGCTTTCCCATAAGGCCAATCATTGACAACAATGCTGAACTAGCTGGAGTTATCAGGCAATATACAGGGGCAGTGATTGCTCATGAATCTTACACAATAGCTAATAAAACATTTACAGAAAAGTATTATTTTGCTGTTCACAATGAGCCACAAAAAAATTAATAAACAGAATCTTAATTTTCTGTGTTTTAATGATGTTTCTACATCATTACAATCTAGTTCAGGTGAAACCACATAAGAGACAGAAAGAAAGAAAAAATGAGAGCCTTAAAATGATTAGATGGCTCCCTTTAAGATGTTTTTTCTGTGGCTGCTTCAAAATAATATACCATTTTGTCATACTATTGTTTTTTTTTTAATCCCAGACCATGTTAAATGAAAATAGTATGCATGCTACCTTAAAGGAAGGTTAAGTCAATGTTTCCCTTCATCAGCTTAAAAAAATAAAAAGCCTACACAATTACTGGCCAAAGGTCTTGTCATTAGAATATAACACACACTCTATTGTAATTGCCAATATTGCTGTCAAAATAAATAATCTGGTAGTGCATTAGTAAATTCATTTGACACTATTATCAACAAATTATGGTCCAGTGCTGTTATTTTGGTTTAGATTCTTTTAATTTGCCAGTTGAACATCATATCACATTTTTCAGATTGAGCACAGTTTCTACAGGTACACAACTTGTACACAGCTTCTAATGATAATTCAGATTCTAAATCTATAGTCAGTACATAAGCTCCCTGTTGTGGTTCAATGTCCCCAACAGTATTGTAGATTAAGGACTATTAAAATTGCATCTCTTACAACTGATGCTGAAATTACAATTCATATTTCAGCTCTAATGCCAGGCCAAATATATTGTGGGGAGTGGAAAACTAGTTAGACTGGAACGATACTGTACAGAACAAAGGAGAATACCAGAGGGAGAGGCCCACCATTCATTAGCAACAGTACCTATTTGACTGACGTCCTAACAGGCGCTATTTAAGCACTGCCCCCATTTACCTGTTACATGCTTCATTCTTCAGTATTTAGAGCTGACAGGTGTATACCAACCCTCTGATAACTTTAAAAAGGATAATGCGTCACTAGATGTTACTCAATGCTTTGTTACCGTCAGCATGCTATGTACACTCTCCCTTACCATGGATCCTATCTGATATCAGACACCTTTGTTTTTTGATTTTCTTTTAGCTTAGAGAAAGCCTTAAAAAAGGACATTTTATCTAAAAAATGTCTTTGTCTTAACAAACGAGAAGCCAAAACTTTCTTACCTAACCCTCCTATCTCAATTACAAATTAAATTCCAATCTAATACATTTTTACTCAAAAGACATATTTATTATATGTTTTGAAACCTAAACATATGCATATCATTTAGAGAAGTGTTGTAAAATACAAGTCATAATATTTTATCTGAAATTGTGCTAATAAATGTGAACTGTCGGTCTAGAAAATATAACACATATCAACTAACTATATATAGGTAGTGCTGGTTTTGACTCTGAGAATAAAGAATAATATCCCCAGCAAGGTAGTAGTTCTACAATTACAGACTGTGTTTTTAGGCCCATTGCAACCTGTTCTGCAATAGTCTGCACCTCCAGATGTCCAGCACAGAGTATTTGAGTGCTGTAGTGTATTCTCACTGCAGCAGTGACACTGACTGTGGCATGTTGGTGGTGTGACATCGAAACAGATGAGACACCACAGTTCTACAGTTGCCACTATTAGATACACCTTGCTGGTCCACCTCACAGTCAGAGAATTGTAATTGACCTGTCGCTGCACTTTGTGCTGTGTTAGTCATCCTCTAGTCCTTCATCAGTATCACAAGCCTCAGCCACACAACGCTCTTGACTGGAAATCTTTTATTGGTGGACTATTCTCAGTCCAGCAGTAACACTGAGGTATTTAAAACTCCAATCCGGTCTGATCCAATCGTACATGAACAGCACATACTAACACAACACCACCATGTCAGTGAAACTGCAATAATGAAACGCATCCACCTCCCGCGAAGGTGCTGGTTATTGAATCACACGGTGAAAGGGGGCAAAGAAATTATGTAGAGCAGCAGATGGGCTAGTGTGCACCTATAGAAATACAAATTTAATTAAAATGATATAAGAAGGGGGCGGCACGGTGGTGCAGCAGGTAGTGTCGCAGTCACACAGCTCCAGGGGCCTGGAGGTTGTGGGTTCGATTCCCGCTCCGTGTGACTGTCTGTGAGGAGTTGGTGTGTTCTCCCTGTGTCCGCATGGGTTTCCTCCCACGGTCCAAAAACACACGTTGCAGGTGTATTGGTGACTCAAAAGTGTCAGTAGGTGTGAATGTGTGTCTGTGTTGCCCTGTGAAGGACTGGCGCCCCCTCCAGGGTGTATTCCTGCCTTGCGCCCAATGATTCCAGGTAGGCTCTGGACCCACCGCCACCCTGAACTGGATAAGCGCTTACAGATAATGAATGAATGAATGGTATGAGAATTTGAAAAAAATATAAGGAACGTAAAATATTAATGTGTGATTAATGTGTGAGGCAGGGTATGAGAATGATAATCTTAAAACTATAAAAAGGGGGACCTTACACAACAAACATGTCTAATTTTTGGAGATTTGTAGCCACCTTGATTTCTCAAAGAAATATGCTAATGAGATCATCTTTGGTCTCATGAAATCATATGAGACGTGACAATAAAGACACAGCACACACACATATTACATAATGGAAATAATACACATCATCTTTTCATTAAATCGATAGAAAAATAAGAATACTCAATATCTAGTTAAATTTCGAGTGAGCCTCCCCACACCTTTCGTGTACTTTGTAGTGAGAGTTGGTTCATACTCACAGTGTCGTGCTCCGAGGGCCGAGTCCCGGAGAGGTTGACTTCATTATAATTCTGAAGACTGTTATTCTGAGTGTTTCCACCGCTCTCCTCCTCGCAGTCCTCGAAAGAAGAGGCCGGGGACAGGCTGGAGGACACGGAGGAATTGGAGAGTTTTCTGAGAAACAGAGACGAGGCGGGAGAACCACCGAAACCGCTATCCGAGCACAGCGACTCCTCCTCCGGGTTCGAGCTGCAGCAGAGCCCGCTACCGCCGCTACTCTGCTCCTCTGTGTCGGTACGGGGTACACAAGTTACAACGAGCTCAGGAAGAACCGCAGCGCCGCCGTGTTTCTGTACAACACCACTCCTCTCCTCCAGACGCCCAGGCCACTGTAACACTCCCCCGCTAAACGAGCTCGCAGCCTCGCGGCCGGGCGTCTTGGTCATTGCGAGCGCTGCTTTAGCATCGGAGCTCTCCACGGACACAGCCCAAATTCAACGGACCAAACTACTGCCTGGATAAACACGCGCACGTACACTTTCAGTTCTGCTACAGAGCTCCTCGCTACCGCTTCAAACAACTCAGCGCTGCAGAAATGAACTGACGAGAAATCGCCAGAGCCAAACCTTCGTCCCGCTCACATGCTTCCCCTCCAGGACATGTGTGGAGTCACCACAACAACACACACTCGGACAATAGACGAATGAATCACTCATATGAATCGATTCTATTCACTAAATCAGTCGAACCGATTCACTGCTTCAAATTTATTAAGCAAACTACAAAGTTAAGTATCACTTGGCAGCCTTTCCTCCCTCTTTGCAGGATATCTCAGTTTAGGACAGTGACTGTAGTTAATACAGTCATAGGTCTAGCCAGATAACCTAAGCCCAAAGACAACTCTGTCCTTGGGATATTCCTATTATACAGTCCACAATTTCGGAGGGTTTTTGTGAAAATATCATATAATTAAATGAATAAAGAAATAATTAATTGAAAGCAAAATAAATGTATTAGTTAGCCAACAGTGGCTAACGCTGGGATCTTTTTCTACCTAGCTAGCGCTAACTAACTAACCTTGTACAGGTTGTCTGTCGGGTGCTGAATCGGGATGAAACCTGATCTGCCTTGCCTTACTGCGCAGTCTGGCCAATCAAAATCAGCCTGGATCGGAGTTAGGCCCGCCCACTGACGGATGATGAAAGATGATGACAGATTTAATTATTTCATAGTGCAAGGCTGAAAGGCGCATAAAACAAAAATATAAATAGTTCAAGTATTAATTAAATGATTTAAGCAATATAAATAATTATATATTTAAAATACACATTTAAAAAGATTAAATATATCATACAAATAATTAAGTATTTATTTAATTATTTCTTTTTAAAATAAATTCTTTCTTTATTCATTTAATTATTTAGAATTGTTATTAAAGACAAAAACAAAACAATGAGTTAGCTGGTGTTTTGTGGAATGCCCTCTGGTTTATCATGTCTAGGTTCTGTTTGGTCATGTTTTTCTGTGTTGTGTTGTGTCTGTTTTATTGGCAAATCCTATGCCTACACTCAGAATGAATCTGTATTAAAGGTGAATATTTAAATGATAGAACGTAAATAGGGTAATTCAGAGTGGACTGATGTGAAGAGCTTTTATAGAAAAATCTAAATTGTTCAAAGTGCTGATAAAACCAGATATTCCAAGTTTTTTATACTTCCAAAGCTACAATACAGAAAGCTGTTGCATTTTCCAATACGTTTGATGTATATAGGAAAATACTGGGTGTTGTATTTCAAAACAGTCCTCAGACATCTTTTTCAGATTTACCTATATTTTACCATCAATGTGAAACATAAAAATAGAGAAAAATGTAAGTGTAATTGTTGTTTTGAATAGTAAGAAGAGAGGCTATGTGCACTGAAGAAACTTGTTGCCCTAGTTCCTGCAACATCACTGCAACAAGAAGTTGTCTAATTTCACATCATCTACTGAAACAAAGAAAGGGTGGAGTTCCTCTTTAAGTGTGGAAAGCATCTGTCAGTGGTTGAATCAATTGTCATTTTATATAAAGCAGATTAGAGATATTATAATTATCTATATTTGGTAAGAATGCCTGATAAATATATCTGTACTGGCAGACATTTGCTTAAAATAAATTCTACAAAATATATTAGATTGCACATTTATTATACTACGGGAGAATAATTGTATTGAGGTTGGTAGTTATGTATCCAAAAGAAATATGACAGTGCCACAAATTGTCACCGCATCTGTGTGTCTCTGTTGAGTTTATACACAGTATATGTTAAATACATATTGTAGGTGAAAAGACTCTAGTGTCAGTCTTGGTTTCCCTGTTTTTTAACATTAATTAGTTTCACACTGAACACAGCAGAAATGGCTAAAGATTAAATACAATGAATGGTGTTACATCACCTATTTCATACACCCAAGGTGCTGCTCTCCAAACCAACAGAGGTCGCTGTCTCCTGAGTTCATTCATTCATTCATTATCTGTCACCCCTTATCCAGTTCTGGGTCGTGGTGGGTCCAGAGCCTACCTGGAATCATTGGGCGCAAGGCGGGAACACACCCTGGAGGGGGAGTCAGTCCTTCACAGGGCAACACAGACACACACACACACACATTCACTCACACACTCACACCTACGGACACTTTTTGAGTCGCCAATCCACCTGCAACGCGTGTTTTTGGACCGTGGGAGGTGTCTCCTGAGTATTAAACCCAATTTCTATGGAGAGAGATTAGTCTCAAAATACTTTACAAATGCGTAAATGTTAATCCACAAATAAAATACAAGTCACAAATAGGTTTCACTGTTCACAAATGAACTCATCCCAATCTGTGTCTCACAGTCTGCAGTTTGTACAAATACAGTTACATTCATAAACACGTGTTTTTGGTTTTCATAGATATATCACAATTTTATAAAAAATAAATACATTTGTTTAAATTTACATTGCAAATATTTGTAAAGTCAAAGTTTCAGATTTAAAATGTATTTGTAAATTGTTGAATCTGCGTTTTGTGGATCAAGTCACTCACGTGCATTTGTTAATTTCCTCTCGCGGGTTTTTGGATTTTGAGACTTTCTTCTGCATTTCACCCGATCCAAATACAAATGCAGCCTGATCCACAGATGTGGCCAGCAGGCGAACAAGCCACCGCTAGGTGGCACTGTTTTGGGACTTGTGGGGCCAACTTAAACGGAGACGCATTTGCGCAACATTTAATGTGGACGTTCGAACAAAAAGCCCCCAAGCCGCTGAATTCAGCTTCATATCACAGACAGTTAGGAGGGGATCACTGTGGAACACTTTTAAATGTGCCCTAAATTTAACGACGTTAAAGTCCTGCGGAACTTCCCTAATTTTGCTGCAGACTAGGGTTGTCAAATAAAATTTGTTAAAACCATCCCGTATTTGGACTAAAGCCGTGTTGCTTATTGGACTGATACAGGACTGATATGTTTCGTAATTTTGAGCTTGGATTGTTAAGACGGGTGAATTGTTTCAGACAGACGCTCTCCCTCAGCCGAAGGGAGGGGCAGATACCCCATGGCTCCGCAACAAAGTATGCGCTTCTCATTGCTCATCACATTTATTAAGCCAATCAGCACTCAGAGTTAGCTGTCAGCATTTACTGCGGCAGCCAATGGAGTCATAGTCCCGCCTACAGGGGATCGTTTCGCTGCGGCTCTGAGAGAAACAGGTCAGTTCTGAGACACTGGGGGGAAACAACAGTGCCACCTAGCGGTGTCTTGTTCGCCTGCTGGCCACATCTGTGGATCAGGCTGCATTTGTATTTGGAATGTGAGGAGAGGAAATGAACAAACGCACATCACGGAAAACACGTGAGTGACTTGATCCACAAACGCAGATTCTACATTTTAGAAACACATTTTAAATTCGAGACTTAGACTTTACAAATATTTGCAATGTAAATTTAAACAAATGTATTTTTTTTCGCATAAAATTGTAGTTATATCTATGAAAACCAAAAACACATGTTTATGAATGTAACTGTATTTGTACAAACTGCAGACTCTGAGACACAGATTGGGATGAGTTCATTTGTGAACAGTGAAACATATTTGTGACTTGTGTTTTATTTGTGGATTAACATTTACGCATTTGTAAAGTATTTTGAGACTAATCTCTCTCCATACGCACAGAACTCAAAAAGTCATGGAGCACAAACGCCAGAGCTGGATATTTTATTTGCAAGTTATAAGTTTAATGTTTGAGATTAATTGAATCTCCAACTGTCTCACCCTCGGTGAGTAATCCGTGTTTACATATGAATTAATAGTAGTTACTGATGATTCAAAAAGACTAAACGGCACAAATAACTGTGTTAATTCATAACGGTTTTAAGAACTGAAAGTGATTACTTATAGTGTCAGATTCGCACAGCAGTTGACAAAAACAAAGTCTGCCTTTGGTATTAATTTTAGGCGGAGAAACATTTTCACGTTTAAAAGCACGACGCCTGTATCCGTTCATCTCCTAGCAACGGAGACACTGTGTCACGTGGAGAGCTGTGGTGACCAGGAGATTTGTTCAGACACAAACCAAAAAGAACGGCAGATTTTCATAATGTAGTAGAGTAAAAACTAAAATATTTAACTTTGAAATGTAGTGGAGTAAAAAGTAAATATAGTTAAAGTAAAAAGTCGCCCATGGAAACAATTTAAGTACAGATACATGAAAATTACTCAAGTACAGTAACGAATTACATTTACTTCGTTACTGTCCACCACTGTAAATTAATCAGTTTAAAAAGGTGTTCTATTTTAATGAAATGTCTCCTCAATATATCACAACAAACAGTCAAATTTAAGTCATGAACCTGAGATTGTTTAAACGGACAAAATGATTTATTCTGAGGGAACATTATGTAAATACATATACACAGATTATATATATAAATTATGTGGCTTCACATTAGCTTCATGATAATTTGTATGCATATTTTCTGAAGAAACATCTAAGAATCTCAATTTTCTTTGCTTGTTATTTTTGTACTTTGCACCAGCTACACTTAAACTGGTAGGACATTATCACAGATGGACCAATACAGTTCTCCACCTATCTTTGTGTATGATCTCTTTACACGCTATTGCAAAAACATGAAACAATTTACATTGAAATTCAAGATCGTTTTTGCCCGACACGGATACGCATCATTGAATCGCAGGTTCAATTCACTCACCCGAATAGCTCAAATGACTCGGTGTGGAGTCGAAACCGTGATTACGTGCTAGTGGCTCCTTGTTACCCGCTCTGCTGTGATTGGTTCATTCTTAGGACAAACGCTTTACTCTGCCTCCTTAACCGACTTGCTTTAAAGTGACAGCACCTAACAGATATATTAAGAATTCTCGTAATTGTGCTGACATCAACAGGGTTGAGACTATTTGTAAAAAGGTAAACTCATTTTAAAACATAACTGGATTTAAATATTTGATTTAATTTTCTAGTAATGACCCCAAAAAAGTAACATACCTTGTTCCAGGAATTTTTGTAAACCATTGTGGTTTAAAGAGCATTATTACTCACTTTTATTATATATCTGTGTGTGTGTATATGTATGTAACGCATGCGTTTTAACACATCCAGCCATTATGCTTGTCATATAAAAACAGTGTTTTAAAAATAATCACAGAATGGTCCTGTTTAGACATGCATTTATGTCCTGAGGTTAGCGTCTGCAGACTGTACATATGCTGGGGTGTATGTGTGTGTGCGTGGGGTTGGGTGGTGTTGGCAGCTGTTCTGCCAGATGGTTAGGCCACAGGACCTCACAGTGCAGTTCATTAAGAGATCTAGGCCAGCTGCGACTGTCTAAAACAACCACAATACTTTGAAATCCCTGAGCCAGTTAAAGCACTCTGTGTGGCTAAGGCTGAATCAGTGGCTCCAGCTGCATTCAAACCCACCTTTATCACACTGTAGAAAATGCTTTCTAAACAAAACATAACTGTTAAATGAGAAATTTCCAAGACCATACAAACACAGTAGTGTGAATACATTAGCACTTGTCCATGTTTTGCCACGGATTTCATTTGTAATTGAGGTTACTGCATATACTGCCACCCTTCTGGCAAACTCAACCTTCAAGCCAGTAATGTCTATTTGAAAACAATTACACAAAAATAACTTATTTATCCTTTAAATCAGGTTTTAAAAAAAAGCCTTCACATACAGTCGTGACAAGTTTGGGAACTAATCTGCAGAAACACACAATCGGTCTTACATAAGCTTTCAAATCTACTGGGAACATTTTAAAAACAATGACCAATATTGTTATTTTACATCAAATGTGTCACCATAAGACATAATTCTATAAAATAGGGTAAATAAAAGGGAAGGCAAAGGAAAATCAATTTCATATAAAAATAATTTTCAAAAAAAAAATTTGCACAGCTTTTAAAAGTGTACATATACAAAATAGTTCTCAACATTCTCACACACACAGTCTCTCTCATTTTTGGACACCCCTAGCTCCATCAAATCTAATGTAGTAACAGGCTTCTGCATTAAAAGGCTAAGTTTCACAGTTTAAACTGGGTGCTTAACAAGATATATATATGGCATTAGATAGTCCCTTGTGGCTGTCACTTTGTGTAAATGATTATATATACCTTCAAATTGTTGTTGTCTTGCGGTTTATATTCTGTGTCTGTATTTGAACAGGGTGCTAAAAGGAATGATTGTCCGTGCTGATAAAAGTCAACACAAATTTGTGCAATACAAGTCAAACATCAATGACTGGGCAATGTTAATGCCCAGTGTCTAGGTCTCTCATGTACTCTTGCAGGGCCTGGAGACGTGCATCGATTTCTGAAAGGTCTGCTCCTGCGTCCATGGAACTTTCTGGGAGACAATGAGAGAACAGGGGAGAAAGAAATCCCATTGAACTCAATTAAAAACATTGGGTAATAAACAAACGGTCACACCTTGAATAGATTACTTACCCCTCACTCTTTGTGTTGGAGTGCTACACATTGGCTTTTTGTTTAAGTGTTTTCCCCTTGTCTGAAAGAAATATTTCACATATTTAGACAAGCCTAGACGAGTCTAAAGTTGATACAACGTGTCAGCAATATCACACAATAACAGTACTTAAAGTTACATATCAACTTACCACACTTGGACCATTATAAACCAGTTTTCTGCCCCTGTTAACAAAAGCAAAAATATTACACCATCTTAAACAGAAAGAGACCCATATCTGAGAAAGCTAGCTGATTTTTGGTCGTCCACAGTGTATCTGTTTTATACAAATATGCCACAATATCTTTCTCTTCTACCCCTCGAAAAACCTGCCAACTGCATCTATTTTACATTGCTTTCCTCAGGAAAACATTTAGGTGGTGCTTATGATAATCTGGTCTTTATTATAGTCTTTGTCTTTTTTTAATCAGTCAGTCTGACTATGTACTGACATTCTGAATCAGTTTTAAAGCGTGGTCTGAAAAGTACAGCATTGCATCATTAATGTGTAAGGAGCTGAGTGTATAATGACTCACCTGCTATTCAGGGGCTTAGCAAGCTCTTCAAAATCAGCAACTGAACTTTCTGAAGAATGACGACTCCTTCTGCTCTCAACAGAGAGACTCCTGCCTCGACCAAAACTCCCCCCGCTGATTAGCTGAGGGGCAGGTTCTCTGGACCGTGAACGGCCCCTTTCATTCACAGCTGGTGATGTCAACATATCCCTCCTGACCTTCCTTTGGCTAATAAGAACAATAACAAATTTAGCAACTATAACTTTAACTTAAATGAAGAAAATAAGGCAAACTGATATTGTAGAAATCTATTTACTTATACACAGCAAGAGTATAGTACACTGACACACAAGACTGAACGAGGGAGAAAGGCCTATTTGAGGGGAATGATGCATGAAAGCAAAGAAGAGGCTGAATGAAAGCTTACAGCGCACACCTTTCCATGAAAACCATATTTCGGCTCACAGAGAGGCCCAAGCTTATGAGAAAAAAATAAACCAAAAAGAGTATTTATAGAGAGTATTAATGAGAATTTTACATATTACATGAATGGAATTATATTCATACTTTTTTAGTTCTGTCTCCTTTTGGCGTCTTTGTCTTTCTTGAATGTATGCTGTCGGGTCGAACCTCCCCCGAGACCCTTAAGTAATAAGGTAGATTAAATCATGAGCAATTATTAGTATCCATTTAATTGTGTCAATATCTAAAGTGTGTGTAAAAAATGCACATTTTACTTAATTAATGTGTTAAATGTTCCTACCTGTTGGAGATGGAGAGGGTCTTGAAATGTAATTTCTTGCTCCTGAAGAGTCTGCCCTCCTCCCCCTCTCTTCTGACCTCCTGCTCCTATCCTCTATTCTCTCTCTGGATCCTGAGCGAGCTCTTACACCCACACGAGTTAAACTGCGTTCCCTAGAGGCTGACCGGTGAAATTCCCCTTCACCTCTGGATGCACTCCGGCCTGACACAACTGGAGTTATCCTGCTACAGCAAATAGAAAAGTAGAGAAAAACAAGCAAGGTCATCACATTCAGGCTTTATACACTTTTTTTTTTAACCAACAAATTTCCATGAGTTTCCATGTTTTTGAGGCAAATTTTCCTGACCATACATTCTCTGAAACATCTGTGTAAACAATGAAAAAAGATTAAAAAGATATTTTGACTAAAATTAATGACAAGACATATGGTTTGGTTTAAAAAATATTTTTTTTGAAGTCACACTAAGTGTTTTACAGAATTAAATGTGTGAAACCCTGAGAACTCGGGGCCTGGCGTTACTCCACACAGATGACTAATGTGAAGTAACATGACTGATCTGCCAGAATATTAACGTATTATTTAGCCAAAACAGATATCTCTCAGTCGATATCCGAACCACCGGTATTTAGTGGTGTGACTAGACACACATCTCAAGATACTAGACAAGATATTGGGTTCATGAGAATGAGATGAAAAATGTCTGGAAAAATAGTGATAATGTCAAACGCATTTTGACATTGCGTTTCTATCCTGTATGACTGAGTCTCTTAAGACTTAAGTGTATAGCTTTTAGCTTTTAACTGAAGCAGTATGTGACCTAACAGACACACTCTCCAAATTGATTATTTAAAAAAAACAATATATGTAACAAAAATAAATACAAGGTTATTGCAGAGGTCCAAAGGGATTTGTAAATGTTGTCTGTCTTTACGTCATTTTCTTTACGACTGGCTTAAGGAGAGTCATGATGGTCCTGCAAGTGTTTATATATGAGCTGCGGTGAACAGCATGATTTTCTTACAGGGCTTACAAACGGTTTATTGTGTTTCCACTGGGAACACAAAATGCAGTCAGACATACAACTTATAAGTAGCGAGAGCATCTTCTACTGCTACTAGCAAATATCCTCTATAACTGACAAGATAATGCATTAGCATTATCTCTTCTGCTGAGAGCTGCTCTGACTGATGAGCTGTTGCTCCACCATTGCTACTATTGCTAGATCCCTCTTAAAAAGTTCATACCACCCAACTGATTTCTCCCAACCATGAGACAGTTCAAGCTTGACAAGAAATATTGTCACGTCTTAATAGAGCTCATTACACATCGACCGGTATTTGAGAAGAAATTTTCTATAAATTGGAAATTGCCATTTTCAAATTCCTTTTCCAGGTTTTTCATGACCGTACGAACCCTAGCATTTTATTTAAATTATAGAGAGCAGGCAATTACTGAACCCACTTACCCTCGGCGCAACAGGGCTAACTCAGTAGTCAAACTCTTCACACGGATTCGAAGAGCTCTCTCTGAGGACCTAAGTTCCTCCAACTAGGAAAGAGAGAGAATTAGAACATGACTGTAGAATTACTACATTTCTAAATGTTTGATTCACTGCAGAACTTCTTGCTTGTCAACAGTGGAACCAAACCCAGCTGATGATAATAATAATAATAATAATCCTGCCCAATACCTGCATGATTGTATTAATCCTGAAATGCTAAATGATATAGGACAAGGATCATAAATAGGCGACCTGCGGTCTGAGTACAGACCCAGATGCTGTCCTATCCAGACATGGACCTGTAACTGATAAACCAGTAAGAGCTCTTTAATTTTTTAACAGACTGTTAGTTTTAAATGATTTTACTTGAAACAAGGCCATTTTATTTAGTTATTTTATTTATTTAGAATTACTCATCATTTATATTGATAAATTTAGCTGAAATTTATTTAAATGTAACTAAAAGGGAAATCTGATTTGAAATTCCATTGTTAACTACATAAAATGTTGTTATAACTACAATGCTACTTCAATATGCAGGATACAGCACTGATCATAATGCAGGTTATATATCATTTTCTCAAGCCAAGGTCCAAAACATATTCTCTAACTGGACCTTAATCTCTAACTGGTCATTTTAATTAATTACCCCTGATATACCACATACCTGTTCCATTAGGTGACGCTGTTCCTGTCCCCTTTTGGTGGCTGAGCGCTGGCTTTTTGCTCTTTCTCTCAACAGCTGCTCCTCCAGGCTGCGCATAGCTTCCCTAAGCCCACGAGCCCCAGGAGCAGAGCCAGCCCCAACCATCTGCAGCCGCTCCAGAGCCTTGGCCAGTGCATCTTTCTCCTCCCTGACCAGAGCCAACCTGATGTGGCAGTTCAGCACATATGGTCAGCACAGGATAATTGGGCTGGTTAGTCAGACATGCTAATATTGCCTGACCTGTTTAATTTCTTGATTGTTGTCTGGACATTATAAAAATACCAGGTGGCTACATCAAAATCCAAAATGATGTCCAGTTTCAGAGTAAAAACAACTTACTCTGCACGTAATCTTCTGGTCTCTTGGTCTGATACTATATGGTCTCCTCTCTTCCCCAAGGCAATTAGTTCAGCCCTTAGAGCCCTGATTTCTCTTTGGAGTGCTGCAGGATCAGGCTTACCAAGATATGGCAGTGGTAGTGGGTAGTGTATCCTAGTGTAGCGAAGAAAAGAAGACCATACCATTGAAGAGCAAGTATATTATTCAAAACCTACTATGAGGGTTTTGTTAGGGTTTGTGAAGAATTTCCACTAACCTATCAAATTCCACAGTGTAGATTAGAATGAGGTAGCGTTTAGCACTGAGAGCAGGGGACTGCTGTTGGGCCCGAGGTCTGCCCACCACACCGGCCTTCCTGTTCCTCAGAAGCTCCAGATCAGAGTAGGTCAGCAGATCAAGAGTCACAGACTCACTAGACTAGATCATTTAAAAAGCATTACAGGTCATGTACACCAGTATATTCCAGCTGAACTAAGAAGAATGAAGTGTAGGATTTGTGTAAGTAAATTTAAGTCAACCTACCCTACTTACTGCAGACTCCAGCATGCTGCAGAATATAGGAAATTGTTTAAAATTCCCAGTTTTACGAGTGAGGTCTTCAATATCTATACAAAATGAACAAGAAGGTTAAGAAAAACACAGCTGCATCATATCTTACCATTTTGTGTGAATGAGTGCACACTTACATGCAGGATCAAACTCTCCTCTCCACTGGTCTGCTGTCATCACATCAGAAATCTCTACCATTAGTAACTGATCTTGTAATTCCACTTTAACAGCAAATTCAACTCCACGAAATTTAATTTCTTCTTGCACAACTGTGCCCACTTCCATGGCTAGTTGGATTAATCCCAGTGACCTGAGAAATACATCAGTAAGACGCTTTGCTTCCAACAATCTAATGTAGTATTTAATGTGTGGCCAAAAACACACAACTGTGTGACAACACAGTGACAAAGCCAGTTCCTTATTTTATATATTTTGAAATTAATCAATCATAATCATCAAAAAACATGGCCTCGATGACCCAATCCAGTCAACGATTAGACTCATAAAAACTCATCCTCTAATGGTTTAAAGCAGCTTAGAAATAAGATGAATCTACACCTTCATTTTCATTCAGTGTACATATATCTATTAATATGCAATCAGTTCCCGAGTCTCCAATTATCCATCTGTCTTCCATATAACATGTCCAAGGGGTATGTACTTCAATTGAGTGTAATTAAACAGCAGAGGGCCAGCCTTCTTTCCACTTCCCACACCTAATTCATTGGAACGTACTTCACTAAGGATGAAAGGTAGTCTAAGAGTGAGCTAAAGTTAGCATGCTAACGATGAACAAGTCAGAATGGCATTAGTACAGCATGAACATTATAACATTACACAAATGTTCTCAAAGCAACTTTTTTGACCGTACGTTAAACCTAGCCACCGTTAGCCAACACGGTCTCTCCGGACCCTCTACCTCGGAACAGACCCTAAACAGCGAAAATTCTCACGAAAGTTAACGTCTTAAACATATAAAAGAGCTTAAAGCCCGTATTGTCCGTTCCACCTTAATTTGGACAGCAGTTATTGTCCTGGTGCAACTTAGCTGTCGCACAATTTAAGGTGGAAGGGACAGTTCAAGTGAAAAGCTGGCTAACATGAACGGCAGATGTAAGCTAACCGTCTGGCTAAGATACGTACCCGTCAGAGATGGAGATGATGTGTAGGTAACCAGACTGGAGTAATATTAATCATACATTTAAACACCTTAATTTCAGTCACAATAGATAAAATTCTACCTAAAGCCTCATACGTTCACCAAAACCCTGCAATAGTTCACCCTGGGATGCAGTGTCAGTTACGGGAGCCCGAGCAATTGAAAACAGCGGCTCAACAACCGGGAATGTAAATCGCCCGTCCCAGTCCTGGCTCATTGGCCAGAAACGTGAGATTTTGACCTGTGATTGGCCAAACCGCCTGTCAATCACAAGGGACACCGTACCCTCGCCACCGCCTACAACCGCCCCTAAAGCTAAATTAGTTCTTAAAGGGGGCACTCTAGACGATTATAAACAGTAACCATTAAATTAAATATACACCTACAACTACGTTTTCGCTTGAAGATTAACAAACCTTAGCATAGATTTACCTTGAAGGTTGGAGAAACTACAAGGGTGAGCTTTAAAACACGTGAGAGGTTCATTCATACATTCATTTTTCTGTAACAGCATCTTCCTTATCAGGGTCACAGTGGGTCCAAAGCCCTCCCGAAACCACTGGACAGCATGACTGACTCTTCAACACACCAAACTCCTCACAAGACAATCACCGGCACTCGAACCCACAACCACAGGACCAAGCTGTGTGATTGCGACCAGGATGACTCAGTGGTACCCAAAACTTTTTCAAAACATCCCAGATTGTACTGTGTCAAAACACTACAAGACTGGTCATTCCTTGCCAAATATTATTTACAACTGATTAAAAATATAAAACTTTTAAAATTTTAAAACACAAAAATATTGAAGATGAAATATTACTTGAGATGTCAAGATGCAGATTAATTAAATCTGAGCTCATCATACGTACTGGATGCAGCTCCACTGCACTTGAGAACGCAGCACAACTCTTCCAGTGCTGAATTTTATTGGACTTTACATCTCGCAAACCTACTTGGCATTGGGCATGTTGTTTAAGACATATTTTTGGCTGATTCCAGAGGGTCACTCTGGAAACATTTTCTGACACGTGTTCAGCTGAAGCTGTTCCCACAGAACTTGTATAATGTCTAATGAAAAGCATTGTTTAACTTGTTAACCAATTAGAGGGAGTGTCCATATTCTTTGTATAGCATGCATACTCAACATGGGTACTCAAAATAAAGGTTTTTAAATGAAGACGAATGTGCTTTAAAGTGCTGTAACATTATTGTGCATGCAGATGGCTGTCTGTACAAACAGTGTTCATAAATGCCTCATTTGCAGGAAATGTCTTTATTCTGAACTTTGGAAACAAGAGAACAACATAGACTTTAGTTAAAATACAAAAAACAATGTAAAAAGTAATATACATTATTTGAACACAGTCATATTAAAGGTACATCACATTTATGTAAAAAAATATTTTTATTTGCAAAATATATAAAAAACCCTGTCAACAATAAAACAGTGCTACTAAAGCCTTTGTGCTGTTATATGGCATGTCTATGGGCTAACTGAATGCACCGGGAAGCAGATTGTCCAGTGAAGTGACTGAACTGGTTTGCACAATAAGCCAGTTTCATTAGCTGTTTCAGTAGTTTGCAAAGGTACTGCAGGCTGAGGTTAATAACCCACAGTTTCCATTTAGACAGATTTCAATTCACAGGCTTGGAGATTGTACTTGAGGGATGTAACCTAATATTAGATGATCACAATCTGGAAGTGACAAAGTCATGTTGTACGAAGGATTTAGAATTCCTGGAGTTGGAGCCCCTATGTAGGAAAGGTCAACGGTGATTGGAGAGACAGGTAGAGAATCACAGGCATCATTAATGTACTCCTGCCACATTGAATCTTTGATTATATGATCAACCTCTTTGTTTTCTTTCTGAAACTGTGGCACAACTTCTGGACAAGGTTCTAGATACTCCACCATGAGTGCCTTGCTTTCGGCATGTAGCATCTTATCAATCAACGGGCACTGGTGAGGCTCCTATAATACAACATAAATTCAAAGGCATTTGCTCAAACAAGATACAATATATATTATTTGACAATTCACTATAAAGTAATAGTTCTGTCAAAAAGTAATTAATTACCAATGAATAAAACAAGTTTATATTATTAATACTATTATGATCATTATGAAAATGACTATTAATATTAATATGCAAATGATTGCATATTTACTGGTGACTACTACTATCCATTCATTGTTAGAATGGGTTTAATAAGACATACAATTTAGGTTCAATATAGTTTTTGTTCATTAGGTGAATGTTTTGAATGTTTCTATTTCTCTAACAACATACATTCATTCATTCATTCATTGTCTTTAACTGCTCATCCGGTTCTGGGTCGCGGTGAGTCCAGAGCCTACCTGGAGTCACTGTGTGAAAGGCGGAAAACACACACAGGAGGGCCGACACACATTCACAAATTCACTCACACACACTCAAACTTATGGACACTTTTGAGTCGCCAATCCACCTATCAATGTGTGTTTTTGGAACATGCGGGAGCACCCGGAGGAAACCCACATGGACATGAGGAGAACACACCAAACTCCTCATAGACAGTCACCCGCAACCCACAAACCCAGGTCCCTGGAGCTGTGTGACTGCGACCCTACCTGCTGCACTACCATGCTGCCCTTCTAACAACATACTAATGTAATGATAATGTGCAATTATTTGTCATTGTACAATGTACAATGAAATGTGTCTTCCACATTTAACCCATTTGTGGCAGTGAACACACACTAGTGCACTAGGGGCTGTGAACACACACACACCCAGAGCGGCAGGCAGCCATCCCCGGCGCCCAGGGAGCATTTGTGGGTTCAGTTCACTCTAGCCATGGATGTTCCTGCCGGTCCTGGGGATCGAACCAGCAACCTTCCAGTATCAATTAGGCCAAGGCTGCCCTTACTACATATAATGACATGTTCAGAACAAGAATATATTATTTAAAGTGTGTTTACTCTGTGCATTTGTCAAGTCTACATTTCTAATGTATTCCTAATGTGCTACCTTTGAATTCACTGATAAATAAATTTAAGTTTTCTCAGCATTATGACATGTGCTCAAGTCTGGATTCACCAAGATGTCCAGTTCAGTGATATCAATGGGAAACTCATTGAGCAACAAAACTGAGCAACAGTATTTTCTTTGTGAATGAAATAAAATGTATTGTGTACTCACCTTTGTAAACATTTCTGAAAGCACTGGTTTAGGAATATCTGGATATACCTTTTTCTTTAACCTGTTGGAATTAAATTAAACGTAATTAAAATACAGTGATAAAGTATGCAGTTTCCTTTAATAGAATGTAAATTGTAAGAAATTGTTATTGAAAATATCCCATACCATCTCCTTTTGCTGAAGCAAAAAGCAATGATGGTAAATATAACCACTGCCGTAACCAAAGATGCAAGAATGCTGAAAAAAATTGGGTCCACTGCAAACACAAGAAGCATTATTTTTACAATGTCACATGTAATCCCAGAGTCATGTTTTATAAAATGCTTCGTATAATAATGTTCTGGTGTATTTCAAGGCCAGGTATTATGAGCTCTGCTCAACTATACAAAGGAAAACAAGATAAAATATTTATGCAAACGTACCCTGCAGATCCACCAATTGTTTGATTTCATTTCCAGGACCCTCTCCTGCTGATGTGAAGGCCTTTACATTAAATGTATAGGTCCCACCAAGAATATTTGACAAAATAAATTCTCGAGAACTGGGGTCTGTTTTAATCATCTCTAAAATGGAAAGTGACACATTAATTGTCAACAACACACCAAATTTATATATGTTTCATAATGATATGACACTTGTTGCATATGGAAAATCTGCTTTAAAGAAGCGGAATTTAAGCATTAAATATCCTTACTGTTATCAATCCTGACTATCTTGTAACTCTTCTCTCCATTAGGTTGCTCGTAGGACACATTATATCCCAGTATAAAACCGTTCTTTTCCTTTTCAGGCATGTCTTTCCAGGAGAGTTTGATTTTCACACCATGCTGTTCTATTGTCAAATTATAAACTTTCCCTGATGGTGCTGGAAAAGAAAGATAAATGGAAAAATAAATATGAAAGTTGCTGCTAAGACAAAACATTTACAATGGAGCAATGTCACTGTCACACATCTCTAGAGTCCTGAGATTGTGGGTTCGAGCCCCAATCCAGGTGACTGTCTAGGTGTGTTCTCCTTGTGTCTGTGTGGGTTTCCTCCAGGGGGCTCTGATTTCCTCCCACAATCCAAAAACATGTTGGTAGGTGGATTGGCCATTCAAAAAAAAAAAAACCAAGCGTCTGTAGGTGAGCGTGTCCGTGAATATGTGAGTGTATTTCGCCCTGCGAAGGACTGGCGCCTTTTCCAGAATGTGTTCCCACCTTACGCCCAGTGATTCCACGTGGTTTCCAGACACACCATGGCCCTGAACTTGATAAGCGGTTACAGACTATGGATGAATATGTTCACTGAGCCTTACATATGGGCATCTAAATCATCTAAAGGTATGGGGTCAGACTGTAGGTTGTGCAATTGTGGAGGGGTTGGGTGGGAAAATGGGTGTGGGAGAGATGCGAGAGATTGCAACAATAAAAAATTAAAAAAACACATATTTGAATGGCTCTGCCATTTTCCTGTTTCTCACAATCTTGTTTAGTAATCTTGATTCATTTACATTGGCAAGTTCTCAAAAACCGTCAATGGGACTCTAGAGGAAAAATTCTGTATAATTCATTAAATCATTCCACTAATTCATTCTTGAATGTTCTAAAAGAGACTTTGTATGTAAGTGAAGTTTGTTTAAACTTAAAAAAATCCAATTCAAATTAAACACATTAACTAAACTATGTACTGAAATATTTTATAGCTTTTATGTGCCAGTTTTAAGAGTGAATATCTCACTTTTCTTGGACGTTTATCCTTAGTTTTAAGTAACAACAAGAATTTCAGTCTTATGGAATAAAATATTCTGTATATTAAAAACTCAGGTTACTGTTATTATGGACTTACAAATAATGAATTCAAGCATTCTCTACTGAAAGAACCTGGCTCCTCCATTTCTTTTGAACCAATCTGCCTCACCTAGCAAAGAGTGCTACACTGATAAAAACAGGATGCAGTGTCCTATCTGTTAAAAAGAGACATTTCTCAAGTAAAAAAAAAAAAGTAGAAGTGGAATACTGACTGCTTACCTAACTCTTTCACATAGCCTTCTTTTCTTTGCAGTAGCTGTGGAGCTGCTGAAGTGCATGCGTACACAGAGAGGGTATATTTCACTCCCGGTTTAAACTCTGTGGTCACAGCATAGAATAAACAGAAATATTAAAAGTTAAAAGAAGAGTTAAGACTCATAATGATTATGTGACTCTTCAGTATCAACATATATTTTGGTCAACAAAAAGACTGATTATTTATAAATCTTAAAATATACAACACATGAGGTACAGATGCTATGAAATGCCATGTTCTACTACATTTTTAAAAATCATGTAACAATGTAGTATCATACTAAATTCATTATAACTAATTAATGTTCTAAATATTTTATGCATGTAAGTAAATGTCACAATGTCAATAAGGCCAACACATTGACTTTGTCATAACGAAAACAAAATTTTTTTCTGCTTTTGTTTTCTACAGTGTTACATATTAGTTTGAATCTTTCTTGACTAATGAACCAACAACATTCGTCTGTAAAACCATAGCTTAAACATTAAAAACAATTTAATATGCCCTTCAAGGTTATGATTTTTAGCAACTTTTCGATATGAATATGACCATATGAATTTAGGTCCATATGAATATAGATACATATGTACTTTTTCCTATGAACTGACCTGAGTAAATTTTGGCATTTGAGACTTGATGGGAGAACTTCGTCCATTTTACAGCACAAGGCTCTCTCCTGTATGTTGGAAACCAGTCCACCACATAGCCGCAGCTAGAAATAGGACTTGTCTTCCAAGATATATTAAAACCACCATTATGGCCAGCAATGGTACCATCGACAATACCACGGTCTAAAAAAAAAATGTTAACATTTAATAAAATGGTAGTTTTTAGAGGTGAAAAAATTAAGAATTTATTTCCAAATGCCTGGCCTCTCTTATCCTCTCAGACCAGGCTTAAGGTAGTTAAAACATAATTCCGAGAAGGATGTTTGCTTTCTGAATTTAATAATGACATCTTTGGTTTAAGTCTACATTCATTTTACCTGACAACAGTGTGGGGATAGTGATGTTGGAGGGAGGAGAAACACCAACAGAATTCTTGGCAGAAACTGAGATGTAATAGTTTGATTCTGCACTTGGGCTGAGTTTGTGGCAGTGCTGAAGTGAGCTTTTGCTGAAGTTCTTTTTGTTCATTTCCTTGGAGCTTCCTACAAGCAGCTCATAGCTGGTAATACACCCATGACTCTGATTTGCACTTTGTTCCTATTAAAGCATCCATATGAAAACAGACTGTTAATGTGTATTGATTTCTCTAACTTTATACTAAGAAAGTTACAAGGTAAAAAAACATCAAGTGCACTTTTGCACTTACCTTCCATACAACATAATTAGTCTTATTAACAACTTCCATCCATACGTCTAAGGCTTCAGGAACTGAGGAGAAATAAAGTGCAGGTTGCATACAGTGAAGTGACATCTCTTTCATATCTTTATATACCGTATATCACATAATAATAATAATAGCAAGCAGAAATAAATACAGTATATATAATAGCCATTGTGACAGAAAGTTAAAAAATCGGCCTTTCTCTCTATCTACAGAATTTAATCTGTAGTAGAATCATTCATTAAAATAACAAATGATTATAAAAGCATAGGATAAACAAAACTCTATGAATGATAATCCCTTAGTGATTGTAATTATACACAGGATAAGACATCCTATGCTAATCTCTCAGAGCTTCACTTAGTGCCCCCTCCACTCTCTTCCTACCAACAAACACATTATTTCTGTTATCATATCCTTTGTCATTGAACATTTAAATCCTACACCTAACCTCTAATGTTGCCTATCCCTTAGCCAAGCCCCACTGGTACCATTAATGTGTGAGAACTCCAGAGTTCTCATAACTAAAGAATTGGCTCGCAACCTTGGTGTATTGATGGAATCAGATCTCAGTTTTAGTAGTCATATTAAAGCGGTTGCTAGATCAGCATTTTACCATCTTAAGAATACCAGTAAGATTAGAGATTTTCTGACTAAACCAAACCTGGAGAACCTTTTCCATGCGTTTATTTCTAGCAGGATTAACTGGACGTCCAAAAAAGACCATTAAACAGCTTCAGCTGATTCAAAATGCAGCTGCCAAAGTTCTCACTAGGAGCAATAGATGAGATCATATCACCCTCATCCTCAAATCCTTAAACTGGATACCAGTCTGTTACAGAATAGACTTTAAGGTGTTGTTACTGGTTTATAAATGTCTTAATGGGGTAAGACCAGTGTATTTATCAGATCCGCTACAGAGAGAAGCCTTTGTATTCAAAAGCTTCATCAAGTGTATCCTCAAATGAAACCTGTTTACTTTTTTAGAATGTGACACCACGTCTGGCCTCAGCATAGGTAATTCAATAAACTCTGGGACCTGTTGTTTCTTACCGACATCTGCCGCCTCGGCTTATACACCAATATTTATAGCCTGCGCTTGCTCTCCAAAATGTTCACCCTCATGCACAAACCACTTTATTACTACAACCTCTTGGCAATGCATTAATCTCTAGGCATTGACAGTCAAATATACACACTAATACCCTAAGCACCTGATTATGTCTCTGTTCATACCAGCCCTGCAACAATCTAACCTTACATGCTGATTATATACGCTTCAATGTGACAACCGTGGTACATAATCTACATCTCAGGTCTTCATCTACCCACTGTCAAAGGTTTTGTGAAGTTGGACTTCTCTAGATTTTCCCAACAAAGTCATTGGCCTTGTTTTGCTTTGGCACAGTTTTTCCTTTTCCTGCTTGCCTTATTATTGGCCCTTTTTAAATGCTTTCTGGGATTCACCTGACCCAAGGCCTGATCTTCCCCATTGCACTTTGCCAATCACATTCCTTAGCTCTAATGAGCTCCTGGCTACCTGCACTGGTACATGGACTCCACTTCCTTCCTGCATCATCAGATCCTAACAAAATCATCTCACAATTCACCTTTGAACATATAAATTCAACTAAACTTGTAAGCTGTAGCCAGCCCTCATACTGGCTATAAGCTATAGTCTCTCTCATACTATGCCACACTACTCAAACAATGTGGTACCTCAGCCACTTCCTCATAGCTTTGTCTGTTCCATTCTCTATATTTCTGTAATTGCAACATCATAAACTGTCAACAGTCATTTCATATGAGGTAGCAAGCCAAACTTAAGACACCAAAACTTTACTTTTTCTGGCAAACATGATCTCTCAATTTTATTAATAGCCTTCCGTAATTCAGTTTTTAGCACCAAAACTATATCATTTAGTACTGCACTGTACCACCTGAATAAACTCTTCACTTGTCTATCCAGTATAGAAGGTATCTGTTGTCCTTCATTCAAAAAATTACCTGAACAATTTTTCCTTTAAGAATGAACAAATAAAGTAACAAGAAATATAATTAAAATAGAAACAAGCAGCAGGAGCAATAATTTAGCTGTTCTTGTGCAACATTAAATCTTAATTCAATTGCTTAGGTGATATTAGAATTACAATTAGAGATTAAATATTTATAAAGATCAATTGTGAAAGTTTTTATGCTTACTGTCTTCATTTGTAGAGAAGATAATGCCTTCACTCCAATCACCCCATTTATAAAAATGGTTTAGAGCTCCACACCTCACCCGAGCTGTGTAATCTGTATAAGGCTGCAGGTCGGCCAAGACCAGTGACTTGAGTGTAGTGCCATTAAACCTTTCCTTTATGAAAAATATGCAATTCATCAAGAACATATTTAGTGATCTTTGATAAAATGATCCTCTACAACAGATGTCTAAAAATTTACATTAATTTCAAAATGCACAAAGTAAACAGACACCCACCTCACGATTGCGTCCATTCAGCTCCACTTCACAAGTCATTGGAAATAATTTGTTTCCCAGTGTTCCTTCCCAATTCCATTCAAGTGTGACATTCCTTGCATGAACCAAAGTTACATGGACATTAATGGGTGCTATGAGTCTCACTACAAAAAAAACACAGTAAAAATAAATTCTTAAATGTTAACGTAACACTGGTGTGTACAAATAATCAAAGAATAACAGAAGAAATATTTCGCTGATTTCTTTGGGCAACACAGTACTGCACACTAAAGCATAAAACATAGACTACTTTTAATTTCTTTAATTTATGTTTAAAATTACAGGGGAGTCCAGTTAATCCTCCAGTTAAAACTTGGACTTGGAAAAGTATCTATATCCTAGGCACCTGCAGTTTTAAATATTCTATTTTCCAAATCATTGTCTGAAAGTATATTGTATGTATTATTTGTAAGAACGATTTCAGACACCACTAAAATGACACCATTCCTCATCTCGTCTGCCAGCCACTCTCCAATCTTATCTTTTGTCATGTCTTCATTAAAGCCATTGTGCAGCCAGAGGAGCTAATATAAGCAGCAAATTATCTGGCTTGTTTAATACAATTTATTTTCTTCTGAATTTCTAAATTCGAATTTGTTAACTGCTTATGGATAAATGCTAACATCACCTAATTTAAGGTAAGGATTGTAGGACTTCACTGAAGTATCTACCTGTGCTGTATTGGTTTCCCTTTATGTCCTGGAGAAAAGGTTGACCCTCACAATAATAACTGTATAATTTACACTCTGCATTACCTCTGTGTTTGGGATCGCCTTGATCACTGATTATTTTTGTGCCAAGGGCATTACTGGCTGTTAGTGTCCAATTCATCACACCCTGGTCTATGTTGTCGTTCAGAAAACAATCTTCTAATATACACTTCCTATGTGACAAGGGTACACAAGAAGATATTAGAGACATTTGAATGGATAAAATCAGCAAAATACAGAATAAGATATTAAATAAATATAATTCAATAATTAAAGATTAATAGTGGAACGAATGGTGAAGCGGATACCTTCCATTGACTTGGTAATATACTATGAACATATAAGATTTGCCTGTTTCACCAGGGCTCAAGTGACATTTTACAGAACTGAGATCTCTTGTCTCACATGTAAGATTGCGGTCATCAGGGGGATCTGTAGCAGTCAATCACATCAGCAATTTAAAGATATCACCATCAACAACAGCAACTTCAACAATAATTACTATAATAATCAATAAATTATCTAATCATTACAGAAAGTGAAAAAAAAATACTCCAGCATTTTCCAACTGAATCTGTATCTGATGCAGCTACATCACACTGCAGATTGTTCTAGACAACAGTTTCAGCATTTTCCCCAAGGCTACAGAGAGAACTGACGGACTGCGTACACAAGTATAACTGAAGTCACTGGTGAGTTGCTGAATGTCTATTATTGTACGTGTTATTTAACTTTTAATCACTACTGCATCTCAGGCTCATGAACAGACATTTCCAGGGTACATTGTCCTCCCTCTTCAAACAAATACCATTGTAAACATTACATAAACTTTAATATATTTGAAGGAATATTTCAAATATGCAATCAAGTGCCATCTTAGCTTATGAGTTATTTGAGTCATTATTGATTAGAGGTATTTTTCTTTTTAATCAGATATCCTCAGACTTTGTGTTGATACACACAGGTAGGATTTTCTGACATTTCTGTAGGTGGTTTATAGTGCATCAGAGGAGGAGGATAAGCAGATGAAAAACTTGAGGAACTCAAAATGAGGAACTATTCCCCAGACAAGGATGAGCTGAGCTGCTCTGAAACATTCATATAAAACATACTTACACATACCAAACCAGAGGGCATGCGTACTTTCTAAGGGCAAAAGGCCCAGAGCTAAAATACCCCCCCAGGGCCTACTTGTGCTTGGGAATGCTGGAACAACACAGCCATAATTTAAACTTTCATTTTCTCTGAGGTTTTTAATATCTATATGTGAAAACCCAGGGGCCTATGAATAATTCCGTTAATATTCTAATAGAGATTCTAATAGAGAATAGCTAATAGAGATTTGATTGGAAAATACTGGAAGTTGCCTAAAAAGCAAGCAATACAGCAGTAAGTATAATGATACATTCAAATGTTTTTTGAATTATATAAATAATATGCAAATCATATCCAAATTATTTACAAATGAGCATCATTTTGTTTTGCTTCATGGATTCAGTTTTGGCATTTTAATAAGCTTCATTGTTTTAGTTCAACTAGTCTGGATGATCTGATGAGCTACAACAAGGACACTCAACAGATGACGACTTAATGCAGCAATACATGCCATGTACACCATGGTTTATTGGAATATGTTAAACTGAATCTGGAACAAAACAAAGTTAAAGCATGCTGTGAACATAAGCATTACTGGTTCTCTTTTGTTACTTTTAAAAAAGAGGAATGAAACTGAGAGTATGTGCTTATACTTACAACCAACATAATATGTGGCACCCCTATTATCACAAGTTATATCATAACCCGCCGTTTCAGAGGTGGTATTTCTACGAACAGGATCTGTGATGTAAGTCCTGTTGCTGATCCGGATTTTAAAATCAGAGGATTTGAACCCTGAAACACTCTCATCTTTTAGGATACAGCAGAAAATTATGCCATCGCCAACTCTAGAGATGTGATTTTTAGGGTACACCACACTCTCAGAAATCTTAGTAATGTCGTTTCCTGTGGTGTGAAGAAAATAAAACAACTCAGATCATTCCACAGTATTTCTTTAAACTCACCTCTATCATTAGATGCTCCAGGTGTTTTACAGTGATTAAGCCTAAGCTTGGACAAGCCCCAGTGTCTATGGACATTCTCTCTTTTTTTTAAATATATAGCTATTTATTGCAAACATAAACTTTAACAATTATAAAACATATTATGTTTTACACAACATTAACCTAAATTTAATTTTTTAAATAAAACAAATTTTCTACATTTCAAAAAAAATTTTTTTTAACATTTCATAAAAATATTCAAATTGAATACAGTATTTTAACAATCAATTTGCACCTTGTAAAG
The DNA here is from genome assembly GCF_029633855.1 of Hoplias malabaricus. Taxonomy (NCBI): domain Eukaryota; kingdom Metazoa; phylum Chordata; class Actinopteri; order Characiformes; family Erythrinidae; genus Hoplias; species Hoplias malabaricus. The sequence goes on along the minus strand of NC_089814.1, from coordinate 13,425,492 downwards.
TCTTTAAAGGTGTCCAATCACTGGTGAGATTGCGGTCTCTGACTCGCAGTCGGACTGAATGTGAGGTACACTGGAGTGGTATGGGTGAAGTCCAGCTCCAAGAATGAGTGCCATTTAAGTCTGGTTTCACTTGTATTGTCTCCTATTTCAGACATGACATATATAATAAAATATTTATATATCATCATTATACAAAATGGTAACATTGCAGAAGAAAGGAAGATGAAACATATCTAAAATGTTGGAACATATTTTGAAGTATGTTGCCCTGTTATTTTAATGCTCAAAAACTTTATACACCAGCCACCCTGTAAGGACAACCTGGAGGATTATAAAGGTAAAGAGGGAACCAATCTCTGTTCTTACAGCTGCCCAGAGGCAGGAAATAAACAAGCATGAGGTTCAGAAAACAACTGGTTTTCTGAGTTTTTCCCCAGGCCTTCACAATGCTGAACAGCCAATGGCACAGTGCACCAGTCCATCACGTACCACCCCGTTGGCTCTTTATTTACCATTGGAACTTGTGTCCAATTGCTTAGTCACACTGCACCCACTGAATACTTTTTCCACAGGTAAAAAAAAATAAATAATAATAAAACCTGCCACTTACATTATGTACAAGTCGCATCTGCTCTGTATAGAAGATCTGTATATCGTAGGTGACTTGCTCATTTAGGCTGCTGTTGATGAAATTATTCTTCCATTTAACGTTCATCTTCCAAATAGTCTTAAAAGGGTCACCTATGTCATTATATACATTCACTATCTCAGGAACGGGCAGTGGGTTTCCAGTTGAAACTATTACACAAAAAATGTAAAAAAAAAAGAGTCAGCACCCATTCTGTCTACATGGTAATTTATGTGTAGAAAGCAAAGCTTTACCTAAAGAATTCATGGCACACTTGGTAACGAGAGAAAAAAAGTCAACTAGAGTCTTTTTTTACAGTTCCAACTAATAGAAACCAAAATGGTCAGACAAACACTGAAGAACTTCCAATCCTCACATTTCGATTTACAGAATCTCATAAAAAAACTATACATAATGCTGATGATAATACAGTGAAAAAATGAGTGTAGCTAGTGAATGTATGAAGGAGAATAAATACTTTTATTCACAATATTAAAAAGAAATACAGTAATCAAATATTAAATATAACAGTAACAAATTTTTCCTATTGCAAGTGTGTGCTAATTTCTTTTGCTTTATTTCTTTTTACAAATGTTTTCTGTTTTTCTACCCATTTCTGATACAAATCTATTTTTCTATTCCCTCAATCATCTATTTGTCCATTAATCTGTGTTTCTTCTATTAATCCATCTTCTTCATCTAGTTTTCTGTCAATCCATTCACTTACTCTGTTTCTCTATTGAATTTCAGAACTATGAGTCCCAAGTGTTTTCCCCTTAAAACTGAAAATATCTTGACACTAAATATATCCACATCTACATGACAGCATGTGCTTTTGGACTGTGGGAAGAAACTGGGGCATCCGGAGGAAACCCAGTGGGAGATTATTATTTTTGCATGTCTTTGTTTCTTAACCACATACTACAAACCCCATTTCCAGAAAAGTTGAGGCACTGTGCAAAATGTAAATGAAAAAACAGAATGTTATGTGAAGATCATGTAACCCTATATGTAATTTTAAATAATAAAGGGACAACATTTAAAACATATATATTTTAATATATGCTGATATTTAAATTGATGACAGCAACATGGTCTAAAAAAGTTGGGATGTGGAACAAAACACTGGTACAATTGTGTAATGCCATAAAAAAGTAATTTGTTTAACGGGAAATAGAACAGTGGCATGAATAGGTTTAAAAAAGAAAGGCTTCATATCATTATAAGATTCAGAAAATCTAATCGAGTGTCTATATGAAAAGGACAAGGCCAAAAACCAACGTTTGCTGGCTACAGACACTTCCCAGAACCACTGCCTGTGAACACAGTATGTCGCTGCATCAACAAATGCAAATTAAAACTCTTAAATGCAAAGACGAAGCCATACATAATGAGGGCCCAGAAATGCTGCAGCCTCCTCTTAGACAAAGATCATTTAATGTGGACTGAGGCAAAGTTGAAAGGTGTCTTGTGTAGCCCAAATGATCTTTTATTTTCTGTAAAATATATTTGCCCAACTTATATAAGGTAAAAACAGTAACAATTTTGGTACGGATATTGATTTAAGTCATTTTACCTTTTAAGTGGTTACATGTGCTATTTACAACACAGGTTTTACAATCAGAAGCTTTGCCCATGTTTACAAACATTCCCATCGAGAAAGTGCAGACTGGTATTATCAATACCTCTGATAATTCCAGGATGTCATGTTTCCATTTAAGAATCACTTCCTGACCTTCATTTCACATAGAACAACCCTTTTCAACGTATCCAAGATGATAAACATCACACCTAAGCCTTGGTAACACTATTGAATCAGGTGACAAACGGTACTGCTCATATCTACCACCTGTATTTCTGGAGGAAACAAAGGCAGAATCTACAAGGAGTTAGAGAGACTTACCATGTTGTTTATCCTGCGCTATCACTCCAGGCAGAAAAACACACAAAAGCCACAAATATGGAGAAGCCATTATAGGAGGCAGGAAAAGACCTACTGACACCGCTCTTTCAAAGCCAGCTCACTGGAATAAAACACAGAACATAGGGATTTGAATGAGTATGGCTTTTTTATACTGTCTGAATTTGCTAGACTGAATCATCTTTTCAAGCTTGGCTGTAGGCCAACTCCGCCGACTTACACATGAGCAGGTTACAACCTGTTTGTAAACAGTCTCATGGTGTTTGTGACTGTTTTAGTAAAGAAACCTCTTCATTACAATTACGTAAAGATTAATAACAGGATAGAGGTACTTTTATTCTTTTATTTTTTTTTAAAGAGGTTTATTAAAGAGACGGCAGACCATTTTCTGGGCGGACCACTGGTGATTAAACAGCATTTTAGACAAAATGCCACATTTCAGCACTTTTTTACATTTTTTATTAAATTTTATTAAATTTACAAATTGACATTTTTTTCCTTCATTAGGTTCTTTTGTTATTTTTTATACACAAGATTAATTTTAATCCAGCACAGCGTCAACATTTTCAGCATGTATATCAGGCCTATACTCATTATTATATCTCTTATTGGTAATATTTGTATTAGTTTGTTTTCCAGAATAAAGTGAATTTAAAGTCCGTTTGAGGAGATTAATAGTGAGTCAGAACCTGTACGGGACACTAATCTGAGTGGTCCGATGGTGGAACAGCTATAGTCTACAGTCTGTGGCGGTGCCTACGTGGAAGTGAAAACCTTGATGATTAAAATGAGAATAAATAATTAATTCCGATTAAAAAAAATCATATCCAACTCTTCCAGTGTTAGTCAGTTAGTTGACCACACGTTGCCACGGCAACATTCAAGTTAAGGCTAAAAAGCTAAGAAGTTTAAAACGTGTTGCGCAATTAATCCACCAAAATATGTATAATTTAAAGGAAGAATTTCCACACCTGAAAAACTTACCGTCTCAGAGTCCCGTGACCCTTTAAGAAGTCCGTTTAGTTGTTCCTAGACCGAGAACTTTCCGTATTCCTCCTGTCAAAAACTACTAACACATTAATAACGTGTAGTACAGACGTTCTTGCTGTCTGTGTGTGCGTGAGGTTGTAATTGCGTGTGCGTGAGAGACTGGGAGAGAGAGAGAGAGAGAAAGAGAGAGAGAGAAAGGAAGAGGAGGTTCATACTGGAAAAGGCTGACGTTCTTCCTAGGAAAACAGTTAATGTAATCGCTCTCAGTGAACTAGCACATTCCAAAAGCAGGTACTAGCATCACCTTTCGATTTTACACTTAAACGACTTTTACCTTAGATTTGAAACGCAAGACCGTATTCATGAATGTCACAGTGTACTATTTCTTGTGATCTTGGCTCCAGATTATTGGTGGATCCACATAATACATAATATGTCATTATATAACAGACCTATAGCATTAACCTCAATTGTGATGAAATGCTTAGAAAAATATGCTGTGTCCATGCTTAAAACTGATGTTGACCCTAGACCCATTTCAATTTGCCTACAGACAAAGGCGAGGAACACAAGATGAAATTCATATTGTGACTCTTTTGACTCTTAAGCACCTAGAAGATTGTAAAGCTTATGCCACTCTGTTTTTCATTGCTTTTAGCTTAGCTTTTAATAGTCTTTTATCCCACCTGTTTTTGAATAAAAATGGAACAGATGGACATTAATCCTTTTATTAAATGGCATTTTTTCTTTCTGACTGATCAAACATAGCATGTAAAAGTTAATAGTGTTCTGTCAGACACTAAACCTATCAGCCTGTTCTTTTTATCATGTCCATGAATGAGATATTCAGGTGTGTTGTGTTGAAATTTTCAAAAGATACAGCAATCTTAAGTCTACTGTATTAAGACTATGACAGTAACTGCTTATCCAGTTCAGGGTGGTGGTGGGTCCGGAGCCTACCAGGACTCACTGGGTGCAAGGCAGGAACACACCCTGGAGGGGGCGTCAGTCCTTCACAGGGCAACACCGTCTGTTTTTGGACTGTGGGAGGAAACCGGAGCACCTGGAAGAAACCCACGCAGACTCAGGGAGAACACACCAAACTCCTCACAGACAGTCACCCAGAGCGGGAATCAAACCCACAACCTCCAGGCCCCTGGAGCTGTGTGACTGCGACACTACCTGCTGCACCACCGTGCCGCCCCCCTGTGATACATCTAATTATTATTTTGAAATAGCGAACTTTGTTCAGTGGTGTGACGTGAATAACCTCACTGTTGATTTAAATAAAACAGAGGAGATGGTGTTTGATCCTAGAGCCTTAAGTGATCGCTCGTCCGTGATCATTCATGACATCCCTATTAAGCAAGCCTGTTCTTACAAGTACTTAGTGTTGACATGGAAAATATGTTCACCTGGAAAATCCACTTGTAAAGCCTATGCTCTAGAATTTTCACTGTGTTTTTATGTTCGGCCGTATGCTGGGTGTCTGTGTTCCACAGAGAGAAATGTTTAGAATAAGCTGTCAATGAGGGTAAAAGAACTATAAATTTTACCCCTCCCTTAAGAACATGCGGATGTTAACCAATCTCTATGTTTGCCTTATTTGGAGAGAAGGGAGAAGCATATAGAGCAGGAGGGGAGAGAGATTTTAGACATGAGAGAGAATCTGAGCTCTGAATTGAACACTCCTCTCACGGGATCCTTAAGAACCCGTAAGACACTGTTTTGGTAAATAAAGATGTATTTACACTTTTAACCGTGTCTGCGGAGATTCTTTTCCATCACCTGTCTTCACAACGCAGCAAAGTTAACAACATAAGGAATTCATGTTTGTGTCCAACCAGGTTTTAGACAGTCTGATTAACTATGGGATACAGGCATGGTAAGGTAATCTTTCAGAGTACAGTTTCAGCTCAGTTCCATGGTTAAGACGGCAATGAAGGTTATAGGTAAAAAAAGAATAAAGGTCACTTCAGTCCATATATGAAGAGTTTGTGCTCAGAGGAGCACAAAAAATGTGAATGACCCATTTCGTGTTCTTTATCACGCTCCTACCATTGGGCAGAAGGTTTAGCATGTCAAGGTGTAGATTGTAATAGATACAAATATTGCAACAGATACAAAACTTCATTTGTGCAAGCTTCAGAAAAGCTTCTGAACTTCAAGAACTAGAGGCTTGTGCAATACTGAGGGAATGTGAAATATATAAATTTCACAAGCTATGGCTTTATTTGTGTGTGTTGGACATGATGCAGCAAATGTAGCAGTGTGAATGAAACTCATATTGGTCTTTCTTTTAAACTAGTAGCTTATGTGCTTTCACCTGAGGATTTTGTTCCCACAGGGAACAATAATATTGTAATAATAAACATGAACCACTTAACAATATACTGTGAGCTGTTTTACAATGCATGAATAATTGATAAATGAATAAATGGGCCATGTCAGAGTCAAAATGCACTTGTCAGGTAAACTCCGCACACTTCTCCGAGCCTACAACGGTGGGGTCACATCCTCACATTAAGTTCTCACATGATGCTGCTAGTGTCCCCATACACAAAGCAAAGACACACTCTGAAACACATTGAAAAATAATAGGCGAGACATCAATAAAATGGCCGAAGCAGAAGTGCCTCTATTGCTGCTGGGGTACATTTATCCCTGTAATAACCTTGTGACTGGGCTTTGAGGTGAGGTCCTGTCTTGACAATCTGGATGGTCCCTTCTGTCATTTGGAAATTAACATTAATACAGGAGCACTTTGTATTTCTACAATTAAAGACTGTAGTTCATTTGTTGCTGTGCATACTTTGTTAGCCCATTTCATCTTGTCCTTTAATGGTCAGGACCACCAGAGACCAGGCATGATATGGGTAGTGGATCATTGCCAGCGCTGCAGTGACACTGACATGGTTGTGGTGTTAGTGTGTGTTGTGTTGGTATGAGTGGATCACAGCAGTGCTGACAGGCCTTTTTAATAACACTGTGTCCACTCACTGTGCCTTGTTTTAGACACGCTCACCTTGTTGATGTAAAGTAGCTTATTTGATGCTGTAGTTTGTGTTGGTCCTCATCTAGTTCTTCATCAGTGGTCACTGGATGTTATTCTCAGTCAGACAGTGGCTCTGAGGGCTTTAAACGTTGCAGCAGCACTGCTGTGTCTAACCCAGTGACGAGCAAAGCAAATAACAAAACTACGAGTTAAGTAATGTATCGGTAAAACTCAAATTTTCTGAGAATGATTCACCATTTGGGGCGGCACGGTGGGGCAGCAGGTAGTGTTACTGTCACACAGCTCGAGGTCCTGGGGTCGTGGGTTTGGGCCCTGCTCTAAGTAACTGTCTGTGAGGAGTTTGGTGTGTTCTCCCTGTGTCTGCGTGGGTGGATAAGCGGTTACAGACAATGAATGAATGAATGAATGATCCATCATCTGTGGGGATCCAGACCACTTTTGGACAGAGTGAAGAGGGGCAAACAAAGCATGCCAACAAACAGATGGACTACAATCTAACTGTAGAACTACAGATTACTCCGGTATTGTCAGTGGAGTTGAGAGGATGGACAGCAAAGGTACAAACAAGCAGGTGGTCATAATTTCAAGGCTGAAGGGTGTAGAGACCTAAGCAAACCTTTTAACAACAGCTCTGAATATGTGCGTGTGGCTCTTTTTAGTGAAGTCATGCTTTGTTTGAAATTTGGCCAATTCCTTGCAAAGCCACAGCTTTAGTTTCGGTGACTAACACCACACTGCATTCAGTGGAACTGTAACAGTAACGAAAGACAAATGAGTCAAAGAAATTCATGTATATTTTATTAACAATGCATCCCTTTCACACGATTGTTTCTCAAGGCTCTTTGCTAATGCCCAAAACAAGCACTCAACTATACAAGGGACACCACAATTAGGGAAAAGAAAACATTACAAGTATGTACAGCCTTTTGAGAGATGTTTTGTTTTCCTCAAGGAAAAATATAAATAACACTTCTTGCATCCACTTCTGCAATCTCAATATTAAATGGTGCTTAATAAATTTAATACAGTGCTCTGCAAAATCATGAGTGCACTTCAGAGAAAAGAATGGAAGGTGCGTCTTTTTTTTTTTTTTTTTTTAACATGACACAAATGTACATTAAAAAAAACATTTAATCCATTTCCTTCACCACTTCAGCATGAATGGTGATGGAGAACAAACTTTGCAACATATTCAGAATTCGGTCCGAGAAGTGAAAGGCTAAATATTGGCTATAATTTAGTATCTTGTATTCTCTGGCACTTGAACCATTAGCACAAAAATGCGCTAGAAAAATGACTCATGCAGTACGTGCCAGCATTATAGGGGAGGGAGGATAACAACACTGGTTAACTGTCAACACTGATAACAAAAATGGTTATAACATCAGAGAACCAAAAAAACAAAAATAATAATAATAATCATTTTAAGAAAATCAGATTTCAGTTGTTCCATATTTTAGACTGATTCAATCTAAATGTTACTTTCAGAACCAAAATGTCCTGCTACAATAGTATGAGAGTATCCTCCACATCGACATGCGTGCTGGGAAAGATTCTCAGTTTGTCTCAATCAGCTCAACAGTTGCAGCAAATCAGTTTTTAAGGAATATTTTTGCAAAACCAAATAAGTAGGGACTGCTATTATTGCTGGCCTTTTAAGAGTCATATGTTAACAATGAATCTCATTTACAAAACCAAAAATAAAACCGATAACCTGATGTATCAAGGAAAGCCAAGGCAGAAAAAAAGGCTTATTTATTATAATCTATAATAAATAAAAACAACCACATTGTCTAACAGGATTAAAGCAAAGACAAAAAAATAAGGCAAAATAATTAAAGCTGCCTAAAAAGCTTGACTGGTCCAGCCAAAAAAAAAAAAAAAAAAAAAGTTCTATTTTGATACAACCAATTACAATACCAAAATAATTTATTTGGAATCAACAGGCACATTGTATAAAATTATTCAGATATTGACTTAAGTCTCAGTGAGAGAATGTGATAGCGATAGCTTGGGTGCAACTTTTTGTCTGTGTTAGCAATGGCTTGGGTTACGTTAGGGCCCGGCTAAGGTTTTGTTGTCTGCGCAAAATAAATCCTGTAGTATAAAAACCACTGCAAATTAGCAACATGGGTGATTTCTGCTTTGATAAAACATATTATATTCTGGGTGGGAATTGGGGCTGATTCTGTAATTATAATGACACAGCATAGTCATAGTTTACAGTCCAAATATAAGACATCTGTGAAATAACTGCTGGAGTGGTGCCCTTTTAAACAAAATCTCAAAGTCAACAATTTTGTTCCTAATTTTGTTTAGCTTCATGGCATTTGTGTAGCACTATGAGATAATCAACACTTCTGAGGTTTTGAATTTTCTGTTATGATATAAACAGAAAGGCACAAACTCTTATCTTCTTCACTGCACTGCTCCAAAAAAAAAGCTTCCTGGTAGTTTTAATGTTCAATTTTGCTACAATAGGAACAAGCAACTCAGTCAGATAAACCTGTTTGTTACTTTTACTGCAAACAGTGGAATTAGCAAGTCTTATCTAGCTCTGATCCTTTAAGTCTGAAGTGTTTTTCAAAAAAAACTATTCTAAAAGCTGGAAATAAATGGGTACTTTTAAACTGCTCCAAAATTTGATCCTGGTAAAATACACTATAAAGATATCTTCCTGTGGAAAGCTAATGTAGAATTAATTATATTCCTAAGAAATGTGAAGATTCATACTGCTTTTTGCTCCAACATATATATATATATATAAAAAAAAATCCAAAAATATTCAATTAGCTATTTTGGCATACAACATTTTTGGTGCTATGAAGTTAAGATAATTAACTCACCAAGAAATTATTTTTAAAAAATTGTTAGCTACATTAATGTTTAAGGTCCATTGCAAAATTTAAGAAGCAAATGAGAGACACCAAACATGACTTGTCTAAACAATTTTGAGGTAAGAAAAATGTGTTTTAAGAGGAAAAATTCAATTGGAACGGTCATATTATGTCATATATATATATATATATATATATATATATATATATATATATATATATATATATATATATATATATATATGTGCAATTGACCAATTGCTTATAAAAATGACTGTCAATATTTATATACTCAGCAATCCCATATGTATGTTTGAATTTTTTTTTTCAGGACTAGACCGTTCATTTTGAAAAGTAAGAAAAACTCTTACAGGGTAATACACTTACTCTTAAAAGCTGTTACATGGAAGTGGTAATGAGAATGCCCACTCTTTGCAGAAGTGGTGTAAGTCTTACAAAATGTATTTATCTTGATGCAAAAAAATACACTGCTTGGTTGTCAATAAACCTACAATATAAATACTCTGAAAACTGTAAGTTAGCAGCCTGAAAGCATGTACTTTGAAAATATTCGACCCTAAAACACCAATCAGGATGGTCTATACATCAACGCTATACAGTATGATTTTTCATACTTCTAACAGAGCGACAAGTTTGTTTTCACAGTACAGTTCACTGTACATATACTGAACGCAACCTGCTGATCTGTTCTCAGCCCTAAAAACCACCCAAAGTCTATTGTGAAAAATGTTTGCTACTTTGTACTTATTATAATACAAATAAGACAAATAATAAGCTTATTATGCAAGGGGCTTCGTTTAGAACATTAATAAGTGAAATGTTGCCAGGCAGTCAGTTGTATAACTAATTGATGATTGTCTTACATGTGGGTGATAAGAACTGATGCATCTTCTGGATGAATGCTTCCATTACAGGCTTGCTGCTTATTTCTTTATAAATACGAATGAAATTATTGACAGAGATCGGAAAAAAATTGTAGTCTTGTAGTGTTAAAATCAAAGCTGCAGTATCCACTGAGGAAACAGTTAGAAAACATGCTGTTTCAGTCTTTAACTAAATGTAACTGTTCTTAGTTAAAGACAATCACAAGTGTGCAGAACTGATATAGGAAATTAAATTAACATCTTGTATTTTTTAAGCATTTTTTTTGTTTCAAGATGCTCTATCGTTTTTCTCTGTAGTTCAGCCTTTATCTTCAGTGGTTTTATGTTCATAATGGTCAGTCAAATGCTATATTTTGGTTATATTTCATATGGCAGAGTTCTGAAGGGATTTCGGTCTTGATTTCAGGCTTTTTGTTCAGGCAGAAAGTTTTTGATCCTGTTTCTTTAACATGCCGTACCGATTATTTTTCTTCAGTCACATTTAAAAACAGCTTTTCCTCTTATTGTTCTTGCCGTCCTCTTGTGCCTGTTCCATATTCTTATGTTACCTCGTATTGCCTCCGTCTTCCTAACTTTCTTGGCCAGGCTAGTGGAATGAATGGGGGGTTGGGTGTAGAAGAGGTGGAGAACAGCAGACTGAAGCTGCAGATGTTTAGAAGATCAGGATTCTGGTGCAGGATCTACAGTGGTAGACTTTGGCGGCATTGACAGGATGCTTTCAGCCTCCTCATAAAGCTGTGTAAAAACAAAAAGGATTGTAATGAAAAAAAACAGGCCAGGCAAACGTGTTGGCACTTGAAATAAAGTTAAGATTCAAGGGAACTTTACCGGACTAAACTGAACATCCTGGAACAGTTCCTGAATAAAGCGTCGAGAAGCTAGTCTGAACATACAGTGGGCCAGTAGGTAGGAAACTTCAGAGTAAAGGCAGATATCGTCAAACGCGTAAGGGAACTTCTCCTTGATCCTATAGAGTCAGGAGATTGGAAAAAAATTAAAACAGATCTTTAGCAGTCAGTATGAAAAATGCTGTTTAGTTTCCTTACGTGAGCAGTCCAGTCTCGTGCCCTTTGGTTCCTACTGAGGAGCTAAGGTTGACAACCAAACGTAGCACTTCTTTCCTCAGCAGAACTCTGCAAGCTGGAGCATCTTCTGGAATGGTTTTAACTCCTGGAAGAAAACCAAATTTGAATTCATCATGATATTTTGAAATGAAATGTTCTCGGCTAACAGAAGGAAAACATGCCAACAAGACAAGTGGCCAATGACACAACAGAACGATTATTCTTTCATGTAGGAATGATGTTGGTTATTCCCAGTCAGTTCAAAATTTGGTACAATTATCTAAAAATGGAATTGTAATGAAAGGAAAACATACAGGTAGACATCAAAGCGCTAGGACAGTAAACTCAAAGGAATATGCATTGAATAGAAAATGCACAACAAAACAAATGTTTGGAAAAAAAATCCATGTGAATAAAATGGGATTTTCATACTAAAAATAATCTCAAAACCTTAAATAATGAAAACAAGGTTACAGTGTGCTAAGGAGAAGTGAGTCTGAAAAGCTGATGAAAGCTGATGTATCAATGCCTTAAATTATTCAAGCCAGAGAATGAAAAACAAAGTAATAATTGTGATTTTCTTTTTTGGTGACCCCCATAGTTTTTCCTCAACACTCTACTTGTTCTTGGAAAAACAAAATATGCATTTAATTCAATTTTTTTTGAGATATCACAAAGCCATTATGTTCAGCAATTCAATTATTTTAAAATGTAATTAAAATGTCAGGTGTCATATTTGTGATTTGTTTTTTTGCTATGAAGTAAAACCTTGGGGGATATTCTCTAATTTCAATGTTTCCATTATTTTTTCCAGTTCTTAGAGGAAAAGATCAGTAAATTTCTACTGCCCACCACATACTTATAAAGTTATAGATTTTATATTACCCAGATGACAACATCAAAAACTTCTTTAGCAATTGTCATATTTAAATGGATTTTTACCTAATACAAGCTCTGTGCTGCGAGTGCTACCAGCAGAGCCTTGTGACACAGCATCACTGCAACCAGAAACCCCTGAGAACTTGGACTGGGGCATCACTTCAAGGTGGTTGTGCATGGGCTGGCTGCACCACTCAGAATACGGAGCATCACCATAATCTGGAAATGATTGAAAGACAGCAGAAAAACAGGATGATAGAGCACAAAAATTAAACTCCTATCTGCAACAGCATGTAATTTATTAAAAAGAAACAGTAGTGGAGCAGAATAAACACCACAACAAGCTGCTTTTCCAACTCCTGATTCTGTGTTTGACCAAATTTTTTTTATAATATCTGTGTATTATGCTTTTATTGTTATTAACATCATTTTTATTAACAAACAGAAAGTGGAACAACAAAAATCAAGAGGATTAAGAAAATCTTGTGTTTCACCTGGCCGGCTTTGGGATGATGTGTGTGTATTGCAGCTCAGCACTTTGCAGCCAACACAGTAGAGGCAGTTCTCCTCAGTGTGCTCCTGTAGGCCAGTCTCCTCTGAGCCAAGAAGCTGCTGCTGATCTGCCTTGCTTGCTGCCATCAGCTCGGTGATGCTCAGCTGAGATTTCAAGACACCGTGCCTTGAGCCCTCACTGGGACCTGTCAAAAAAGTGAGCATTCAGACAATGTCCTGGATATTTAGGACCTAGTTATGGGTATTATCATTAAATTGGCCCAGATCAAATTACATTTTGTTGATTTTCAAAGTGAAAATAATTTCATTTATCATCTACAGAGAATGCACTCACGCACATTTAAACACCGATTTGCCAAATCTAAAAAATAGTTCACGATTGTAGTTCAGATAGTTCACTTTGTTAAGACTAAACAAATGCATTGAAACTGTGTGTTGGTACATTTCTATTTTACTTCTTCTTAGAGCATGTTCTAACTAATTCCACTTTGAAAATCAACAAATAACACATTTTACCTAGGTGTCACAAATTTTAAATAGGTCTTTACCATCCGAGTCTCCAGAGAAGAACTTAGCTGATCTGTCCTCTGAGGGTGGACTTGTCCTCTTCTGGAAATATGGAGTCTCTCTTATCTGAACAGAAACAAGATCTTACATCTACCCAAAGTAGCTTTATAATTGAATCTTAAAGTATACACCCGAAACAACAGGAAAGCCATTATGAAAAAGGCAAGTACTTGGAACATATTGTTGATGTCCATAGGCAGAGCAAGACCGATGTAGTCATCAGAACTGCCAAAGGTAGCACTGGACACCATGGAGCGAACAGAGGAGGAGCGCTGCAGAGTGGTCTGACTGATAGGGCTCAGGAGATCCTCTTTATCCAAAGATGCAAAGCTTAGTGCCTTCAGAAACCTAGGCACACACAATCAGAGTATGTGAGATAATGAAGGAATCAGTAGAGTAGGGAGATGGAAAGAAACTGGGAGGTAGAGAGAAAGAGCAAATGTAAGAGAGAAAAAGTGTGACAAAACATAATGCAACTCATCTGGGGGAAGAAAAAAAATGCAACTCTGGTCAGCAATTTGATTCATATTCAGAATTATGATTAAACATGTGGGTACAGGATAGCTGATTAGGAACAGCTAGTTAGAACTATCCTACTCAACTTACTACCAGCTGCTAAAAACAACATCCATGCCTATGATTCAAAGATAGAAATGTGTCAGGGAATAACAGGGTTAACTTCCATAATCTGTAGGATCGGAACTGCTGCCGTGCATAGTCAGCAAGGACATCTAAAGGTACAGAGGAAAATGTTCAATCCAGTCATTCCTCTATGCTAGTTGAATAAGATCATTGGGAAACAGGGGCCCATTTTGCTCACAGCTGAAAGGGGAATTCTGAGACTGAGGAGTTATGGCTGCTCAAGTCTGTGGAAACAGGGACATTGAGGGTAAAACACAACTGATGAAGCGGGCTAGGGTTTGCATTAAGGCAAGGGTTAAATTTGTCAAAAAAAGGACAGAACTGGGCTTTCCAAACAGATGAGAAGTGCCAGCCACTGTGGTGGTCCACGCACCGTGGGAAGAGAAATCTGCGACGGGCTCCGCCTGAGCCTTGGCCCAGACAGCTGAAGCGCTTTTTAGAATACCTAAGAGGGACCATCAGAAACAGTTCATGTTATTCCCACAAAAGGCGCCCAGGTTTCATTATATGGGCTTAATGGGACACTGCAAACCTAAAACAAATGCTTTTCATCATCCACATAAGAGATGTGCCTAGGTACCATGTGAAAGGAAAACTAATTTTTGTGCTCCAAAACATAACATCTTGTAGAGCTGCAGACTACATTCATCACATTAGAGAAACATTCGTTTAAGGCACAACCTAACATTTCACCATCCTTGTGAAGGACCTGGTGATAACTGAAATTTTCAGAAAAAGGGAAGCTTGTGGAAGGAGGGAAAATATTTTGCACATCTCTGCAGATCTGCAAAGATGATTGTGCAAAAGTTTGTGTAGTCTCTGACACAACATTTATAAGAACATCAAGTTAGTTCCTGAAATATTCAAAAGCCTATGGTAGGCATTAATATTTAAATTATGACAAATATAAAAAAAAAACAGGTCTAACCGTACTCAGTAAGAGGTGATGGACAGTAAACAGAAGGGAACCTTAAACAAATAGTAAAAAAAAAAAAAAAAAAACAAAAAACAAAAAACAAAAAACACGATTCAGTTGGGGGAACGTTATTACCTTCTTGAAGTGAGCCTAGAGTCCAGACTGCCAGATTTCATGGTGATGGCATCGGCAAACAACACATCTTTGGCAGGAGAGGCCAGTGCCTCACTGTGGGAAAGAGAGGGGTGGATTCGTTGCTGCTGGAGTCGCTTGAGAGTGGCGTAGCCCATTGCGTCCCTCTGACTGGTGTACATGAAGCTGCAGTCTGTTAGGCTGGTGATGGTGGTGACGGAGGGGGATTTGAGTGACTGTGCCCTGCGGGGTAGTGTGTGAGAGGAGCCTGGGGGAACCAGTAGAACAGAGTTGGACTTAGACAGGGGCAGGTGATTGGACTGGGGAGTGAGAGAGTGGAGTGTTTTGATGGTCTGGGCACTGATGACCGTATTGAGGCTGACGCAGTCCGTGTCAATGGCAGAGGAGTCCACAGCACCCACCGTCTCTCTGGACGGGCTGGAGCTCATGGAGCTGATGCCACTGGTGGTGGTGTCCGTATTAAAGCTCTGGCTGCGGCTTTTAAATTGACCGCCTCCAGAAGATGATCCATCACCTGCCAGCCTCTCACGACTGGTCTGTTCCCGCTGACCATCTCCACTTGCAGAACTCCGATCAGAGGCTCGAGGCACACGCACTTCTCCATCAGTGATGCTGGGTGTACTGCCCTGGTGGTCTGCTGACTTGTTGCCCACAAAGGATGTCTCTAGGCTAACGGAGGGGCTTTTGGGCAGTTGGCCATCACCGAAAACAGGGCTGAAAACTTCACTCTGGCCAGGGGAGTAGACGGAGGGCTCAGTGACTGTTCTATTCCTTCGAAGGCCTCCCAGTTTGGGGTCACTGTTGAGCTTGCTGCTGCTGCCACTAGTACTGCAACCTTTGGGGTCACTGGTGCTGCGCAACTTCTTGCCAGAGAGAGAGATGAGGAAGCGGTTGCGAACGAAACGGCTGGAGGCAAGAATGGTGAAGGGGCTGCGGTCCTTTAACAGCTTGGTTCTGAAATATACCGGTTGGTCCTCTGATAGCTCTGAACCCTCTAATTTATCATCATCCAGGATATACATGCCTGGAGAACAGAAACAGAATAAAAACTAACTATCACATTTAAATAAATTTGAGAGTTACAAATGAAGGATCACCACATATTGACAAGATATCTAAGCACAGTGATGCAAAGCTGCCTAAGCTTGACAGGACTGGGGTTAAAGAATGGATGCTTAGTGGTATAGTGATCTCCCTCAAAAGATTCATAAGTGACTCGCATTTTCATAATCACATTTCATAGAGGACATTTGTTTAGCCTTTGGTAAATAAATAATACATCTAAGGCACTGTGGGACAATGGCTTGGAGGAAGAAAGACAATGCAGTATGTCATCGAAGCTCATAGATGTACATAACAAATAGGTCACCAAGTTAATTCATTAAGCTTAAGGGATGTCCTCTGGCTAACAGGCTAATACATACGGAAGAAAATATCCCAGGTGAGACCCAGTCAGAATAATTCAAAAGCACATTCTGTATAGCTATCAATCTTTACATATAAAAAATATTGGTAGATAAAGTGATACAAAAAAATATACAAAAATGAAAATGGAGCAAAATGCATACAAAATTATTTTACAATCACATCAAGGAACTTTGAATCAAAATCTAATTGTGACATCTCACAAGGTCAGAGAACTCCCATCATTAATGGGTATGAAGAAGAATCAGACATGGCTAATACAGGCAGGTCAGAGGAGCTCTCCTAGGATCAGGAAGTTGCCAAAACATTAACGGCACAGTAATGGAGTGCCTGGCTCATATCCAACCAAGGCTGTTATCCATCCATCCACTTCAACAGCCATAAACATGATCAGTACAGACTGGTTTATGAGCAGGACATACTAGTCTGTGAACACATACAGTATGTACTGAGAAAGAACTTTATTATTGCAGTGAAAGATATTTTTCTTCATTATGGCACTGAAAATTCATATAAGTAAAAAGAATCTACACCTAGAAATTCTCAGCCCTAATAGCAGTGGTTATTTGCGAATGGGATATATATTATGCAGCTTGGGGTGTGGCTAATGGGTGCTATGTGTTTAAAAGAGCTCTCACTGGGTTGGGTCGAGTCACTCTCGCTGTTGTGTCTGGAGCTAGTGGACTCCGAGTTGAGGCTGAGGGTGCTGGGGACTGAGGAGAGAAGTGTGGGTGGTGGCAGTTGCTGCTGTTGCTGCTCCACTTCATCTGGCACAACAGGCCACTGCTGTCTGCGGCTATGCCTCACTGCATCCCAGCCCTGCAGCTTCAGAAGCTCACATCCTTGTTTTGTTTTGGAGATCAGTCCGAGCACATACAGACATGTCCTAAGGGAGTGAAGGCAAAATCAGATAAAGTAAGACAAAACAAAAGGGAAGTTCAAAAAAGCAGAGAGGAAACTGACGCAAAGGGTGAATATTCACACTAAAGCAATTTAGCCACCATAACATTGCAGAGAAAAATAAATGCAAGAGAAAGTAGAACAGAGACGTCTAGCTTTATACCCTCTAATAGAGAGAACTTCACAGTGGTGGGCCAAAGCCACAATGTCTGGAATCACGTTCTCCTCCTGCAGCAGGTTCAGACCCCAGTTTGATGTGCCAATATTACCCTGGGACAATATAAAGAACAGTATTTTTTAAAACATTGTATTAAAAACGGTATTTTTTAAAAAAGGTAATTAACCTGTCAATTACCGTTCATTTTTCTTATCATTACAGATTACAGTTTTTTTTCTACACGATTTCTGAAAACACGGCTCACAGTTTTAAAAGTACAACCACCAAATTTGGTACACTCATAGGACCAAGAGCATAGATTAACACGTGAGCATTTAGTGATGATCCAACAAAATGTAATCGTTATTAAATATTATTAATGGTTATTAAATATATCAATAATGCATTAAAACTCTTTATTAACCAGTTATAACACAGAGACAGAAAGACCTGTTGTTTGCCAAACAGTGAACCCACTTCCATCTACTCTATTAAATCTCAGATCCTGCCAGATACTGATCTTACTTTGTCTTAGCAATCAGTTGACCTCAAGCCTGTCAGCTTTATGTCGCAACTGTTAATTTTTTTTTTTTAGCATTTATCCATCACCAGAGTGTAATTTTTCTATATTAATGATAATGTGGTTTACCTTAACACGAGAAATGACTAACTCACATTCTTAGGTCTTAATTTATTCTTCACCTTGACATATTCTGTAAATAATGACACTATCAGTATTAGACAAAAATAGGTCACTGTTGCCTTTTCTATCTCTGTATTACAAATGACTAACAATTTTTGATGTTTTTACAACAGAATTTAAACCATATATAAACCTTCATAAGTGTAGCCTTATTCTATAGTGTAGTAATTTTAACATTACAGTTAAACATTCAAACAAGAATTCTCACTCATAGCAACAATTGCCTTGTTGTTAGTTTTCAAAAAAAAAAAAAAAATTGTACATTAATTTTAAAACATCTATAAAACATTCAGGTATTTTTTACGACGGAGTTTTAGGGCCACAGCGGTAAAAAAAAAAAAAAAAAACAAGATTCCGAGATTTCTGAGATAAAAAGTCGGAATAATTCTGAGATAAAAAGTCGGAATAATTCACTGTGTGTAATGGAGCAGACACAGTGTAACTGTGGAACGTAATGTGTTGCTTAAGTTATGCTATGGTATAGATTTCAGGAATAAACGCTCTTCTCTTCCACATCAGGACCACAGTGTGATTAGTGTTTAAACCCTGAATCAGTGCACGAACCCAGGGCATGTAGTTTCACGATACAATTAATGATCACGAAAATGAAGGATACAGAACGAGTAGAACCCCGGCGCCCACGAAGCTCCATCGCGTTACGGCTCGGACTTGTACAAAAAACTAAAGCCTTATGCATGAATTATTTATTAAACGCATTCACAGACATGACGCAGCCCCTGACTGAGAGGCATAAAGGCTTTAGTTTTTTGTACGAGTCCGAGCCACAACACGATGGAGCCTCGTGGGCGCCAGAGTTCTACTCTGTTACACTGCGTCTGCTCCATTATACGCAGCGAATTATTCTGAGATTTTTTTTTTAAGAATTATTCCGACTTTTTTTCTCAGAATCTTGTTTTTTTTTTTTTTTTGTTTTTTTTTTACCGCTGTGGCCCTAAAACTCCGTCGTAATTTTTACCTCAAACAATACCTTAATCCAAATTTTTCCACTCTCTAAGCATTATTTTTTTTAGAATACTTCCTCAAATACAAATATAAAAGATAATAAAATACTTGGAGAAAAATGTCAAAGCAAAACTAGCTTCTTGCATTCTCAGTGGTCTGGCCACCCAAAATCAGACAATGGATACATTGTAAAAAAATATCATTTTGAGACTTCTTTAAACAAGACACATACTTATTGGTTATTTTTGACTGCAAATCTAATAAATGTGACTAGATTTTTGTACACTATTTAATATTTAAGCTTAAAGAGCACAACATCCATACACTGCAAAAAACACACTCTCGCAACCTAATGTACTAACCAAGGCCCATAGAGCAGCTTTAAGTTGTTTGATGCCTTCCCATGTGTCCAGCACTGGGGAGCGTACAGTGTAACTCAGGTCTGGAACAACATTCTGCCAGAAAGAGAAAAACAGACAGAAGGCATGAGAGCTGCATAAAAGTATATGTAGTATAATACACAAATATTATAAATATGAGTTTTAAATTTCTGTTATATTCAAAGTGTTTCCATTCTTACCTGAGCTTCTAACAGATGACAACCTGTTTTATCATGGACAAGTTGACCATACAGATGCACAGGAAGATACACATTTGGCCTTTGCAACCTAATTGAAGGGCAGCAAACCATTATTATCATTATGGCAAACCAAATGAAAACATAAGTCAATATCAAGTTACCATTATATCAGTATTTTTAAGTGCAATGCCAGTTAAAAAATAATAATAATAAAAAAAAGTCACCTTTGGTTGCTCCGTCGTACATAGTTGTCTCCATCAACTGGTTTGCGGTAAGTAGTAAGTGCTTCATTTAACTGCTCCTCTATTAAGTCTACATACTTTAGATTGTATTCCTTTATACAGAAAAATAAACATACAGTGCAGTGTTAAAGAAGCAATCTTTAACACTGCTATCTTAAAAGATATTTACTGTACTTAGTAATCAAAAGTCTAGGGTGTGTGATCATAGATTAAGGAAACTGTCAACACTAAAAAACTACTGCCTCTTATAGCATTGCTGAAGCAGTAAAATCTCTTTGAGAAGTGCCCAGTCTGGAGCGGAGCTCCTGTGATCCTGCCATCTGAGCTCTTGCCTGTGATCCTGCCCTCTGTCCAATCAGTTTACAGTTCAAACCCACCGCTGCCAGGTCTAAAATCATAGTGTCTTGCAGCCATCAAATGACCAAATGTACAGAGTTAATGTTATATTTTAATAGACCCAAAAAGCCCCATTGCCCTTTTAAAAATCTCCAGACACCTACGTGTAGATTAAAAGGAGTACATTCCATAGGTTGTGTGATTTATATAAAGAAAGTGAGACATAGCAATGTTTCAAAGGTGTCAGTACTCTGTTTTGTGTGTTTTATACCAAGAAGGTGAATAACAACATAATTGAAAGGTGTAAATACCACTGTTGTCTGTTGTTTTAAAGAAATTGAGGCAGATTACTGTGTGTTTCTTTGTGGTGTGTGTGTGTGTGTGTTTTATACAAGTGAAGGACTAAGAATTGTGTTTGAAATCCTTGCATATTCACCTATTTAAGGTGGAACAGAGAAATTAAGCTTAGTAGTACACAGCAAATAAGTTTTTCACTAGTAGGTACATGTTTTAATGACATGATGCACACTTGCACACGTGTTTTAAAATGGATAAAATGGGAAGTAGGAAGCATCTGAAAATTAGTTTTGTTTATAAACCTATCACTAGCTTTAGCTTTGCATAGCTGTTTAAGGTGGAAATGAGTATTCGATAAGAAGCTGGAGTATAACGCAAATTTAGACCAGCCTTGCTTAGTCTAAAATTTTTAAATGGCTTAGACAATACATTTTTGCAGGGAAAATGGCGGTAGCTCTTTCCATTTTTGCCTTTCACTTTTTGGACCTTAAGGTTGGTACATGTTTAGTGACATCATATACAATTGGTTTGCGTGATTTAAATGAATAAGGTGGAATAACATTCATTATCTGTAACTGCTTATCCAATTCAGGGTCGCGGTGGGTCCAGAGCCTACCTGGAATCATTGGGCGCAAGGCGGGAATACACCCTGGAGGGGGCGCCAGTCCTTCACAGGGCAACACACACACTCACACATTCACACCTACAGACACTTTTGAGTCGCCAGGTGGAATAACAGTTGCTTCAAAAAGTTCCAAAAGCTATAGCATTTGCTTCCGCTCTTAAGGTGGAATAGAGAATTTAAGAAGCTGGCAAATAACAGCAATAAGACTTGTAAAAGGACACATGAAAGTTAAAACGAAATGTTTGACTATGAAAATTGAGAATAAGAATGATGAACACTTTTCCATGTAAATATGTTGATTATGGCACATTTTTCTTAGCTATTATAGCCCTTTTACGTTTTTAAACTCGTCTCTTGCTTGTTCTTTCAGCTTTCCTCAAACTGGCAACCTGGTTGAGCTTCGCATCTGGGGATGAGGGGAGGAGGCAGACAGCTCTCTCCACTCTCTTTCTCCATTTTAAATACTTGGTGTCAGTGTTACTCATTGCTCCTTTAATAAATGCAACCCTTCTTTAAAGTGTCATCACGTAAATGCCCACAGAGAACAGCAAAAGATCTATATTTTCCTTTAAACTCTCTTCTATTTAATATTCAGCCTTTGAATTGAAAACTGAAAATTAAAGCTTTGTAAAAAATGTACTATATATTATGGCTGCCAATAAATACAGCAGGTACATAATTGCTTAAGTCTGAAATATGTTTTTCAAAATAAGGAAAGTTAAAACACCTTCTGCCATTTCTCCAGCTGCTTAGTGACATAGCCCCTTTCATTGAGGTAGGAGAAACCCTTTGGAATGGACAAGAACCTACAAAAAGGAAATAAAACATATATTACCTACTGCAGAACACATCATGACACTTTTATTGTTAGATTTTTTAATGCAGGCAAATACCATTTCCAGTGTTCTGGCCCATCTGAAAATGTCTGATCCAATTAGACATCTTGATCTTTATCATTTAAAATTCTGGCAGTGATAACTGAATTCACAGGAATTACTGCAGCTTACCTCAAAAGCAAGAGCACACCCTTGTCCCCAAGATGAGTTAGTGCTGGCTTCAGCTGAATAAGTGCATGGAGATTTGCCTTTAAAACAACCAGAAAAAAAGAGTAATAAGGCAAATGTAAAAAGGTCCATAATGAAATCTATCTTGAGCTATGCTGTCATTTTGTTGTACACCACAGAACGCCTAGTTTAGTGTTGATTTATAAAAAATGTAATTAAATAAATGAATTCTATACACCAATGCAGAAATGAAACATTTAGAAAAAAATAACCCCTTGTAGGGTTATAAATAACCCCTTTTACCCCTTGTGGGAATTCAATGTACTAATTTTTAAAATGCTAAATAATTGTTTAACCAAATTTTGTCAGAACATCCTCCCATAATTCAGGAGGTACACTACATTTTATTTTTGTTGAAATATGTATCAAATATCATCTGGTCTGTTCAATATCATGGGCTCACTAGAGAGAGTGCGAGAGAGAGAGACAGAGAGAGAGACAGTACAAGACAGAGACAGAAAGAAGGATCCTCTTTCGTCTCTAAAGTTGCTTAATCTCAAGTGTTAATATTCTCCATTAAAGTGTCTATGTCCGATGTTATCCCTGAAAGTTTTAAGTTAAGAGATTCTCTTCCATACATTTTCCAAACAACACTAAGTTATTATAATACTGTTAATAAGAACCGTTTATTCTCACTGGATTTTCATGCATATCACACTACACATTTTTCTTCCCCCAAAAAGAAAGTACTAGCATTTTAACTTTTGGTAATTATATTTTTAAACTGATAAACACTACTAATATTTAGTAAATTCCACTGTGTTGATCTTACATTGATTCGTTTATTTTACATTTAAATATCCATTTTTAAAAACTTTGTGGTTTAACCACATTGCTCACCTTGTCTTCACAGGCCTCATCAAGAATGTCCAGAGCCTCCATAGAGATGGCCTTATTTCTGTCATGGAGCTGTGTGACCAGCAGTTCAATGCCCCAGTTACTGAAGAACTCCACATTTGCACGAAGCAGCACTCGCAGGTGCTTTGTGGCATACAGCCTGCAGTTCTGTCTCATACACACG
The DNA here is from genome assembly GCF_029633855.1 of Hoplias malabaricus. NCBI lineage: Eukaryota > Metazoa > Chordata > Actinopteri > Characiformes > Erythrinidae > Hoplias > Hoplias malabaricus. The sequence goes on along the minus strand of NC_089814.1, from coordinate 13,402,148 downwards.
CACATATATAAGTTTTGCAGTACTTAAACTTAATTACAAAAATGAACTAAAAAGAGTAACACATTTTATTCCAACAGCAACAGAAGATCCATGGTCAAATAACATGTTTTGTTCATTTTAAGAAAACAACTTAAATATGCCATTTGTTCACTAATGTTTGTCAACAAATTCTGTTTATTTGCTTTATTTATTTACTTAAAGAAAATACAAACAAAAAGATTTTATTTAATTGTATTGCTAAAGCAATTATTAAGTTAGTTATACTGACATCTAGTGGCTGTGACCTTCCAGCTCTTCTGTATTAAAAATATTTCAAACATGTCTTATTGGAGTTGCACTTTATAGAAACAACACAAATGTATTTTCATAAATACTGTTGGCTTTGCTTTGGTGGTAGAAGTGACTGCTTAATATTGAGCCAATAAGCAGAAACTGAGCACTTATATGTGCAGAAGTTTGTTCTCTGACTAGAATGTGCTTATTTTCATAGAGAAAATTCTGAAATCAATTTCGTATGAGCTGCAAGTCTATATGAGGTATTTTTACAGCACTTCAGGTACTTAACTAGTAACACAGACATGTTCAAGCAGTAAATATCCACTCTTCAATCACAATGATGGCAATGATTTTCTTACATCAGTTGCAGCAGTGAGAATCTTTGAGAGGATGACTCTTGCTAAGCCATCTCGGCTGTAGTCCAGTGTGGATACAGTCAGCTTTAATAGATGGTCCTGATTTTTCAGGGAGCACAGGTTCAGCAGGCTATATAAAAGGAGAAAGAAGGTGCAGAGAACACAAGCAGCACATTGTTGTGGCATACATTATACATGTATTGGCACTGTAAAAACAGAATTATGCCAAACAGGCCTTCAAAATAATAATCTGCCTTCTGTAATTATGTATTGGAAATTAGCTCTCAACTCACCACTGGAAGACACTGCATTTCTCCAGCAACTTAACACCATTAGGATGGGCAGAGAGTGTACCCAGGAAGAGGAAATAGTGCTGGCTGAGTGTGTTGAGAAGACCATTGCTTTGTAGGCTGCGATCAGGTTTGAGCCCAGACGACGAGGACAGCCATTGTACAATGTCCTTCACTAGGTCTTCCAGGTATGTCTGCCCATCCTAAGGAGAACAGAAAAGCACAGCGTGACACATACAAGAATTAGAGGTTATTATATCGCACAGAGACAAGAAAATAAAACTGCTTTTTTTTTTTTTTACAAGTACGATTGAATAATAAATGTAAAGCTTTCTTAAATATTTATATGCCCTCACCTCATCTGACTCCAGCAGGAACTCAATGAACTGGCAGCCTACCACAGTCAGCTGTTTGGCTTTGCTGTGGTCCAGCTCGAGGCTGGCATACAGTTTACTGCTGGGTTTGTAAAAGAACAAGAGCCTCCGTACAAACCTTACAAAACCAAAACAGTGTGTTAGATACATTTAGTGATTACAACAAGTACAGTACAAATACTAATGAAAAAGGAGCTTAACCAATATACTTACTTGTGCATTTGCTCATCTTTGTTGCTGCGCAAGTTAACATTTGGCCACTACAACATAATGACAACAAATGCAGAACATTTCATATTAACCAATAATTTAAAATCTTTGTCTATCATGTGCAAAGACTAGTCACATATACACACACCTCTTAAAATGCTATAAACTAATGCAGTATTGACATACTTACCTTAAGTATTGTACCAATTAGGACCCAGTTCCAGTCCAGGTTTTGTTTGTGATTGAGAATATGGCTGTCTCTGAGGTTCATCAGCAGTGCTTCCTCAGTATCCTGTGAACAAAGCAACATATGTTACAGGTTAAGGACCATCACACCAACTGGAACATAAACTAACAACTAGGTACTTGAATAAAAAAACAGAAAACCTGTAATATCTCCGAAAGCTAAAATAAAGGTTAACAGTTCTCATTTATAATACTTCATGTCTGAAAACATGCCGACTATACCTTAATGACATAGATGTCCTTCTGGAATCGCAGGTGCTGCTCTCGACAGCAGTGGGCAGCAGCTGACTTGCGGACAATGTGATCCAGGTAAAGGCTATTGGGCTTTGGACCTCGCTTCTTCTTCTCATGGAAGCGCTTCAGGTAGTTCACTGCAGCACTGGCACGTCTAACATTGTAATGAACAAAAGATACTTTATATTAAATATCAACATCTGGAAAAATTAATTGCTTTTATTACTGAATTTGTTTTGCTAAAAAGTCTAGAGCCCTTACAGTCGCTTCTCCTGAGGGATATCGAAGGAGGCCGCCATGTTCATGAGTGTGGGAAGGCAGTGCAGGTGGTGGCTATGGGAGTGAGGCAGTATGGTATTGGCCTGCAGAAGGATGACAGATAATTCATTAATGCAGAAAATCCATGACACTGTCACAGCCATATGATAAACTTCCTTTGATATGAATAAAGGAAAAAGACTAAGGCAAGATACCATGTGCAAGAGTTCTCCTAAAAGAATGGTAGCACGAACTGAGATGTTGTCATCACTGCTAGTGACTACTTCCACAAGACCCTGAAGACAAAGGAGAAAATTAGCAGAATTAAACAAGTATGAGTAACATATTTAGGACTCGATTTACAGTGCAATCTTCCCTGGGGTTAATTATGGAAAATAATAGATCCATGTGAAATACACTTCTGTAAAAACAACAGTAACACAACACTGCATATGCATGCGTCTCCTTCACTCAAATAAGTACCTCTAGAAGTCCACTATTAATGAAGGCAGAGAGTACAAGTGCAAGGTAGTTATCCATCAAGTCAGGCCTATAGAAATTTAGGAAGAAACACAAAAAGAACAGCACTTTCAAATTTTCCAGCTTTATGACTCCCCAACAACATTCTTATTTCATTCACTTCATCAAACTCCCTTACCTTGACCGTGCCCGATGAGGGAGGACAATTTTTGCTTCTGAGGCAACAAAGCCATCTGACAACCTCCAACTGTCCTGAAATCTACTGGGATCTAAAGAAGGGGAGTGAAAGTGTAGAAGTTATTATACAAAGTCTTTCTTCTATCACTTAAGACATAAAGTAAAAAAAAAAAAAAAAAAAAAAAAAAAATATATATATATATATATATACACATATACACACACACACACATATTTAGCTACTTCTAGTAAAACTTCACTATACACCATATACCTTAAAGATGAACATATTGGTAAATATATACCATCACAATACAAGAGATCTATCCAAAAAACCTAAACTATGTGGTGATTTAACACTACAGTACATCTTCAAATGGCCCATCCCTAGTGTGTAAATGAGCCATCTCAGCACTCACCAACACTAAGAAGAGCTTCTATGAAATCTTGTGTAACTATGGGAATGGGGAGACGAAATATGTCATACAGCACCTCCAGTAGGCCTTTCTGTTGAAAAAGAGAACAGAACAATAGAACAGTTAATCAGTACAGTCAACTCTGAATCCATTCTGTAACACAGAGACACTAACGCTTTATCAAGTTGTATTTTTAGTGATCCCTGATGAAGTCTTTGGAGCCTATAGGCATTGGTAATTTATTTAATAAAATCAGTCATCTCCAGTCAGTAAGTGTTGGTTGTTCTTTTCATCTCTAAAACCTTTGTTTTTACCAAGTGCCTTGTTGTAAAGGGATGTTGTACCAGATCCACCTACCTTTATTCAATTGTGTTAAATGAGGATTTAGACGTTAATAATTAAATATTCACAAAAGCACATACAGATAAATATTCCATTGGCACTTTAACTGCATTCATACGTTACTAGGCCACAAAAAATATTTTATTTTATGCAAGAGCAGTTTTATGTACATCTGCCTATACATACCCTCACTTCCATATTTGGTATACAGAGTAGGCCAATGAGGGACTGGATACCAGAACTTCCTGACTTGCAGAGGTTAATTATGCCTTGATTTAGACAGGAAACAAAATAATTACTGAGATCAGAGACAGCCACTCAGTTTTTTTTTGGTGTGTGTATGAGATTAAGGACCGTGTTCACATTAATGTTTAATAATATGTTTCTAATAACATTACCAAAGCAGAAACATATAATATTTATTGAATTGCAGCACAAGCATAAGCACTAGGAAAAAAAATCTATGTTAAAAGGGAGCAATAAATAAAATTTCTCACCAGACCATGAGCGGAAGGATGCAACAATAGACATCTTACTAGCCAGAAACCGAGCCTCTCTGTCCTCCCTTGGGTAAAGATTATGTGCAAATACGTTCAAATGTATCACTTTCTGTCATGCAATTTATAACTCATTAAAAAAATAATTATAAAATAAAGTAAAAATAAATACTTAGAGAAATACTAAGTAAGATTGAGGGTTTTTTGTGTAATTCATTTTTCCAACACTGTACTGAAATCCATGTACAGGGGGAGGGAGGAGTTATGGCTTCCTGCCCTAGTGTGCAAGGTACATAGTGCAGGTTCTGCAGTGCTGAGCCCAGACTTGCAATGACAGAGCCTTGGATCTTGCTTTTACAGGTCATTGGTGCATCACAATTACTTTGAAGCTGTAGTTTTAAGGTTAAACTATTATTTAGTGACATTCACAATTTTAATAAAAAAAAAAACACTTTTTATAAAATTCTGAGGATGTTTCCTCCCCATTTGTTAGCTTTTGAGTCTTTGTATGCTCAAAAGGTGACTGATGTGTTTACAAAGCCCCAGTATCTGTAAATATATACATATACTATAATACATAAAAAAGGCACAAATGTAAACACTCACTTGAGTTGTCCCTCTGCAGTGTCTGGATTGTGTCTGTAGTGGAAGTCTGTATAAGGTGCCAGGATTTGCTAAAAGTAAGTAAAAGAAGGAGATAAATAAAGAGCATTTAACAAGCGGTGTGCTATATACTCTTGCACGCTTTGAAAGACAAGTTCCAAAACAAGAGGAAGGTGGGCCTGTACCTCCAGTTCAACGTCGGAGCGCACATACTGGCGTGTATGGGGGTGATTGAGCAGGTGCAGGATGGTGGTCATCAGAGCCTCATTGATGCGACTGAGCTGGCAGTCAATCACATTCTTGAGGATGGTTTTTAGACCACCCCTCCGAGCCACTATCTCTGGATTCTTCAGTGCTGTACAAATGTAAAGTAAAATAAAAAAAATCACTTTCCATTCAGTTAAGTATGGAAGTATTATATTAAAAGACCTGCGTCTATGCGTCTGTGTGCGTCCACCCACCGAGTTCACATATAATGGCAATGCAGGCACGCACCATGCGGTCCCGCTCCTGCAGGCCATCATTGCCTACAGCGATGAGGGAGTTAGTGATGGAGCTCGGGAAGAGCTGAGCATTCACAGTGATCATCTGCAATGGTAGGGGAATCAGCAAAGAACGGTTGTTTAAAGAAAGAGACAGAGAAAGAAACAGACTGATGCCTTATACCCGTTGTAAACACTGCTTGTTGCTACAATATTTTACTTTTTGTCGCCTAAATGTACAGTGTACTGTAAAGGGTACCTTAAGATGACATTTAGGATTATGAATTCTTCATGGCCACAGACATCAAAACAGCATCAACAACTAAAGTTTGGGAGTCTCACCTTTCTCACCAGTCGGAGAGCCTGGGTCCGCTCCACTTCATTGCTCTGCTGAATGTCAATGCACCTACACATAGTGAAGAGGCAATGATATGATAGCGGAATTAGCTTAAACAAAGAGAAATGACACTTTCAGTAAGTCTGAATAGGAATACTCTTAATTTTGTGAATATATAAAAATGTCTGATCTGTCAGGGTGAACACCTCTCACATCAATCATATAATTTAACAGGAACAGCTGAAACTGGCTTGGATTCTCACTGCATAAGCAAAGAAGCTCATATGATTCACTGGAGCTTGGATTTTTATTTATTTATTTATTTTTAATTAAAAATGTGTTTATCTGGGACTGAAAGTGTTGCAGTAGATGTACCATGAAATGACTTTTAACTAATGCCATTTTTTATGCTGATGCCTTTCATAATTGCATCTTATGGTAGATACCAAAACAATTCCAATGGATATAAAATAAATTGCACAGCACTATTCAAATGTAAACATGAATTTTGCTAACTCATGCCATGCCCTTTCTTCTGCTAAGTCAGGGAAACAGACCCAAGATTGTCCTTTAACTTGATATCTTTGTGGTGTGACCCTGTGGCCGGAACATCCAGTTCAGAGAAGGTCCCCTGCTGCAGGCTGAGATGTACACAGATACCACAGACACAAAGGGAACACCCCTGCTGCAGAGCTACACTAGCCTTGGAGACTACTGCTCAACTCTGATCCTAACTAGGGCTGACTTCCACTTCTCAGGGTCTCTCACTCATCTCTAATACCCACACACATACAAAAACACTCTCACAAATCCTAATGCGAGTCGATCCAGTTTTCTCTAAGGATTTTCATCACGTGGCATTCTATCATGGTCCCTTTAAGAGAAACTAACATGACCCCATTTTAAATCCCTGATGACACCCTATATGTACCTGTTCTTACAATAGGCTGAACATACCTGGATATCAGGTAATCCACTTGGAAGCGGAGAACTTTCTGGAGGATAACGCTGTCTCTGATCAGGTAGCGGAGAGCTCTCAGACCTGCTGCCCGTACTTCTTTAGCTTCGTTAAGTAGAGCAAGTCGGAGGCTGGTAAAAAAATTAAAACAGGGCTAAACAATTAATAATATATATACACATTCTTTATTTTAGGTTAAATTTCTCCACTTAAGGCACAATTATTAAAATTGCAGCTATTGTAGTTATAAAAATACAAAATAATAAACTATACAATTATATATAACATTTCATTCAAATTTAAATGTATATATTACAAAATGTATAACAGACGTTACACCAACTCTGTGATCTGCAAATGTTTCAAGAAGTTTAAATTAAGCTAGGACTCACCAGATAATTATTTCATCATATGTAAAGCCAAATTTCTCTTCTGAATGGCCAACATTGCAAAGTAGCTACATGAGGGATAAGAGACATTAGATTAGCAAACACATCCTATACCAGAATCATGAATTATAAGAATGTTTAAGACCATGAAGACAAAAATAATTACATAAAAACAGCTAAAATGTCCCAGTGTTGCAGAGAAAAAAAACATGAAGTGAATGAACGTCAAAATAATGACAAACCTTAATAAAGTTGTTCAAGTGACCCAGTTTGCGCATATTTGAAACACCCTGCTGCTTGGCCACATTTTGGAGGATCTCACGCAGGTTATCTTTAGGGTCTGTAAGAGGATGAAATGAAATGACCAGAGTGCTGAATTACAGTAGAAAATGTGCCCAGGCCATGATCAAGTACTTTCCATTTTCATCTCAATATTAATACAAACCTGTTTCTTTATCTAAATCTGATAAATACCATGAAAAGCTATATACAACCCAGACATCATGGTGGAACTGTATGAACTTTCGGAGTTAGTATTACGCTGTATGTAATACTTATTACATTTGAAGAAGATAATATATATAACCTAAAAGAAAGCCTATTTATCTCTAAAAACAATTTTATTACACCCAATTTAAAATGACTTATCACATAACCCATATAAAAATGATTATATTTTTTCACAAGAAAAATATGGGTTATTGTCATAAAAAGATGTTTTGTTAAGCCATTTGCTTAGGTGTCCAAAACATTTATAAACAAGTATTAAGAAATTAATATTGGTCTTAATTTTTTGCAACAAAAGCTTTTAATAAATTAAGGCAAGTATCAGGTGCAATTAATTATGTATGTTCTTTCTAAAGAGATTTAAAAATAAAAAAATCACTCTCCATCTCTGAAAGCTAAAAAAATAATATATTTCCAACTAAAGCTATCTTATGATTTGGATATCACAATTCCAACTCAGTGCTGTAGACCGGGGGTGAAACACTTGGCAAACCCACAGCCACCCTGTCTTGCACTACAACAAAGCAGGCACAATAGTAGAGATAGTGGCAATGTGATGATGTCATTAGTGCATGAACTGAATACACTGACATCAAATTTCTCCACTGAAGAGATGTGACTGCTGGTCAAAGAATGAAAAAAACATTTAAAATAAAGTGAATCAGCAGCCTTAATATTCTAATATGTGCTATAAAATGTTGACCCTCTGGGCTACACGTTTATTTAACAATGACCATTTGTAATAACTGAACAGAGGCATTTGTTTGATTGTCACAGAGTGAAAGCTTGCATCCTCATGGTTTACAAGCCTAATCATGCTTACTTTCACTGTGCAATGTTACAAACTTTTCAGTCTCAGAAGAGGACAACTCAGATAGAAATACAATGTCAAAACCAAACCAAAGTAAGTAATTTCAATGTATTTATAATACTATGCCACAAAAATCAAAATAATGTGCATTAAAATAATAACCATGATATGATTGTCCAAACAGTGGATAAATATATGGAATAATTTTTTACTTTACACACAATTTAAGGCTTGGATCAATATCATTCATCTTACTCGTGGTTAATGTGAAAGACATTGTGTCAAATGTGAGTTTTTAAGTGTCTTAGCTGTGTGACCCATGTTAAAGGTTTAATTGTTTCTGTATTAGTAAAATGTGAAGCATATTGTAAAAGGGAGCCCAACATTTGTGCAGCATGCTTTGTGCACTAGGTTTTGCAGTAGGCCCCTTTGAAAACATCAGTGTTAATGATATTAAAACTAACATCTTGAATAAGTTATAAGTACTAGCAGTTTGGTCATGCGTAGCTGTCACCATGATGGAAAAATCTAGTCTGACAACTGTACATTTGTCTTATCACATTTGTAGGGTTAATATACTCATTAAAAACGTGACTATTTGAAATATTCACCCCCTTCTTCCAAAAGGTTGGGCTAATTCCAAATGTGCAACATTGGCTAATTTATCTTGAAGCAAAGGATGAATTAGCATTGCTCTTTGGAATGCACAGCATAAAATAAATATTATCTGATATAATATTATTGCACAGTTCAAACGAAGGTACGATGTGAAACATATGGGAAATGTTAACTATACATTGGCTGCTTGCAAACTTTTTCTAAACCGAATATTTGGTTTGTGTGATACGTTCAGCACAGCATGGTCATGTGTTGAAGTGAGTAAATAATCTCCTCTTGGAAAAGATGATGTACACAACAGTGCTAGTTTAAAAAGCTGCAGTGACAGGGCTCATGCACACTAAATAATTTGCTTTATAGCTCCGGTCTTAAACTGGTAATGGAGTTATGATTTTTCTACACTGGTATAGGGCACTGACTAGACAAGGCATACACGCTACATCAGCATAACTGATAAAATAAAAGTACCTTCAGTACCATTCCTACTTGAAATTAAAAGGATATAACTCTGTTCACTATACACGCAGCTCACAAGTGGAAATAGAAAACAATGTTTAGAACTTGCTGGAAAGCAAATACCTTAAAAGGAACTAAGAACGTGCATAATACCAGCCTGTTTTTTTTAGACAGATAACATTAACTAAGAACTGGAAGAAAATGAAATAGGTTGACTTAAGTATAAAATGACTGGGTTAAATATTTTTAATAAATAAAGAAAGAAAAAAAGGAAAAAAAAGGAAAATAAGCTGTTAAAGGAAGATTGAGAATATGGCTTTCAAACTCAAACTATTGTGTTTTATTCCAGAAACAAGATAAACCCTCATCTTTAAATAACTGAGCAGCATACAGAGAACACATAATGAAAAAAGCAGTGGCTGAATGGATGCTTTCATAATCATTATGTAAGGCTATTCATGATATACTGCAATAATACATTTGTAAAATATATTAATGTACCATCTAGTCACTGATCAGTTTCTGGACGCTATGTGGCTATGAACATAAAAAAGATTAGTATATTAACTAATGATAGTGTAATAAAATATTATAGGTGTCCTCTCAATAACACACAGACCAAAAAAAATAAAAATAATACATATACAATCTGGTTAACCGTGCTTTAATAATGTGCTATAAAGAAAGTTCCTCTTGTCAGCCACAATTTGCAACAGACTTACAGCATTTCACAGCCTTAAAAAGACTGTAGGTGCTGTGTAAACACTGTTAAAGTTTCAAAACCAATTCACTCTCCACAGGCCATATACAAGAACAAGTTTCAAAAACAAACCGAAAAGCCTGTTTTGAATATACTCTTTTAATGCTGCCACAAAAAATGAACATATTTTGCCAACACAAATCAGCTGAAACATTCAAATGACCTCCTGATTCTCCTCTCATTATATGTTTTGAATATACTCTTTTCATGATGTGACAATAATCAACGCATTTACACAGTTTGGGTAAAACAGCCTCAATTTCAGGAGGACCTTGTAGTTCTACAATTACAGACTATATTCCATCTATTGCTCTGCCTCCTTTGATAATGTTTTTCAAATGGCCAGGACACTCATCCAGCCACCACAGAGCAGGTATTACTGGTGGATCACAGTGAGTACTGCAGTGACGTAGACATGGAGGTGGATTTTGATTGTGTTTTGCTCTGATACATGTGGATACAACACAACAGTGCTGCTGGTGGTTTTAAACACTGTGACCACGCACTGTCCCCTGTATTGGACACACCTAACTAGTGGGTCCACCTTAGAGATGTAAAGTCAGAGACAGTAGCTAATCAACTGCTACACAGTTTCTGCAAGTCATCGTATAGACTTTGCTCAATTGTCACTTAACAATTCTGATGGTGGACACTTCTCTTACCAGAAGTAACACTGAGGTTTTTTTTTTTTTGTCTGATCTATTCATACCAGAGCAACACACACACACACACACACACACACACACACACACACACACACACACACACTCCAGGACCATGTCAGTGTCACTATAGTGCTGAGAAGAATAAACTACTCTAACAATAATAATAATAAAAACAACCACAACAATATTTTCAGGGTTGCCATCCTAACAATTGAAGAGATGAAAATGGGCTAACCAAGTATTTAGAGCATATTACAGACTAGTCTGTAATTGTATAACTATAACATGCACCTATATGGTAATAATGGCATAGAACATGAGTGCAGAAAGAAGGGGGTAATTTTAATGTTTTTGCTGATCGGTGTCTATCTGCCTGTTCTGCCTACAGCACTTTAGCCCCGCCCATTTAAACTGAAGTTATAAAGGAGTGGTTCAGTTTGAACTGCTTTGTAGAATTAAGCACAATACAGGGCTGCCAGAGTTTATTGAGATGCATCTGATTTAGAAACATGGATAAAATTCATTTTACTTCATTCTAAAGACTATAGAGAGAGACTGCAAATTGTTATGTGAAAATGTGGGTGTACAAAACCACACCAGACATGACAAGTGGACCGCACATCAGTGGGCGAAAATTTTAATTCAATAAACAAACGGGGGATACGGCGCCTCGACTATCATGCAGCAGTTATTCGTCATAACACTTCACACCTTAACTGACGCTAACGCAAATATACGCACCGACTTAATCAGAAATGAGACATTTGTTAGCGTCTGAGCTCGACTGCAGGGTTTCCATCGCTAGCAGCAGCGAAGAAAAAAGCGGCCGAGTCAAAGTGATGCTTCAGTGACTAATGACATGGTTGTAATTAAAGACCAGAAAACATACAGCCAAAAGGTGTCCAGGTTCAATTTACACAATATAATAACCTTATCGTAAACACACACGTGCATTCTTGAATACTCTGCGCTTAAGTCGGTTGTTGTGAGGAGAGTGAACCCACCTCTGTTCAGATCGAGCGGTACATTCTCCTCTCCGCTGTCATTCCGACCTGAAAAACACATCCACAGCAGACCGTCAGAACAAACACACCCGCCACACATTGCTGCTTTACGAGAAAGGTGTCTTTTTAGCGGGATGCTGCGGTCCGCGGCCCGAGAGGAAACCTTTAAATCTCACCTCGTATCCGTATACTCCGGATAGGACGAGCTCGGATGCTAACCGCCATCTTTCCAGAGACAATTCACAACACCGGAAACTGCGCGGAATATCGCGAGAACGACCTCGGAACGGGGCGAGACATTCGACCACCCCCACGTCACCCAGCTCGAGACCACCGCGCTCACTCCCACCACAGCGCGTCTCCGGCCAGCTCTCGTTTTATACATGGCCAAACCACAAGGCCTAGATGAAAAGACTTGATAATTAAAATAATAGTGTTATTTGGTCTTTTAGAAAATATACTTACATTTATCTAATTATACCTTTAAGGTTTAAATAATGTGAACGCCTTAGACAAAAGGCAGGTGGAACATTATTTAAGTTCAGGCCTCTTTAAAGCAAACTACGAATGCAGTTAAAGAAAATTGACTACAACATACAAATAAATTAACACATACATTCCTCTGGCCAAGTATGGGGGCATTAAGGTTCTGTCCTCTTTCCATCCTTGGTTGAGTGGTTGCAAACCAACACAGCACTCTTCCCATAAACACACCTTTCTGGTGGCCAAATAACTGTCCACCTACACGAGGAAAGCCACCAACACTGGGCTTACACAGCTGCAGGTGTGTGGTCTGGAAGGCATGGTCAGCCCCCACAGTAACCTCAGACTGGTCTGTCTTCAATTCACTGCCACCGGTCACGCCCTGTCTTCTGCGTGGCTGTCAGTGCCATACACTGCTCATCTACCCTCCATTATACCCGGATCACCAGCACAGTATCCTGCATTGTTCACTGCCACAGTTCACTGGACAGCTGGTTCCATCTTTCAGGCTATTCACAATCCCTTGTCACCAAGTGTACACATGTTGTTTTCAGACCGCTCGTCTGGTATCATTTGCCTTTCATTGTCCATTGCCACTATTTGTTTGCATTGCTTGGGCTGACGTATAGCTGCTTTGAACTATAGTATAGTATAGTATAGCTACCTTCAACAATTTTAAGAGACTCACCCCACCAGTTCATGACTGGAATCAGTCATGGGAGAAAGTGCAGGGGGCACGTCTAAGCAAAGTATCTCCAAGTGTGCATTTGAAGAGATGCCATCATCTCTGTATTTCCCATGTTACATCTAGCTGGGCTAAAGTTATTTGAAATGCTGCTGGTGAATTGCACCAGAAACAAATAAGAGTTACCAACTGTAATTTTACCCCTTTTAATTCCAACCATAAAATTATACATAATGCAATTTTAAAACAAAATTTTGGAAAGAAAATTAAGCTCCAACACAAAAAAAAACATACACTGGTTTTGTGCAACGATGTAAAGTTGCCCAAACACCAATACTGAGAAAAGGAAATAGAAAAAAAAAATGCAAATCACAAAGAAACTGCTGGTGTTCTCAGAACATATGATCAACCCAGAGCCCAGACCACAAAGTCACCGAATGTGTTTGGGAACACATTGGTTATTAGAAACAGAAAATTCCACCAAGTTCTAAGACTGAAATCTGGAAAAGTATTTCTGCAGAGTATTAAATGCGAGTCTAATCTAGATTTTTTAGCAACACGAAAAATGCAGAAAACATAATTTGCTAAATATATTTTTCTCTTTTTTTCCTGGTGCTGAATAATTAACAATGAGTGTTGACTACTTTAAGTGAAAATAAATGCCACAGGCTGCATCTCAAATTGCTTCCTTCACACACTGCACCATTGGCAGGTCATGAAGGTACAACTGTACGCCTGAATATGAATATCTAATAGAAAGTCATTTACATTCTACTTACTGCTATCTATTTGACATATAATGAAGGACGCTGGGTGTAGAAGAAGCCAGGTTCATGACCCATGAAGTGCACTACATGTGGAGCAGTGAGAATTTTTTTAATTTAGTGTGGAGTAAACAGTGAGAGTAGTCTTTCTAACTGCAGGTGGCAGAAGAGCGCCGTTGCGATGTTTAGTCTGCAGTTAAACCCCGAAGGAAGAAGAAAAATCAAGAGGTGAGGTGTTAGCGCTGATATATTAATAGACGTTTTTATAAATGAACAGCTGTTTTGTAATTATCAGGTTGTAACCTTCTGGTAGAAGCTTTGCTATCTTCTTAATATATTTCTTAACGTTAGTGTTCTTTCTTTACTTTAAAAAGGCCTAGTTTTCAGGCGTTGTGAGTAACGTGGTAGCATTGGCGGAGATGTTTTGAGAAGTCAAACGCTAAGATGCATTAACTTTTGAGATATATAATATAGCTTAGCAAATATGACATATAAATAACTTTTAAGATTTTAACGGCTGAACATTTTTCTAAAGGCTGTTTTATAAATTAACACCGTGTGGACATTAAAGTAATAATATATGCGTATTTTGCATTGATTTTCAGCTCCATTTAACTTAACATACAGGAGCACGTAATTACACAACTGCAGTCCGTTTGTTGCTTTGAATGCTTTTTTGTCCCCTTTCACCTCGTTCTTCAGGATCACCAGAGTGCAATTATTATATTTTTACGTCTTATATGGACACTGACAAGGGTGTCATGGTTGGTGTTTGCGATTGTACGAATTATTCAGACACAGCAGTGTAGCTTTTACTGTGCCCTCTGTGTTAGACACACCTACCTACCCTGATGGTCCCCTTTGTAGATTTATATCAGAGATAGTAGATCATCTGTTGCTTTACAGTTTGTGTTGGTCATTCTCTAGCCCTTCATCTTTGATTTAAAAAAAAAAGATGCTGTTTGCTGGATATGAGGGCTATCCTTAGTCCAGCAGTGTCACTGAAGGGTTAAAAAAACTCCAGTAGCTCTGATTCATTCATTCATACAAGTGCATGACACACATGCTACCATTAAGTGAGTTTCACTGCAGCACTGAAAATGGTCCTTCAACTGAATAATACCTGCTATGCCATGGTATTGTAAAGGTCTTAACTTGAGGAACAGTGTAAAATTGGGACTACACTTTGTTGCTGAGATTAATGTGTGGCTTTTTTGGTCCATGTCGTGTACTTCACATTCCACTGTATTTCAATTATAATCGATATTAAAGGTTGAAAGTAATATAAAAGAAGTCATATGTTGTATAAAAGAGCCTTCTTTTCTAAAGAGAGAACCAGGAAAACTTTAGGGAAGGGTCATATTTTGTGGAACCCTGGTCAAGCAAATTAATCTTTTTATTTTAATTAATTTATTTTTTAAACTAGGTTTAAAAATGGGTCGCTCTTCCAAAGACAAACGGGATATTTACTACAGACTGGCTAAAGAAGAGGGTTGGAGAGCGAGAAGTGCCTTCAAATTGCTGCAGCTAGATGAAGAATTCAGCCTTTTTAAGGGTAAGTCTTATTTTTTAGTTATCTATTGTTACACTTATGTAGCGCCTTTCTAGACACCCAAGGACGCTTTACAATCCACCCTGCTCAGAACGCTCAATCCACAGACACACACACTGGCGAGAAGCAGCAGCCAAACGCGCACAGCGTACTCTCAACCAGGAACGACCGTCCACCTGGAGGAATGCATCGGGCACTAGGATTTCACCCAGAATAGAGCGCCAATCCACATCTGGGCACATAACCATTCACCCACACATACAGACATTCATTCACATACTCACTCATTCACTCACACACCAGGACATTTATTAGAGAAGCCAATTCACCTACCCTCCATGTTTTTGGACTGTGGGAGGAAGACCCCGGAGGAAACCCACGCAGACACGGGGAGAACATGGAAACTCCACCCAGATGGGACTTGAACCCAAGATCCCAGCGCTGAGAGGCGAACGTGCTAACCACTAAGCTTCCGTGCCGCCCAATTATATGTGTATATTATAATTACTCTCCGAAAAATTGACACAGGTGGTCCCATGAAGTCTAATCTGCTTCTAAATATTTTTAAATTCAGACAAATATTGGATGAACAGGACATGTATTGTTCTTTGTAATTCACGTGTGATTATCGCCTGTGATGTCACCAAGCACTATTTTGGAGTATTGTTACAGTGAGGGGTAAAAAGAAGCAAAAGCATTAGAATTGGAGAAGTATAAGCAAAGTGAGAATATTCAACACTGAGCAAACTCAGCAAAAAAAAAAGCATTTTTTTGGATTATTATGTCACCTTTAACAATATTAATCTATACTAGGCTATATTTCAGTCAAGGGAGCACACAATAGTCAAGGCTTTGTCTGGGGATGTCAGTTGGAGGAATTATTAGGTCTGGGGTTAATGGTTTTTGGCTTGAGATCCGCTATATTTTAAGAATTTGTTCTTAATGACTTACATGGTTAAATTAATGGGTAAGTAAAATAAAATTATATAAAATCAGGTCTTCATGATCTACCTGGAATGGTAAATGGCTGACTTGTCCACAAGGGTAGAGGGCAGGTTGGACAGTGACAGCCTTATTTGTTTCATTTTAGCGACAGTCTTTTTCATTTTGTTTTATTGGACCAATTCTCAAGCGGACTTTCAAATAATCATCAGTAAATGTGGACAGATAATTGGACTTATTTATTTTTGTGATTTACTTAAGGTGGCACTAATCAAGGATCATTGTGTTTAGCACAGCAACCTTCAATTACATTCAAAGTTTCTCCCATTTAAGTATATTAGTGTGTATCAGGGCAAACCTTAGTCCTAAATCAGAGACATTGTTCATCCCAAATAAATAGAAATCAAAAGAAAAAAATATGCTAAATGTTCCCTAATTACAGAACAGAACTGAGCAGAGAATAGCTCCAAAATGGCAGAGAAAACAATGCTTGTGTTGGTTTTATGTCTTCTATCACATAGTCCAGTTGTAAACATCTAGTATGAAAGGTCACATTATCACTTTGGGGGCAGCCTTGGCCTAATGGTTTGAGGTTAGTAGGTTGCGGGTTCGATTCCCAGGACAGGCAGAGACATCCATGTCTGAAGTGCCCTTGAGCAAGGCACTGAACCCCTAAAATGCTCCCTGTGCCCCGGGGATGGCTGCCTGACACTCTGGGTGTTTGCTCTCAGCCCCTAGTGTGCTATTGAGTGTGTGTTTTCACTGCTACAGAGGGGTTAAATGTGGAAGACACATTTCAACTGCACATTATGACTGTAGGTTTTTTGCAGGTGTTAATCGAGCTGTGGACTTGTGTGCTGCCCCTGGCAGCTGGAGCCAAGTTTTGAGCCGCAAACTCCGGTGAGTTCTCTCAATACCATTTGTACGGCAGTACCAGCTGTCCAAAAGTACTTTTTCCTCATAAATAAGCTCTCATTTTGTTTAACAAGAGTTTGCTAAAATTTGTAGATATAACCTAAAAGAAAGTATAGTTTTCCCAGATTTAAGTAATAATAAAACCATATACTGTTTTATCTATCACATGCCATACTTGTAGAGGAAAGGAATCAAGTGAAGAGGTGAAGATTGTGGCAGTGGATCTGCAGGCTATGGCTCCTCTGCCAGGAGTCACTCAGATTCAGGGTGACATTACCAAGGTACAGCATTGTGCTTACAAACTGTGGCTTGTAGTACCTGGGTAAAAAATACACTAGTGCCGAAATTTACAAGTCTTACAACCTCCTAGTGATTAAATACATTTCATATGATTGATGAAGGATGAGTGACCACTGAAAAGTTTGTGTTTTATTGTAGATTTCCACAGCTCAGGAGATTATCAGGCATTTTGAGGGACAATCCGCAGACTTGGTGGTGTGTGATGGAGCTCCTGATGGTGAATTTAATAATTTTCTTATAGGCAATATGTATAGTTTGCAAGTGTTAATCTCTAAAGTCTTGCATTGAAAGTGAAAAGTAGATATTAATAGATAAGAAACTATTAATTTGTTATTGCTAGATTTTACCAGAAGATATCCATTTATTTTAACAGTCAGGTATATCTTTGAGAATGGCTTCACACATTGCCAGTATGGAATTTGCTGAATTTAACAGTTTTCATTTGTTTTTGTAGTTACAGGTCTGCATGATGTAGACGAGTACATTCAAGCCCAGCTCTTACTGGCGGTAGGTACAACTCCTCTAGTTCAATGTGACATACATCTTGCCCCTTTCTGAGCATTAAAAATGTTATCTTTTGGCTTGAGAACATAGGGTAAAACTCAAATGTTTGTCCAGAGTAGTAAGGCAAATATATATAAAGTCACCACTAATTTATCTAAAGTGAACTTTTGCCACTTGAACTCTAGGCTCTTAATATCACAACCCATGTCCTGAAACCTGGTGGGATCTTTGTAGCAAAGGTAGGTTTCTTTAAACTTAATATTTTGATAATGTAAAGCTTCATAATGTAATTACGGTGCTGCCTCTTTAGAAAGACATTTTAGAATTACATTTCTAACATCAAAACATTCAAGATAAGGGTATTTGCCTAATCATAACTGAACATCACTCTCTGCTTTTGTCTGAGTGAAGATTTTTAGAGGCAAAGATGTGACTCTCCTGTACTCTCAGCTCAAAATTTTCTTCAAATCGGTCACCTGCGCCAAACCCCGCAGCAGCCGCAATTCCAGCATCGGTGAGTACTACTACTGCATGTTCTCTTTAAAATGAAATTCTCGCATACTGTTGGGATTGATCCCGTACTCTGACATTTTATTTAAACTAATGTTTAAACATAGCCATCCCCATATTGGGAGCCTACTTTTATAGAGTGTTAACAGTTTAATTCAGGGAATATACAGAAGCACACTTGCTTTCCATAGAACAAAATATACACAAAATAAAGACCCATCAAATATTGTTTGATATTTTTTGGTAGTTAAAATAACTGTTGTTATTTTTTTTATTTATTTATTTATTTTATTTTATCTTTTCTTCCCAAGAGTCATTTGTGGTGTGCCAGAATTACTCTCCGCCTGAAGGATATGTTCCCAACATGTCAAACCCACTACTCGATCATTCATATGGTAATAAAATAGAAGATTTTATACATTGCAAATATATCTTAAAAATAATAATAATGCTCCGGTTTCTTCCACAGTCCCCTTTGTCCCCTATCCAAATACTCACATTTGTACCCTTGTGTGCAAGGCTTAAGGGTGTCCCAATTATTATTTTGTTTAATTGTCCTCAACAAGGGTGCACAAGAGTGCCCCACCTGCATGTCTGCTGAAGAGGACACTTTTGTGAAGGGAATTACCCATGATCCACCAAGGGACTGTAACCTTCTTCACAGAAACCAATAACAAGACTTCTCAGAAAACATAGAAATATTAACCCTTTAAGTGATACTAAAGTCTTTTGTCTTTATTAAAATGACAATGCTGAAATTAAGGGAAAAGCCCTTTTTTAACTGTAGTGATGTAAACGTATATACATTTTAGGCAGTTTAGTTTATATTAACAGTGATATTTTAACGTTACCTTTACTCACCCTTTTGACGACAACATCAAACGTCACTTCCAGGATGGGCTTAGGGCAAGAATTGGTGGGTGGGTGTGGGTGTGGTGCCCTACGATGGACCGGCACCCCTTCCAGAATTCCAGGTAGGCTCCGGACCCACAGTGACCCTGAATTAGATAAGATGTTACAGACAATGGATGAATGAATGAAAATGGGCCATTTTAAGATGTGTATAGAGGGATGTAATATATTAAAATGTATATACAGAAAGGTTGTTTTTGTGTGTGTGGCCAGTTTAATTGTCTGGTGTCCTTTTTTCTGTTAGATGTCGATTTTAACCAGCTAGAGGGGCCAAATAGAATCATTGTTCCATTCCTAGCGTGTGGAGACCTGAGTGCTTTTGATTCTGACAGGACCTACCCTCTTCAGGTAAACAAACTGATAGAGCTGTTAAAACAAAGCTGCTTTCTTGACTAAGATATTAACTCTTATTTGATCTGGATATTTGGTTTCAGCTTGATTCCAGTAAGGAATATCAGTATTTGCCACCCACTCAGCCTCCGATTCGACCACCTTATCAGCAAGCCTGTCATCTACGCAAAAACAACTTGTTGGCCAAAGAAGACTCACCGTCAGCCTTATTAGATGATTCCCTTTCTGCCATGAACCTCAGCACAAATCAGGAAACTGATACGCCATCAGGAAATCACTGAAGAGTCCAGCATGTTTGGAATATACTTTTAAATTCTTTGTGCTTCTAAGATTTTATGCTTTTGTTTCCTTAATAATCTGCCTTTAGTCTTCAGTGGCTGTTTTACTGAAAATTTACTGTATTTGCCATGAAAGCAATGTTATTTGAATATTAAAAACATTAAAAGAAGGGTTTTATGCCACTGGATTTTATTTAAATGTAATGAAAGTCTTTGAGAGAAAAAAGACGTGCTCAGCTGTAGATGTTATTTAGAAAGGCATGATTTTAATATCTGTTTAATGAAATCTGTTCATTGAGCTCTGAATCCTTGACATCAGTTCTGTCTGTTTCCCTTTTCCTACAAACAGTCTAATTTTGTCCCTGCCTTTCGTGATACCTACACACTGCCACAGTTATGGTTATTATCACAGAAGCCAAATATGGCTGCAGTTAAATGTTTGTACACCTAAACTGAATGATGGCTGTGCTATATTTAAATCATTACTCCCATGATTTTTCTGCCTGATCCCTGCCACATTCATAATGAAGATTACTACAAAACTGACATTAGCTTGATTATAAATAGAAGACAGTGGGCAGGTAACTTTTGAGTCATTAGTTTTGTCCTTTTCTACGTATTGGAAACTTGTCCTTGGTAACTAGTTACTGATATGGCATATATTGTATAAACCACAGCTTTATTTTTTTATAATTGAATACACAACATAATTTATTTTTAGTCTTTGCTATCCACTTTTCTGAAAATGGGCCTTCATACCAACATTTGAGATTTCTATGAGTGAAGCAGAGCATAAACCTCATTTCCATAAATCCTTTTTCAGTTCCTCAAGTAGCTGGTTTACATATAAGGTGCAGCCTTCTTGACACGTTCAGTCAAGATTCATCAGATAAGCCAGTTTAGTTTACGTTAATTAGGAATTGAATATAAATTTCCGTTTTGAAGTGGTGAGGAATTATCTGTTCTCAGTTTTACATTGAAATGATTTACCTTTCAGTAGGACTTGCATTCATTCTGCTAAATGCAGGTAAGTTATTTATATATTTATTTATAGCTAGTACTCTGTTTCTATTTTGTCCTGAGGCAGTGTATGTAGATAGAAATATTTTTAATCCCTTACACATTCAAATTCAAAAAGTTCGTTATTGTTCATAATCTAATAATTTTATTTTTTTATGGTACTATACTAATGAAGTACGTTATAGCTTTACAAAGTTTTACTGGCGTTAATAGATATTTCGCGTTAAATCAAGTGTTGATTTATCTAATTCATACGAATAAGGACAATACCTGGAAATAAATATATTCTTTACACTAGCTCACACCAACCTACTACTTTTTAGAAAAAAATATTTTACTGCATTTATGTTTTTGTATTTATTGTAATTAGATATAATTTTATACAAGCACTATGCTTATTAAAAAGATTATAAATAATTATAACCTTAGGTGCCTAAAAGATATGCACATACTGTACTTTATATATACTTTATATATCAATTGAATACTGACCTCAAAAAAAGATCAAATATGAAGATATTATGTTACACATTTTTCCATAATGATATATATATATATATATATATATATATATATATATATATATATATATATATATATATATATATATATATATATATATGTGTGTGTGTGTATATATATATAAAATATATTATAATAATTATACATTATAATTATTGCCTAAATCTTTAGCTCTTCCAAGGACCAGTCTTTATTGGTGATTATATATTTTGCAAAGCATTCTATTATAATGTCATCATGTAGGGAGAGGATGTAAACACACACACACACACACATATATATATATATATATATATATATATATATATATATATATATATATATTGGCCATTTATATGGATACACCTTAATAAAATGGGAATGGGTGGTGATATTAACTTCCTGTTTGTGGCACATTAGTATATGGGAGGGGGGAAACTTTTCAAGATGGTTGGTGACCATAGTGGCCATTTTGGGTCCAACCTTTGTTTTTCAGTGGGGAAAAGGGTTATGTGACACATCAAACTTATTGGGAATTTCACAAGAAAAACAATGGTGTGCGTGATTTTAACGTAACTTTATTCTTTTATTTGTTATTTACAAGTTTCTGACCACTTATACAATGTGTTCAAAGTGCTGCCCATTGTGTTGGGCTGTCAATGCAACACTATTCTCCCACTCTTCACACTAATAGCAACACTGCAGGAGAAATGCTAGCACAGGCTTCCAGTATCCATAGTTTCAGGTGCTGCACATCTTGATGGTATGGTGTGGTATATGGGGTACAAAGATAGTGGGGCCATTCTTCATCAGTGGAAACCTCAAGGCAACTGGATATGCGAAATTGCTACATGATGATGTGTTTTCCTTTTCCTTTATGCACTGAAGTTGGCACATTCCCTGAGTTTTTTCAGCAAGATGGTGCACCACCACATTATGGGTGTCAGGTCCAAGCATTCCTAGATCAACAGTTTCCTGGAAAGTGGATTGGTTGTCGTGGGCCAGTTGAATGGCCCCAAGGTCTCCCGATCTGACCCCCTTAGACTTTTATCTTTTGGTCATCTGAAGGCAATTGTCTATGCTGTGAAGATATGAGATGTGCAGCACCTGAAACTACGGATACTGGAAGCCTGTGCTAACATTTCTCCTGTGGTGTTGCTATCAGTGTGTGAAGAGTGGGAGAAGAGGGTTGCATTGACAATCCAACACAATGGGCAGCACTTTGAACACATTTTATAAGTGGTCAGAAACTTGTAAATAAATCATGAAAGAATAAAGTTACATTAAAACCAAACACCATTGTTTTTCTTGTGAAATTCCAAATAAGTTTGATGTCACATGACACTCTTCCCATTGAAAAAACAAAAGTTGGATCCAAAATGGGCAACTTCAAAATGGCCACCATGGTCACCACCCATTTTGACACTTGGTTGAAGCTTTGTAGGACCATTGACCCATTCTTGCTTGATGTACAACTTCAGTTTCTCAGGAGTACGTGTCTTCATTGTCATATTTTGCGCTTCATAATGTGCCACACATTTTCAATGGGAGACAGTCATCGTATTCTGTTTTTATTCAGGTTTTACACAATGTCCCAACTTCATTGGAATTGGGGTTGTATATGTATGTGTGATGGGATTTTTGTTGTTTGAAAAATCCGATCTAAGTAAACTGATGAAAGATACAGAAATCATTGAATGTTAAGTGCATTTCATGGTTGGTTTTTGATAAATGCTGACATTTTTTCCATTGATATATGTTCTATTAGTAGATTTTCCCATTGCTTAATGTTAAAATTCTTCCTTGAGCTAACCAATTTGTAATAAGTTGCCAGAAATATCTGATGAGTGTACAGTACAAAAAGGCAGGTATATAGCTATCTTAGGTTTTTGCTGAGCAGTGCATACAGATTTCATTGTCTAATATTCCCATTTTGGACAATGTTTCCCCAGTATAGTGTAATCTGTGATTTATTTTATACTGGATAATGAGAAGATAAATATTGTTAGTCATATTAAATGTGTGTTTTTTCATTGCTACAGAAATAATTAAGAGGTTATTTTGAAGAATGTGATGTAAATGTGTTATATATTTATCTTTCATTTGTGTATATTTTGTATACTTTTGGTTGCAGGAAAATCAGGGTTGTGCCATATAGGTAAGTGTTCAATGGTGAAAGTATAGAATTGGTAATCTTGTGAAGATTATGAAAAGGATTTAAATGTTTAGGTTGGAGGCCTTTTTTTTATATATATATACATGTGTAGAGAGTGAATGGTTTACTGTTAAAACATTTCATTTAACATAGCCACAATCATAAATGCAGTTAAGTTTGGAGGATAACATTTAAGGCATTAACAGTGTTTTGGAGTTATTAGGAATTATTATTATAATTTTTATCTATTTATTTTTGTAAGACTTTTCCTGTGTTGTCATTTCCTTTCTGAGCAGGTGGCCTTGCTGCAGCTCTGGAAAAACCCCAGATAACTGTCAGTCTAAGAGAGGTGACACTGGGAGACATCGTCACACTGACATGTGCAACTAAGTCAAATGCTGATGTACAGTGTTCTTTTTTCAGCTCCCTCCTTCGCAACTCAACTTTCTATACCATCTCTCAAAACAAGTTGTGTGAGATCAGTGTGAGCGGAGATTTGTTGCTAAAAGCTGAAGATGTGCACCCGGAATGGGTCAGGACAGAACTGCGTGTCTACTGTACTGTGGCAAATGGATCAAAATATATACACAGTCCATCTGAGACCATAGCAGTGTGGAGAATAAGTAAGTATATTTGGGGTTTGGGAAGCTTGCCTCACAGAGAGATGCTCTAATGCCTTGGCTCATTGTGTGAATGACTACAAAACTACACAATTAATCAAACACAACCCACAAACTGAACATATCCCTTTAAACAGCCTCCCTTTACCCTTTAAAAGTGACAGGTAAATTATGGCAAAAAAAAGAAACATCACATTGTTTCCAATTATTTCACCTTACACTTTGGGACTCCATATATTTAGTGAATCATTCCTACAAGAAAAATATACTCTGTGTGTGTGTGTGTGTGTGTGTGTGTGTGTGTGTACCTGTAAAGCTAAGAACACATTGCTGGTCTGTGTGTTATAGGTGCTCCGATGATTTACGCTGTATTTGGGCTAGCTGTTGGGGGCTTTCTGATTGTCTTCACTTTGGTCTCACTCTCAGTAATATGCATTAGCTTTGTGTGTTCAATAGGTAAGACTCTATACAACAACGACACATTTTCAAATTGTATGGTGATTCAAACAGTTGTTTTAGAATTTAACAGTTTTTTATGGTAAAACACAAAATCCATAAACTGATCTAGAATGCAATGCAGTAATGATATGAATTCACTGAGTAATCAGTATGTCTGTTACATATCTTTTAATTAGGAGACAGAAGAGCTTTTGAAAGGTCAGTTACTTTTAACATATGAGCATTCTTTAAATGTATTATTGTCTGAGCAACGTTATTTACTTTCATTTTTTTTCTTTTTATATGCAGATGCAATTCTAAGACAGGCTCCACAGATGAGTATACCCTGGGTAAGTCTGGATAAAACAATGGGATTTGATGACGATGATATTATTATTATTATTATTAGTAGTAGTATTAGTAGTAGTAGCAGTAATAGTTAGGTAGCTAGTGCATGGGCAGCTGGTCTGAAGAGGGTAGCAGGAGCTTTACAATCATCCAATCAGTGTCCAGCTGGACAGGTCGGCAGTCGTCCACTCAGAAAAAGATAGAGGAATGGAATTCTGATCTGTTTGGGTGTAAGTAAAACAGAGAATGTGAACATTTCCAGAGTGTGGCAAATGACTCCAGCAGATCTGACTATCTGGCAGTTAACTATTAAAGGAAAAAAAATCTACACCTTTTCCACAACCCATGGGTTCTTAAGGGAGCTTCTGTGAAATGCTTTAATCAAAACACCACAAGGATCAAACAACACAGCCCTGTTCAAATTAACTGGCTGAAGTACTCCATAGAGGGATGGAATTCTGATCTGTTTGGGTGTAAGTAAAACAGAGAAGGTGAACATTTCCAGAGTGTGGCGAATAACTCTGGCAGATCTGACTATAACAGCTTTAACTAAAAGAATAGAACCAGAAGGACACACAGACACACAAAGCATTCCTGAAACACAAGTGTCCCAAGCATTTTCTGGAAGATTACTCCAAAGTAGAAAACGCTCTTCCCCAGCTGAAGCCTTCTGATTTCTGGGAACTATTAAAAAGCCAGTTCACTGTGATCTGAATAATCATGGTGGCTCATAATAGGAAATAAAATCTTGCAGGTATTCAGGAGTTAGCCCATGTAGAGCTTTATACGTCAATAATAATTAATATTATAAATAGAATTTTGTAATTGATAGGAGTTTTAACAGGCAGCCAATGGAGTGATTATAGAACTGGACTGATATGATCAAAGGACAGGAACCTGGCTGCAGCATTTTGAACTAGTTGAAGTTGACTTAAACTCCTGCCAGTGAATCCTGACAGTAGTGCTTTACAATAGTCAAGCCTTGAAGTAATAAAGGCATGTACTAATGTTTCTGCGTCATAAGGCACGGATAAGGCATTTCTTATTGTGGCAATGTTGCCAAGATGTAAAAAAGCTGTCCTAGTGATACTGCCTGTGTTGATCGAATGATAAATCCGGGTCAATCATGAAGCCAAGATTTTTTTGCTGCTGAACCAGGTATAACTGGAAAGTCAGTGAGATTAAAATTTACATCTGATTCTTTGTTTCTTGTCACTTTGGACCCAGTTTTGTTACTGTTTAGAAGGAGGAAGTTATGCAGCCTTTCACGTCTTTTACACAGTCCTCTATTTTCTTTAATCTCTTGATGCAGATCCTTTTTCTGAAGAAGATGAGGAAGAAAAGGAGACAAAAGTAATACCTCAAGACTTTCTTTTTACAAATCAACCCTGCAGTTCTAAATTCAGAATAAGTAAATCATTCTTTCATGTGGGGAGAAATTCTCTTTCACTTTCTCTCTTACAGGAGACTGAAGATGAGTTGTGTTACGCCACAGTGATCCACTCTGAAAACTCTGCTCGCTGCATCAAGTTTGGACAAAGGACAGAATACGCCATGGTGGTCGTTAATATGGTGGACAACAGCAAACCACAACCAGGCCAATATACAGATTCTGTTGACGAAGCTAAAACTGGAAATGCTGATGAGCCTAATGATGCTCTATAAAAAGCAAGCAGTTGTTCAGTCTGGTGTTAAGAGCTGATGATATTTTTGATGCTCTAATAGATTTTTATTGGTGTAGGTTTTATGTCCCCTATGAGACATTGATTTACTGTTCATAGAAAACAGAATTTAAATAGTTTGATATTTGCCAGTGCTTAAAAAGGATTTTAACTTCTTATTAATCAAAGGAAAAAACAGTTACTGTATATTCTCAAAAGCTTTAAATATCATAAGATATTAAACATTTTTCTTCTGTAATTTATTATTTTGCTTTGGGTGGTGGAACATTTTCTTTCTCTCTCTCTCTCTCTCTCTCTCTCTCTCTCTCTCTCTCTCTCTCCCTCTCTCCTTAAAGGAACAGTATGTAATATCTTAAAATTACAGCTTCAAAATTGTGACGCTCCACTGACCTGTAATACGGAGAGTAGAGCCTCTGTCATGGCTCAGCACTGCAGAAACTGCACTGTGTAATTTTTGGAGGATGACAGGAAACCATCCCTGTCTTTCCCCCTCCACATTGATTTCAGTACAGTGTTGTAAAAAATAAATTACACTAGGGGGAGCCCTAGGAACAAAAAAAATCTTACCTAGTGTTCCTTTAACAAATCTATTCAAAGCCTTTTTATGCATAACCTGGATTACACACACATACTGGTCATAGCATTCATAGCATATCATTTGACATTGGTTTCTCCTCTAAAATGAGGATTCATTAATTGATTCTGACAGAATCTAAATCTAGTATTGATCATCAACTTTAGTGTCTGGTTTTAAACCAATGTTTATGTCACCGACTGCTCTCAGAACAGCAGCAAATGGGAGTAGACTCCTTATTGTTTTCCAAACAGTTCCCTGTAGAGGAGGTGTGCCCAAACCTTTGGTCGTATAGTGTCTACTAGATAATCCCCTTATTACAAAACCATAAGTGGTTTTAAAGCTGAATTGTAATTAGTTCAGAAGATCAGAAGATGTGATTAAGCCCAATGTACGTCTCTTACTTTTTTTTTTAAGCTAGTTGTCTTTATATTTGTCACAAATTCAACCTGTTAGTTAACACCCCCCTCCCCCAATCGCATGCAATTCCACCTGCCTCAGACAGTGAGGATAAGCACATATTTCCACTAAAACATGAGAATCTATCATCCACTTCTTTTCAATCTGCTGATAAACCAATACCACTAGACAGAGAAAGGAGAAAGGAAACTGTCCAGATCTATTATCACAGCTAACAGGGGATTGTGCTGGCCAGCATTAAAAGGAGAGGAGAAAGAGGGCCAACCTATCCACCCCGAGAACAAATCCAAATGTGCTTTTATGGACTCATACCCTACAAATGGTAGAGCCAAATTTTAGGCTGCTGCACCACTTTCCCTTTAAGGACTAATTTGTCACCTGTTGTTAATGCTATCCTGCTGCTTGTGTTTCAACCCACAGATGAGTTTAGAATAGGAAGGGCTTGTGGGCATATTATTAGCTCAACACCAGTTCACACACAGCTGGAAGCACATTCTTCACAAATCATGTTATTTTCTAATCTGCTTAGACATATTTAATATCATTGCTTTAGTCATTACTCACACCATCTCATTTCAAAACATCAGAAGAATTCTGCAGATGTGACATTCTGAGTTATTAGTGTGAGTATTGAATGGTAGATGACGGAGGCATGGCAGTTTCCTTCACTGCAGTGGAAAAGAACTTGGATTCTGACTTTGTGTCACTGAGGTGCCAAACTGCTCAATGCCATG
This sequence comes from Hoplias malabaricus, assembly GCF_029633855.1. Classification (NCBI taxonomy): domain Eukaryota; kingdom Metazoa; phylum Chordata; class Actinopteri; order Characiformes; family Erythrinidae; genus Hoplias; species Hoplias malabaricus. Next base: position 13,373,714 of record NC_089814.1, on the reverse strand, counting down.
ACATTCATAAATAAATAAGACAGATGTGTTTTTGAGGTCATGTGGCCCACAGATCATTCTGTGTGGGGAAGGTAATTTGTACTACAGACCTGCTATCTGACCCCAGTGTCCTTGGCCCCTTTTAGAGCTGATATTATACAACCACCAGCCCAGTGATCAGTGTTCTCAGGGCCGGAGTCCTCAACATTTTTGGACAAAAATATATCTTATACATCACCCCAAGCATTTTAGTCCTGCTTTTACATCCCAAACTTTTGTAGATTCCAACTTTAGGAACTTTTTAATATCTATTAAGTAACATTATGTGTTATTTTCATGTTAAGATTACAGCTCCAAAATCATTGTGATGCTTCACTGACTTGCAACACGGAGAATTGCTGCTCGGGGCTTGGCAGTGCAGAATCTGTATTATGTAACTTTTGGAAGAGGGTAGGAATAGCTTACACACAGTTTGATCTGTACAGAAAATCCAGCAATCTACCTATCAATAGCTTTTATTTAAAAAGAAATGCTGGATGAGCAAATTTTGCTCTAACTTTTGGCAGTTAAATATTATAGGGAAAAAAATTCTACACCTTTTCCACAACCCATGGGTTCTTAAGGGAGCTTCTGTGAAATGCTTTAATCAAAACACCACAAGGATCAAACAACACAGTCCTGTTCAAAATAATTGGCTGAAGCACTCCTTCCTTTAAATGAGAATGAGTCACAACTCAGTTCAGTGTGCGGATCAAGGAGCAGAAACTCTCTTTTTTTGGTTATTTTCTTGGTTCTAATTCTCCTTCGCTGTCATTTTCACCCTATTAATTAGAACACAATTTCCAGTGCTTGTTGTTTTTGGTTTGCCCAGTTTAACTTTGTCTTTACACTCTCACAAAAATGTAGATCCAGTGCTGTGCGTGGTGAGACAATTGTAAATTTCCTGTAACCATCATAAGAAACAGTGGAAAATAGAATGACTTGTTTTATGACATGCACCGGCATAGACAGCCCACATTAGCTGACTGAGTTGTTCTATTTCATGGTCAGTAGAGACTCCAGACCCATAAAGTAATGTGCTTATGCATTTAATATTTAATTCAAATATTTTGAGTGTTTATTTTTCCATATTATGTCCTTTTTACATTTTTAAATTTGTGCACGTTGCCTGACAGATGAACTCTGTAGAAAAACTCACAACAGTTTCTTTTTAAACAATGAAGTTTCTGCTAAAGCTTGAGTAGACTGATGAATCAGTGAGACAAGGCAGTGACGCTGAGATAGTCTGAGGGACGCTGAAAGCCTCTACAGTAGTTAACATGTTCACTATACTGGTCAATTGTGTGAGTACCTTGACCCTGGACCTTGATCAGGATGAAGTGGTTACAGAAGATGAATAAATGTTTTGATTACATAAATCTATTTGAATATTAAATAATGAATAATAATTAAATGGGCCCTTAGGGGGGACACAGTGGAACTGCTGGTATTGTCAGTGCCACACTGCTCCAGGGTCCTGGGGTTCATTGATTCAATCATAGCCTTGGTTCAATGTCTGTGAAGAGATTTGGGGTGTTCTCCTGTGGGTTTCCTCTGTGTGCTCTACTTTCCTCTCACAATCCAGAAACATATGATGGAATATGGATTGGCCGAGTGAAATCACAAAGTGTAAGTGACTGTGATGATACCATGTTGTGCACTGGTGCACTGCTGTGTCTGATCCACTCATACTATTGTAAGAATGTATGCAGAGAAACAGGTGGACCAATCTGTAATTATAGAGCTACAAAGTGCTCCTGTATGACCAGTAGAGCTGATCAAATGGACAATGGGTGTACAATATATGACAGTGTAACATCCAGAAAAATGCTAGCACCCAGTGGTTTCCCAGTAGAACGTTTCCATCTCTTTAGTGACACACAGGGACCCAGCATTCCACATAATGTTTATTTATTTATTTAAACTCAAGTGCCTAATGTACAGTAGCTCTTCTGTGGGGTTGGATGGGACAGCCTAGTCTTTACTCCCCTCGCATCGGGCGGTCACGACCCTGTCACTGGTTCACTGCTTGCCCTTTCTTGTCCCACTTAAGGTAGGTACCATCTCTGCACATCAGAAACACCCTTTCATTCCTGACATTTATGACATTTTCTGATCAAAATATTATGACCATCACCACTTAAGTCCCGACACTTGTCCATGTTTCCTGATTAACTCAACCTCAAGAAAGTTCAGTGTACATTATCCCAACACTTGACCGGTGCTACTTTAACAATAAAATCAGTCCCTGTTTTAGATAATAACTTGAGGATAAATTTGAAAGACTTAAACAAAGGAAGCAGTAGGCAACAGTTCCTGTTTTTAACTGCAACTCTTCTAACGCATCACAACAGTTTAATGGAGGTGGGGTTGTGGAAAGATGTCTAGAGAAATATTGTAGAAAACCTTATACAAAATTAACAGAAGACCAACTGTCAGACCTGCGCTGCGCGTGCATGTGCGTCCTGACACGCGCTGAAGCACTGCACAACAGGGGACAGGAGGAATACCAGCAAAGGAAGAAAGGATTTCTTTCTGGGGCGATGACGAGAGAGAGAGAGAGAGAGACGCTGCAGAACCTTTGATCGTAGTGCGTGACTGGTTGTAGTGAGAGAGAGAGAGAGAGAGATGGAGAGACAGAACAATAATAGAGAGGGAAAAAAACAGTAATATATGAACCAATATATTTAAATATAAATAAATAAAAAATATATGAATAATATAAGTATAAGAATATGAATATATGAGAGGTATTGTGTGAATCCGAGAACATGAAGAAAGAGAGAAAGAGATACAGATCATAAAGGGAAAGAGAGAATGAGAGAAATGCAGAGGAGAAAGAGTTAGAGAACGTGAAGAAAGCGAGAAAGAGATACAGGTCATAAAGGGAGAGAGAGAGAGAGAGAGAGAGAGAGAGAGAGAGAGAGGTGGAGGGGGGGAGGGATCGTGTTTGGATGAGAGGCAGGCGGCAGCAGCAGCAGCTCGTTTTTTGTGGTGCGCGCTGCTGGGAGCTGGCAGCAGCAGCGCCGCCGTCTCCAACACACTGGCCACCGCAGGGACAGGGACAGGGACACGGTCTGGGACAGCGGGGACGGGCAGTAAAGCGGCGGCACCATGGCGCAAGCCGCCAAACAGATCCGCAAAGGCAAGGAACTAGCGGAGGCTGCGGCGCAGGAGCAGCGTGAAAAGGAGGAGGAGAAAATCAAAAAGAGGAACCGCTCCAGAGACCGCAGGCGCAAGGTAGGGGAAGAAACACATCCACAGATCAGTGAGTAGCAGCCGGGGACGCCGCACCGCTGCCACCTCCGTCCGCTCTCTCTTCCTCAGTGTGAGCCGTCACACGCCCCGGTCGCGCGCCTTTTCTCCTCTCTCTGCAGGGAAACGGAAGGCGTGAAGGCGCGCGCGTTCACGCGCACGGCTCGTTGCATTCAGCAGTCATGCAGACGTAGATTAACCACGGTGGAGCGTCGCTTAAGGATGGAGGAGGGATAGGGGAGGTGGTAATAGAGGTGGTGGCAGTGGAGGGGGGCGGTGGTATCTTGTCTGAGAATATTGGTTAAGTAACCGTTTGGCTCTAAGGAGGATGGTCTTGCACTGGAGCACGCGCTACGGTTTTGCAGCTAATGTCCTGCGCCTCTGAAGCTGCAGCACATGCAGCATGCCCTGCCCCTCCATCCTGCACCGTTCATAAATTCAACATGGCTCTCTGTAGGGTTCTGTACTCTGTATTATTTCGATATGGGTTCTATATTTAGTATGGTACTGAACTGGTTCTGATGGTTGATGTAGTCAGATGCTCTGTATTCAGTGAGGATTATTTATTGATTATGGTTCTGTATGGTTTCTGGAGCTTGGTTCTTGGTTCTGTGTTCAGTATGATTCTTTATTCAGAGTGGTTCTGTACTAAGTTTGTTATGATATCTGTATTGTGGTTCTGTATGGGCTCTGTCATTGTTGAAGTTCTGTGGTATGGCTTATGTATTCAGAATGGTTTTGATTTAGTAAGATTGTAAACTGATTATAAATTCAATATGGTTCTGAACTGTTTATATGTTCAGTACAGGTCCTTAGTCCATTTGTTCAGAATGGTTCTGATCTGGTCATGAATTCAAGATGTTTCCATATGGGTTATTTACCCTGTTTCATTCTGTTTGGGTATTTAATATGTGTAGTCATGGGTTATACACATATTCAGAATGTTCTGTACAGTCTGTGTATACAGCATGGTTGGGTATGGCTTTTGTGTTAAGCATAGTTCCATATGGTTTATGTATTATGAATGGTTCTGTACCATCTACTATATTAATTCAGTCATATTCAGTATTTTTTTATACATTCAGTATTCATTGTGTCTCTGTATTGTATTATATTTTATTATATTTCTTTGTTCGTTATTTATTCACAGTGTTTGTGTATAATCAATAAACTGATTATGAGTTATGTTCTAGGTGTGGTCCTGAACGGCCTGTATGTTCAGTATTGTCCAATGTTGGATATGTACAAAAGCATAACTAGGATCACATAGGCGCAAGAGCAAAAGAATTATGTAATATCTTGCCTACTCTCTATGGTTGTTTCAAACAAGTTGATTCTCTCAGGTAGTACTCTACACAGTAGCATGTAATAGTAACATAATTGCTTACAGTAGTTTTTCTGAATCAATATATCATCTTGCTAGTTGTGAATTTTCCAGCTGTAAAAGTGGGATGAGGTGCATATCAAAAATATAAACACGTCAATAAAATGTCAATAGACTGTCAGTAGAAAGGTTTTACGATGTTATTAAGAAGTTAGAAGTGCATGTACATGCAGTATGTTTTAGTGGTCTAATAATGATCTTAATGGGTCTTGTTTGCATTGGGCCAAAGTTAGATTGCCCCCCCCCCCCACCCCCACCACTATTCAGTGTGGTTCAATATGGGTTCTATTTTCAGTATGATTCTGTAGTCGTCTTCAGTATTGAATCGGTTCTATATTTATTATGGTTGTATATGGAGACTGTATTCTGTAAGGTTTTATACAGGTACTGTATTCAGTTCAAATGTGTAAGGTTTTATTGTTTATTATGGATCTGAAAGGGTCATATATTCATATAATTTATGATTTACTTATTGTTTATGTATGTGAATGTATGGTATTCACTGTACTATATTTGTGGATGGTATGATTCTGTGATGTGTATAGTGTTGTATGGCTTATATATCCATTGTGGTTCAGTTTTCAGTAAGGCTGTTTTTTATTCTGTATGGCTGTATATGATTCTGACACTGTATATGTATGAAATATGGATTAGAATATGAAATTTTAATATTGGACATATGGGATGCACTACCCTATGTTTGAGAATGAGATGTTTATTCAGTATGTTTCAATATGCTTTACTCTGTCTGTAAGGTTTGTCTATTGTGTATAGCACTGTATGGCTTGTGTAGTCCATTCAGTATAGTTCTGCATACGTTATGTATTCAGCTGCTGCTGCACTGCTCTGTTAGCAGTCTGCAGTGGGCTCTATTGTTTCTGGCAGGTTTTCTGGATTTTCTCTCTCTCTTTCACATGAGACGTATTAGCAGTGTTCCTGTGAACTAAATGCATACACCAGTGCTGTGATTGGTGCGTCTGCAGACGTGTAATGTCTGTGTCTGCTCTTATAGGAGTCTCTTTTATGGAGGCTGAGCTAAAGAGGGGTATATGTGTTGCTAGTGCTTCGGATGAACCTTCTGAGACTGGCCTTTTCAGTGGCTGCTGTGCGGTCGTAAGCATGCTGCTGTGCATTAGACTTTTTCACCAGTGTGTTGCATATGCAAGTTGCTGCAAGGGATGTCTTTGCAGACGTGCTGCACTGTTGTATTTCCATGCCGACAGATGTATTTGGAAAACATGTTTGATGTGTTTTGGATGCAGCGAGAGCAGAGCAGTTACACTTGACTGGAGAAAACATTGCAAGCCCACAGCAAATGTTCTGCATCTTTAAGGCTCATAAAATCTGTCAGGCTAGCATTTATCAGTGCTAGTATTCCACCTCATGATCAGAGAGAGAAAGGGGGGAATGTCAGTGTCATAGCAATTAAAAGGCACACACATGCATGCACATGATGAGCAAGAGAGCAACTATCCATATATCCCTGCTCCAGATGTGTTTATATAGGTAAAGGCTTTAGAGAATATGGGGAAAACCTTATTCACTCTAATAAGAAACTTTAAAAGGCCTTTAAAAAATTACATCAGCTGTTCAGTTTAAAATGTTAATCTTAATTAAATCAAAATCAAAATGTTTGCAAACATATATATTCACAGTAATTCAGGGTGGATAAATCCAAATTGTGAAAGTGAATACACACAAATGCCAGTCATTCTGATTAAATAGATAGCAGACCCTTTTGAAATGTCCTGCTTCCCCATGTGTGTATCTCCAAACACAGAGCTAGACCCATGTTTAAGTGAGAAAAATGGAGAATTAATTGTACTGATTATATATGGTGAAAACAAAAGAGAAAAAGATACAGGGATTCTTCTCCTTGTGTCCTTGTGCTGGGCCGCTCACATTTGGAGTAAACAGATGCTCATTCTCAACAGACACAGAATCTACTTGTTCTGAACAGGGCTATAAGTTTCACAAAGACCACAGGAAACTGTGTTAACTTATGTAAATTGGGTGTATTGTGCCCCCTTTAACACTGCTTTATTATGAATCAAGGGTACAGATTAGGGCTGTGCCATATCGTATCATGTGCAATAATATCGCAAAAAAATTTAAACAATTATAAAGAAATCTATATTGTGATTATCATGTTATTCTGACTTGTTTACGTAAAGCATCATTGCAGTTACACGTAATAAGGCGTACATTCATTATGTCATTTAGGCCCAGCGACAGGTACGGTGGAAATTTGTCAACTATAGTCAATATTAAGGGCGGCACGGTGGCGCAGCAGGTAGTGTCGCAGTCACACAGCTCCAGGAACCTGGAGGTTGTGGGTTCGATTCCCGCTCTGGGTGACTGTCTGTGAGGAGTTGGTGTGTTCTCCCCGTGTCCGTGTGGGTTTCCTCCGGGTGCTCCGGTTTCCTCCCACAGTCCAAAAACACACGTTGCAGGTGGATTGGCGACTCGAAAGTGTCCGTGTCCGTGTGAATGTGTGTATGTCTGTGTTGCCCTGTGAAGGACTGGCGTCCCCTCCAGGGTGTATTCCCGCCTTGCGCCCGATGATTCCAGGTAGGCTCTGGACCCCCCGCAACCCTAAATTGGACAAGCGGTTACAGATAAGGGATGGATGGATAGTCAATATTAATGTAACATTTATTTTGATGCAATAGTGTGTTCTTGAAATGAATAAAATAATTTTCAGTGTTTTTTCATATCGCCAAGAATATCGTTATTGCCAAAATACCCTGAAATATAATGATATTATTTCAGGGCCGTATTGCCCTGTATTTTCACTCAGGTTTTGTCCTAAATTCTCTGTGATTTAATGAATGGCAGCATGGATTTCAAACCAGTGCTATGATTTGAGACTGGTGATATGTTCATGATCCCTCAATTGCTCACCTTTAAAGTTTTAAAGACCTGTACAATATTTTCCTCCTGATGCTCCTTCTGATGCTGGCAAAGGCAAGTCGATGATTTCTCTAAGACATGAACCCAGCCACTCACTCGCTAATGTAATGCTATTTAATGTAAATTGATGAGGGGAGAGGGGTAGCCAATCAGAGAACAAGGCAAATTGTGCTTTTTAGAACTCTAGTCCTTGGATGGCAAAAGCATTTCTGGGGTTAGAATTGGTGATCGCCCTATGATAAGACCAATTTTCAGACTGCTGCACCACATTGGAGCCCCTAGCTCCTGTATTCTTAGTGGTTTAACTATTTTTGTTTTATATGATAAACTAGTGAACTTGATTTCTAAAGAAATTAGCACACATGATCCTATAAATGTTGTAACTGCTTAGGCCTGTGGCCTCTTGTCACCTATGAACCTTAACATCTATCCTGAAGGAACTATATTATGATAAAGTGATTTTTAATGAAATTCTATGGGATCTATTTCACACTGCTTGGATAATTTCACTTTGTTGAAGATAAGTCCATGCCAAAACGAAATGTTAGTGCTTTGAAGAGATTTTTAATCTCGGGTGAGATGCCTGGGGTTGCATTTGACAGTTAAGCCGGGCATGTCCAATGAGTAATGCAAAGAAAATTGGTGGATTGGGTGTGTAGATCATGTTATTTTCCTCATTAATGTAGTGCGCCGACAGTGCAATACAGGTTGTATGTACAGTTTAATACATGCACATAATTTTAGATGATATTCCATAACACTGTACTATGGGTCTGTAGGCTTTCATTCGAAAGGATACATGGCTCCTACATAAGCCTTTCACAACTGATATAAACCTATATAGACATCTATAAATGTTTATTCCTACAAGTGTCTGTTGGCATGAAGGCTGCTTTAGTCCGTTTCATTACTTACAACGGATGCTTGCTAGAATAAGCCTTTATAAATATTTGTGTAGTTTAATGTCAGTTGTCTTGAAAGGCTTTTGAAGGTGTTGTATAGCCAGATGAATGATGACCTCCCATAAAATTTGACCTTATTTTAAATTTGTTGTTGGAATATTTGTTTGTTTTTATACACAGTATTCGGTTTTTGGAGCACCACAAGTAATCGGTCACACTGGTTTAATACATTCTTATATTGGTTAGTACACTGAAGTTAACTGATGGATGGTGTTTGAGCCTGTGATGTTCTGCCAGCCATTTTAGTCCCTGCTTGTTTTCAGTGTTTTTTTTTTCTTCTTTGTTTTTTGTCTTCTGTAAGTGAGCTACACGCTAACTGGGGTTCAGGTTGTGACAGCCACTCAAGAGTATTACACTTCATGGCATTGTAACATTCCATAGATGGTTCAGTAAAATGTAAAGATTTGGTTGAGGCTGATTCCTTCTAATGTTTCTGTACACTTTAGAATTCACTTAAGCCATCACCATCAAAGACACATGATCCACTTCAGAAGAAACTGTACATAGGTCTCAAAAACATGGTATACTTTGAATCATGAATACTTTTTTTCTCCTTCTTCTTGCCACCTCTCTGATAAAGTTTTTTTTTCCATGTCCAGAATTATACAGGATTCTTAAAATGGTGTTAACCTAGCCATATGTTCTTAAGGCTTATCAATAGTTAACATCATTTTGTGAACTCTATGACACATTGTTGGTGTATACTTCTATTTAAGGATGATTTTTGGCATGTACATCTCTGTTCTGGTCAATGTTCTTGAATTGTTTATCAGCTTCTTGACTGGAAGTATTTTCTGTTGTCCAATATTGTGGTCTACCAGATTTTTATTTAATTATTTTTGGTCATTTTAAGCTCACAAGTGCAACAGTTGATTTTGTCATTCCAAATGTTTTTTTCTATGTCAGTGATGGTCCATTCCAATGTTGCCATGCTAAGAGACAGCAGCAACCCTAAACTTTCTGAACAAATCAAATTTTTATGTTTTGCTTTCTCTCAATTGAATGACCTAATGAATCTGAGGACAAAACTGGACCACATGCTATATATTATATAGTTAATGCTATAGCTAAAGTGGGGATCTATGTGGAACAAAGGCAAACGTTGATGAGGCTAATCCTATATTAATATAAATACCCTTGATTTAACATTGACATTCTTAACTGTACTATCTTACTCACTTTAAAATGTGTCAAATATCTCTGGAGATCCATTTGTCAAATTCTTATTGATGTTGTTTAAATGTGCAGCCAGATGAGTTTATAGCACATGCACGAGCATGTTAGCAACAGTGAAATGTATTATAGATTACAGCGGGTGCTCTCTGTATGTTTTCAATCTTTGCAGAACAGAAGCTCCATTATTGCTGCCTTTATTGTTGGATGCATTGTGAGTGGTTTTAACAAAGTGTGCACATTATTTTCAAGTCAATTCAGTTCATGAGAAATTTGTATTTTTAATTTTTTTTAACAAATAACAAATTGCTACTCAAAGTATGTAGTCTGCAAAAAATAAAATGAACTAAGTATACTAAATAAATCACTTGTCCTAATAATGAAATCCACTTCAGTATGGTCAATGATTAATTTGGGCACATGAATGTATGTGTGTACACCCACACCCACATAAATATTATTGAAGGTTGACAAGGCTGCTTTTTCAAAAAATATGCAAAGGTGTCAAAGCCTCATTATTTACAATGCTGCAGAGTCTGTGTTTGATAAGAATTCTTAACCAGTCATGCAAATATATCATTAAAACATTTTAAATGAGTGAATCTTACCAATACAATATAAAAAAAACTGATGTTATTTGTTCATTAGATTATTAATAAGTGAAAAACTTTATCTCTTTTGCTTTTGATTTTAGACAAGGTCAGCTTGTGCATGGAACTTGTTAAGGGATGGCAGTTTGGTGTAATGATTAGCAATGTTGCTTTTTAAAAACTTTGATGAATTGGCCCAATGACTGCAAGCACAGAAAGCTCTTTTTTTCCCCATCATACAGTGTGGTGATAGACAAAGGCCAGTTAATTTTCTCATCCATGTTTGTTGAGATTTACAATGCTAAAATCCCTTTTTTCCATTTATTAAACCCCTCAAAAAGTGGTTGGGTACAATAATTTTTCTAAAATAGTAAATAAATGCAAACCTTGGGGTAAGGAGATATTGACATTGGTTTTGCCAGCGCACTGATGTTGTTTAACTTGTCTGTATAATTTACTCACTATTTTAACTACCAAAAACACTTGTGGTGTGTTTAGTTTCATGCAGTTAGCCTTCTCCCGAATTTGGAGATATTTCCACCTTAAGTAATTTGAAACAGCAAAAATAAGTATCTATGGAGCAGGAATCGAGCAATATCCTCATTTCAACTTGTGCTTTTCAATGTTTGGACTTATCTCTGTTGTCTACAAACTGCAGATGCCTTTTCACTGCAGTGAGCAGAAAGAGAAAGCCTAGCATGCTGGACCTGAGACACTTTTTAGCCATTTAGGAAGCCATTTTTAGCCCTGTAGGAAGGACTGTGACTCCATTGGCTACAGCACTTAATGATGGACAGCTAACTCTGGCTGCTAATTGGCTAAATTGGCTAAATAAAAGTGATGATCAGTATCTCTATTTAGCAGTCTTGAAGTAGCTGGCCCTTCTTCCTGCTTAGGAAACCACAAATATTTTTAATAAAATGTGTCAAAAACTTTCAGATGGCCTCTGAGCACTTTTAGAGTTCAAATACGTGATAGCTCTAGTTCTGAATCCAGCTTGCAGTAATGTGGCTTTGTGCAGAACAGTCAAAAAGGAGTGTGTGTGTGTGTGTGTGTGTGTGTGTGTGTGTGTGGGAGCGAAGGGGTAAAATAAAATACATTTGATTTCATCAGCAGTGATTTGCTGTGTGGTTGTATATGTTGCATGTAACACTGGGCCAGATTTCTCCTGTGGATCATGTCTGTGGGCCTTTTAGAGGAGAATCCAGGAGAAGGTGAAGTCACACTGATCTGTAACTACTGTATCTTCAGTCTCTGGCTATATTTATGGGCTGTTCGGTCGTGTTTGGATCTGCACAGCGCAGCATTCTGGAAGGTTCACTGTGCTCTGTGTGCATGTGGAGGTATGTGGCAGGATCCCGCCACTAGAGGCAGCAGTGTGGGTGGGAGTTATAGGCTGTCTATGGTGAGAGAGTTTTACAGCAGGTGGAGTGTAATGTGATGAGTGAAATATAGTGGAGAGGTCAGACTGGAGTTAACCCTAGAGTATAATGAAATACCCTCTGTGGCAACATTAGGACAAGACCACTTTGGTCATTAGGGTCCTTATCCACTTATGGCTTAAATAGTGGTGTGGTTTTCAAAAGCATTTATTAAATGAAGAAAAAATGTTGTGATTAAATCTGTCAGGGGTTTATGAATATGTTTTAGCTTAAGCTTAAGTTTACACTTTAAGGGATCATTTTAACTGCTTTCTCAAAATGTGGACATACAGGCTAGATAGATTTAGTTTTGCCATACCAATCTAGCACTTAAATTTGAAGCTTAAATCTAGATATAGCCTTAGGAAGAGTTTAAAAATTTGAAGATTTTTATAAAATTCAGAAGATGTTTCCACTGTTTCCACTTTTGAAATCCACCGAATGTGTTTACAAAACCCCTTTGTTTGTAAATGAGTGAAAAAAACTGTCTTGGTGCAGTATGTTTGGCTTTACTCTCTGTCTCTGCTCATGGCGGAGGCATCTGGAGTTATTTGAAAAGCATGAACCGAGATGAGCATATTTCTCTACTTCTGCTCCACATGTGGGCAACATTGACTTGTTTAGAAATGCCCGAAATTCAAACTGAAACAAAACTGAACAGCTATCATTTTTCTTTCCCTCAAACATACAGTTCCACCTTAGAAGACGCAGCTCTTCTGAATGTAAACAAACCAGAGAAAACTGCATTTCCCTGCAATTGTAGATGTTCCCTTTAGGAGGAAAATAAATTAATAGAAATAATAAATAATAAAAAAAAACCCAGCCGACAGAAGACTGTTCTTTTCTGTGTCTAAATGCCACCTCATAATGATTGATATTTTAATTGGCTTGGTGTCATTCTTTACTCTGTTTAACCTTGAATTGCAGTCTTTCCTTGGAACAAGTTGAGGTGAATGAGTTTTTTTTCTTTGTAAATGAATGAACAAACCCTGAGCAAACATTTTCAATATGACTGGAAAAAACACACTGGCTCATATTTTCTTTGAGTTCTGCTGGGTATCGTAGCACAGAGCTGTCTGCTGAATGCTCTTGGGGTCTGCCATCCTTGACTCAGTGAAGCAGAGTGGGTGGCAGAGACAATACACATCAACACTCCTCTTACTCACTCTCGCTCTCTCAGCAGCCAGCTTTATTGACTCATTATCAAATGCCTGTCGGCCCTCCAAAATAAAAATGGACTGGAACTCTGTGATCAATTATGAATCTCTGCAGTTATGCCTCTGATGGTGGAGGGCAATATAAAGTACTTAACCCCTTTAACTGCTAGGGCACATATGTGGGCCTGCACTGTATATGGTATAGTTTTATTAGTATACAGAATGGTTAGCATTGTGCTAAATAATGGAGGTAAATTAAGGGCCATTCTACCCAGCTGTAGTGGGTAGTAATCAGAGCCTTTGTCTCCGTAATAAAGCAACCTTAATTAAGATACATTACTTCAAGATGAATGGATGTGACTAACCTCCTATAGGTTGAAAAGATTGATACATTAATTATGATAGAATGTCAGAGGATAAATCAAGTTGCTCCCTTAACATGTTATTAGTTTCTGAAATCTTTGAAATTCTCTGAAAATAGCATTATTCTCACCATCATATGTATAGCATAAAACAAATAATATAATAAAACACATATTTCTGTGCATTCCTGTTATTTAAGTTCTTTTGAGGGCTTTCAATGTCTTTAAAGAATGTATTATGATTTCTGTGAAATAAAAAATTCTATTGAATAAAATAAAAAAGTTGCGCTGTTACAAATGGATCAGACACAGCAGTGCTGCTGGAGTTTTAAACAGTGTGAGCTCACTCTCCACTCTGTTAGACACACCTACCTTGTTGGTTCAATTTGTAGATGTAAAGTCAGAGACAGTAGCTCATCTGTTGTTGTTGAAATGTTGTTAGGCATGAACATAATATACACAGCTATCCAGAGAATGGTATTATTTATTAATAATTATTGCAATAAACAATTCCTATAGTATGTAGGTAGTGTGGCAGTCACACAGCCCCAGGGACCTGGAAGTTGTGTGTACAAGTCCCGCTCTGGGTGATTGTCTGTGAGGAGTTTGGTGTGTTCTCACCGTGTCCGCATGTGTTTCCTCCCACGGTCCAAAAACACACGTTGGTAGGTGGATTGGTGACTCAAAAGTGTCTGTGAGTGTATGTCACCCTGTGAAGGACTGGCAGCCCCTCCAGGGTGTTTCCCGCCTTGCGCCTAGTGATTCTGGGTAGGCTCCAGAACCAGGAAGGTTGCAGATAACGAATGAATGAATTCCGATAGTATAGAAACAATGTAGTTTGGCTCCCTTAATTAAAAGTTTGGTTACATTAATCTAATTCAACTAATATCTATGAAAATAGCTGATATTGAGTATCCAGTGGCTTTACATGTGTCTCAGGAATCTGTAAAATTTTAAGGATCATGGATGGATGAATGTAGTTACAAGGAAGAAAAAAAACTTTGTGTCTTCCTCCTCATCTATCATTGTGCCTTACATAAAGATGGATGATGTAGATAAGGCAGAGGCCACTTGGTATTCATCAGTGTTGGGAAGGCCTGGGGTCAGCTCGTCTTTAAGTTAAATGGTATGTGTCTTTAGGTTCATAGCTCTTCATAGGCAATAAGGCAAGTGCATGCTTCAGGGGGTGTGAGGCTAAAGTGAGGGCCCTGAATGAATGAATGAATGAATGAATGAATGAATGAAGGAATGAATTAATAAAATAGTTGATGTCTAATACATTCTTGCTCATAGAGTCTGAACGTACAAGCCACTTGACTGAGCCCCTTGCCTGTTTCCTTCATCTGTTGATCTTTACTGCTTGAACTATTTTCTGTATTCTTTGTTTTTTAGTAATAGAGCTGTTACAGAGGAATGTCACTGATCCTTGTTAATAATGTTGCATTTGGTTTAGGCGAAAAGGAAAATTCTGTTTAGGGAATGGGCATGACTGAGAAAATGAATGAGCAGGTGGCCTATTAGAAAATGAAACTATGTTGTATACAAGGCCTTAGTGTGTGACTGTCCACAAGGCCAAAAAGGGTCTTCCACTGGGTTTCTCTACTACTTAAAGGACAACTGTCTCACTTTTTAATTTATTTTTTGCATAATTCTATATTGTAATGGGAATTGATTGTTAAACCCAAAATTGACATATTTCAGAACTTTATATTAAATCGCTTAGTCAGTAGGCAACATGTTAGATATCAGATGAGCTACATCGCGTTTTTAGGAACAGACTGTTGTTTGTATTTCATGCTTGTGTTTGGTTTAATGAATAATGTGAAACTGTTACACACATTGTATTTTGGACAGGTTTTGCTAGATATCTTTGTTTTTTTTTTTTAAATAATCTAAATAAATGGAAAGAAAATTAATTATTGTGTATTTACTTTAGGAGTATAAAGCACAGTAACATTTGCAAGTCACCATAAAACAGTCACCAAATACCTATGATATGTTCCATGATACTGGTTAAGGGGAAGTTACTTAATATTGGCTGATGTTATTGCATAGCTGATAAATCGTTTAGGCCCTAATGAATAAATGACTGTCGATTAGTATCTTTAATGAGGAGATTATAGTTTACTCACACATGAGTCAATATGCTTCTGTACTAAAACCAAAAGACCATGACCAGAGAGTGTCCACTTCAACTGTCCACTTCCACCCACAGAGTGCTCAGTAATTGTCCACTGAGCTAAACAGAGAAATAATGTGGTCTCTCAGAAGGAGAAGTGCCCTTAGTCCCCCATAGGTTATACTCTGAATAAATTGTTGTTGTGGAAATGAAATGAGAAGGTGATTCAGAGAAGCATTCATTTTGGAGGACTGCTTGCGTTTTTCAACTAATGATGCAGTTCACATTAGAGGTATGTGATGAGATAGAAGTATGGGCACTTTGCCCTTCTCATAACCGCTCCATGCTTTATGAGGGTGCAGTAGAAAGCAGGGAGAGATCATAACTATAAATCTGAGTGTAAAGTTTGGCCTAAAGGTCAGGAGGCAGACAGCTACAGTGACTGATGTAGGGGTGGTGCTAATATTGTGGAGTGAGTTAAAGTCATTAGTACAAAGAAGCACAGGAGATGTTGAAAGGAGCCAACCCATGTGCTATATACTGTTGCTGTCCAAAAATGGACATACGGGTTTTCTTTAGACAGCAAGGATAAACTGTTATGGCAATATACTCTCACTATGGTTCCTTAAACTACTATTTAAAAGTTGAATTTCTGCATGAATGTGGACCTACATACAACCTACATTTATTAGCATTATCCACTCTTTTATCATTGGAACATAAAGAAAGCAATCTGTCCAATTCTGCAACATGGGAAACATTCAGTACTCTAACCTAGAATTATATTCATTCATTGTCTGTAACTGCTTATCCAGTTCAGGGTCGCAGTGGGCACCTGGAATCCCTGGGCACAAGGTAGGATCACACCCTGGAGGGGTCACCAGCCCTTCACAGGGCAACACAAATTCACTCACACCTATGGGCACTTCTCAGTCGCCAAGCCACCTACTAACCAGAGCACCCAGATGAAACCCATGCGGAAAACACACCAAACTCCTCACAGACAGTCACCTGGAGCGGGGCTTGAACCCACAACCTCCAGGTCCCTGAAGCTGTGTGACTGTGACACCTTGCCACCCTAGAGCTTTATATTTCCTTCTGAAATCCAAATGCACAGGCTGGTAGGTGGATTGGTTGAGTGAAATTGTCCGCAGGTATGAGTCTGTGAACAACTGGGTGAGTGTGTGATGCCCCGCCATGGTCTGGTGCCCCATCCAGAGTGTGTTCCTGCTATGAACTCTACAAATATGAGTAGGCAGACCAACTCTGACCCTGACTGAGATTAACTGGTTACAAATGTTATTAATGAATGAAGGAACTTTCAACTCTTCCAGTTCTTTATTTGAACAGAATGTACCATGAATTAATAAAAATGTTCTGCAAGTGTTAAAAATGATTGTGATGCATGAAAGTGAAAGAAAATATATGAGGGAAATGTGGGATATTTGCCCTTTTTAGATATACATATTTATACTATAAAAAGAGTACTCTGGTAAACTGTAACAATCTAAGTATTTTTCTGTTATTAACATTGTGTTTTTCCCTGGTATAATTTGAGCATTACATTTATGGAATTTGGCAGACACTCTTATCCAGAGCGACTTACAAGGTTACTGCTATTACAGGTAGGCCAATGAAGTATTAGGAATCTTGCCCAAGGACGTTTAGTGGTTTAGCATATACTGGTTGCCCAGACCTGGAATTGAACTCAGGTCTTTCACATGGGAGGCAGTGGTGTTACCACTGTACCACACCAACCACTTATTGAACATTGTTACGCTAAACTTGGTTTAGTCAGATTTCTCTTCTTGGATAACCCAAATACATTTTTAACTACAATTTTTGTTTTCAACTACAATTTATACCAGTTCTCGAGCACACATTACACACTTCAGGATTTGTATGGACAAATCGCCTCTGGCCATTATTACTGCACTGTCCATCTCCACACTGACCCCTGTGGAATGGAGCATGTGGAAGAGCTTGGCAGAGATGTCCTTGTAGGGACGATAGGGGTGACCACTGCATGTGTTCAGTTAATATGAGCTTATTCAGCACTTCTGCAGTCTTGCAGTGGTATTGATGGATATCAGGGTGGGGCTTGTCCTCCACAGCTTCAGTGATGGACTACTTGCTATTCTGAAGCAGGCGGAGATGAAACCGTCCACACTGCCCCTCTGCAGTTCCCAAGACACATATTCATCATCTTCAGTGTCCTCCAGGAAAGATGTCCTTCTAGATCTTCTTCCAGTCTTAATCCCTTCAGTGGCCACTTCATGAGGTCTAGACACCTTGCAGGTTCTGTGTATCAGTTTGGAGAGAGGGTGAGCTGGTCAAATGTTTTGTTTTGATGTGTCAGTGCAGTGTTTTTGGTGGGGGCTAGTGCATGACAGATAAAACCAATACAAATAATAAAGGGAATTAATTTTCAAATGTAGTTTTTAATTTGATCTTTCTTTGAGTGGGGCCAACGTTGGCCTGTTGGCCATACCTTGCCCTGCTCCTCTATATGTAGTTCACTAAAAATGAGCACACAGTGGCCTAATCGTTAGTGAAGTGGACTTGGTATTCCTTTTGACTTGTAAGAAAATATGCGTCCACAGCATTTTTTTTTAACATCCACAGCTGATGTGCCCTTGAGTAAAGCACCTAAACCCCAACTGCTCCCAAAGCACTGGAATGGCTGCCTATCAGTGTTTGTCCTCACTGCTCCTAGTGCACTGTTGACTTTCTTAGTGGTGGAAAAAAAACACATTTAAAAAACCCCAACTGCAGACTTACAGTGGTCAGTGAACGTTTGAATAATTTTCATTTTTAAGTATGTAACAATAATTCTTATGTGGGAACTTAATCTTGATCCTCTGGCAGTAGGAACTTCAATAACTAGACAGTGGTAATGATTAAAATGAAGACAAAACAGAGTTGGTTAATGATGCAGTCTCCTAATGATGGCTAGTCTTTTAGGTGAAGATGTGCCCTGAATCCCAACATGTCTGCTGGATTTTCAGTGAATCCCCCGTGGCTGTGTGTCTGGAAGGTTTAGCAAAGGCCCTGAGGCTTGGCAAAGAAGCCTGTTAGCAGCATGACCTTCCAGCTAAGGGCTGCTGACATTTCATCTTCTAAGCAATTTGCTTCTGCACAAATACATGCATGGATTACTCTGGTGTAATGCTTTTCGTGAGAGCAGACAGGCTGGACGCAGTGTTTTCACTGGTCATTCATGGACTGGACAAACCTAACATGCATCGGGGGGAAACAATAGGCTTTCTGTTCTGTTTGTAAACTTACTGGTGCATTATCTGTGTATCTCTGCATGAGTGAATGAGTGAGTAAGTGAGTGAGAGAGAGAGAGAGAGAGAGAGAGAGAGAGAGAGAGAGAGAGAGAGAGAGAGAGAGAAAGAGAGAAAGAGTGATCACTAATGGAGGTAAAGTGAAGCTGGAGGAGAAGGAGCACATCACTGTACTTTTTTTCTTTCCTCCCTGGTTTAAAAATTGAATTAGGGATGAAGTATTTATATGAGTGCAGTGTGGGCTTTCCAGTCCACTGCCTCAGAGGAGCCCAGAGAGCTTAGCTTGAGAGAGAGAGAGAGAGAGAGAGAGAGAGAGAGAGAGAGAGAGAGAGAGAGAGAGAGAGAGAGAGAGCACAGTTGGCACAGTTGGATGCCTCTTCTGTTTTGACTTTAAGAGCTACACACAATAAATGTTCAATACCTGATGATAATTGTTGATTACAGGCTGGTTGGTGAGAGAGACTGGAGAACTGTCAGGATTGCATCACATTCACGTGTCAAGTGTGTGTGTAGACATTCTCACTAGGTGACCCGTGTTGGATATGTCCATGTAGCATTTATTAACAACCTTCCTCTTCCTGTTTACAAAGTGGCCATGCTTTCACTTAGCATTAACATTACATCATAGGAGCATCATCCAGTCATGACACAGCATTTTTACTTGACATTTTCAAATCTAGCTTCTGCGTCTTTTTTTCATTTTTTTCTCTCTCTCTCATTAGAATATGATGTGTAAATATCTACAGTAAAGTACATATATTTCATATTCATTTATCATCTGTAACCGCTTATCCAGTTCAGGTCACGGTGGGTCCAGAGCCTACTTGAAATTACTGGGCACAAGGCAGGAGCACACCCTGGAGGGGGCACCAGTCCTTCACAGGGCAACACATATACAGGTGCTGGCCATTAGTTGTCAGTTATAATCATCAAATTAAAAGAAATAAACATTTGAAATATATCAGTCTGTGTGTAATGAATGAGTATAATATACAAGTTTCACTTTCTGAATGAAATTAATTAAATAAATAAAATGTTTCATGATATTCTAATTTTATGACCAGCACCTGTACATTTACACTTTTGGACACTTTTGAATCTCCAATTCACCCACCAAAGTGTGTTTTTGGACTGTTGGAGAAAAACAGAGCACCTAGAAAAACCCACACAGACACAGGGAGAACACACCATACTCCTCACGGACAGTCACCCGGAGTGGGACTTGAACACACAACCTCCAGATCGCTGGAGCTTTATGACTACAACACTGCTGTGCCACCATACCACCCTATATTTCATATGTAATATTTAAATAAACAGGCTTGGGACCAGAAGTTTACTGGTTCCGTCCATTTGACCAGCAGAAAATTGAGGGTGTTGGATTGTTGGAGTTTCCTCCCTCAACATCCACAGCTGAGGTACCCTTTAGTAAGGCAACCACTCCTCAGGTGGTGGGACAGCTGCTCATTGTTCTGTGTGTGTGTGTTGGTGGATGGATAAATGCAGAGGCACAATGAAATGTAAAGCCATGAGACATTTTTGCATTTTTTTATTTCCTGGTTCAGGTGTAGCACGTCATTCATTGTGCACCATGTACACCATGTGCACTAGCTGCTACATGCTAACGGCTAGTCGATGACTTGCTGATTTACAGAGGAAGATAAAAAAATGGGGGTATGTGGTCTGACTCATTCGACTGTGTCCGTTTTCTCACTGAAGAGTATCATTGCACCTGAACTGTCTTTGTGTACTCATGGACAGTGGGGGAGTGATTGGTTTAAGAAAATGGAACGGATTTTAAACATAAATTGATTTAAAACGTTAACATACATACAAAACTGCAACTTCTTATTTCAGAACAAAAAAAGAAATTTACAATGGAAATCATAGTTTAAATCAGTTTCATTATTGATCTAACACATTTCATTTAGGCTTATTACCACTCAAATTCTTCACCCTTACATATATGCTTGGGTTTGATTTTATGTGTGTCCGTGTGTTTGATGCAGTTCTGTAAGAATCCATGCTTCAGCTGCTGCAGGCTATAATATTTTGTCTGAGATTGAAGTTGGAATGGGGTTAGCTGTCTGTAATATCCAAAGATGCTGTAAAGCAACACACACAATGCAGTAGAAGCTCAAGCCTGGGTATTGTAAGGTTAAATAGAAACATACTGCACAGAAACAGCAGATGCATTTCTAATCATGGGCTGGGTGGATGTGGTCTGATCAATATTTTCTCAAGATTAGTTGCACATTTGGGCCCAGATATGTTTGAGTCAGGAGACATCAATTGCTCAAGGATGCTCTTTATTATTACCTAACAAGGGCACAGGGAACAAGGACATGGAGCAAATTGTGCTTTGTTTGAGCAGCGAGGGTTAAGTCAGTCTCATTCACCCACACACCAGAAGCTACACACTAGCCTCAAACCAGTGTACGCATAAAATACATTAAGCACAATAAACAACAGCCTAACAATGTTGCAGCTTTACAGGGAGTGGTTCATAGGGCATATTGAGTACATGCGTGCACCCATCATGGACAGACATTCAGTTTTGCTTGTATAAAAGACATCCAAATGCAAGAAATGAATTGGGGCTCTCTAGAGCAGCATCAAATGAACTTAGGACTCTTAACAACGCCAAGTGTAGGCTAAAGGTTTGTAAAAAAAAATAAAAAAGTTAATGTGGAACCGGAAGCAAGCTGATGCGCCACTGTGGAATATTGTGGTGAAAATGAAATTCTGTTTTTGCATTACGTCTTGTTTATCGTTAAAAATGAAACAAAGCGACTAAACAACCCCATTTCTACAGCCTTTTGTAAAGGTAGGCAATTTGTGCCCAAAAATACAGAGAAAGTAATATATGCTCTCTCACAAAACATGATTTTTTTGTGTGTTAATTCAGGTAGACTAAATTCTAAATAGTTTTCGCCTGGACAGGGTACCAAAGAATTCATCTGGTCCTGGAGTGCTGAAAATGTTGATTGGAGCTCTTTCAACGACTCAAGCCCCGCGAGCGACAAATCACGGCAAACCGCCTGTCTTTATTTTCCTCTTTTGTCTTTACTATTGGTTTAAAGGGGTGTCAATCACTTTGTGTAAATAGGACCCCGCCCCGCGGAATCTACGAAGGAACGTAGCCCTACGCTTTAAATTTATGAAGACTTTACGTCAATACTTTTCATTGCCTGGCCCTTGAAGCTTTAATGTTGCGTTAACATTACGCAGGAAATAAAAACACCTTTACTGAGCGCGTGCATATGGAGCTTACTGATGTTGTACGTAGGTAAAGGGCCTCTCCCGTGACTGTAAGTGGTTTTAAAGACAAACGCTGATGTTTTCATGTTTGTAGTGGTTTAAAAGGCAGTGACGAATCACGCTCCTGCCTCTAGCAATCCCTTGGAAGAGTCTGTGTTTGGCGGTTGCCAGGAGAACGGTGGTGTTTGTCTGGCTGCATTGTGTCAAGTGAAAAGTTTGCTGGAGTGGGGATTATGGTGTGGGGTTGTTTTTCAGGAGTTGGGTTCGGCCCCTCCAGTGAAATGAACTCGTAATGCTGAGCATGCCAAGACATTTTGGATAATTTCATGCTCCCAACTTTGTGGGAACAGTTTTCCAACATGACTGCACATCAGTGCACAAGACATGGTCCACAAAGACATGGATGAATGAGTTGTGGTGTGGAAGAACATGACTGACCTCAACCTGATAGAACACCTTTGGGATGAATTAGAGAGGCCTTCTTGTCCAACATCAGTGTCTGACCTCATAAAAGTACTTCTGGAAGAATGGTCAGAAATTCCCATAAACACACTCCTAAATCTTGTGGAAAGCCTTACCAGAAGAGTTGGAGCTGTTATACCTGCAAAGGGTGGGCTGACATCATATTGAACACTATGGATTAAGAATAGGACGCCACTCAAGTTCATATGCATGCGAAGGCAGGTGAATGAATACTTTTGGCAATATAATGTGCTTTCAGTTCGTTAAGTTGGCCTCACTGTCCAAAATCATGCTGTGATTGGCTGTGTACCTCCTCCTACAACTTGTTCCAAAATAGGCAGTTTTGGCCATGTTAAATTCAAAAGGTACCAGACTCTAGCAATGCAAGACTAGGTTTGTTGTTTGAAAAATAAGCTCAGTATAATCAAGAAGCATGGAGATTTTCCCAGTGCTGCTCAAAACAGTTTTACAGGCTTGTGGCAATGAAAAGTATAGCCTCCTTGTTAATCGTGGATAAAAGTATATATTTATTCACTCACCTAAACAGCTGTTCAAGAAGAAATTAAATTCATTAGATGACAGACGTCTGCTGCTGTTCATTTTATGAATTCTTGTAGAATATCTTATTGCCCATAATCTTTGATTGGCTTGTAATCATGCCTGCTTTTGTGACAGTTTATATATACTGTCAATGGTTTCCAGAAAACAGTTGAGTTGGCTGAAAATCTGTGTGCAGGTAGTTGGATTAGTTCTAAAAAGTTGGTGTTTTGGACTGCGTGATAAGGTCATTTGACCCTATCAAATAATTCATTTTGATTGGAGGGTGTATTTGAGCATACGGGATTAAACAACACATCAACAAAGAATCTGAGTTGACAAAGAAACTCAACAACACTGCAGTGTTTGTAATCAGCATCCAACTTCAGTAACTGACGTCATTAATGTTCACATGTCTAAATGCAGACAAATCTCTAGAAGACTATTTTAACATCAATATCACTTTATCAGTAGAACAGAGGCTTGCCTTCGCATACACTTCAATTCAGAAGAAATTGATATCCAGGTTTTCAGAAACGTTTGGATATGTAATGTATTTTATCATGATAACAATGCCAGCTGTTTCTAGTTTGCATGAAAAATATACTTTTCTATGTCAAATTGCTGCAGTTCAGTAACTAGCATTAGCCACTGGACTGAAAACTGTTCTCCAATTCACAGCCATGTACTGCAACAAAAGGGATAATACACACACACACACACACGCGCGCACACACGCATGCACGCTTTGATTCTGTAAATCAAATCACATGGGAATATTACATAGTGTGATATATTCTTGGTAACACACACACACACACACGCACACACACGCACACACACACATACACACACATCTTTGTGTTCAGTCTCTCTCTGACTCAGCTGTTTTACCCTGTGGTAGCAGAGCAGCAGGTACAGTGAGCCCTTGAAGGACAAGTGGGAAGGTGAAATTGACAAACGCAGCAACACCTCACCAGCGACATTGACACCACAGAACTGTTTCCTCAGGCTTCCTGTCCATTTGTCTGTCTTCTACATTCCCCTCTCGCTGAAAATTTTTCTAAAAAAATCTAATGGAGGATGCAGTATACAAATCAAGATCCACTGATTAAAAGTGGTTTATGTAAAATGAAATGAATTATTGTATATTGAAACCACAATTTGAGAGAATGGCAAGAGCTTGGTTTTAATTATAGCTCTTAGCCACAAGAATTGCCAAATTTGAAGTAGATTTTAAAATATATATGAGGTTTGCAATAGGCAAACTTTGCGTTAAAATGCGTTAAACCGGTGAAAAACAAATGTACAGCTCAATGACAAGTAGCTGTCAGCAACTGACAATATTCAATTTGGTAGATATCTTTAGGGCAATATCTTGCTAAAACTCAGAGAAGATATTTTGAATGCTGATCAACGCTGGCTTATGCTTATAAATTCAGGTCACGTGCTGGTATTTTACCTCACCCAATATGATTATGATGGCTGACCAGCATCCAAAACACACATGCTGGTCTTTACTGGTCTGTGCTGGCTTTTCTCTTGCAAGTGATAACAGGTCTGGATCTACATTTATAGAAAAGTATTGCTGTTTAAATTGCAGAATAAACATTTTGTTTCTGTCGCTGTGGCACAGCTCCAGGGACATGGAGGTCATGGGTTCAAGTCCAGCTCCGGGGGGACTGTCTGTGAGGAGTTTGGTGTGTTCTCCCTGTGTCTGCGTGGGTTTCCTCCAGGTGTTCCTGTTTCCTCCCACAGTCCAAAAACACACGTTGGTAGTTGAATTGGAGACTTGGTGTTGTTCATTGGTGTGAGTGTGCGTACCTAGCCACTGGAATGCATTGCGTTGTAGTACCAGTCTCAAATAAATAGGGAGGGTTGCGTCAGGAAGGCGTAAAAACTGTGCAAGATTGACGGTCTGGATCACGGTTGATCCACCGTTGCAACCCCTGACTGGAGCAACCGAAAGAAGAAGAAGATATTTCCCCATATTCTTCATATTGTTAAGCTGTTTATAATTTTATAATTTAATTTAATCCAAGCCTGTTGAGTAAGGAGTAGCATCCGAGGACAGCAGCTTATTTTAATATTAAATAATCAATGCATTTTAAAGATATTACAATGAAGACTGCACCATTACTAAGTATAGTATTGCTGTTACTCCTCTCATTGTTAGTCTAATATTTAGTAATACTACTATCAGTATTGTTTCTTCACTGCACTAGATCTCTGAAAGGGTTTTATCTGTAGGAGGTGGATGAGGCTTATTCAGGTTTTCCTCTCGTGCTTGGCTGGCTGAATCTCCCTGGCTGCTGGGAGCTCTGCTGAAGGATAATGAATCCGCTCAGGATATCCTCACTTTCCCCTTCAGCTCTGACTCACCCCTACTCCTCCATATTCAATCCTAAGCGCCAGAGGCCTTTTTAGAAAGCCTCCAGCTTTCAACAGGCTGCTAATTTCTGTAATTCATCCTCAGTACTCAACCTATTGCATTATCTTATTTATTCATTGACCAGTGCTGATGATGAGTAATTGGCCTGACAAACAAGAACACTGCAATGTATAGAAAGGGAGAGATAGGGATTATTAATGTGAGATTATATTGCTATGGACCTGCAGGCAAGGAAGCATGTGTAATGTCTTTCTTTCTTTCTTGTGTGTGAGTAAGTGTGAGAGATTGAGCAATATCTCACACACACCACATATACTCAACAAAAGGCCACATTTGTCAAGTGCTTTTTCACAATGTGTGCTTGGAAATGAATAAACTAATGGTTTACATATATATTACATTTAAGACTCTATTAGTAGAAAAATGTAGAATAGGGTGGATTAAAAACTGGAGTCAGGTTGAAAAATTTACAGTAATTGTGTGTCTGTGTGTGTGCTTGCGTGTGCCTGTGTCAGTGTTTGAGGTAAGCAGTGTGTAAATGGAACATTGTGATCCATTTAAAAATGGTGCAGATGCATTTTTAGAAGTTTAGACACGCACTGTACTTTGTTTACTGTCATATCTTTGCACACCTTCCTGAAATATTTACAGGCAATAGCTTTAGAATTCTCAACATGATACATCAGACATATCTTACTTCTGCTGGCACTCAGATATTGCGCTGAATCATAATATGCCTTGGATTTTAAGGTCTTTGCCATTGCAGAAAATATCAGTTTTTTTCTGTTAGTAATACAGCATTACCTGCACAGAGCAGGTTTGAATCACTACAGGCCCCAGGGTATGATATTATCACAAAACTTGAGCCATGATGAGATTCCGTTGTGATGTTTAAAGATTTGAGATATGCTAAGTATCGTGATATGTCATACTGCAATATGCTGTGGTGTATTATTCCTCTTCTAATATAATTCCTCTGCTTTAAAGAATTAAGTTGCCACTGTATTGTCCTGACAGAATGCAGGACTGTGAAATAGGCAGTGAAAGTTTGCAATAAAACTTTTATTGATGGGTTTAGCTGAGGTTCTTTTTAGTAAAATACACAAACAGCATCTAAAACATGAATTTGTGCCCTGTCCAGGTGTTAGTTCCTGCCTTGTGCCCAGTGACTCCAGATGGGCTTTGGACCAACTGCAATCCTGAACATGAAGCCCTTATAGAAGATGAATGAATGAATGAATGGTGATGTTGGAATTTCTAGCTGAAACCTGACTGTTATTCTTGAAACCGTCAAACCATCCTAATAAAAATTCCTCCAACAGATACCATGTGGTTATATATATACAGGGTTGGCCATTTATATGGATACACCTTAATAAAATGGAAATGATTGGTGATATTAACTTCCTCTTTGTGGCACATTAGTATATGGGAGCCATTTTGAAGTTGGCCATTTTGGATCCAATTTTTGTTTTTTCAATAGGAAGAGGGTCATGTGACACATCAAACTTATTGGGAATCTCACAAGAAAAACAATGGTGTGCTTGGTTTTAATGTAACTTTATTCTTTAATGAGTTATTTATAAGTTTCTGACCACTTATAAAAAGTGTTCAAAGTGCTGCCCATCGTGTTGGATTGTCAATGCAACCCTCTTCTCCCACTCTTCACACACTAATAGCAACACCGCAGGAGAAATGCTAGCACAGGCTTAGAGTATCCATAGTTATTTATATATATATATCCAGCTCTGTTACCAGGTTGGGTTGAATGTGGAACCATTAAGTTCTTAAGGTGTGTCTAGATATGGGTAATAGTATGACACTGTAATTATACACATGATATGATTAAAAAAATCCTATGCCAGTCCATTAGTGCTTCAGTGCCTCACACAGGGATCCATACACTCTCTTCCTACCAGCAAACACATTTCTGTTACTGAGCCCTTTACTGGGTCTTGAAATTATATTCATTCATTGTCTGTAACTGCTTATCCAGTTCAGGGTTGCGGCAGGTCCGGAGGCCACCCGGAACAAGGCAGGAACACACCCTAACAGGTGCACCAATCCCCTTCAGGGTGACACACACACACACACACACACACACTTTTGAGTCACCGATCCACCTACCAATGTATTTTTATTTTTTTTGACAATGGGAGGAAACCCACACAGACACGAAGAGAACACACCAAACTCCTCACAGGCAGTCACCTGGGGATACCTGGAGTTGCGCGACTGCGACACTACCTGCTGCACCACTGAGCCATCCTTTAAAAATTATATCCTACATCTAATTGTTGTTAAGGTTGCTGTTAGCGTTAATGATATTAAATCATGATAAATTGTTATTGCGTCCATTATAGTTTTATCAATATTGAGCAATGTTAAATTAAATGGAGCGTAATTAGTCTAGTTTAGTTTAGTAACTCTGTTCCCCGGGGTCTTACAGAAATGCCTGTGACATGATTTAAGGTTTAAAAACAAGGATAAAATACTACAGCACCATTGTCCTCCCCTCTCTTAACAGCCCTGTTCTGAACTAAAGCTTTTAGCATCTGTCCCTTTAAATGGGAATGAGTCACAGCTTAGTTCAGAGGGAGAGCCCAGCAGTGAGGAGTGAAGAGCAGAAGGTCTGTTTTTTTTTTTTTTTAACACTTGGTTTTGTTCCCTCTCCTTTGTTATACCATGTTTAATCAGTACACATATTTCTCCATGCTTGTTTGTTTTGCTCTTGTTTGTGCTCTCACATAAACATGGTTCCAGTGCTGTAATAGTAGAGACTCAGACAAGGAGACAGGACAAGTTTATTGTGCTTATTTAATTCTTGTTTACTGACTCGCTGTTTAGTGAAAATATACCTAAACATATCGATTATGATTTTACTTGCCATATCGCCAACCTCTAGTCTTTAATAATGTAATGTCCATTTTCCACCTGTATAAACTGCGGTGTGATTATTACATTGTTAGAATGTAATTAATTTATTATTTGTAAGATTGCTGACTCACTATTTGACCTTTTAAGATCGTATACTGTGTGTGTGTGTGTGTGTGTTTGGCCCCCTGAGTACTGACAGAAGCCCCTGTGAGGGGAGGTAGAGTCATGCTGTGATATCAGAGAAAATCTGCTGCACACAGCCTGTGGGAGATGCGTTGCTTTACTAATCCACCTGTCGTCTTCATCAACATCATCATCTCTCTCTCTCTCTCACACACACACACAGCTCTTCCTTACTGCATGGTGGATATCCTATCTGGAATGCTCCACTAAGACCTGTGTGATTTTATTCATTAAATTCCAAAACAGTTTGGCTGAAAATGAAAACCTTGAAAATGAATTTTATACTTAAGCAACCTGTATGGCTGTTATGCACATTTTTCTCATGCCTGAATGATGACTGTAGCTACTTCTTTTGATGTCTTATGGCAGTGCATTCATTTACTAACATTTTAAGCATTGCTGATTGAATATTTTTCACTAAGAATATTAATTCATTCTGTCATGTTTATTGTCTTAAATAATTAAAATAAATAAATATATTTTTGTCTTTTCTGAGAAAGAACAACTAACTGCTATCTACAAAAATGGGCAGATGTTTGCTTTAGTGTTTATCTCAGATTTTCAGTGAAGTATTTGGGTGCATGAATATTTTGTGGAAATTTAGATGTCCTCTAGCAATTGATTGTTTTAAGTTGAGAAGTCTCCAGGCTATCCTACATCACACAGATCAACACCAACATGCTCCAGGGACCTGTAGAGAGAGAGACAGGAGTGTGGTGAAGAGAGTACATCTTACAATCAACTTAATTGTTTTTAAAAAGAATTTCAGAAACACTTCACTGCAGATCATTGTTCATGATCATACAGGGACACCTACATGAGCCTTTCATGACAATCAGCACACACCTATATGAACATTGTGGGTTCAAGTACCGCTCCAGGTGTGTTCTCCCAGTGTCCGTGTGGGTTTCCTCCAGATGCTCTGGTTACCTCCCACAACCCCAAAACACGCTGTTAGGTGGATTGACGACTCAAACGTGTCTGTAGGTGTGAGTTTGTGAGAGAATGTATCGCCCTAGGAAGGACTGGCACCCCCTCCAAAATCCAGACCCACCGCGACCCTGAACTGGATAAGCAGTTACAGACCATGAATGAATGTATATGGGGCTGGGAAAGGAGAGCTGAAGCATATTATTAAGAGGTGGTATACTGATGTGACTTTTGTATTATTAAGTAATAAGGTATTATGGGTACTGCCTCAGTTCTCAGTCTTCCACAAACAGCTTGTCCATTTTCACATAAAAACAATAAAACATTAGCTTTTTTCACTCCTAGTTTCCTCATTTATTACAATCACTGAACAACTTGCACTCAAACACTACTGTTCTACAGGAAGATATATGCAGGTAAATGCATTACGTGATATTACACAAAGTGTGTGTATTCTTTCAGCATGGATTTGTTACAGGTTTGAACAGAATCTTTTTTCCTGTGGAAATATGCTGTAGAGTCTATAATTAAACACAAAAAAATAATAATTTCAGCCCAATAATCATACTGGGCAGAGGTGCCACCTCTGTTTATAATACATTTGCTGTCTCAATATATTACGTGTGTGTGTGTGTATCTGTGGTTGCGTGAGTCGGTTATTTGGCACTTTGGCAGCTTTTGTAAAAACAGTCATGCAGTGTGAGACATATGTCATACACTCAGTCTACATGATAGCAGAAGGATATGTGTATCTAAACAGTGGGGAACCCTCTAACATTGGAATGCTCAGGATCCTTTTACATGTTCATGGATAACATACAAATATGTTTGTAAAGTTTTAGTCAATTTATTTTAGTATAATGTAAAATTGCCAAGCTAAAACATTGGACTTTAGAAGCTAAACCAAAGGTCTAACCACTAACATAACTCGGAGCCAGTCAGGTTTGGATTTGTAGTGGGTCAATTAAATGCCATTCTAGGCCTCATGGAAGTTTTGGCTTTACATACATCACTGACTTTGCGTTGTGAATGGTAGCCTGAACAATGTGTTTTAATTAGTTGTTGGAAATAGTAAATATAGAGCTCTACTCAAAATGATTTACTGTAAATGTTAAATATTTCCTCTTTTACTACCTGCACATACAGCATGAAATGTCTTTTGAATTTACTTTTTGCTTAATGCTAAAACACACCAAAGATTCAATAGGAGTGCTAGCAGAAATTAGCATTCACACGTGACACACCTCTTTGAAGGAGAGTATTGTGAGTGCTTGCAATGCTGTATTTAGTTACATTACATCAGTATCTGCTCAGTACAGAAGTATTAGCATGTATAGCATTATCATGTTGCTCTTGTGCACAGTTTGTGCTGCATTTTTGAGGTTTGTATTGACTACTGCAGTGTGCAAGTCAGTAGATTGACATTTTAATTTTGTCTCTATTTGAGGATAAGATTGAAAGCGGTGTGTGTGTGTGTGTGTGTGTGTGTGGGGCTGTGTCAGCTTTAGAGAGCTCTTACAGTCCTGATTTATGACAAGAGGGATTTCAGAGCCAGTCAGTCAGTGTCAGAATAGAACGGGTCAGCGTCCACAAATCTACTCTGCTTGTCCAGCAGCCATCTCTGTGTCCTGCTGCACAGTTTTTACTATATCATATTCAGAAGAGATTATCATATCACAATATTTAATGTGATTTTCACAACACATAATATTCATTGTGATAACTGGGCACACATGCAGCAGACTTGTGGTTCTTTGTATCCTGATGGTGTTAAAGATATTATATATTCAAGTGTATACAAGTCCCTTATAACTATTACATTCAGCTAAAAATTTAAAGCGCTACCATTTTATACACAGACATATGTATCATCTGGTGTATAATCTCCATATAAAAGCACTCTCAGTAGAAAGAGACAACTTGTATCAGCTGCACATGAGCTTAAGTTCAATGGCAAACATCTCGAGTGTGCTAGAACACCAATAATTCAATAGTTTCAGGATGAGTTAGACTGGTGGACTGGTGTTTGTGATCAAGAGCTGTTAACCTAATCAGTAGACTGCATGACCTCACTCATGGCTGAATGCATTCAAATCCTCAGAGAAATGTTGTAATATCAAATGCAAAAGCTTCCTAAATGGTACAACTGCAAACATTATTTTCAGCACCTTACTTTTAGAAGATGTGTGAGTAGCATAAAACCATAATTTATACAAAAATATTATCAAGCTCATTCACGATGATTTGGACTCTGTACGCTGTATTAGAAATCCCATTCACATCTGAGTGTGCACTCTGCAGCTACAGACACTGCCTAATCAGTGGCGCTGTTTCATGGTGTCTGATTCTCATATTTCTGTACTTCGTCCATTAGGCCAGCTGAGAAATTGTTGCTCTGTTCTGTTGCCTGCAGAATGCAGAGCTGCCTTACTAATGGACGTATATACAAAACCACTGACCATACAGGAGCATTTTGAAGTTTTATAATTAGACCATTGTAGTCCATTTGTTGCTCTGAATACTTTATTTTCCTCCTTTCATCCTTTCACCCACTTCAGAGTAATTTTTATGAACTTTAAATTCAAATTTCTCAATTTGTTGAGAAAATGTTTCAGGGAAAGTTAACATCAAACACAACAAAGCCCAGGCACAAGCATTAGTTGAGAAAATTGGAGCGAAGCAATAAAACATCTGAATATTTGAACTTCAATAAGAGAGAGAAAGAGAGAGAAAGAATAATATAATTTCTCTACTGAACTCATCATATCAAACTGCTACTACATCACTAGGCTCTATAAAACAAGTGAATTATTAGAGGAAGTTGTTGCCAAATTTGTTAACACACTTTTGCATTACAAAAAATACAAAATAATAATAATTATCATAGCTGTCCAAAGTATATACAGGGATATCTCTAAAATAGCAACTATATATGTGAAAGAACAAACCTAATTAGTATTCAATGGAAGCCAATGCAAAAAGATTTTATTCCAAGTTATTTTGTAGCGCTTCTATTGGTCCATTCACCACAATGTTATACACAATGTTACGGATAGCTGCTGTGTTCAAATATATGTGCTGCTGTGTAAATGTAGTAAATTAAAAATGCACAAAGATGGGGGCACATGATTTTCTTTGGACAGAGACAACGTAAAATAAATGCAGCATTGTGTACTGAAGCCAGATTTTACGTGTTCTCTTCCTCTATGATCATATCCAATAAAATTTAGAAAAAAAATTTACAACACATAATATTCATTGTGATAACTGGGCACACATATGCAGCAGACTTGTGGTTCTTTGTATCCTGATGGTGTTAAAGATATTATATATTCAAGTGTATACAAGTCCCTTAACTATTACATTCAGCTAAAAATTTAAAGCGCTACCATTTTATACACAGACATATGTATCATCTGGTGTATAATCTCCATATAAAAGCACTCTCAGTAGAAAGAGACACCTTGTATCAGCTGCACATGAGCTTAAGTTCAATGCCAAACATCTCGAGTGTGCTAGAACACCAATAATTCAATAGTTTCAGGATGAGTTAGACTGGTGGACTGGTGTTTGTGATCAAGAGCTGTTAACCTAATCAGTAGACTGCATGACCTCACTCATGGCTGAATGCATTCAAATCCTCAGAGAAATGTTGTAATATCAAATGCAAAAACTTCCTAAATGGTACAACTGCAAACATTATTTTCAGCACCTTACTTTTAGAAGATGGGTGAGTAGTATATCCAATAAAATTTAGAAATAACATTGTTTTGGAAAGATCAGCTCTTGCTATTCAAGGACTAGTTGTATGTTGTACAGACTTTCATGAGATGTTATATTTGGTCCAAACTTACTCAAACCTTTTTCTCCGTAGTTGATAGCCGCAAAGGCGCTCATGCCATTAGACTCTACAAGTCTTTAAATCCTCATGTCCTATAATGGGCCATTTTCCCTTTGGGCATTTCTGCTTTCCTTTAGAGAATCAAGCATGGTGGGTAGACTTTTACATTAAATGCATATCAGTCAGAGCCCCTCAGCATGTCTCACTGGCTCTGAATTCTTCACTGAAAAGATAACTCAAAACTGTAGACACAAAAAAAGCTGCATGTGCGGTTTTGAAATGACCAAATTGTGTGCAAATAATCCAGAAATCGCTGACCATTTGATGTCAAAGTGGCTACATGGACGTAATATGTAATGATATATTTATGGCCTATGCAAACAGCATGATCCATCTTTCTTTGCCCATAGCAGATTGAGAAACTATACAACTAAATGGCCTCCATCTTCTAATTCCATTCTGGGTAAACGTGACATGGATAAGATACAGTGAAAAGGACACTTGCAGAATTTCATTATAGCACTGGGAATGCTAGTCATTGAGGTCTGCCAATCTCTTAACTGAGCAGCTTAAAAAAAAAAAAATCAAAGTCAGTATAATTGAATTCCAATGACGTTACAGCAGAGCAGATGCAGAGACCTTATGTTGTCTAACTTGTTGCAAGTATTTTCATATCTTTTTGCTAGTCCATTGAGAATGAATCATAATATACTACTAGGGCTGTCCTGAATAGCATTTTTCGGGCTTCAGAGCTTCAGCTAGGATATTCGGCTAATATTTGAATACTCTGAGAGTGGGTTGGTGTATATTGTTGTCATTAACAAAATTTGCTTCCGACCCCTGCTTTAATATCCCTCTTTCCAGGCTGCGCAGTGGCTCAAAGCGTGGCTTCACTTGCTATGCTCTCTAACCTGCTAACTAGCTAAGAGCACAGAATATACACAATATAACCAGCTTGAGTGGAGGTGCTCTAATTTCAGGCACAAAATTGACAAAATGAACTGTGGCATTACCTCGCTTCATTGTAAGTATGCTGTTTTAGCATGTTAGGCTACGTTTTAGGCTTCACATGCACAAAGACTTTTATATTGATGAGCCTGAAAACGGGTGGAGTGGGGAGAGCAGAGTTTTTACTGCTGGGGCCCGAATGTGGTGGAGCGCTGCCTTTATTGATAATCACATTTATCCAAATATATCTGAATCTCAAAAAACACAATGAACAAATATCTGAATACCTGAATATTTGGGGCCAGCCCTATTGTTCAGAAAATCAGCTTTCAGCACCCAGTGTAAAATTAAAGCAGCCCTACAATACTACATTAATGTTGTTGCATAACATTCAGTGAATCCAACCACAGTGGCACTCCTGCTGGACATCTCCAAGGCCATAGTAATTCTTGGATATAATCAAACCCACAGTCTATTGGTTAGCAGAGTTTTTGGTTTTAGCTAACTTTAATTAGTCGTTAATAATATACTTCATTACGGCTGTGGATTTGTTGAGGCCCTAAAGGATTATTGAAGCACTATGAAGTGGCACACAGCCTACAGTTTAGGTGAATTATTGGAATTATTTAAGGGTTTAAATCTCTAACCTCTATATTTCCTTTGGTCTAAAAATTATTGCATAAAGCCTGAAAAGACAGACATATCACCAACTGAAAAGTGGTACAGATGCTGTAAGTGGGAATATAATTGACATAATAATTCAGGAGATTAACACAAAATTGCCTTGGGAAAATAATATATTTCAAAAAATGAAAACAATTTCAATTACAAGTTTAATTTCTAATGATTTATGAAAACAAAATAACTGAGGTCAAATTATTTTTGTGCCCCGCTTTTGTGCTTAGCCGTCTCAACACATGAGTTAAAAACACAGAAATGAATGAGTCCAAAGTATAGTTGTGCTAAATAAACTTGACTTCTGACCGAACTTATTGTAATTATGATTTTTGCCATAATTTATCAGTTTTATTATTAATACAGACCCTGCAAAAAGGAGCTATTCTTTTATTTATTTATTTTTACCTCCTCTCTAGAAAAAAAATACACAAATATAGTTACTTTACATGCAAATGGTGTCAAATGTGTGTTAATGACATATATCTTATTTTTAGTATGAAACAACGTCAGCTTAATTGTTTATATTTTATGTCTTATAAAACTTATGGGATATGGTTGGGTTGTACACCAAGACATAATTAAAAATCTTAGTTCCATGGGGGACCTTTATGTTATAATGTTCAGAACCACTCACCTAAAGTAAGACACTGGGCATGTTTGCTTTGAAGCCAAAACAGAACTATACCAACTACAGTATTTCTCTTTAGCGCATTTTCATTAGCATAACCTGTATGTGGCTTCATGCTACGATATGGCGGCATATTACATGACCAAACCAGACCAGATGTGAATTAAATGACTGAGTCATTAGATCGTAAAACATTAATGTGGAGGAATCAGCAGTTAAGACCTGTGAGGAGAGGAATGTAATGCGATTTTGAATTGTGTCATTGCATTTGTTGGCAATAACACAAAAAACAAGATTGAAAAATCATTGAAAAAAAATCTTTCCTTGTAACAATGTTTAAATTAAAGTAGTGTCTAAAGATATTGAAGTTAACTCATTAATAAAATATTAATGTGATAAAATGTTACATGCACCATTTTTTTTAAACAACATTAAGGCCATCCAACCATCCATAGTTGTAGGCTAACTGAGACCATTCTCTGCTGAGCCTCAGACTTCCCCAGGGCAGATGATCAGCATCTATATAAAAGCTTTAATGGGGAATAAGAAAGACTGCTGAGTGAATTTACACAAAACGATGCCGGAAGTAGATCACATCTACTTTGACACCCATAATGGCTGGACTAAATATTTATTCTGTAGTAGATTACAGGCTGCAGTAACTATGGATCTGTAATTATTTTTATTTATTGCAATTGAAATTTCCAAAATGGATGCAAATTGAATGTTCTCCTTCAGATACTCTATGCACTACAGTTGCATGTTTACACCACTCATAAGCATGTCTCCTTTTAGGCGTCACAGGAATTTACTCTATCACCAGCAGTATGTAGCTTAATATGGTATGATGGTATCGCAGATGTAGATCAGATTAGATGAGCATTAAACCACTGAGTCATCCACTACTGAATCATTAACATGAGAGAATCAGCGGTTATGGCTGTGTGCTGTAAGTGGGAAGTGAGGTATTGTGTCTGAAACGTGTTACTGTCTGCGTGGGTTATTGCACCTGGTTGTGACCTGCTCTGTGGCTGGTTTCTCTGTGGAGCACGATTGCCCTCAGGGGAGCCACTGCAGGTGGTGTATGTGTGTGTGTGTGTGTGTGTGTGTGTGTGTGTGTGTCAGTGTATGTGCGCTAACCTCCAAACACGTTCATCTCCTCCTTCCTTTGCTTTTTCTTCAGATCTCTCTGTCTCTCTCTCTGTCTCTGTCATTCTCCCCCCTCTCTCTCTCTCTCTCTCTCTCTCTCTCTCTCTCTTTCTTAACACTGCATACACTCACTGAGCCTTCAGTATTACATAGTCTGGTTTAAACACTGGTAAATAGATGTTTTAAATATTATGGCTAATAAGTGGAATAGTGGAATACTAAGAATGAGACAAGGACAACAAGAGTATGACAGTTTAAATGAAACTGTATCTCCAAGATAGTAACTTCACAAGAGAAGGAAAGAACCTTCTTAAATTTCAGTGGAAATCAGTGTAAAAATATTTTATTTCAAGCCATTTATGAGCATTTCTATTGATCCATTCATCACAAAACGTTTACACAATGTGAAGGACAGCTGCTGTGTTCAAATGAAATCGTAAATTAAGAATCTACAAAAAATGGAGATGCATGTTTTTCATTGGAAATTATGTATATGTTTCTGGACATCTTTTAAAATAAAGTTTTTCCACTGTTTAAATTACACCCTTTGATGACAAATTCAATTAGGAAATACACCTTTTGTACTATCTCCATCAACTAATGGAAAGCCTTACTTGAACATTAGAGGCTGTAACTGTATCAAATGTTGGTCAAACTTTCTATTGTTTTCAGATAAAACACTTGGGGTTGTCTACAAACATTTGCTCATATAATTTATAATTAATTATATTCTAGATAAAAATCATATAGGTTGAAGCAATTATGTTAATGTGATTTCATTATTATCCAGTCCCACAACGTATAGAGCAATATTCAAAACAATTTTAAAAAGATGAAAGGATATTTTCATTGTCTTAATAAAATCTCAGTGATATGATGGAAAATGTACAAAACACTAGGGAAAGACAAACTATTTTATAAAATGTGCGAATCAGCTGGAGATGGACTGAAGTGGTCCATACATTGTGCACTGTGCTGGACATGAGAGTGTAGTGAAGATGGATACAATAGTTGAAATGCACAGGATAATTACTTCAGAAGGTAATGGAGAAGGGCACCAGCACAGAATGATGATGTAATTAGGAGAGTCGGGTGAGAGAGCTCTACCCAGTATGCTTGGCAGCCGGGCCTTCTGCAGTCCTCATGAATATTGAAAAGAGAGAGCAGACTACTGCAATGTGATGTGACTAAGAAGAGAGGCTGTTCATATGAAGGGAGCAAGAGAGAGAGCGATCTAGAGGTGGAGATGCAGGAGGGTGGAGGAGTGATAGCTTGAATGAAGGCAGTGATTGTAATTGCTAGGATTTGGGGGGAGGTGTTTAAAGCCATTACTGTTTACATGATTATACTGCAGGTAATGTGCTGTATTATTTTATTTAAAGCCCTATTATTACTATCCTCACAGAAATCTGAATCCAGGTCCAGGCATATAGTATATAGCCAAAAGTCTTTGGACATGATCCACTATTTCTTCTGAAAAGATGCCCATTTGAAGGGTGTTTGAGCATGCTGATCTTAAGCTCATGTGTGACTGAGCCACTGAATTAATTTCATGCCTTTCTATAGAAATCAGTCAAGCTGTGTGCTCTGAAGGACCTCAGAGTAACTGAATTAATTAATTAGCACGGAGTGTCCACAAACATTTGGATGTATAGTGTACCTTTTAACATCTAAAAAGAATAACCCAATATTTTTCACTCTGATCTCTGATGGGACAAAAGATGTAGATCCACATTATAGCGAGTGACACACTTGGCAGGATCAAGAATCTCCCCTTCTCTCTTTGCAAGGCCCTGGTGTCTAGTGCTAACTCTGAGGAGGGAGCAGTGAGTGAGGAGAATGGGGAGGAGGATGTTCAGAATAGTGAGGTTACTGGGGCAGAGCCCGTGCTGAATGAGTCAGAGGATCCAGAGGCTAGCGAGCAGGTGGAGTCCATTGAAATTGGGTGATAGAGAGATAGAGGTGAGGTTAGAAAAGGAAACCCTGCCGTAGGTTACAGCAGAACCTGTTAAAGAGGAAACGGATGAGGACACATTTCTTCACATTTCAGTACATATTGTGTTCTTTATATATATATAAAAGGGTCCTGAGCAGTTAGTATGTTTTTTAAATTTAAGCAATGCTCTTTATGCTCTTTTAAAAGCTTTAAAGCTATGATGATGCTGCCAGGTGTGTGGGTACTAAGAGCGGATTGGGACTGCACTACAAAATTCAGTTAAACCAGTGTTTGACAACAGAGCTGTGAGTGTTTGTGTGCAGCATGGCTTTCTGACCATCTTACAGTCAGTGGTGGGATGTGGAAAGCACAGATAAATTTTCTAGTGATGCACTATATATTATTTATTATATGTGGATTTTTAAACAAATATTTTTAATCTTGTTTTATATAATTTATTCCAATTTATATTGGAATTTTAGCCGATATTACAACTGATAACTTGGCGCCTTTTTGCGCTTGCGGATATGCACTGACGCCTGTAAATACGCTACTATCTCTGCCATGTGGACGCTTTTCACAGTTTCTGCAGAGAACAGTTTCAGGGATAAAATTTCCCTGTGGTCAAAAATCATTTAAAATATCAGCAACGTTCAGTACAGGCACACACAGACAGTGTAAACACACACACAGCGGGTTAAATGACAGAAAGATACTCTCAGCCACTACAGTGCAGGAGCCCTTCTTATATAAAACACAGGAAAAGATATATAGAGTCATTTATGGAGCTGTATTAGGGAAAAAAGTTTTGCTCATATGAAAAGAAAAATCTGAAACTGAACTTTCAAATCTTGAGATTGAACTTTGAAAAATACAACAATGTATTAAATGTATTAATGTATTTAAATAAGAGTATGATGGTTATTTTCTATTTTCACTTTCCTATATATTTTTATATTTGAAGTCTCATATTTTTCAATTGCAGATTTTGTTTTCAGATTCAAATCTTAATTGTTTTTTGTTTCATATCTTTTTTTCTGTCACATATATTATTTTCACTTTCAGATGCTTTATCCTAGTCATTCAGCGTCTGAATTTATTGATGATAAACAATTACAAACTCTCGCTCTGAACTGCTTTATGCCGCTCTCTCCCTCACACTCCAAAACAAACACGGTGCTGCACTAATTAGTGTCCCTCTAGAAACCATTCATGTGGAACCAGCAGTAAATCTTTAATAAAAATATAAATAAACTACAACTAATAGCTCCAGGGACCTGGAGGTGGTGAGTTCGAATTCCCGCTCCGGGTGACTGTCTGTGAGGAGTTGTTGTGTTCTCCCCGTGTCCGCGTGGGTTTCCTCCGGGTGCTCGGGTTTCCTCCCACAGTCCAAAAACACACGTTGGTAGGTGGATTGGCGACTCGAAAGTGTGCGTGTGTCTGTGTTGCCCTGTGAAGGACTGGCCCCCTCCAGGGTGTATTCCCGCCTTGTGCCCAATGATTCCAGGTAGGCTCTGGACCTACTGCGACCCTGAATTGGATAAGCGCTTACAGATAATGAATGAATGAAGAAAAGGGTTGTCCTATGACAACCTGTGATAAAAATTATATGATTTAATCCAATGTTAATTTGCTTTCATTTCAAAAAGTTTAAATGATCGGTTATTAATATCAGTATCGGCTACTCCAATGTGTTGGCTACTCCAATGTATCGGATATTGTATAGGTCCAAAAAAAATGTAAAAATTGGTGCATCCCTAACATTTTCTGTCAGTACTGTTCTGTTCATGCTTTGTCGTCAACTCACTGAGTGCCAGGAAATACAAATGGCAGCAAATAATGGTGTGGGTCTCTATAGAGTGTTGGCAAAGACAAAACAGTTGGGATCCTGTCTACAAGAACAGGCAGAAATCAGTTTAAGGACATAGATTCTCCTGGTGCTTACTTTTTCAATTCACAGTGAAAGACTACAGCATAAATGATTTAAGGTGCACTGATGGAACCTTAACATCTGATCCAGCTGAGATGACTCAGCTAGCAGCGCAGTATTACACTGAACTATTACAGGCACTAAAGACTTGACAGAGCTTCTGAATGTGTTCAGGACCTTCCTTGGTTGAGTTCAACACAGACATGGCTTTAAAAAAAAATGTGCTGATGTACTTGTCATTTAAAACCATTATATATATTTTTGAATTAAATTAAATTCTATTATAATTATAATAGTAATTTTAACACAATTTAAATATATTTATGTAAATCCCAGAGTTTAAAACATATTTTCATTACATAAATTTTAATTTGTAGGCTGAAAACCTTTGCTATTTAATGCTTAGATAAAGGTAGCAGATCCAGGGGGTCTTTGGATACAGGGAATTTTAGTAAACTAAGACGCTGGTGCTGTCATCCTACTGCTTCACACGATCACTCAGGTTTGTCGACGGTGGAGCGGAGGGATGCCAACTCCCGCTTCTGTGTGTCCTTCTGGTTCTCTGCTTTTAGTAAAAGCTGTCATAGTCAGATCTGCCGGAGTCATTAGCCACACTCTGGAAATGTTCACCTTTTCTGCTTTACATTCACCCAAACAGATCAAAACTAATTCCATCGCTTTACCTTTTTCTGAGTAAATAACCGCCCACCTGTCCGTCTGGACACTGATGGATGACTGTCGAGCTCCTGCTCCACACTTCAGACCAGCTGCCCATGCTCCAGCCACCACCAAGTGCTTTGGAGCTGCCCCTACACTGAAGTTTTCATGGACTCCTAACTATTACTAACAATAAATTGACCAGAGGAGGACAGGTCACCCCTTGTGAGCCTTGGTTCTTTCCAAGGTTTCTTTCTCAGCTGAGGGAGTTTTTCTTTGCCAGTATAGACCTTGCTTTACTGGGAGATTTTTACATTCTTTACATTTTTACGTAATTCTGTGAAGCTGCTTTGAGACAACACCTGTTGTAAAAAGCGCTATACAAATAAATTTGATATGTGTTTTGTCATATATATCTATATAATGAGGCCTTTGTCCCAGTGAAGGCTGGTGCGACTTTGGTTGTGTAAGTACCACGCTTTTTTTATATTCTTGTTATATACCCTTACTGTGCAGGCTGAGAAAAGATCTTAACGTTACACCTGTGAGAAGAGACCCTTGAGAGGTTTGTGTTTCTTGGTCTGCTTACATGAATGACCTTAAACTGTTGGGTACTGCACTGAATTATATAGAAGATGCATCCTAGGCTAAAGTGAATTGAGAAAAATGAAAGGTATTGCATTGGTCACTGGGTGGACTTGACTTTGAGGTGGGCTGTTATGGGGAAGAGAATTCTCTCACTCTCATTTTCTATATTTGCTCCTTTCTTTCTCTCTCTGCTGGCTTCTATTTTGATCTCTTTCCTTTTCTCTCTTTGACTATTCTCTACTCTTCTTGCCTTTTCTCTTTGTTCTTGCTCTCTTTTTCGGTTTTCTGTTCTCTGTCGTATTCTATTTTTGATATCTCTGCCTTTCTCTCTTTGCTTGTTCTCTCCTTCTCTGACTGTCTCTCTTTGTGCTCTCACTCTGTCTACTCTTGTCTCATTTTGCTTTGCTCTCCTCTACTTTTTGCTCACTTTCTCTCTCCTTGATTTTCTTTGCTCTCTCTCCTCTTTTCCCCCTCCCCATCTCTCTCTCTCTCTCTCTCTCTCTCTCGCTCTCTCTCTTTGCCTGTTGTACCCTTTGCTCTCCCTGTATTTCTCTCCTTGCATGCTCTTTCTCTTCCCTCTTCTTCTTGCATAGCTCTCTCTGCTTGTCTCCTTGATCTTGTTCTTTTTCTCTTTTCTTTTCCTCTTCTCTTTTCTTTCTCCTTTTCTTGCTTTCCTCATCTCCTCTTCTATCATTGCTCTTTCTAAGTCTTTTTCTCTCTTTGCTGTCTCACTCAAATACTCTCCTAGATCTCTTTGCATTCTCTCACTCTTCTATTTTTGCCCTTTTTCCTGTTCTCTCTGTGCTCTCTCATATTCCTCGTCTCTCTATCCTAGGAGAAACGAATATTAAGTACACAGTGCAAAACTATGTAGGTTAGTTATATTCTTCTTCAATGTTTGATCCCAGTCTCCTGATCTTAGCGTTAGCATTTAGACCCCTGTGAAACTTTGGTCACCATAGCAACACCCAAGGTCCTTAGCAACAACCCAGCAACCACCTAACAACAACTGAATAGTGTACTAGTGTTTCATTGCTCTTTACTATTCCACAACTCCCTTTGTTTTATATCAGTAAGCATGGCTAGCAACATTTTCTTTCATTTTTGAGAGGAAAAATATTTTATTATTCTCATCCCACGTGAGAGAGGAGGTCTGATCAATAGGAAA
The DNA here is from genome assembly GCF_029633855.1 of Hoplias malabaricus. Classification (NCBI taxonomy): domain Eukaryota; kingdom Metazoa; phylum Chordata; class Actinopteri; order Characiformes; family Erythrinidae; genus Hoplias; species Hoplias malabaricus. Next base: position 13,330,905 of record NC_089814.1, on the reverse strand, counting down.
TATAAACATATTCAAAACACACCACACATGGGGCGGGTTGCTATTCAATATAATTTACTAATTTACATAGATTCTCTATGGGGTCAGGCGAGTTTGCTGGCCAGTCGAGCACAGTGATACTTTGATTATTAAGAATAGAATAAATTGTATTATCCACAATGTGGAAAATCATCTTCGATCACTCATGGCATAACAGCACAAATGACATATAACATTAACACCCATATACCAAAAAAAAAAACCTCAAGAATTCATCATCTCCACAGCATTTAGTAATAATGATTTCCTATAGATATTTCTAGTAGCTCTTAGCATCCTATAGCTGATGGCAGCTGAGTTCATTGGATGTAGTAAACCAGGTACTGGTACTTTTGGCAGTGTGGACACGTGCCAAGTCCTGCTGGAAAATGAAATCTGCATCTCCATAAAGCTTGTGCTTGTGCTCCGTAAAGCTTGAGGGAAGCATGAATTTTCTGGTAGACGGCTACACTGACTTTGGACTTGATGTAACACAGTGGACCAACACCAGCAGATGACATGACTCCTCAAATCATCACTGATTGTGGAAACTTCTCACTAGACCTTAAGTAGCTTGGATTCTGTGCCTCTCCACTCTTCCTCCAGACTCTGGGACCTTGATTTCCAAATAAAATCAAGACTTTGACAAGACATCTGAAAACAAGACTTTGGACCACTGAGCAACAGTCCAGTCCTTCTCCTGGGTCTAGGTAAGATGCGTTGTCTCTGGGCCATGAGTGGCTTGACACAAGGAATGCGACAGTTGTGGACTACGTCCTGGACCCTGTGTGTGGTGGCTCTTGAAGCACTGCACCTTTTTCTACCACACTTTTTCCTTCCTCTCAACTTTCCATTAATAAGCTTGGATACAGCAGGAGGTTGTCAAGGTTGTCAGGAGGTTGACTGCCTTCTGGACATCTGTCAAGTCAGTGGGGAACACACCAAACTCTTTGTAGACAGCGACCCGAGGTAAGGATCAAACTCAAGACCCTGAGCTGCTCAGGGTGCAGCTGGCAGCATAAATACTTGCAAAAGTTCTACACTCTCATTTTATCTTATCAGCTTGGTCAATCACAGGGTGGTGGTAGTAACAAGTGCAAGCAAAAAAGCCCAAACATCTCAGACCCCCTGCAACTGAGAGCAGAAATTCGGCAGTTTGATGCCTAGGACCAGCAGGAAAACTAGTGGAGGAGGAGCTGTGCTTGCGCCTCCATCAATAGCTATAGTTGAACTGCCTTTGAGCAAGGCACCTATCCCCCAAATGCTCCGCAGGTGCTATGACTGGCAGCCTGCTACTCCGGCTGTGTGACCTCACTGCCACTAGTGTGTGTGTGTGCTCACTTGCTCACTTGTCTGTGATGGTGTTCTCTACCGTGGATGGGTTATGGTTAATGCAATGACTCAGTTTCCCCATGGGGATTAATGAAGTAACACATTTCCCTTTTCACACCTCCTGGGAGATACTCAGGCTTTCACAGGCCAGTCTGTGGTTGCTCTACCATTTCTGCCTAGTCACCGGTCAAGAGTGCAAAAAATCCACATGTTTTGACCAGACTCTACTCCTGACCTTTAGCATTTAAATGTTTTTTTTTTAAACTGAAGAATTAACATTTAACTTGAATTCAGGTGTGTGTGTGTGTGTGAGAAAGAGAGCTTGTCTTGTTGTGTTGAGAGAGACAGAGACGGGATAAAAGTAAGATGAAATGTGCCTTGTTTCTAATGGATTGCAGCGGCAGTGGCCTGACACACACCATCAATATTTTAATGTTTCCATTTTAGCACGGGAGAGAGGAAAAATGAAAACAGGATGAGGCTTATATTTGTGTCTCATTATTAATTAATGGCAGGTTTAAAATGTATTTTTGGTGCGATGATATTGAAGCACATGGAATATCCATATCAGATGTTTCCAGCCGTTACCACATGCAGAGGACAGCCTTTATGATTGGGCTGTGTTTAAAGCCAGGTACAAGAGTGAGTGTTGGTGAGCAATGGAGAGAGGGAAGAGAGGATTGAAGGGCGAGTAGGTGAGTGAGTGTTTTCATGTAGAATCACAGGGACGTGGTGGAATGGTTCAGAACGCTAGCAATATCCCTCCATTAACCCTTCAGGGCTATGTCATCAAAGAGCTATGTGAACTGTATTGATCCCGCAAATCTATGTACGCTGGAACTAGTGACATCACATTTCCATTATCATACTATTACCACCATATCCCGACATTGTATAAGGTTCTGTCAAAGCATGTTCAGAATTATAAGAACATGCAACCTCACTCCACAGCAACACACAATAACATGCAGATATACTAGCTGCCCATTAATATTTGATCTACACCCCACTCAAGAGCAATGCTTGTATTGTTATTGATTTTGCGTGCTTTAGGCCAAGATTGCATTTTTCCAGCCTGGCTCAGTGTTTTCAGGGAAATCTAGCTTTCTCAAAGAACAAATATGAAAATCTAAACTCTCTTTAACCCCAAAATAAAAACAGAAAGGCACAGATGGACTGATTTGACATGCCCTTTAATACATACCGTATTAAATTATTATTAGTATTACTGCAGTGGTGAACCGTGACTGTGGAAGCTAGGTCTTCAGTTCAAGCCATAAATGTCAAATCCCAGCCAAGATGAGGAACAGTCTACATTAATGATAATTTCCGCTATTTAAGTTGAATAATTTAATCAGACATTAGATAAAACAAGCTGTGTGTTTAAATCTTGGATCAGTTTAACTGATTTGTCTTTTCCACATTCATAAAAAATGGTAATGCAGTTAACTTCGGCCAGAGTTGTGCTGATAGGTGTTATTATTATGGGAATTATGTACACATTTAAATCAAGTGCATCCAGTGCACCACTGTTTTGTTTTCAATACCACAGTATTTCTTTAGAACAATTTATTTTTGGACTGCTCCGTACATTCTTGTATGGGGTTTGGAATGCTCTCCACTTTGAACAGTGGGAAGTGGGATGTTGAGAACTTTTCCAAGAAAAGCACATGTTTATTTTATTTTATTTATATAATTTTTTTAAGTTTGAAGGGAGTGTAAGTGTTGATGTGAAGTTCTAAAATATGGAATCTGTTGGTTATTGATTCATAAGTGATCAATTCATAAGTGCTTGCAGCATAGTGTGCAAATAGTCCTGTAAAATGGCCTCACATTTCTTGGCCATTACTCAGCCATGTAGGACAATCATTAGGCCTCATGAAGGCCCAATTACTCTCATGAAATCTTTGCTCCTACATTTATGATTCCTTCACTAACATGATCCATTATGTAGGGATAATAGGTGAAAGACCACGAAAATAACAGACTGTATTGCTTTTGTCCAATGGCAAATGATCCACGTTTTGAGTTCCATATAGAATCTGATGAGAGACTGAGCAGTGTCATTAATATGGAACAGAAAATTAAAGGCCTTGCCTATTCCTTTGTGACAAAGGTTTAAACGGGTATATATTATACCCCTTTTTCCAAAAGTTAACACAGTTCCCTGGGGCTTTAAAAAACGTGTGACATTTTTTGAAGAAAAAAAAAACCCTTAAAACTGACCAAAATGTAACACTCCATCTTTCCTTTCTTTCAGTAGGTGCGGATCTTTGATCTGGCACTCTTCTGCAGCTCTAAAGCCCAGCCTCGCACGCTGACAGGATTGGGTCTTTAGGTTTATGATGTAACAAAGTCTGGCTGTGAATATGGCCGTTAGAGACTCTCTAACACTGCAGTTACAAAGTGGAAATGTTAAGGCATGGCACTGACTGCTTATTTCTCTTTCAGTGAAGGTTATAACACAGGGAATAGATATAGAGTGCTTATTTATAGATCAGGATAACATGCTGACCTTCTCTGCACCAGGTCAGAAGGCTTTGTGTTGCTGTACTCCTTGGTTTTGCTGTACCACCTTGAGGACTTACATACAGATTCTCTGTGTGTGTGTATGTGTGTGTGTGTATGAGTGTTTGCAGGTGGTGGGGTGGGTTGATGGTAGGAGCTAAAAGCTATATTGTTGTTTAGAGTCCGGGGGTAGGTTTATGAGTTGAAACATTAAATAATTTTTTCGCAAATAAATAAATAAATATTTCAGTCATTACAGTGTATGATATAAATTTATACACAGGGCTATGTTTTCCAGACCTAGGAAACTGAGTCTGATAAGTTGTATTTTCTGCTTCTCATAATCTCTGTGATCACAACCACATTCAATGATGTTGAGGTCTGGACTCCTGGGCAGTCTCACAATTTTTCTGATCTGCAGATATATTCGTTTTGTTTTTTTTCTGTATATATTTCTCAGCAACAGCTTCTCGACTGCTACACATCCTTTCTGACCGAGACTGTTGTTGTATTTTTGCAATCAAATGATGGACATACAAGCAGATTTTTCTCAGGTACTTTTCTTTTTAATATCTCAAATATGAAAGCTATGGTTTATTTGATGGGGCAGTTTGGTGGTCTCCTGGGTCAGAATAATTTGTACGTAATCTTTTTATCTGAAAATAATAAATACAAATGGTGCTTTTCCACTGCATGGAACCTGCTCTTTTGCTTTTCCACTGGCAAAATCTGTTCCCCGGAACCAAGTAAGTTTTCAGTCCCAGCTCGCATTGGGTTCCAACCATGCCAAGTAGGTACTAAATGGTGACGTGTAACCCCGCAGAGCACTGATTGGCCAGAGACATGACTGTAACCTCGAAGTGCAGACCTCACTCAAATCCAGCACAAACTCGCTGATGGTAAAATCTCTTAAGTTACAGCAGCTTTTACATAAATTTTTATCGGACTCACAATGGCAGCTCGCAACTTCAGCTTGAAGTGTTTTAAAGAGGTTCAAACCTCTTCCAGTGAAAATCAGTAAAAGCCAAACATGCAACAAGGAAAACTGATCTGTGAGAATTGTGGCGCAGAGCCATTTTCAGTCCAAAAAACAAAAACAACGGTCATGAGGAAATGGCGGCTAAATTTACCGCCGTCGTTGTTGTGGTTTTTTAAAGCCAGTGATACATGATAGAGACAGCGTTTTGTGATGTCACCAGCTACATTTCACCGGGCCCTGCTAGTGGAAAAGCGACAGGCTTTAAGCAAACAGAGCCGAGCCGTGTCGAGTCGTGTAACACTGGACCCATGCAGTGGAAATGCACTGAAATGCAATGAAAAGTGTTTATATGATTTTTGATACAGTACTTCAATTTATTCATGTGGAACATACATTAAATATAGGTACTGAATTATAACATAAAAATGGGACAAGTATGTGTATGCACATACTAGTGTGCTATATTTGGTACTTGTGTAGGCACATGTGAAGGTGTGTGTTTGTGTGTGTGTGCATGTGTGAGGACCGTGCAACTATTTATGTTCTGTGTTTTTTTTCTGTAGAATAGGGTCTGAAAGTAAACCCAGGGGGGTTCATTACTGAGATTCATCTCAGTCGCCCTACTGGTGCTTGGTGGTTCATGACATCTCTGGGCCTATTTTTAGGATGTATGCATGTGTTTGTGTGTTTGTCTGAGTGAGTGGGTGCTAGAGAGAGAGAGAGGGAGATCAGTTATGAATTGTTATAGTGACATAGATTTATTCACCACTGAGCTGGTCATTGGTTAAACTACAAGCTCTTAGTTACATTGCAGTGATAACATCCTTTCATCTTGCACTTCAGAATGTCCCCAGACCAGGATTCCACCAGGGATTATCTGAACTTAATTAACTCTGAGTTCTCAAACTCAGCTCGGGTGATATCATGAGATTGTGCTGAAGCAGCCGTGAGAATTCCCCTCAGTACCCTTAGATTTAACTAGTCTGTCTGTCTCTCTGTCTTTCTCTCTCTCTCTCTCTCTCTCTCTCTCTCTCTCTCTCTCTCTCTCTCTCTCTCTCTCTCTCTCTCTCTCCCTCTGTCTCAGTAAAGTCTAACGGACTGAATCTTTACCTCGGGCCACTGACTTAATTGGCTTGTGTCACAGGGGCTGTAAACTGATTTGTGCCTAGTCAGAGGAGTTCGCATCACCTCATCTTACCCCGCTGCTGATGAGATTTTGTTTTTGGTTGATTTCCTCTCAGTGATCTAAACCCTTACCACCAAAGACTGACCACCACCTCAGGGGTTTTCCTCACACTGCTAGGGTGTTAACTGTGGCTCAAACGAAGCGTGGTCATCTTACAAGACTATTTCACCTAGTGTCCTATGTGAGCCGCATGCTCTAACCACATAAATATTCCACTCAAAGACCATAAATACAAGAATTCTTTGAAGAAATAAATGAAGCTCAGTGCTTTTTATACTTAATATCAGAATGAATTAAGGATCAATTAAAGCCACAGGGATCCTAAACCCATTATTACTTTCTAATGAGGTTCATATTAGCCTTGTGGGCACACATTATGCTGGTCCAAAGTAGAACCTGTGAATAATTTGTGAATGTTTTAATTTTACTAGCAGAAGAATCTACTTACATATTTATTTATGTATTTAATTGTTTATTAATGGAAAATTCAAATAAGAATGCAGAACGTAACTGCTGTACATTGACTGATAGATAGATAGATAGATAGATAGATAGATTGATTGATAGGGCGGTAAGGTGGCACAACAGGTAGTGGGGTCTGGGGTTGTGGGTTCAAGCCCCGCTCCAGGTGACTGTCTGTGAGGGCTTCCTCCAGATGCTCTGGTTTTCTCCCACGGCCCAAAAACACACATTATTAAGTAGACTGGAGACCCAAAAGTGTCAGTAGGTGTGAATGTGTGTGGACCGGCACCCCCTCCAGGATGTACTCCCTCCCAGTGTCTCCTGGTAGACTCCAGACCCTCCATGACCCTAAACTGGATGAGCGGGTACACGCTATGAATGAATAAATAAATTAAAATGTATTCACTTTTTTTAATATATCAATGTAAATGGAAGATGAGGACAAAGTAAAACATGTGGAAACAGTGCTCCACTTTTTCTTTCTTGTACAAACCGTCAGTTGTTCACATGATGAATGATGCCCAGACTCAAAATCTGTTAATTTTGGGTTACAGTGCTAGAGTAGGTTTAGTAAAGAGCCACTTCTCTTTTTGCTTGTGTGTGTTTAATCCACAGTAAGGACATTCTGCTATTTCTTTTTAATTGACCAGAAAATGGGATCTCATGATACAAGATTTATTCCTTAATCACTAAAGGCTAGTCACATCCCTGCAGCTGTGTTTCTGGGAAATGGACTTCACTGTCGCTTAACACCATTAACTATGTTAAAGATTTAGAATGGAAATTACTCATATTGCTCTGTGCCCATGTTTTATTCTAGACTCCCAGTACAGGCACCGATGACAGCCTTTATAAAGACACACTTTCTGTTTTGATAAAAAGTAGGCATGGGCATGATTATTCAGTTAATTGAAAACCAAAAATGTTTCTGATGATCAGTTTGTAAATTAGCAGTTACTAATTGTCAGTGTCATGAATGAACCAAAACAAACGACATGTCCTAACTCTGTACTCCACCAAAGGGTTCTGTAAAACATATGCTTTCACAGATGCTCTAGTCTTTAAAGCAAAGAAGAATAGAAATCCCATTGCCAGTTAACCATCAGCTCCATACCCTCCTCGATCTGGAGCAGTCAGAAAGTGTTTTAAGGGACAGGGCTCTTTCTAAGCTGTCTTCATTCTTGCCTTATCCAGGAGCATGTCAAAAATATTTTTAAACAGACATGCAGAAATGACATGCAGACTGGTGGATGTTACTGATACCAGGGAATCCTTAAACCAAACAAACTAAGGGAAACTAAGACAGAACGGCTCTACGTGAAGAAGAGAACAAAACTTGGAACAGACTGAAAACGACCAATAGACTAAGAAAAAACTAACACAAATTCAAGTTGCAGAAGACAAGAAAGCTAATAATACAAGACATGCCTGGGCACTAAGCAAGACACGTGGCAAATGTAACAAGGGCAGGACGATCACGTGGCAAAATGTGACAGGACGTGGAGACAAGCAGGAACCAAAACAAAATGCAGAACCTAACATGTAACAAGAGGCAAAAAATTTGAAAATATTACATGAAGAAATGGGGGCGGCATGGTGGCGCAGCAGGTAGTGTCGCAGTCACACAGCTCAAGGGACCTGGAGGTTGTGGGTTCGATTCCCGCTCCGGGTGACTGTCTGTGAGGAGTTGGTGTGTTCTCCCTGTGTCTGCATGGGTTTCCTCCGGGTGCTCCGGTTTCCTCCCACAGTCCAAAAACACACATTGGTAGGTGGATTGGCGACTCAAAAGTGTCCGTAGGTGTGAGTGAATGTGTATCTGGGATCATTGGGCGCAAGGCGGGACTATACGCCAGTCCTTCACAGAGCAACACTCACACCTACGGACACTTTTGACTCGTCAATCCACCTACCAACATGTGTTTTTTGGACCATGGGAGGAAACCGGAGCACCCGGAGGAAACCCACGCAGACACAGGGAGAACACACCAACTCCTCACAGACAGTCACCCGGAGCGGGAATCGAACCCACAACCTCCAGGTACCTGGAGCTGTGTGACTGCGACACTACCTGCTGCCCCAACATTAAGTGTAAGGAACTCAAAAGGCAGAGTTTGCAGGAAAGAGGGTACAATTTACCAATTACTATCTTGGATTTCAGATGAGATATAGGATTAGCATGTGTCCTCATTTGGATATATTGTGTATTTTTCCATGATGTGCTATAATTTGTAGTGCGAGTGTCCTTCATTGCTGGGTGTGCTTGTGTCTACTGTCAGATCCCATTCTTCAGTTAGGCTCTGTTTATGTTCTTGGCCCTGGTTGTATATGGTTTACTGCTGTGGTGCTGTAAGTTGTGTGCTGATGTTTGGAGGACTTTGTCTGAGTGTGTCTGTTATTAAAGGGCCAATATCATGAAAAACATATCATGTGTGGGTTTTCATTTTTTAATTAAAATATTGGATGCACTCGTTTACTCATGTGTTTCTGCAGACTACTTTGAACTTGTTGCATATATGATGTCACAAAAAACAAGGTATTTAGGTATATCCATCTTTTTAGCCCACAGTATTTTATCTCCTTGCTTTTGCACTGAAGATACATGGAGTATTTATATACAGTATGTGAACTGCAGGGAAAGGGCCTGCTGGAGTAAATGCCTCTATTGTCCAGGGAAAGTTTTGTACTAGATTTTGTTTTCATTCAGTGACAAGAGCATTAGGTAGGTCAGGCCACCAGCTGAAAATGGCTGAACTCAAATGAACATTTGCCATTGAGAACATGGATTCCAAATATATGTGGCGGGTAAGAGCAGAACTTTACCCCTGCTGTAGAAGCACCAGTGTTGGGGGTTAAAAAGAAAAAACAAATCTAAACACATAGAGGTGCCAGATCCACTTAAATGGATCCGGGTCACATTAGGCATTGGAATGGGGTCTTTAAAATACAAGTGTAAGACTGCTGTTTCTCTCTCTGTGTGTGTGTGTGTGTGTGAGAGAGAGAGAGAGAGAGAGAGAGAGAGAGAAAGAAAGAGAGAGAGAGCGAAAGAGAGAGGCTCATATTGTGCAGCAAGACATTTACATTTAATGTGAAGGCTGAGGCCTTGCAGGGATATGAGTAATGGAGGACTAAATGCACATGTGCTCACTGCAGCACTTTCAACACTTTCCTCTACTCTCTGTGGTAGCTGTAATGTGTTTGAGGTGGATTCTTTATTTAATCTCTCTCTCTTTTTGTGGATCTCTCTCTTTCTCTCTCTCTCTTTTCTCTCTCTCTCTCTCTCTCTCTCTCTCTCTCTCCCTCTGTGTGTGTGTGTGTGTGTGTGTGTGTGTGTGTGTACATTTCATCATCACTTTACACACCTTATTGTTGCTGTTAGAGCAAAAACCTTATCACCATTTTGTTATTTATTTTTACATAATGTTTTGGAGAAACATGAGTGAACTCTGTGAAATTATTTTATAATTTTTTTTTCCACCCTTCCTCAAGTCAAGAATTTTAGGTGAAAACATTTTTTATGTTTGACACTGTATATAAACCTGTTGGTTTTTGTGACACTTGTATGCGTGTATATATATGCATTTGTGTGTTTATATTGCTGCTTAAATGACATTATATTATTAGACAAATATAGGACCTTTGGCAAGGGGGCTTTTCTTGGTGTTTTTCTACAGGCTGACCACCTGAAAGTGCTGCATTTGTTCTGTATTTCTTCCCTTTTCTCTTCAAATGTCTTTCTAGTTCAGAGACAGAAAATATGAGATGGCAAAATAGACTGTCAGAAGACACACTCACACTCTCTCACTCTCTCTCTCTCTCTCTCACACACACACACACACACACACACACACACACACACACCCTCAACCTCCAGGTTTTTGTTAATTTGGAGTGCGACAAGCAGATGGGTCCAGAGATATTGGATGCTCACAGAGATTTAAGTGTTAAGCCTTTAACTGTGTGCAAGAGGATGTGTCCCCTGCTTCTTCAGCAGCAAACCCTGTGTTTAGTTTAAATTGCCAGTTAATCAGGTTTTATGCAAGAGCACTGAGGCATTTTTACAGATTAAGGAACAAACACAGGAGAGAAAAGAGAAAGAAAGCAAAAAACGCATATTTCCCCTTGGCCTTTGGGCTCATTAAAAATCCCATGACATCCGTCATAACGAGATGTGGTGTTAACCCCGCTGCTCTGACCAAATTACCCAGCGTGGCCTTTATTGATCATGGCCTGCTAAAAATCCCACAGCTGCAGCTTAGCTAATCCTCTCCTCCCCACCAAATTTCTGTTGCTGTTTGAACTGCTTCATTAGCATGGTGGTGTTGTGCAGTTTTAGAGACGAGGATAGTCTCCAGGGTAGACTTTTTGAACTTTCTGAGAATTCTTGATATTTGCCTGCTTATATTCCTTTGCCACAATGTTGACATTCTCTAATATTGTTTTTCAGTTGTGTATAGGGTTGCAAAGGGGTGGAAAAAATTTCAGATACATTTCCAGTAAATTACTGGTAACTTTCCATGGGAACTTGGGAAATATTCCAAAATGTAAACTTTCCATGGAAATTTTTGGGAATTTTGGGAATTAATAGGAAATATTGAATAGTTTAAAGGAACTATATCATACACTATCTTCAATGTACATTTTTTTTTTTTGTCAACAGCAGACATGAAGGCATAATACAAATAATAACTATGACATCTTGATGCATGTGGCATTCTTCTGTTAAATAAAATGACATTAGATAAACTCTAAAGCTAATGGTCTTCAAAATGTTAAATAAATAATAAGTATTAATACTTATTAATAAGTATTAATAATTAAAAAGTATTAATAACATTTTGCGGCAAATAAAATATAGGTAGCTAGCCAATGTTAGCCTTGGTATGCTAACCTCTTGCTAGCCTGCTAGCCTTGGTAAATTAGTATCTTATACGAAATTGCTCATTAAGCTTTTCTGATTTACCAGATAGCAAGCAACTGTGAGATTACACTTTGATTGAATAATTGCTTAAATGTTTCAATGCTACAGCTGTCAATAAAAATATGAAACTCATCAAAACTTACCTGACTTTAGGTAGTCCTTTGGTTCAAATGTTTGCTTTTGGTAGTGGTGAGTGTCAGGTTTCTAGAAATCTTTTTGGACACATGCTGTACATGTGATGGAGGAATGAACAGTGCAGGGGGTTTGTCAGTGTGTAATGTGCCATGTGCCTGGGATTGAGGAGCAGCTTTGCTATGCAACTTTCTGATTATTTTTGTCAAGATTATGCTTCAGTATTTTTTCATTACTGAAAAATACTATATGTAATGAACTATATGTAAGCTTCTCACCTTCAGCTTAGAAAATTCCCTTTTTATTCCGGTTATTCTGTTATTTTCTATCTTGGTTTTGATATTGCTACTTATTTTATTATGGGGCATTAGAGATGGGCAGTATCCAAATTTTTCATACTGTCATACTATTAACTTGCTGTGGAAGTTGCACTGTCAAAGTGCACGATTCTCATATCTGTCAACACAAAGTCGTGTGAAGGGTTTTTGCGTTGTGCAGTTCAGCTCAGCTTTAGCTTCAGCTCAGCCTAAAAGTGCACTTCATTCTTCTTAACTTCATTCCTTGCTCTTTTAACCCAAACTCTGTGCTAAACTCGCAACTGTGATGGGCTACTGGGCTTGTGTTTTTTTTCCCCCACCTGTTTTCAGTGTGGCCTCACCATTCAGTGAGCTCCCACGGCACCCCCTCCCTGTGACTCTTAAATGCACATGAATGATCTCTGGCTTGTACTGAGACACTGAACAGAAATTTTTATACAGCACACGTCATAGTTTTGAAATACCCCCCTCGTTTTGTGATACCGTCAACATTTTTAAATACTGATGTATACTGCATTACCATTTTACTACCCAAATCTGGAGGTCATCTTTATACATTTCACATTTAACAAACCAAAGATGATTAATTAGATTAAACGAACACAATGGATATTTCATTCATTCACTCATTATCTCTAACCGCTTATCCAGTTCAGGGTCACGGTGGGTCCAGAGCCTACCTGGAATCATTGGGTGCAAGGCAGTAAGGTTGCAAGGCAGGGGGTGCCAGTCCTTCACAGGGCAACACAGACACACACACACACGGACACTTTTGGGTCACCAATCCACCTACCAATGTGTGTTTTTGGACTGTGGGAGGAAACCGGAGCACCCGGAGGAAATCCACGCGGACACAGGGAGAACACACCAACTCCTCACAGACAGTCACCAGGAGCAGGAATCGAACCCACAACCTCCAGGCCCCATGCCACCATGCCACCATGCCACCAATGGATATTTCATGAATGAAAAATGTTGCATTATCCATTGTGTTGCTGTAAAGGTACACTCAAATACTACCAACAACGTGCACACACACACATACATGCACATGCATGAACAGACTCACTTTTTTTGTTTTAATGGTAATGAAAAATGTCTTTTTCTGTGCTGTCACCATGAGACTGTGAGGATTGGGATTATGAAATTACTTTTAACCCCTGCTTAGTATTCTACCTAAATCTCCAATAGAATGACACAGCAGCCCAGATCCAAACACTGAATACCTGATCACACACAATTCTGCTGCAAGTATTGCTTCAGTGTCATGTGCCAATGAAAGTACTTCAGGGGAAATGTATATAAATGGTAAGCAGTGGTCATCAGACATTTATCATAGAATTACAGAGAAGATATTATGACCACGGCTGATGTTTGGGCTGAAAGGCAGATGATTGTTGTATAGATTTTTTTAATAGTTTAGTGCGGATTTTGGGTAAGGAGCTCAGTTATATTGAAATCTGAGTAAATTATGGTTTTATAACAAGTTAATAAACCAGACTTCATTTATTTCCAATTATTCTTCTGAGTGTTAATATGTAGTTTATTTCACTTTTGTTGCATTATCAGCTTTTACTTTCCAGGGAAGACTATCCTCAAAATATAGAAACAATGCTATGATGATTCAATGGAATATACAGTCAAAGGACAAATTAAAGATAAAACCTCAGTGATTAAGTGAAGGAACATAATAGGTTCCAGATGGTTGGCATCTGTATTAGAATTAAAGGAATGCTAGGTAAGATTGAATATTTTTGCTCCTGGGGCTCCCTCTAGTGCAGTTTATTTTTACAGCACTGTACTGAAATCAAGGGAGGGGTTGGTGTTTTCCTACTGTCCTCCAAAAATTACATAGTGTGGTTTCTGCAGTGCTGAGCTCAGACTAGCAATGACACAGGCTGTATTTGCTGTATTACAGGTCAGTGGAGCATGACAATGATTTTGATGCTGTAATTTTAAGGTAGAACATATTGTGAATTAATGTGTATTATAGGAATACACAGTGTTCCTTTTAAGCAATAAACCTTATTTGTGGTTTTGCTGGTTTCTGTTAATTAGCTCTGTGTGTGTGTGTTGTAACAATGTTGATGCACTATGGGTGCACATTATTTTGTTTTGTTTTAAGTTTTTATATCACTTATTATTTCATTAAGCCTGTTTTCCTGTTGGTATGAATGATGTGATGTTTCACTGCTGGACTTTGGGCTTGCCACTGTATTGAGCAACACTGTGACTGAAACCCCCTTGGGATGAGAAGGGTCTTCCCTTCTAACACTTTCTTGGACTGTTAAGTCACTCATAGCTGTGGTCTGGGAATTCTCCCCCTGCAGCGGAGAGCTGAGTGTATGGAGAGGGATAGTTTTTTTTTGTTGTTGATTGTGTATGGTAGTTCTGTGAGAAAGGTAATAAATAAAATAACGATGAGAACAAGCTATTTTCTAACAGCAGTTGTGAGGGAGAAAGATACAGACGGAAAGCAAAGCAGGAAAAGGAGAGCCTACATCCATACTCCACTGAGAGCTGATCAAAAGAAAAGTGTCTCAGAGAAAGAGAGAGAGAGAGAGATAATTGATAAAATTATCACCAGAGTGAAATGTAATGTACTTGAATTATATAAAGGGGATGTATAACCTTTCCCACAAGCTAACAGTCCCCTGTGTTGTTAAGAAAACTTTTTGTAACATGATTTAATCAAAATAATCCAAGTTTTGTGTTTACTGTTTTGAGCTACACTGCCAGAACACTAGGGCTGAATCTCAAATATCTTCCTCCACACTATATAGTACTCAATGGGGTGTAGTAGTAGTATTAGTTTTACATATCTTTAAAGTGCACTATTTAGGGAGCAGGGTGCTAATTGGAACAGAGCAAAGTTTACAAGTACAAAGCCAGTACTTTTTCTTCTGCATGTTCCACTCCATGTAGTGAGTTGTTTACTGAGATATCTGTATTTTCTTCCTTGTTCTACATTGTTAGTTCACTCTGTGATGTCAGTTTTCACCATGAGTTTGCTACTGTCTGTAGTCTCTGTAGTGTGTAGACGAGGGGTTCATTTTTCTGGACTTCTCTTCTTAGCTGGTTCCACGTATGTTCAACTGCAGACATGACGCGTTGTTACATTTCTAGAGAGGGTGGCGTCAGTCCACGGGTTGTCCACTATGTAGGTTAGATGCAGAAGCATAAATTGCCCATTACACTGTTGACTTGAAGAGTGAAGGTGATTTAACTGGAGGATGGATAATGCTGAAGAAGTTCATGAGCTGCAGTGTGCTTTGTCATTGAGCAGTGATTTAGAGATATAGTGTATAGAGCTCTCTTCACACAGCACAGCAGGCCCACATAAATCCCAGCAGCCCACACTTAAACAGCTCCCAGACAGTGTGAAAAAGCTCTGCTTTAAACCGATTTTGAAATGCTCTGCTTGAAGTATATCAACAATATAACATACCTTTGTTCTTTTTCATTCATTGTTGTGTTCTCTCTCTCTCTCTCTCTCTCTCTCTCTCTCTCTCTCTCTCTCTCTCTCTCAGGCGGATGCATCGACCAGTTTTCTGCGTGCTGCACGCTCAGGTAATCTGGACAAGGCTCTGGACCATCTCAAAAACGGAATTGACATCAACACAGCCAATCAGGTAAGTGCATCCTGCAGCTGGCATGTGTTTGCGTGTTTGTGTCTGGCCTCATATTCATTCTGTTTCTACAGGTATACCTCCAATGATAATTACAATAAGGCTGTCATGGATAGAAATCACAAATTGCCAAGGATTGTTAAATTCTGTAGTCTTTGATTTGTGATGTGACAAGCTCCTCAGTGGAAGATTTGGTGCCCTTCTGACCAAAGACTGCCTTTAGCAGATGCTCTTACACAGAGCTCTTATTAAGTACTTTGTGTTCAGTTAGAGATAGTATCATAGCTAGTACAAATAGCTTGTGTGTAAAATCACAACTCTAAATGGTTCTGGAGGAAGCGCTGCCTCTGAAGGAGCTACAGAATGTTATAGAATAGTGCTCTGCTTCCTCTGAGGCAGCAATCATGTGCTATTCAACTATGTCTTAAGGTGCATTTTCACACCCTCCTCTGCTGGATGCACGTGGGTGTAATAAGTGTTTCCTGCGCCCTCCAATTGAAACAAGAGCAAAGAGGAACTAGGCACACCTAGTTTTGCCATACCGCCATTTTTCATTCATTCATTCATTATCTGTAACCGCTTATCCAATTCAGGGTTGCGGTGGGTCCAGAGCTTACCTGGAATCATTGGGCACAAGGCGGGAATACACCCTGGAGGCGGGCTGTCATTTTCTGTCATTTCAAAAACAGGGAAAGCCCAAAATACATACCCATGTCATTGGAAGGTCTGGAGAACCTTTGGTGATTCATATGTATGTCTTAGTTTACATGTGGTATTTATTATGTGATTGTGTTATACAGAAATATGAAGGGCAGGACTAATAAACGCAAAAACGCAAAAAGCTTTGTTCATAATATATAACACCAGCATCAGTGTTTTTCTTGTTCATTTTATTTAAAAATAAATACTAAATGATCTATCACCAAATAACATTTTGTGAATCTAATGAATTACAACTACTTATGTATTAAATGTAACAGGTTAAATAATGTGGAGTTTAAGGAGGCTGTGCACAGACACAAAATGTCTCCCCACCACTTCCAACAATATTTCAGGCAAATACACACACTCAAGTGAAATAAGACAAATTCAGCAGTCCTCCTCTCTCTATGAGATAATAACGTGTGTAAATGTTGCCGAGTCATCCTGCTGAGCTTGTGAACTGCGGAGAAACGTTGTGCTACGTAAACAATGCCGAGCCATCTGACCAACGCGTATGGTGTCGCGCCAAACACAGCCCCAGAAACACCCACACAAATGGAGATTGTTCCTGTCTTATTTCCTATTGTTCAGACATGGTTTATGCCGAAGAACCTACTGTTCTTTGATTCCAACTGGGAACTAATATTTCTGGTTCGTAAACCAGTTTATGTTGGTGGAAATGCGCCGAATGGTTCCAAATTCAGTTGAACTGCAGTGTGAAATATGGCTGAAATAACAACAGACAGTGTAGTAGGGTCACTTTATTTTCTCTCTGTGGAATATGGCTGAACTAATAGTTCCTACTCGCGCATGCACGTTTCAACATTAGGAGTCAATGAGTCAGTCAGTCAGTCAGTGAAAATCACATCCATTTTGAACACAAAAAGGTAGCTTCACTCATTGCATTGTGGACTTGTCACTCAAACAAGGTGTCTTATGATTGGATAGATGCATTATATTGGTTGGATTCATTTGCATAAATGTCAGAGGAAGCAGAGCAATGTTATATAACATTCTGTAGCTCCTTCAGAGGCAGCAATCATAACTCAAAGGTGCAAATTCTTCAGAATCTGCCTCTGAGGCAGCAGAGCATTATAACAGCTTCCTATTAGGCAATGAATTACATTAACTGCCATTCAAGTAAAACAAAATGTACTATATTGCACATTTATTCTTTCAAAGTAATTTCTGTTAAACACAAGGGTTCAGGAGGAACTTTACTGGTTTATGGCGTAGTATTTGAAAATCTCTGCCCAGTGCATTTTAACCAATCACATTTATCCCTTCCTGTTGCCTGGAAACACATTACAGTCCTTCTGCCTCAAAGGCAGCTCTGCCTGCAAAACCACTTTGAGTAGTGATTTTGCACATGTGTACAAATAGGTTAGAGTCTAAAATTGCCCTTGAACTCAGACACTGCTGGAAAGGAGCCAGTACTGGTATCTAGAAAGAATGATGGGAAATTAAACACAAACCAAAGTAATATCTAGTGAGTGTTGTTAATTATGCGTTCACATCTAGAAGAAGATTTAAGTATAGCATATGTGCAAATACGATGCATTTCAAAGAAACCTCACTTAAGTGATTAATAAAGAGAAGGGTCTTCAGTCTGCCTTTGAAGACTGTGAGGGAGTCAGCTATTCAGGAGCCAGTGGGAGTTCACTCCACCATCTGGGAACCAGGACAGAGAAGAGTCTTGACGTTTGTCTTTCAGGCATCTTGAAGGATAGTGGGTTATATCTGGCTGTACTTAAAACGTGAAGGGCCCCAGCGATGTCAGAATGGTCATGTTATTTTTAAGAAAAATAAACCAAAACAATTTTATTAATACATTTTCCATACATAAACAACTACCACTAATTATTTATTATATTATTGGTATTTGTCTGGGGCGGTAGTGTCACATTCACACAGCTCCAGGGACCTGGAGGTTGTGGGTTCAAGTCCTGCTCCGGGTGACTCTCTGTGAGGAGTTTGGTGTGTTCTCTGGGTGCTCCAGTTTCCTCCCAGTGCTCAAAAACACATGTTGGTAGGTGGATTGACGACACACAAGTGTCCATGTGTGTAAGTGCCGCCCTGTGAAGGACTGGCGCCCCCTCCAGGGTGTGTTACTGCCTTGCGCCCAGTGATATCGGGTAGGCTCCAGACCCACCGTGACTCTGAATTGGAAAAGCGGTTACAGACAATGAATGAATTAATGGTATTTGTCTGCATTTTAGAAATACTGATGACATTCAATATATATTCAGGAAAGTCATTCATACATTCATTCATTATCTGTAAGCGCTTATCCAGTTCAGGGTCGCGGTGGGTCCAGAGCCTACCTGGAATCATTGGGCGCAAGGCAGGAATACACCCTGGAGGGGGCTGCTGAGGAAAGTGTATTGAAAAATACTTTATTTTTAGGTAAAATACAGGAAGTAACAAGACTAAGCCATTACTGCGTTTTAATCAGCTTTTACTGAACCCTTAAAATGACACAAAGTAAGAATGCAAGGGAACGACCAGCAATGTGGGCTGGGTGTATGGGACTGAAAGAGCCTTTTATTCACTATCCACCCTAAACACAGGATGATTAATAACTCCCTGCCAGCGAAAACTATCACACAACAATTCCAACACACACAAACACAAATCCCCCCAAAACACTAAACTAATGAAAATTCCCCCGCAAGCTCCCCAGCCCCTCCCATGCCCTGAGCCACTGCAATATACTCTTATATTGCCCAGCTGTTTTCAAATGTATGAGTTAGGAATTTATGCATATTGGAAATGGTAAAATCCTATGTATGTGTGTGTGAGGAAGAGTTTGTTCCCCTGTGTTTCCTGGGTCTTTTAGTGCAGCTGTGTTTACCCTGTCATTGCTATGATGTGTTCTGTGCTGTAATGAGTAAATGGCTGTAATTAATTATACCAGCACGTCGTCTTGTCTTTTTTAAATCTTGCTTGCTGCCCATGCTTTTTGGCAATGTTCTTGCATCATCACACAAAGTTAAGGCTAAGAATAGAGAACTGTGATGTTGAAGAATAGAGATGTGGCTATGTTTAGAGCTCAGAGACGCGTTGGTGAATGGATTTATGTTTGGCTGGCTTACAGCATACAAAGCACTGTAAATGAACACCCACTTCATACGCCTGCAGCCTGAACACACTGAGCAAACAGACACAAAAACACACACACACACACACACACACACACACACACACACAGTTCATCATTCACAGACAAACTCTCAATAGCTGTCAGCAAGAGTCTTTATAACTAAATTCAATATGGCAACCTAAAGTTAAACACTACGTTCCCCTTTAAAGCAAAGGAACACTTGAGTATGGCCAGATATTTGCAAAAGTTTGGTCACTTTTGGTCAAATGTTTTGTTGATATCCTGTTTGGGGAAACACATTGCTACATCTGCACATTTTAATAAACAGTTGCTACTGATTTGAATGTAATATTAATTGGGAAAAAAATGTTCTTCTCACCTGATAGATAGCTAGGAATCAATCACACACAATACTGTGAGTATGTGAGAGTAAGTCAAGCACACTTCTTCTGAGACATGCACAGTAAATGTAGCTACCATTTTCAAATGGTCACTAATTTAATGCTGCTGGACTGCTCAACACATTCAGTTGCGAATGCTCACTGCTCAGATCAGATGCCCACATGCTGTGGCCTGGGATGAAGGGAGAAAGGGGTCATCCTATCCACCCAGAGAACAAAGCCAGTTGTGCTTTCTTGGATAACTGAGTCATCACCGGGGATCAAACCAGCGATCTCCTCTTCTTCACATTTCAAAAGACAGTTACTATTTATTACTATATAATGTATTCTGGGGGAAAATGACTATGCTTCCCCAGAAATTATTCACAAAACAGCTGTAGCAAAGGCAGTTGATATAGAACATCATTACATGTAGATGTTTAAAAAGATTAAAACGTGCTCTAAAAAAATCAAATTAAATCTCTACAAATTATTGTGTTAATCATTTTAAATAATACAAAATATAATGTTTTTTTTGTGTGCTTTTATGTACATCATTAAAACACTTTTATAGATTAATACACATTAATACACATTCTATAGATTAGTAAATAAACAAGGTTGCAAGTTCTCTGTGCATGCAGTATTTTGTGTACTGCATTCAGAAATTAGTACATCGTCACATTGTCAAGGTAAGAGAAATATTCCATGAGTTTCTGTAAGCCCTGAGGGTGAAGTACAGTCTGCGGTCTAGCTCCGAATAGTTCTTTTTGACAACACTAGTCTGAAAACCTGAGCTTGGGACTGAACCAGAGCCATATTTCTAAGCAAACTATATAGTAGTGGAAGCAAGTAAGCAGGTGAACCAGCAGGATTTGGGCTTTCATTGTGTAGCAAGATCCAGGGGCAGCACACAACAGCAGACAAATTTCATGCTGATGGTGAGCCTCCAACAACCACCACATCTCACTACACACTAAACCCAAACACACACGCAAA
This sequence comes from Hoplias malabaricus, assembly GCF_029633855.1. NCBI lineage: Eukaryota > Metazoa > Chordata > Actinopteri > Characiformes > Erythrinidae > Hoplias > Hoplias malabaricus. The sequence goes on along the minus strand of NC_089814.1, from coordinate 13,310,240 downwards.
CACCTTAACAACAGTGATACAGTTAAACCCCCAAATAAACCCCTAAATAGTAACCGGTGGATGTCACTGTGCTTTTTGGTAACCCCCATGAATCCTAGTCCCACCCAGTCTCCACACACCTGTGCGGTTAAGGGCTGTATGCCCTTGTCATCCTCAAACACCTACACACTCAATGGTAAACCATTCTGGTTGCCGGTTGGTTGAAAGAACCTGTAATTCTTGATGTGTGGTCCTTTTGGAATGTACTTTTAAGACATTCTTATCATTTATCGGATTAATTCTGGAGGAAATAATCGTTAGTCTGAATTTACATTATAATCCACAATTCTGCTTACCAGCTTTGTTTCACTCTGTGCACCTCTCAGTCGTTTTTGCTTTGCCCTTGAGGAGCTCACAGTACTGATGCCACATGGTAACACAAGGGCAACAGGACAGGGCATTCTCATTACTGTACAAGCATCTGGTGTGTAGTTGAATCATGAAGTGAAACGTCTGTAGCCCTGTAATCTATCTCATAAACTACCCCTCACTCTCTTGGGACTGCATTAACCATGATATCAAAGTGTGGTCCATACACAGCTTGAAACAGGCACCGTGCAGCTAACAACACACTGTGCAACCACCATAGCTAACACCGCTGAAATATGCCCTAGCTCTTTCAACCCCACTCTGGATCCAAAAGAGAACAGTGCAAATGCTCTGATCATAAGTGTCAGTGTCCACAATGGATTCACATTTAATCTACAACCAGTCCACCTACCAACGTGTGTTTTGGGCTGTGGGAGTAAACAGGCGCACCCGGAGGAAACCTACGCAGACACGGGGAGAATAGACCAAATTCCTTACAGACAGTCACCCGGAGCAGGGCTCAAATCCACAACCCCAGGACCCTGGAGCTGTGTGACAGCGACACTACCTCCTGCTCCACTGTGCTGTCCCTAGACCAGCTCATGTGATAATACTGATGAGCTTATGTAAGAATTTGACGCTGCTTCTGAGGGGAAGGGAGATGATAGCAGACCACTGAACTGGAGACATGGGTTTAATGACTTTTTTGATTTATGATGCCTGAACTAATGCTAAAAACAGAATTCATGTTTAGTAAAAGTTTGCAGAAAATTCTTAACTTTTTGAGAACGCTTATTATGAAGAATATGCTCATATTAAATGCATTTGAATAGAATTCATTTTGTTTTAATAGAAAACAACCTTTTTTTCAACTTCAGACGTTAAATTTAGGCCATTAACATAGACTGTATATAAGACTCTTAGATACAGTCTATGGCCATTACGTAGTGGCTCTGTGTTCTGAGCTTCAACCAATCACAGTTCAGTATATTTAAATATTTAAATGAGAATATTACAGTTACAGAGCTGAACATTCCCTGTTAGAAACACATTTTTATGTTGGCTAAAATATCATTTATTTTTAACTACTATACTATGGTACTACTCTACTGTACATAGCCAGCAACTTTTTTGGAGACTCTTTAATATGGAAGTATTTTACTGACAATACTTTAAATAATAGAACAGATTGAATAGAAACTATTTAATGAATACTTACTGATATAAAAAAATGTGTGCCATTTTTCCAGTTTGTACTTTTTGATAGTTGATGTAAACTCTCTAACCAATAATGTCATCATTGTGGAGAGAGAAATGTAATTAAAACATGTTCAATTACCCAAATTCAATTCCAAAACATTCAGTTTTGAGTATCATTCATTAATTCAGTGTCTATAACCACTCAGGGTCAAGGTTTCAGTTTTGTTAAATTACATGGAATTCTTTGAAAATACAGCTTAGATTTGTTTTGGGATGAGATATCTATGTTCTTACTTACAATATCTGATCTATCATATCAATCATCTCTGCTGTCTGCAATTCTAACCAAGCTTTGCATTGCATCACACTTAAACATTCTCTAATTTTTTTTTGCAACCTATGCATTCCAGCCTTCAAAATCTGCTCTTGAGGGATGAAAATTTGAGGAGTCATGTTGCTGAACTGTGACTCTTCATCATTAAGCTTCTAAGGCACTGCAAATATTATTTCATTATCCCCACCCCCACCCTCCATTCTCACACACCTCTTCATCTCTATCTCTGTGCGCATGCTTAGTACAGCTGCAATATGGAGCTTGTTCTCTCACTGACACTGCGGTAAGAGGGGATTCCAGTGTGCCTAGCATAGCAGAGCCCCCATATGGCCATCATGAGACACACACGAACACAGGATTTTCAAAAAGCAGAACCTATCAGCAAGATAACTAAAGTTAAATCTCACACCTGTTCTGTGAAAAAGTGCCAACTAGTCATATTTACTTATACATCAGTGTTTCTCATCCCCAATCATTCCCCACCTCAGAAAAGGAATTTTTGTGCCCCACCTGTACTATATCGCCCCAAATAATGGCAATAAAATAAACATGCAAGTTTGCAATTTTCTAATTTATTTAAGTAACACCAACTTCTATCTCTACATCAGTAGCTTAACATTGTAACACCAGATACAGCATCAACACCAATGTTCAAAAATACAGACAATTGGCCACTAATTAAACTGTGCTTCAGTTTCTTACTTGTGCAAAAATGAGCAAAAGGCAGGTGCAAGGGCGTAGGAGTGAGTTTGACATTGGTGGGGGAAAATATTTGCTGAGTCAAAATATTAGATAGCTATGAGCTGATTCCTATGTCCTGTGCAGATAAGGCAGTAAAATACTGCATTCATAATTATGTGGAACAGCATTTGATTAACATTAACCTTAGAGAGTGAGGCTGTATCACAGCAACACTACAGAAAGCACTACTACACTACAGAAAGCACTACTAAGTGTGGAAGGGTGGTGTGTATATATATATATATATATATATATATATTCACACTATTCAGTGCTAGCAGTGTGCAGTTTGGGACACGGCCAGAGACTAACATTAACTTGCTGCATGTATAGAGTTCTTTCTCACAACCGGAAGCAACTCTCAGATTCTCCTGTGTTACACTAACAGTTATATACAAGCCGTTTTATAACTGTACTTAGCCTTCATTGTTAACTGTTGTGCTCTTGTTACTGATGTCAAGCCCAGAGCTGGTAAACACTAACTTTATAAACCAGACTGTGATGGTGAATTGAAGGCCAGTGAAGCTGATGATTGGAGCAGCTTTACATTTGAACAGGTGCCTTAACGAATGCCAAAAAAAGAATCACACTGTGTCTGACTCACAGCCAAAACACGTTAATATCAGTGGCGCATTTTCAAAAAAAAGTTTTGTGAAATAAAAGCCTATTTTGCTTTCAGACAAGCTACGTTTTCCTGAGGCCCCATCTAATGCTCTTTTATTATATGTAAGGGCTATTAATGAATCTATTCTGAGTGGATGCTTTTTAAAGACACATTTACATTGTTTGTACCTTTGGTGACCAATAATGCACCTCTACCGTTACTACCGTGAACCGTCCAGGACACCTGTACTTGAGTATGGTATCTCTACTTACCTCTGGTTAAAGAACTATATCTGTTAATATATGTTTAAAAACTTAAAATTGTTTACAGTAATGTTATAATAAGTGACAATTTAATTTATTAATAAATCCAATACTGTATTTTTCAGCAGTCTACTGATCTCACTCACTATCAATATCAATATATGGCAGGTTTTTTTACTCCAAGAACTGTGCATGATTTTATCTCCATGTGCTGCTTAATGAGTTTCACTTTCACAGTCACTTTGCTGTTTGGTCAGATATTTTTAGCTTGCCTATCTGATGGATAGATGAGCAGAAGCAGAGGTATAGAAGTGCTTGGCTTTGGATTTTAACAGTTTTTATTTGCTCTCTTTTTGGCAGAATGGACTTAACGGGTTACACTTGGCTTCTAAGGAAGGCCATGTTAAGATGGTGCTGGAGCTATTGCACCATGGAATTGACCTTGAGACCACCACAAAGGTACCCACAATTAATAATGTCTGTGTGCAGTTTTCCTGATGATATATGTATGTCTGACCACAATGACCATTATACTCTACTATTCCTTCTGTGTGTCAAAGAAAGGGAATACTGCCCTTCATATTGCTGCACTGGCTGGTCAAGAGAAGGTTGTTGCTGAGCTGGTTCACTATGGTGCCAATGTCAACGCCCAGTCTCAGGTCAGTAAGTCCCAGAGTAATATAAAGGAGCCTTCGGGCTTGATGTTGGCATATGACGTCTAGACAAAAAAGATGAAGTGTGTTTTCTCTTTCATCTCACCTTTGTAGAAAGGTTTCACTCCCTTATATATGGCAGCACAGGAGAACCACTTGGAAGTAGTGAAATTTCTTTTGGAGAATGGAGCCAATCAGAGCCTTCCAACTGAGGTGAGTGGCAAAACATGTCACCAATTAGCAGTGGTGTAACAGATGACAGATTATCCTTGATTCTTATAGACCCCCCACCCTCAATTCAGGATGCATATGAACTACAAATTATTCACCAAGGTTTAATCGTAACAGTGTGGAATTCAGTTTTACTGCCACTGGTACTTTTTACAGTAATTCCCTAAATCTTCGCTTCAGTGAAAACATACAGATTGAGCAGCTGTGAGTGTGTGGATAAAACTGTTGTTGTTGGTAAACACTGTGCCAAAAAAACAAAACAAAACAGAAGACACGACATCCAGCATGAGCACACATCTGAAATAACATAATTATTTTGTGCCTTAGCATTTAATATGTAATATAATGAAGGATAAAATAGGAGCACAGTTGCTCCACTCCACCCCTTAGTAAAAATAAAATCACTAAGACAAACTAACAGAAGAAAGTGTCAAAGTAAAAGTCACTAATACAAAGAAAGCATTCATTCATTCACTCCTTGTCTGTAACTGCTTGTCCAGTTCAGTGTCGCGGTGGGTCCGGAACCTACCCGAAATCACTGGGCACAAGGTGGGGACACATCCTGGAGGGGACGCCAGTCCTTCACAATGCAACACCCACACACATTCATTCACAGACTCACACCTACGGACACTTTTTGAGTCGTCAATCCACCTACCAACGTATGTTTTTGGACCGTGGGAGGAAACCCACGCTGACAGAAAGTCACCTGGAGCGGGACTTGAACCCACAACCTCTAGGTCCCTGGAGCTGTGTGACTGCGACACAACTTGCTGTGCCACTGATAGCTAAAATTACTTTTTTACTGATGCAAAAACCCTATTTGTGACTCAGTAAACATGATTTGATCCTAACCTTGAATTCTATGATTTATTGCTCCATTACCAATAAGGACAAAGTATCTAAAAATTCCTTTGTCAGTAGCACTTTTATTTTATTGACATGTCACACAAATGTGAATGCTATAGAGTGCGTTAGAAACAACAGATGATGCATGTATTTATGAAAAAGATTTGGGTGACTTGACTTTTGGTGCTTGCTCAGTGTTTCACAGCTTTGAAGCTGAAGTGCTAAATTAGGGAAGCATTATTTGGACTCATATTTTGGAACATATTTTGACTTATAATCTACATTTCAGGTAAATATGGTAGTGCCTAAGACTGGTTGTTTTTTTGTCACTGGGCATTTAGAAACAAGTGATATGGCTTTTACAATTGGCTTTTTTGAAAATCACATTTATAATACCTATTTCATTCTCAAAATGTTTCTTCAGTAATTTATCTGTGTGCACCCTCTGTGGATCAGTTCTTCTTATAATTGTATCTCCTCTGTCTGGTTTATATTAGGATGGATTCACGCCGCTGGCTGTAGCTCTGCAGCAGGGTCATGAGAATGTTGTGGCTCTCCTCATTAACTATGGCACTAAAGGCAAAGTGCGCCTGCCTGCCCTTCATATCGCTGCACGCAATGACGACACACGCACCGCAGCTGTGCTGCTGCAGAATGATCCCAATCCTGACGTCCTCAGCAAGGTACCACCAGAATGTGTGTGAGTGTGTGTGTTGTTTTGTGCAAGACCTATCCTGCTGAGTTCATTGTGAAGGATTATAATTCAGTGCCTTATCAGGACAGCAGTGATGACCACATCAAAACAAAAATGAGATATTTATAGGCAGTCAATATGATATTGATGAATTTGTCCAAAACAAGTGCACTTAGGTTATCATCACAGATGCTGATGCAAGAATGTATGGAATTTAACACCATTTAATGCTTGTCCTGAGTACACATAGATAAATAAACAATTCTGTCTTGTTCTGTCATGTTCTTATTCTCTCTCACTGTAGACTGGATTTACTCCTCTCCACATTGCAGCACATTATGAGAATCTGAGTGTTGCACAACTGTTGTTAAACAGAGGAGCCAATGTCAACTTCACACCTAAGGTTGGTGCTCCATCCTTTTTTGATAAATGTGATTTTCACAGTATTTTCCCAATTCTATGTCTAATTTTACCTTTTTTTCTCACTGTACCATTTGGCAATTAGCTGTTGTTAAATCCTATGTGTCTATGAACTGTTTGTATATATTCAACTAAATATTTGTCTGGAATATCACAAGAACTCAAGCTTAGAAATAATTAAAAAATAAACATTATTTAATAAATTATTACATAAACATATTATTTAACATGAATTGAACAAAACATAAACACACAAAAAGACAAACCCCATATGTTAAATGTAACAAAGCTTGAGTATGGCTTTAGGATACACATTTCCAATACCCATGTCTGTTACAGGTATCTGCCTAGCATTTAGCATTTTTACATAATTTAAAACAAACAAACATCATTTTTCACAAGTTAGCACAGTTCCCTGGGGTCACTTTTCTTACCCTGTGCAAACAGCCTTTGTTCAGAACGACTGGTTTAAGACATAGTTGAGAATGAGAATGAAAATGTTTATATTCTAGCACCCAGGTGTGAGGTGCCAGAAGAACGCAGGATTTTTGCATTGTTTTCTGTCTTCTCCATTCCTGTTTTCACAGTATTTAATCACTATTTATTTTCTCCTAGCGTATGCTCATTTTTGCTCTGTTTAACCTTGATGCACTTGCACATAAACATGGGTTCAATGCTGTGACTGGAGAGACTCAGGCAGGACTACTCTGAAGATGCAGCACAAAATAAGGATAATAAAATTGTCCATCTAGCTTGGTCTCAGCATTGGCATATTGTGAATTTGTTGGCCTGCCATGATACTGCCCCAGTCTGATAGCTAGCATATCTTAGCTAGCCAGTTAGTATTCTCCTCCAAGTGTGTTGTGCTCTCATAATGTGTTAGCAGCTGTTAAACAGACGTGGAAGCTGGCTTCACATATTTTACAAGATGCATTTGCTAGTCCCCAACTTTCTAGCTTGATTGTACTGTGTGAAAAAGGGGAGCTAGCTAATGTGACATTTTCAGAATGCTTAGAACACACTGTGAATCGTTCATGCTACATTCAGATTAAATTTTGGATTTTCAGGCTTTATACATTTCAGCTAGAAAGCAACATCCATACAAGGGAATATTGTTTGCAACTTGCTAGCCATCTAATATTAATTATATGAGTGATCACTAACTAATATTCAGGTCTGTAATTTTCTTTTCTTTTTTTTATTTTTAGTTGGCACTTTCTATCACTGGAGTAAACAACATTAAGAGGCTAAATGAATCTGCTGTTTTGTGTTTCTTTCCCTTCCACATTGTCACTCTCAGAATGGCATCACTCCGTTGCATATTGCTGCCAGAAGGGGGAATGTGATCATGGTCCGACTGCTCTTGGACAGAGGGGCTCAGATAGATGCCAGAACAAAGGTATTTTTGTATTTCTTTTTGCTTATGCCTCCAATACTGGGATACAAAATCTTACAGCGCTTAATAATCAGATACAGTGTGAAATTTCTGCAAAGTAGACTGCTGAGTTATTTATGTCTAGCTTACAGAGGGTGACCTATTTATTTCCTCCTGGGAGGAATCAGGTATTTTCTCGTAGTTGGTGCCAAAATATGAACAACATTTTAATGATGGATTACAAAGAGAGGAAAAAACATTTGCTTTTAGCATGATGTCCAGCAGGAGTTCACTCTCAGTGTATAACATACAAAGGCTTTAGCTCCCAGATAAATTCCTAAAAACTGGTGGGTGAAGAGGATTGCGATGTATATTCTTAATATTCTTAATCCAATTTTTCATCAGTGTCTAAGTCTCTTTTGTTCATTTCAGGATGAGTTGACCCCATTGCACTGTGCAGCCAGGAATGGCCATGTACGGGTCATTGAGATCCTCCTGGACCAGGGAGCTCCCATTCAAGCCAAAACTAAGGTGACTCTGCAGTAATACCATATGTGTATAACAGACCATATGTCCTTTGGAAACGGTGGTCCCTATTTGTTGATCCTTATTAAAGGTTCTGAATTGCATGTTGGCTATGTTTTCCAGACCATTCATGCATCCACTCCTAAACTAAATTTAGGTGAAATTAGAGTACCTCGGCTCAACCCGGTATATAATGATAGGTCAAGTTTTCTAGTAGAATCACCCTACTCCTCTGAACTGGTTTTCTCTTCTGTGTTTTCTTGTGCAGAATGGTCTTTCTCCGATCCACATGGCAGCACAGGGTGATCATATGGACTGTGTGCGACAGCTACTGCAGTACAACGCAGAAATTGATGACATCACTCTGGATCATCTCACGCCTCTACATGTGGCAGCACATTGTGGCCATCATCGCATGGCCAAAGTGTTGCTGGACAAGGGGGCGAAAGCCAATGCTCGAGCCCTGGTCAGTCCTGCTCTCCTTCTCTCTGCCTCCAGCTCTTCTCTTTAGACTATTTTCCTTGCTCTTTACCCATTTTAACCCTTTATGGTAAAATAAATGTTGAGATGTATGTGATTGTGACATGTGACTTTTTGCTTTGTCAGAATGGCTTCACTCCTCTGCACATTGCCTGCAAGAAGAACCATATGCGATCCATGGACCTCCTGCTCAAGCACTCAGCATCTTTGGAGGCAGTGACTGAGGTCAGATTTCTTGCTGCTGCTAATGTGATATATTCCAGACCTTTATTATCTGTTGTGTACATAGTAGAGCTGCGATTATTAATATAACCGATTAATTAAGTATTGTGTGATCACATTTTTCAGAAATATTGCAGTTTTGGATGATGTTTAACATTGCATTATAAAAGATTATGTATTTATTCTTCCTGAATACTAGTACTCTATTCTAAAAGTATGTTTTTCAAACTAAAACAGCTTGTTTTGATTTGGCTGTGTTGATCTGTTTCTCTTAAAATTATGCCAGAAAGAACCTTATACAGTATTGTAAGAAGGAGCCACAAATAAACTACACAGGAAACAAAATATTTTTATTCATTTATTCATTCTTTTTTATGTGAAGCTTATCCAGTTCAGGGTTGCAGTGGGTCCAGAGCCTACCCAGAATCACTGGGCGCAAGGCAGAAACACACCCTGGAGGAGGCGCCAGTCCTTCACAGAGCGACACACACTCAGAAATTCACTCACACCTACTGATATTCCAATCCACTTACAAACGTGTGTTTTTGGACCGTTGGGAGTAAACCGGAGCACCCACGCGGACACAGGGAGAACACACCAAACTCCTCACAGACATGTGAGTCATAGAAGCGGGACTTGAACCCACAACCTCCAGGTCCCTGGAGCTGTGTGACTGTGACACTACCTGCTGCGCACCCGTGCCGCCCCAACTCATTATTTAAAAAAATTATAAGTCTGAAAAACACATTTTCATGTTTTTTATATCTGTATACCCTGATCAGCCATAACACTTCCTTGTTTCTACACTCACTGTCCTTTCTCTGAGTTCCACTGATCATACAGGAGCACTTTGTAGTGTTAGAATTAAGGAGTATATCCCAGGGCAGCATGGTTGTGTTGCTGTCACACAGCTCCAGGGACCTGGAGGCTGTGGGTTCAAGTCCCGCTCTAGGTGACTGTCGGTGAGGAGTTTGGTGTTTTCTCCCTGTGTCCACGTTGGTTTCCTCTGGGGGCTCTGGTGTCCTCCAACGGCCCAAAAAACACACATTAGTAGGTGGATTGGTGACTCAAATGTGTCCATAGGTGTGAGTGAATGTGTGAGTGTCTGTTGCCCTGCGAGGGACACGCAGCCCCTCCAGAGTGCATTCCTGCCCTCGCCCAGTGATTCCAGGTATGCTCCAGACCCACCGCGACCCTGAACTGGATAAGCTGTTTCAGACAATGAATGAATGAGTATAGCCCATTTGTTGCTCTGTTTTCATTATTTCCCCACTTTCACCCTGTTCTTCAATGGTCAGGACCCCTACAGGACTACCACAGTAGTTACCACAGTAGGTATGATTTGGGTTGTGAGGCATTCTCAGCACTGCAGTGACACTGACGTGGTAGTGGTGCATTAGTGTGTGTTGTGCTGGTAGGAAAGGATCAGACACAGCAGTGCTACTGGAGTTTTTTAAACATTCTGTCGACACACTGTCCACTCTATGAGGCACACCTACCCCATTGGTCCACCGCGTGGATGTAAAGTCAGTGACAGTACCTCATCTGTCGCTGCAGAATTTGTGTTGATCTTTCTCTAGTCCTTCTATGGTGGACACAGGATGCCATCCACAGAATGTTTTGGCTCTATGGTTTCAGTTGGTCTTAGTCCAGCAGTGACACAGAGGGCTTTAACACCAGCAGCACTGCTGTGTCTGATCCACTTGTACCAGCACAACATACACACTATCACGACATTAGTGTCCCTGATGAATGATCTACCACCAAAATCATACCTTCTCTGTGATGGTCCTTTGGGGGTCCTGACCATTTGAAGAACAGGGTGAAAGTGAGCAAACCATGTAAACAGAGCGACAGATGGACTCCAGTCTGTTATTGTAGAACTACAAAGTGGTCCTGTAGGGTCAGTGGATCTGAGAGAATGGGCAATGAGTGTGGAACCAATGAGGTGGTCATAATGTTATGTTTGATCGGTGTGTGTGCATAGGCTATTGACTGCCCAGTTCTTCTATCAACACACTAAACAAAACATTTTCACGCTTGCTTACATTCCTTGTAGATGACCATGATTACACCAGAAATAAAATTGTGAACATATTTTTTCTTGCAGTTGATTTAAAAAATGAACAACTCTTGAGATTCAGCTCTCTGTTTGATGTTATTGTCTGTTCTTTTGTAGTCGGGTCTAACTCCACTCCATGTGGCTGCATTTATGGGGCACCTCAATATTGTGAAGAGTTTGCTGCAAAGAGGAGCTTCCCCAAATGCATCTAACGTGGTGAGTGTGTTCCCCAAACCTTATTCATGAATAATTATTACATTGTTACTTATACACTACTGGTCAAAAGGTTAGGTTTCAGTAAATAAATGAATGGAATTTCAGCAAATTAAATCAGAAATGCCTTTTTGAGTAATGTCTTAAGAATTGAAAAAAGCATGATATTTTAAAATATTTTTCAATATGTTTATTGCTAACTGTTTTTGCATTTTAAACTGGATTGCATTTTAACTTAATATAAAAACAATGTCAGTAATCATAATAATAATATTCAACCCTCCAAGATTTATCATGATATTTATTGTTTATTGACTCATGCCACTCAGTGTCTTACAGTGAATAGTGCAGTAATTTATTGATGCATCTGTTGGTGTGATTGTAGAAAGTGGAAACTCCTTTGCACATGGCTGCTCGAGCAGGGCATTGTGAAGTTGCTCAGTTTCTGCTGCAGAACTCTGCACAGGTGGATGCTAAAGCTAAGGTAGGCAAGTACAAGCACAACAAAGCCATATGGAGAAGAGGATACAATTACACAGACACATAGGAATCTGGAAGATCAGTTGAATCTCTTGATAAAACCACATTCTGTCTACCACTGGCTGTTTCTTTCATTCTCTCTCTCTCACTCTGTCTCATGCTCTGTCTCCCTCACTTCCTCCCTCTCCAGGACGATCAAACTCCATTACACTGTGCAGCGAGGATGGGCCATAAGGAGTTGGTGAAACTGCTGTTGGAACATAAGGCCAATCCTGACTCAGCCACAACAGCTGGCCACACCCCTCTGCACATCGCTGCCCGAGAGGGACATGCACAGACCACACGTATTTTATTAGATGGCAATGCTCAACAAACCAAAATGACAAAGGTTATGCGGCTATTCTGTCCTGTATTGTTTTGATTTCTATTGCATTTGGTTATGTATGTATTAGTATGTATTTATGTGTGTAATGCTATGTTTCCAAACAGAAAGGGTTTACTCCCCTCCATGTGGCATGTAAATATGGAAAAGTGGATGTAGCAGAACTGCTTCTGGAAAGAGGAGCCAATCCCAATGCAGCAGGAAAGGTAAAGCAGTATCCCACACTGACCACAAAGCTGATCAGAGCAGATATCGGTCATTGAGTGGGTGTGTGAGTCTGTGACACACAGCAGTTACTGACTGAGAGCACGTGTCTCTCCTTGCAGAATGGGCTGACCCCTTTGCACGTAGCCGTCCATCACAACAATCTGGATGTGGTCAAGCTGCTGGTCAGCAAGGGTGGATCTCCACACAGCACTGCTCGAGTAAGATTCACCCTCCTAAAAATGGGGCTGTCCAAAATGGTAACTTAGTAGGAGAATGCAAGACTTTTTAATGTGAACTAACATAGCTACAATTTTCTCTTTTCGGTTTTGACAAGACGTCTATCAACATTTGTCTGTAGAGTCATAAAGAATAACTAGAAACTCTTTTCATGGCTTTCTTTGCTTGTGCCTCTCTTCCAGAATGGTTACACTCCTTTGCACATTGCTGCTAAGCAGAATCAGCTGGAGGTGGCTAGCTGTCTGCTGCAGTATGGAGCTAACTCCAACGCTGAGTCACTGCAGGGGGTCACCCCTCTCCACCTGGCTGCTCAGGAAGGACGGCCGGACATGGTTGCTCTCCTCATCTCCAAACAGGCCAATGTCAATCTGGGCAACAAGGTCTTAACATACCATCCACACTGCTCAGAATGTACATGATTTCTACGGTGTAAACAAATGTACCGCTTCCAAAAATGAAGTTGTTGCAAAGTTTATTTAACTTTCTTATAAAGGAAAGTTGTATCATCACATGCTTACTTAATGCAACTGCAGTTTAATATGTTACTTTTCATAATATTTAACACACTGATCAACCATAACATTATGACCACCTCCTGGTTTCTACATTTACTGTTCATTCTCTCAGCTCCACTGACCATTCAGGAGCACTTTGTAGTTCTACAATTACAGACTGTAGTCAAACTATTGCTCTGTATAAATTGTTAGCCTCCACCCTATTCTTCAGTGGTAAGGACCCCCCAGGACAGGGCAGGTATGATTTGGGTGGTGGATCATTCTCAGATCTGCAGTGATGCTGATATGGTGTTGTTGTTGTTAGTGTGTGTTGCACTGATATGACTGGATCAGACACAGCATGGCTGCTTGTGTTTTTACAACCCTCTGTGTCACTGCTGGACTGAGAATAGTCCTTACTTCCATATACATTTAAAATTCAAAGATGGCAAACGTTTTCTGTGCTCTGTACTCTTGTTGCCAGGGTAATAATGCAGTATTTCTGTGTCTGGTGTATAGAATGGTTTGACCCCACTGCACCTGGTGGCCCAGGAAGGACATGTGGGCATTGCAGACATGCTGGTGAAGCAAGGTTCCTCAGTCTACGCAGCCTCAAGGGTAAAAACACACACACACAAAAACATGCATGCCGACCCACACCCACACACACATGCCATTTTGCATTTATCATTCCAGAAATCCTTACAGAATACTGTCTCTAAAAACGTGTATGAGGCAGAAATGGTGTTTGTGAGGAAGTCCCACAGAGTGAGTCAGCAAGCAGCTTTTAATGAACCTCAATGAAATTGGGAGTTCATGACAAAACAGGAGTAGCTCGTCTTTGGCCTTTACCCCTTTATCACATGTCTCTTGTTCCCCTGGTGGATTGCCCTGTCTCTCAATCGATGGTCTGAAAATAGAAACAAGACCCTAGGCACTGTCACACTGACTTTCTCTCCTGTCCGGAAATCTCCAGAGAAAATATGAGATATAAACAGATATGAGAAACGGATGCTCATTCCCTCTCCTCTTTTTCTCACATTTTTCTCTCCCTCCCTCTCTCTCAAGAGTAAACACTCCTATCCTTTTTTTTTCTCTGTCTCAGATGGGCTACACACCCTTACATGTGGCATGTCACTATGGCAACATAAAGATGGTGAAGTTTCTTTTGCAACAGCAGGCCCATGTAAACAGTAAGACCCGAGTAAGTGTGAAACTCTCACCCAAGCATCTAGAGGCAAATTTAGGAACATTGTACTGGTTAAAGGGGTTTTTCACTGATATCTTTCAACCACTGAGGGGTAATTCAGAGTCACTTATTATGACATGGTGGTGATAGGAATAACAATGTTAATGCCATTTTGCTTAAATTATGTTTAATGTTAATACATTTGTATGTCATTATTACTTTAATTATTACCCGTTGACCTCTAGTAATCTGGTGACTTGAGTAAAGTGAGTGAGTTAACTCTAATTAATACTCCATTAATAAGAATTCATAAATAAGAATTATGCCATTTTTGGAAAGAAAACAATCTTGGAAATATTACACTTGCATATAAACAGTATGTTCATTATTTTTGCATATAAACTTTTGGTGATGTTTTACCCAGATTCACTTTTTCTGTCTGTTTCTATTTCTCTCTTTCACTCTTGCAGGTGGGCTACACACCTCTTCATCAGGCAGCTCAGCAGGGCCACACTGATATTGTGACTCTGCTTCTGAAACATGGTGCCCTTCCCAACGAAATAACTACTGTATGAACCTTCTGTCTCTTTCAACACTTCTAATTTTTGTCATGTTCATTTAACTACACCTGACTCATGTGTGGATGTGCATTGTCTTGCTGAAAGATGCCACTTGTGTCTTAAAAATACTGCCAAATTGACAGCTGCTTGAATGTCCGGATGCAGTGTTTCCCATCCTGGTGCTTTCTCTTCCCAAAGTAAACTGTCCACACAGACCCAGCTGTACAGATGATGCCAATGAAAACAGGTTGCATTTGGACTAAGCAACATTATTTCATTGCTCCGAAATCTAATTTTGATGCGCACAATTTTGACTGTGGATGGGGACTAGTATGGGCAGTTTGATTGTCTGTGGCTGTGCAGCCCAATACACAGTGGATTGTGTTGTGACACATTCCTCTCGTTAGCATTATAAAAACTCTGTGACTTGTACCACAGAGATATGTATTTTAAATGGGATATGGACTGCACAATAGAGCGTTTTTTTGCCCTTTGTCATTAATGAGTCTTTGGTGCCCAACACCTTGATTTGTCATTTGTTCCCCCTTGGATGACTGTCAAACCCCAAGTGAGCAACTTGTGTTGCAAAGAAAAACTCCCACAGGTCTTCCCATCTGCCTATTTCTCCCGAATCAAACATTTTTGGCTAGAGATTATTTGCTTAAAATACTATATATTTCAAAGAGGTATCAAAAGTATGGATTTTATTTGTTTTATATGTATGTAGTTGTCATGTTTTGGCTGTTTGTCTTTTAGCAGTTGATTTGCTGGGAACCATTTCGGTTACTGTGGTTTTGCATCACTTTGGAGGCTTGAATATTAAATTTGTGTAATCCCCCACCAAGTGAATGGGGGCTTAGATTCCTTTTGGACTGCAGAGACAGTTATGAAGCTACTATGAGATGCTATCAAAGATGGATGTTTTATTTGTGTCTAACTGCTTGTGTGTATGTGTGTGTGTGTGTGTGTGTGTCATTCCTTTCAGAATGGAACCTCCCCCCTGGGCATTGCTAAGCGACTAGGCTACATCTCTGTCATTGATGTACTCAAACTTGTGACAGAAGAATCTGTGTCCATGGTGAGAGCCTTCTCTGGAATTTTATACCACAAATTTGCTGTGTGATTTTTATCTGAAATGTCCCTTCAGAAATGATCTGATGTATAGCTTTGGTATTATCTCTGCTTATCTCTGCTGATCTTGTCCTCTCCCGTCACTATTTGGCATACTCCTGCTGCTTTGTTTTTATATTTCCCTGTCTCTCTATTCCTCCCTCTCTCCTTGCCTCTCAGATCACCACAGAAAAGCATCGTATGAGTTTCCCAGAGACTGTGGATGAGATCCTGGATGTGTCGGAGGATGAAGGTGGGTATTGCTGACTCGGTTGTGCTTGCACTCGCAGGATTACATGTTGGAAAGTCATATTAAAGAGTGTATTTCCAAGCACCGTAGCCGTACTGACACAACAAAAACCACTGCCTCTTACCGTGTATAAGAAAATGCAACCAGCATATTGTAAAAAAAGTCATTTTATAGAAATCTTTTTTAACTTTTATATGTATTCATGTAAAGGATAGATATTCCACTATTTAATATCCAAAATTGAATAGTAATGGTTCAGATTAACTTAAAGTAGGGTGTGAGGAACTGACTCAATGATTTTGTTCCTCTGATATCTGATCATACTCTGCTGACGGGTCATCACTAATAATTTTATACTTTTTTTTACCATTTTATACATTTTTACCATTTCTATTAATCTGTTGATTTATTTATTATGACATTTTCCCACAATGTACGTGGAAATGTGAAGGTTTTGAAATAACATTGATGAATGCCTATGACGTGGTTCTGGTCCTCGCATACTATCTCACTATCCTGAAACACACTCTCTCCGTCTCTTCTCCAGGAGTTGCACAGCTAACATTAGGTAGGAGCGTCTCCTTCTCTCTGCCTTGTCCGGTTGTCGGTCGTTCGTGAATGTGTGCTTCCATCTCAAGCGCCCTCATTTTGTCCAACACTGAGTTTTATCTTCCGCTGTGGGATCTGTCGCCTGGTTTTACAGTGATGTCGTCAGGCTCTTCATCATCATGTGATCATGACCTGCTTTTTTTCTTTATCAGCACTAACATTTGTTTGTGGGGGGCATCATTCACAGGACTGTGCCAAGGTCTATTCAGAAGAGGGTTTTGTCTCTATCCTACCACTGCAGGACTGGCAGTAAATTGACATTTAACTGAATAACAACATAATTGACTAATGATCATCATTTAACTCAGCAGAGAACGTCAAGGAAATGGCTGTGTACCCATCATTGAACCCTCATGATTACACCTCTCCAGTAACAGGAACAAATCTTTTTCGAATGCAGAGGAAGCACGTGATGTCTCTACTGGGCATGCTCACCTGCGTAACCGTAACAATGCTATACAGTCTGACTGGGTGTCTTGATTTTCTTCATGTATTCCATTGGCTCTGTGTGTGTATGACTTCATTGCTTGGATAGCACCCAAGTTGTTAATCTGTGCTTGTGACTGAATGATGGCGAATGATGAATGGCAATGAGTGACAGTTGATCTCTCTTTAAACTTTTAAAACTTTTGCTTTTCTTCTTCATTATTCTTCTTCTTCTGTTTCTTTATTCCTTTCTTCTCCTCCCTGAACTCATTCACTCCTCTGGGGGCTGACATCTGCCTTGTGCTGTGGGTAGGCGATGAGTTGCTGGGGATGGATGGTGCTCGTTACCTGAAGCTGGATGACCTGAAGGATCAGGATGATGACTTCCTTTCACCAAAGAAGTCTTTGCGGGACTTTGAGAGTGGGCTGGGCACAACGTAAGCCTTGAGTCATAGGCCCAAAGACTGCTAAAAGATTTCATGAAAAGAAATGTCATGTCATTAATAGTCTGAAAACAAATTTATTGAAAATATTTATTACATTTTCTTACATCATTTTAATGCTTTAGAGTTCATATTCATCAAGCATTTGGTAAGAAACTATACAAATATGTATGAGGATATTCAAAGATCAACACAGCTTAAACAATTTAGTACGAACTGAGAAAGCATACTCAGAAATACATGCTTATGTAACTTATATTAATTAACAAGGACAATGATGTTTTAATCATATACTGAAGCATGCAACTATAGATGGTAACAATGTATCATCACTGTCCAATGAAAAACATGTATCTGCAAAAATAGTAACTTTACAGAAGGAAAAAACTTTTTAACCTAAGACAGTTGCTGTGTTTAAATGATGTAAAAATCAACAAAAATGGAGATACATTTTTTTATTTGGACAGGGCTTACATTCTTCCTCATTTAATAACAATATATTTTTTAATATTACATAATGTTTACAAACAAACCTGAGTGAATTCAACATTAATTATTTATATATAAAAATAACTGATGATATGTGTGATTATAAAGTATATCAGTCATATGAGTAATTGTCTGTTTGCCTCTCTTCAGACCCTATTCCCCTGCTATTCCCAGAATTCCATGTGTTTCTCCAGAGACGGTCATGCTGGACCAGGTACTGGCTTCAAGGTCTTTTCAAAATAAACCTGTAAAGATTAAAAATGGCACATTCTCTTTCTCTCCCTCTTTCTCACAAGACCATGTTTTGTGATTTTTTTTCTGTGTTCATTGGTTTGTGTGTAATACGTGGTGTCCTGTATGTCTGCAGCACACTCCTGTCCCTCTGCCTAAAGAATATGATGAGGACTCTCTGATTCCCAGTAGTCCAGCCACAGAAACCTCAGACAACGTTAGCCCAGTGGCCAGCCCCATTCACACTGGGTCAGTGGACTCTTGTACACATAACCTCAAAAGGCCCGTCAAGTTTAAGCTTCACTGAGCTACACATTTCCAAAAAGAAATCTCACTAAAATAATTTCAATACAAAATTAATAAAGCAAAAATCATGGACTTTGTACTTTAGCAGCTGATCCAAGGAACTGTATGTCCAAATCATCATGATTTCTTCAAATAAGTAAACAATACAAAATAGTGGGGCAGGGAAAATTATTTTCAAGATGAACTCTGCAATTGTTTTCAAATATGACATTCTAACTTTTCAATTTTTAAACATATCAATATATTGTACCGTTTTAATAACCCCATGAGCAAGAATACTTGAATTTACTAAACAATTAAATAAAGTCAAGTGTAAAATGATTTAGCTGGGATAATGGTAATTGAATCATATAGGCATCCAGTCCTGTTTAGGTACATTAGCCTTATAGCCCCAGTGCTGAACTTGAAAAGTATTTTCAGGCATAACTTATAAAATAAATGCACTATTTTATTTTTTTAGTGAACTTCTCTTGTCATCTTGAACAGATTGTCAAATCGATTTAAATGTGTGTGAGCTATGTATATTTTGTTCATATTTGACCTGTTTGCCACTGCCATTCAGTCCTGGAGTACAGTTATTTGGAAAAATGTGCTGTATCGGTAGTTAATTATTTACTGATTGATTGACAGATTTCTGGTCAGTTTCATGGTGGATGCGAGAGGAGGGTCCATGCGTGGCAGCAGACACAATGGCCTGC
This sequence comes from Hoplias malabaricus, assembly GCF_029633855.1. Classification (NCBI taxonomy): domain Eukaryota; kingdom Metazoa; phylum Chordata; class Actinopteri; order Characiformes; family Erythrinidae; genus Hoplias; species Hoplias malabaricus. The sequence goes on along the minus strand of NC_089814.1, from coordinate 13,290,915 downwards.
GAGTGATAATCCCCCCACGTACTTGTACTGCACCCACGCGCATTACATGTCGTTTGGTCAAACCGCAGAAGCTTACCACCCCTCCTCCTCTGGTGGAAGGAGAGGGCCTTGCCTCCCGCATCATCTCACTGGGACCTTCCAGCATGCAGTTCCTAGGGTGAGCTTGACAAAGCCAACCTGCTGTCAGTTTTCATGCGTTGTCTGTTTTAACTACTTGAATCTGATGCTTCAGTTTTTGACCTTTAGAATTATTCTTCAGTACGCACTAAGTACAAGAATTATAGTGAGTACCAAAAATCCTCAAATTGTGGATCCTCAAATTGGCTCTTAGCTTTTAAAAAGCACTTGTTTTTAAATACAGTGTCCATTCACTGACCATTAGACACATCTACCTTGTTGGTCCACCTTGTCGATGTGACATCAGAGACAGTAGCTCATTTGTTGCTGCACAGTGTGTTGGTTGTTGTCTACTTTTTCATCAGTGGACACAGAATGTCTCCAACAGGATGCTGTTGGCTTGATATTTTTGGTTGGTGGATAATACTGAGTCCAGCAATGACAGGTCTTTAAGAACTCTTAGCAGCCCTGCTGTGCCTGATCCACTCATACCAGCAAAACACACACTAACAGGTCACCACCACGTCAGTGTCACTGCAGGCTGAGAATGATCGACTACCACAATCTTGCCTGCTCTGTGGAGGTCCTGTTGTTACTAATATTTCAAGAGCAGGGTGAAATGGGTATATGCAGAGAAACAGGTGGACTACAATCTATAACTGTAGAACTGAAACTTATAATGATGTTCTATATGTAATACATATTTTTCAGTAATTTACTTTGCATGTGCAGTAGGAGTAGTGCTGTACTTCATTTCTGATGCTGTGTTTCAGGCCAGTGATTGTGGAGATTCCTCACTTTGCTTCTCTGGCGAGGGGGGATCGAGAGCTGGTGGTCCTTCGTAGTGAAAACGGCTCTGTCTGGAAGGAGCATCGCAACCGCTATGGTGACGATGTGCTGGAAACCATTCTTAATGGCATGGATGAAGGTGAATCTCATCATACTGTAAAATAGTTAAGTAGTGTATGAGCTTGAAACTTATTTTTACAAAAGACTGGAACTCTACATGCTTTCACTTTCAGATCTGGAATGTCAGGAGGAGCTGGAGAAGAAAAGGATCCGTCGGATAATTTCCACAGACTTCCCTCTTTACTTTGCTGTTGTGTCACGTGTCCAGCAGGAGAGCGATCTGATTGGACCCGAAGGGGGTCAGCTGATCAGCAAACTAGTGCCCCAAGTCCAGGCCATCTTTCCTGAGACAGCGGTCACTAAACGAGTTCGCCTTGGTTTACAGGTGGGAAAGACTCTCATTTGGAGTAACAGCCTCTGCTCTTTTGGAAAGGGCTTACATTATGTGTTGAAACATTGCCATGAGTATTTGATTGTATTAAGCAATGATGAATGTTGGAGCACAAGTGCCACTCCAAATCATCCAAATGTCTTTCCAAAACTGGTTCACAGCACAGTATTGGGGGTAGTATACTCTCTATTGGACATTTTGGCTTTAGGCTCATGTTCAGCAACTCCATTGTGTACCTTTCTAATGGCAGTTCTTTTCTTTGTGGGTCAATGTCTGTGAAGAGTCTGGTGTGTTATTCCTGTGTCTGTGTGGGTTCCCTCCAGGTGCTTCCAAAAATATATATATATAAAATATATATATATAAATATATTCGCAATTAACAGGGTTCTCACTTAAATAGGCCTTTTTGAAAGTAACAGGCCTGAATTGCAAGCATTCATGTAGACATTAAATACATCCACAACAATTAAAGTACCTTGAACAATGTATACACTAGGAACATGAGTTTTTCATTGAATCAAGAATCAGCACAATTAACCTTAGGGAGCATGGGCCACTTAGGACAAAGAAGGAATCGATGAGGCTAAGTTTACAAGTATGAGGCCTAAATTTTAAATCTTATGTGAATAGAAAATATATCCCAAATGTGTGTGGGTGTAATCAAGTATCAACACAATGAGGCCATAAGCAGTTTGGGCCAGTGAGGATTCACAAGTAATAATGAAGCTAGAGTCTTATTTACACAGTTAATAAGAAATGTGAAACGAAGTCAAAGTAGATCAAAAGGCCTTTATTTGCTAACTGCTGGATGCTATTATGATATGTTTATGATAAATTATGATTAATATTTCTAATCATATGTTATGACCTCTTGACCTGGGCAGATGAATATGAGATCAAACCCAATACTTCAGAACAATAAAACAATCATTTATCTTGTAGCGCCAACTGATGGTGAAGGAATCTATGTTCCCATTTATTTAGTTGACCAGACGTTGGAGCTAATATATAATATCATATAATAAAAACAATATAATAATGTATCCTTTGACGAAAAGATGGATCCATAACTAATTATTATTGCTGACCAGTTACAGCCATTCAGGTTAGAAATGCAGACACAAATCTTTGAGCTCGAACTAGTCAGTGGATGTCCTCAAATGGACATATGTGGTATATATGTATGAAGGAGTTACAGATTTTTAGGTAAAACAGGCAATAAGCTGGAGAGGTTCATTTGCATATGGCAACAATCTTGAATTGAAATTACCAATTTTTTTTTTGATAATCATATAGTTTCAGACCAATGCAAACAATTTGACAACAAGCTCAAGAGAATTAAACAAAAATCCACTGACTAGTGGACAGAGCTTAGTGGTTCTATGTACTTCTTTGGTTTGTTGGGACCCAAGGATTTAGGGCGAAAAAAGATTTAATCTCTATGACTCACAGCATGGAAAATCATTTAATGAAAGTATTTTCTTTTGCTATAACACCCCTATGAGGCCGATTTGGCTGACAGTTTGTGCCTGAGTAGTGAGAGAGACTACTGTCAACTATACTGTATTGTCATACTATATTGTCAACAATAATCTGTTGACTAAGTCTCAAGGCTCTGGGCCCTATGGTTTAGTCCGTGCAGTTCATTTTAAAGCAGAAAAAAATCCTAACAAACACAGTAGGGTTTCAAGCATGTTGTGTTCAAACCCCTGAAAAACTCCAAAACACATTTTTATTAGGTGGATTGGCAATGCACAATTCCCTGTATGTGTAAGTGTGGGATGAACAGGTGCCTGGTCCATGGTGTGTTCCTGACCTGAAAAAGGGCTCAAACCCACAGGATGCATCCAAATTTTGAGATCCAAAATTAATAAACCAATCATCTCATTAATGTTCTCTTGGATAAATGCCATCAAATTCTGTCACTGCAGCAAAGGGGTATATCCCACCTATTAATACAATTACATAGTTTTTTTGCCATCTAATGAATGTGGAAAATTATATTTGATGTATATTCATTTAAAATGCTTATGGTTAAATTTATAACTTCATATAAATAATTGTGTATACTTAATATAATTTTATGTGCTGAACTGGAGGATGTTTTATGTGCACAAGTGCATCTTAATTAGTTTTGTTAAGTTCCAGTGATGTTGAATGTCTGCTTGTAAATTAATTTTCGTCTTAATTTCCTTCATTAATTAGTTTTGCTGTCAGAATGTGTGATAACAATAAATGGCAATGAGGAAGACAAACTCTCCATATCTGTAATTCAGTTTAATCACTGTCCATTTGTTTTTCGTCTTGTGTATTTTTCTTATTGGTATGAGACTCAATGAGAATCATATTCTGGAATTCTTGTTTGGTCGTTAACTGTTTTTTTGCACCACATATTCCCAAACTGTTCTTATTTACTCATTAAGTTTCTCTTCTCTTCTCTTCTCTTCTCTTCTCTTCTCTTCTCTTCTCTTCTCTTCTCTTCTCTTCTCTTCTCTTCCCTTCTCTTCTCCTCTCTCATTTCCTTAGGCCCAGCCAATCCAGGATGAGTTACTTACTCGGCAGTTAGGTAATCAGGCAACGTTTAGTCCTGTGGTGACCGTGGAACCACGCAGGCGCAAGTTCCACCGGCCCATTGGCCTGCGCATTCCCCTCCCTCCATCCTGGAGGGAGAGCCCACGGGATGCTGGAGAGGGAGACACCACCAGCCTGCGCCTCCTCTGTAGCGTCATTGGTACGCTCTTGTCAGTGGCAAGGATTTGGGTTTTTCTGAAAGAGGGAGATTAGCCGTTATTGCAGTGCATGTCAACCTCAGCCAGCTTTGATATGTGTGCCCTGCCAAAGCTCTTGGAAAAGGCTGAAACAGACTGTAGTCCTTCCTGGATTGGGACACAGGGATAAGTATAGATAGAGCGTAATGTTTCCAGATGGTGCTGTTTGTGAAAAAAGGCCATTAGGTTCATAGAGTTTGTAAAGAGCTGTGACATTGTCTCTGCAGGTGGCACAGCCCCAGCTCAGTGGGAGGACATTACTGGCACCACCAAGCTCATGTACTCCAACAACTGCGCCAACTTCACCACCAATGTGTCAGCAAGGTGACATATGCCAAACAGCAATAATAACTTTCTCATACATATATACAAACCCATACCATTCAATCACCTGCTATTTTAATATATTATATGACTTATATGATAATAACTTATATTAATAATTTAAACATGAATATTGTAAACGTTTATATATAGTATTGTAGAAGTGTTTTTAGAACAACATGTTTTTTTTTTTATTAATATTAAACTTATAGAATGCTTAAGTGTCCTTATGTTGTGGTTGATTTTTTTTACTTATTTTTAAAATTTTACATGCTTCAAGATATGAGAAATTTTCATATTGAATTTTATATCTTATCCATGTAAAATTTAAAATTAACATCCAGAGTGTTTCTAATGTTAGAAACATCTGCAGATCATTTTAGTTTACTAGTTTTCCTAGCACTTATTTTAAACATGTGAAGCTGCACAGGACTGATATGTTAGATCATTCTGCCAAACAAAACCGGTGTTATCCAAACTATGTTTAACTGGAGAAAGTGCTGTCTTTTCTGGCAAGAATAGTGTAGCGTTCTCTTTGTGCACTCAAGTGGCTCTGAGGTCCTTGTGGTCCTGTCTGTGCTCTCAGGTTCTGGCTGGCGGACTGTCCTCGGACAGCAGAGGCTGTAACATTTGCCAATCTGCTGTACCGTGAACTGATGGCAGTGCCATACATGGCCAAATTTGTGGTGTTTGCCAAGATGAATGAGGCACGGGAAGGCCGCCTGCGCTGCTACTGCATGACAGACGACAAAATGGACAAAACCCTGGAGCTGCATGAAAACTTCACAGAGGTGGCACGCAGCCGAGACATTGAGGTCAGTTCTGATGAGTATAGAAGAGGGCTCTGAGTGTAATTTTTGTTTATGACCTGTGATCTAGCGTGTAGCACGCAGATATGCTAAATTCTGTGTAACCAAACCTGATGCACCAGTGCAGCTATTCATGTGAATGAGAGTGTGTGCTTGCTTTGGCCATATAGGCCATGGAATTAACAGTTTTCTGCTTTGTTTATCTCTTTGTATGGCACCCTATGCACACTGTATTGTCTCTGGCTCTATTATATTCAGTGGGTACCCATTTTGCTGCATAAACAAATCTCTTTTCATTGGTCTTAAACAGGCACAACAGGTGTCGAATGTTAATGTATTATGGGAGGTGTATACACATAGTATGAAGCATGTGGTGTAAGTGTTTATATGATGATGTGAGTACATGTATTTTATAAATGTTAGTCTCTGAGTCACTCTGACTCATTATCCCCATTTGATTTCCCCTCCCCCTGCTTCATTTCCCCTCCCACAGGTAATGGAGGGGATGCCTTTGCATTTAGAATGTTCTGGAAACCTGGTGCCAGTGAGGAAGGCCACCCAGCAGCCTCGTACTTTCAGTTTTCAGGCCTTCAGAGACAACAGACTACCTGTCTCAGTGAAGGTCAGTTTGTGTACCTCTGTATTTATGTGTATTTGTGTGTGTGTGTGTGTGTGTGTGTGTGTGTCTTTGAGTCTAAGTATGTTTATATTAAATTTAGCCCAACCTTACATTTGTCTTCCCGATTCAGGGTGTCTGTTCAGATCAGTCCACTCTATTCAGATCAATCCATGTATCATTAACAATCATGTTTTTGTGCTAGGGGTGTGATCATGCACATATTCACTTTTTAATAACAGGATCAATACGTGCTGTGAATTGAATAAACCAGCATCTCAGACCAAAACAAATGCTTTGTATTTGGCCACTCCCTACCCTTCAGCATCACCTCCCAACTCTTGTCAAGTTTCCAGCATGCTAAGTTGAGAGAAGCCCAGAAAAAGCACTTGCTAAACATTGAGCACATTAGAGCATGACATATCAGTAACAGCTAACCTTATCATGCCTCCTCCAGCTAGTCACTGATCAAAACAGACATGGAACATTATAATAATAATACATTATATTTATATACCAATATTCCATAACCCAAAGCACATACAGAGGGCCACAAAACAGCAAAATGCAAACAAAATCATAGCAGTATAAAAGAAACAAACAACAAGTCTAGGGAAAACTTGTAGGTAATGCTAAAGTGGTCAGTAGTTACACTGCGCCTACACAATGGCAGTTAGCCCTTGAGCATAGCCGATTTTCGTGTGTGAAAGCAGGCTCCACCAGTCTGGCCAACACCACAAGCCCAGTCTACATTGAGGGGAGAGCAATACTAGTTAAATTCAGCAGACGTGTACTAGACTTCAAGAAAATATTTATAAGAAAAATCATTTGAACGTTTTCATTGTGGGCCCTGAGGATCCAGATTATCTTAATTAGATAGAAACCTAATAGTTAGCTCCCCATGGCCTTTAATATCAGGCATACAGACATAACTTGACCTCAGCTGAATGTTTAACACACATGGTATATGGGTTTGTGTGTTTGATTTAGTTTGACTTGATTTCTTGTGTATGGTATTTAGGCTTTTACCAGAATATTTTTTATTTTTTACTTACTATTTTGATTTCTATGGATTATTGCCCATCATTTAATAATATCTATTCAATAGGGTGAAGAAATATGCTCTATGTATTAAAGGGATTGCCATTTTACTAAGGTTTGTTTTGCAACTTAGGAGATCATATGTAATTTGTACTCATACATGGAAAATGGTTTTTAATCACAAGGCATATTATTAAATTAGTGTATTGTTACACCCCTAGTGTGTGTGTGTGTGTGTGTGTGTGTTTATATAGTGCAGTTGTGTGGTGTGTTTGTGTATATTAGTTTTTAGTTGTCATTACTCTCCAATGTCAAATCCCTTCTTTGTACTTCATCTGACCACATCCTCTCCAGCTTCATCCTCTGTCTGTGTTCATTTGTGTGTCACTGAGGCTTATTTTGTGGTGTCTGCCTATCTCAGTCTCAGCCCAGCTGCTTCCTGTGGTACCTTTGGCCTCTGTGGTAGCTCTAACTATTCTCTTGGTGTTGTGAGCATGCTCTTTAACTCTTTCACCTTCTTGCCTGCCTGCGTACCTTTCAGCCTGCCTGTCTGTATGTCTGTCTCACTGTCTCTCTCTCTCTCTCTCACGGTCACTCTCTTACTGTCTGATCTCACACAGACGACAAGGTAAATGTGAAGGTAAATCTCTCTCTCGCCTGCCTACGGACTGCTTCCATCCCCTCCTCCCCGTCTACTTCTATGACACATAACCAGGTTTCAGACCCTTCTAATGCTCTTATTTACTCTCTCTTCCCACCCCCCTCCCCACTCTTTCTCTCTCTGTCTCTCACACTCTTTAACCCACCAAATCTCTTTTTGCTACCCTTTTCCTGTTGTAATTTGGCCTCTATTGCTATTACCCTCTTTTCATTCCCCCAAATTGCCTTCCCCTCCTCTTTTTTTTGTCCTCCTGGTCCCTCTCTCTCCATCTGTTTCTTTCTCTTTTCCCACTCTGGTGGCCTCTCAGGTGAGAGACAGCAATAAGGACGCCACAGGATTCCTATCCTTCCTCCGCAAGTCCACCAAATATGAGGACACGCAGCATGTACTGTGCAACCTCAACATCACCATGCCTCCCTGTGCTAAGGTAATATTTTTTTTAAACAAATGTTGACTCTGACTTTAGATTCTAAATCTGGTATGTTTGTGATTTTAGCATTTAGATGAGACCCAGTTGTGTCTATAAAGGTATGAACTACAGAATGAGTAATATAATATATTTTACTTGGCCTCGGATTTCCTTATTTAAGAATATCACCTATTACCAGATGATGCACAGAGGTGCACAAAATATTGCTTAAATAGTAATGGTTCATCACTCATGTGAACCAGAATCTTTGTATCTACAGGCAGGTGGGATATTAAAGGAACATCCAATATTAATTGTCTTAGCAAGGTGTTGTGCCACCATGAAGAAGATGATCACTGCACCTTGACATAGATCCATTTTTTTATTAATCGAAGCATATAGTGATACATCATACCCTGTGGATGGGGACCTTGTCAAGTTGCCAGTTCCATTAAGTTATTCATATCTCCAAGAGAACCAAAGCCATGCCAGCAAAATGCCCTTCACAGTATCAGATCAACTGGGTTCATATTATGAGAGTCAAATATTCAGGCCTGTTCTGTCCTCTTGATGTAGGCCCCACAGGCAATCACCCAGGCAATCACTAGTTGAATAGTCTTTGTGACTGTAGGTGATATCATCCTTACCACAGTTTTGGTATACAGCTCTACTCAGCTCTACTCAATTGGTGCCTGGTTGGTTTTCCACTGTAAATCTCTTCCACTGGATGTTTGCATAAGTCTCAGCGCTCTGTAAGATTTACATGTCACATTTAGTACCTACTTGGCTCACTTAGAACCACAAGAAGGCAGGGACTAAAAGGGTACCCAGTATGATGTACCAGGGTCCATATTTTCCTAATGGAAAAGCAAAAGAGCCCAGAAAAACAAAGTTGAGTAGATACCATGCAGTGGAAAAGCTCCATTTCATTCATTGTCTGTAACCTTATCCAGCTTAGGGTCGTGGTGGGTCCAGAGCCTACCCAGAATCACTGTGTGCAAGGGGGGATCACACCCTGGAGGGGGCGCCAATCCTTCACAGGGCAACATGTTCACTCACACATTCAGCCCCATTTCAGTGTTACTTATATGTTTTTGGTGCTTTTTTTGGTACCAAAAAAAATTAAATGGGCATGGCCAGCAATTCTGAATGCGCCACAGAGAATAGAATGTTAATTGTGCACAATGCGGTACATGTGTCTGGAAGCGTCTCTTGATTTGTCACTTGTCTGTAAGTGTGGCTTTTTTAGATATGTTCCTGATTCTTTGCAGTGTAATTATTTAATTCCCTTATGTCTCTGTATAGACACTTGATTTAGCTGTGATCAGTTTTACTATTCCAGTGCCTCTTTTAATGACACCATCATCAGAAAAAAAAAAAAAAGATTTAATCATTTTAATTTTCCATTATAGGGACCCTGTTCAAGTGCCCACTGTAGTATGATTAAAATCTGAAGGTTATTTTTTTTTTAACAAGATTCTTCACAGAAGTACATGATTACTTGGTCAGTACTTTATCTCTTCACACATTACAGAATACGATGACTGATTTAAAAAAATAAAAAATATAAAAGTAAATATTCCTTACGAATGCAAAAAGGTTACAGTAAGTTCTCATTTGGCCTATGGGTTATTTTATATATGTGTGTATATAAAATACCAATAATTGAAAGCCCTGTTTCTCTTTTTAATTATTTATTTTTTTCCAGAGTGCATCCTTGTGTTATTCTTAGCAGCAAAAAACCCACATCCTTCCTCAGTGTAGCAAAATAGTACTGGTTTCTGGAGTCTGCTAAAAAGAGCTGATTTGCCGGGTTAGGGAATCTATTTATGATCAAACTTATAATTATACAGATTGATAATTTGGTAAATTATTTAAAACAACATATTTCACAGATATTTTGAAATGTTTGGGTAGTGTAGATAGCAGTTTAACACTGAAAAACATTGAGTAATGACAGTAAACACAGGAGACTCAATAAAGATATATCTACCACATTCCCAGTTCTGAACAGATGTATCTTCTTAGGGTTACAAGTCAGTTTAAGGTGCAGACATACATTCATTCATCTGTAACCGCTTATCCAGTTCAGGGTCGCGGTGGGTCCGGAGCCTACCTTGAATCACTGGGCGCAAGGCAGGAACACACCCTGAAGGGGGCGCCAGTCCTTCACAGGGCAACAGACACACAGTCACTCACACCTACGGACACTTTTGAGTCACAGTCCACCTACCAACATGTGTTTTTGGACTGTGGGAGGAAACCGGAGCACCTGGAGGAAACCCACATGGACACGGGGGAGAACACACCAGATTCCTCACAGTCACCTGGAGCAGGACTCGAACACACAACCTCCAGGTCCCTGGAGCTGTGTGGCTGCGACACTTCCTGCTGCACCTCCGCGCCGCCCTACAGACATACAGTCTTGAGCAAAAGTTATATGTGTAGATATGCTTAGTAACAGTTTCTAGGAAATATATTTTTAAGGCGTTTAACTATTTTTTTATTAAACATAGAAAAACATGTGTGCAAATAAATCTAAATTTAAAGTGCATGTGTGTGTGTGTTTTCCTCTGTAGGTGGCAGGTAGTGAGGAACGTAGGCGGACATTGACGCCTCTGGCTCTGAGGGAGCGGTACAGCGCCCTGAGTGAGCCAGGCCTTGGTAAGCCACAGCACTTCCATGCTGCTGGAGGAGAGGGAGGGTGTCTGAATGCTATATCCCTCATCCTTGCTTCTGTAGCTCCCCATTTTTACCGAATTTTTGCATGGCTCTGACTGAGCTCTGGATGCTAGACTGTACGCCCCCACTCTGCCATGCAGTGCTGTGGGACCGTGCTGGATTGGCACTCTGATTAAGAGCCTCCATAATCACAGCCAGCTCCATCATGGGGTCAAGGCATCCTTGCGTCTACGGAGAGAATGAGCAGTAATGTAGTGCATGCTGCTGAACTTGATATGGTCTTAGCGCAAAACCCTATTAGCATGGCAAGCTCCAGCACTGAGAATGAGCTCCAGCAGAGACAGGGCTGCTACTTTGCCCGCTGTAAAGGAGCTGAAGTTGTGGATGGGAAATGAGATCCTATGGTTGTTTGGGGGGTATATTATGGCACACTTAAGTCTTTTTGAAGCAGATGAAGATAAGATTTAACGCAGGGCAGATATTGGCCTTGATTTGGTAAGTATAGACCAACATTGCAGTCAACACTATTAAACATTACCTAAGACTAAGTGAGCCACTGTAGTCTTGTTTACGATGGATTGACCCTTGTTAATAGCTATGATGATTTGCATTATGAGAATCCACAGCCTGATGGTCAAGGCAAGATTTTAAATCACAGAAACTGCCAACCAGAGAAAGGAAGCTAAACATTTGTATATCCATGGGTTGCAGGTTACATCACTTTGTATAGCAGGCACCATTTTTAATTTCTACTCATTACATTAATTCATTCTCTGTAACCGCTTATCCAGTTCAGGGTCGCGGTGGGTCCAGAGCCTACCTGGAATTTCTGGGCACAAGGCAGGAACACAACCTGGAGGGGGCGCCAGCCCTTTCCAGGGCAACACACACACACTCACGCCTACGGACACTTTTGAGTCACCAGTCCACCTACCAACATGTGTATTGGACAGTGGGAGGAAACTGGAGCACCCGGAGGAAACCCACGCGGACACAGGAAAAACACACCAGACTCCTCACAGACAGTCACCCGGAGCGGGACTTGAATCCAATTACACATGAACATAAAAAAAAAAATCTGTGAAATTTGTTTACATTTTTTATGGTTTCTTTAATCATTTTAGTCCTCATTTGGTGGGAGTTTGGGCTGCCTATCAAATAGCGCCATACTCCCTACATAGTTATCACAGAAAATAAAATTAATAATACTGTACCCAGACAGTGCATTATTTCTCAGGAAAATCTGGAGCTTATAGCAGAATACAGACAATGACAAACAAGGACATGACATATGAGTACAGAAAACTCTGCCCTTTGTTTATGGCTGGGAGACATTTGGGATTTTAAAACATTATCCTCCAAGAATCTGTTACATTCTCAGAGCCCTGGAACAGCGGAATCAGATTATTTACCAGCAAACAAAGGGAAAAATGAGACAAAAGAAAGAACGTTGTAGTACTTGTGCTTGTAGTCTCTTACACACTGAAACAAAACATGAGTGAAATAACACGATTACTGAAGCTTGTATATGATCTGTGCATGAATAAATCACACAGATTGGGTCACGAGCACAGTCTAATACGCTAACAGTTTTTCATCAGACATTATGACAAAAATACTAATATGGCTAATAGCAGATAAAAGTCTTTTTTCTCCTCATTATGCAACACTGTGGGATCCTCTACACTCTGAAGCAAAGAAATGGTGGTCTTATTTGTGAGTGTTGTGAGATTCTCTCTAGCACAGGTAGACAAACTCTGTGTTAAATCTATTCATCTTTCACACAATCATTCCCCAATATGGTGCCCATGGCAAAAAAAAAATAATGTGACAGCAACCCATGGATAGCTTCCTTGATAATTAAATATCATACTGCAGTAATACTTATATACTTATAAGTATATGAGCAGGACGAATACAGATTTAGATTTCTAGCAATAACATTTGGTAATGGCTTTGTTCTGTGTTCATCATCTAAGAGATACATCATCTGAGTAAGTTAAGAAATAAATAATTTTTTTCTAGAGATTACTGCAGCATTTATGTACAGTTTGAATAAATTGGTTTACAACAGATGCAGCAACAGTTACATTTTTCATTTCTGCCAGTGCCCCTTTAAGGTCTGGCTTTTAATGTTTTTTTAACTATATATTATGAAATACTACTTTGTGATACATGTGAAGTTCTGTAGTGAAACATGGGTTTTTCCTCTCAGCTGCTATGAATGCCATTGAGAAGACAGAGCTGAAAATCACACTGATTGCAGAGCAGCTGGGCTTAAGCTGGACTGGTATGACATCTGTAGATCTCTCTCTCTCTCTCTCTCTCTCTCTCTCTCTCTCTCTCTCTCTCTCTCTCTCTCTCTCTCTCTCTTTCTTTGTGTGTGTCTAAATTACTGGCAGGTTTATGTCATAACTATTGTTACAAGTTCTTGTTTTCTATTTTGCAGAGTTGGCCAGAGAGCTGCAGTTTAGTGTTGATGACATTAACAGAATACGAGTCGAGAACCCCAACTCCCTCCTGGACCAAAGCTCAGCTCTGCTCAGCCTGTGGGCCAACCGCGAGGGCAAGAGGGCTAAAAGTGAGCCTCCCTCATTAACACCCTTTTCTCGCTCACATTACCTTACATGATTTAATGTGGTTTTCCATCTATTGTTGGAGAATTATTAAAGGAATAAGTGAAGAAAGTTACAGTATCTAAATTCAGTCATTTTTAATTCAATCACTATTTTTGAAATAAGAGACATTCTGGATGATAATTTTACTATAATGCAAAAGAATATTCTCTGTAGTTTATTATTCTGGATACATTGGACAAGATTTTTGCTTTTTGCTATTTTTTTAATTATACATTTTGCACCAGATCAGAATATTGGATAATAGCATGCACCTATAGAAAACCAAAACTAGATTTTTTGTTATTCATGAAAACTCTGTGTTACATATCACAAGCTAATGCACTTATAAACTGTTGCAAAACCATGACTTTTTCACTATAGTGGAGAACCTGTATGGAGCATTGAAGCACATTGACCGGTCAGACATTGTGAAGTCTCTGGAGGCTCAGGCTCCCCAAGCAGTGTCAGAGGCAGGGGAGGAGGGGGCCTGCAGACTTTCTGAGCGTGATTCCACCATGCTGTCTCCCAGTGTCATTAATGGTAAGAACGGGCTGCACCCTGAGGAGATTTTGAGGTGATTCCTTCCTGCAGGGCTGTATTAACTACAGTGATGTGGCAACTAGTATGTCATGGTCTACTTTTTGGCCAAGTGACAAAAAGGCATGTTTTAAGGTTCATGTCGCCAATACAGTCAAAGCATGGAGGGATCATTGGCAATGAAAAATATGTGGAGAAAGAACCTAAAGGAAGGAATGTGTCCAAATGCTCTGGTTGGTCAGAATGCTCACCAGTGAAAAAGCCTGCTACCAAATAAGCTCCTTTAAAGCATCCTTTCTTAGCAACTGTTGGGCAAGCTTTACAAAACCTAATAAGAATTACACAATCAAAATACATATATCAATATATTATATATCAATATATAAATTTCAGTTTCAAATTATAAAGTTTATATAATTTATTTAATCTTTTTTTTTTTGCATTACAAAAACAACGGAACCACCACACTTATAGGATATATTAAATAAATGTGGTATAGAATTTGTTTTTGTTTAATAGCTGAACAGTCTGGCACTGTGAAACAGAACTCAAATTTGTATTGGAACATGCCTTAAATTTCTACTTAGTCAGTAGTTGAAAGGGGTGTTTTCAGACTTTAATGAATTGCTGTTCTCTAATTTAAAGAAAACAGGGCCATAATTAGAGCGTTGACAGTGAAACAGATGACTGCCCAAGGAACACAAAATTTCCCCACTCATCTAAGATTTGAAGCTGCATGTTAGCTAAATCACAGGTGGCAGTCATTACCTCGGGTTTACATAAAAATTTTGGATACTTTTCTCATTCTCATGGGTTTAGTGATGATAAAGTCATCTTTCAGGATTATAATGCATCTTGCCAAATAACAAGAAGTGCTCAAGCATTTCTTCAGGAAAGGCACATCATTTCCATGGCCAGCTTACACTCCAGATCTCACTCCAGCTGAAAATATATGGTGAAAATTTAAAAAAGGTCCATCCAACAAATCTGATCTGTTAACCAGTACTTGAGAAATTTTGAATCAGCTCAATGTAGAATAATATTTTTCATTTGCTTCAGGGTGGCACGGTGGCACAGCAGGTAGTGTCGCAGTCACATAGCTCTGGGGACCTGGGATTGTGGGTTCTGTGAGGACTATTTGTGTTCTCCCTGTGTCCATGTGTGTTTCCCACAGTCCAAAAAAACACACATTGGTAGGTGGATTGGTGACTCAAAAGTGTCTGTAGGTGTGAGTGAGTGAATGTGGATGTATGTGTTGCCCTGTGAAGGACTGGTGCCACCTCCAGGATGTGTTCAGGCCTTGTGCACCCAGTGATTCCAGGTAGGCTCCAGACCCATTATGACCCTGAACTGGATAAGCGGTCACAGACAATGAATGAACACTACTCTACTTGATCTGGAAAAAGTACCTTTTGTTTGAATAGTTTAATTTCATTTTGAGTCATGTTCCTTTAAACTATAATTTTCAGCTATTAAACAAGAATAGTTCTGTGTCATTTTTGTGATTTGTTTCTTTGCTACAATGATTATGCAGTCCGATGGCACTAGGTATAAAATATTCAAAAATCACCTCCTAAACACCGTGGTGGAATGGACTGCTGACAAGATGCTCCTGCATTTTATGCCGTGGATTTAATGAGCAGAAATGTTCAAAATATTCAGTTATACAGTATACAAATTTGCAAGCATGTTTTCCCTGCCACTCCCTCAACACTCCCTCAACACTCTCTGCCAGGCCGTTTTTTTTTTTTTCAGCTTTTGATAAAGTTTGCTCAGCTTAGAAGCAGTTGCTATGAAAAATGCATTTTTGTGGGCTAAGCATGGATAGGTCAGTGCTTCTGAAGACGTTTAAAAAATATGATTAGTATCTCAGATGGTGTACATTATAAGTGAAGAATTTGACCTGTAAGTCCAAATTTTATTCATGGGATATTTCCAGGGGGTTGGATGCGAAGTGTGTGAAGACTTGCATGTCTAAAAGATTCACTAACCCAAAGAACTCTCCCTCTCAAAGGAGCATACAGTAGGCCTCCAAAAATTATTCCTGTACCTGCTCCTCTCTCTTTCTCTCTTTGTTTCTACTGACATGTCATCTGCAGCCCAGCCACCTTCTCTTCCTCCTCACAGCTCTCCTCTTCGACCTCTGGCCTAATAACAACCTCATATTGACCTCCTCTGGGCCTCCTGCCTCCTCTCATCTTAGTTTTTACTATTTTCTCTTGGTCCTGTTTTGTGATAAAGGGCCTTTTCTCTCCACCTTGTGACGTACTCTGTGTCTGTGTGCATGTGCATGCTGCTTGGTGTGCTATTTTCTTGTCTTGCTACAGAAGATAATGTGTTACAGGAAAGAACCAGCACAGATAAAAATGTTCTTTATTTTTTGACCCCAATAACAAATATGTATGCATGGCATGATTTGTATGTATAAGGTTTCTATGGATATCTTAATTATTGTTTCCAGTTTGGTGGCTTTGTTTGATATTTGGATCTCTGTATGTTGACTGTTATAACAGTTGTTAAACATTTTAATGTGTTTCTTACTAATTCTGTTGTTGATGTACCCTCTGCTGTCCGCAGAATACATAATGCTCTTAAAAATGTCTTTGTGACTTTATCACATTGCAGAAACATTTTAAGAACGTTATGTGCTAACTGATATTAGTGGTTTTTGGTGTGTGTGTGTGTGTGTGTGTGTGTCTGTGTATGCGAGTGTGCTGCACCTTTATTTGTGTGACACCATTTTTAGAAGCAGGGTAGTGCATTTCCTGGGCTGAATTCACAAGATCATTAAAAGTAGCTAGCCCCCTTGTGGTAGAAAGGCGCATTTACATTCCCTTAAACTGCAGTGAAATGGGATTACTTCACAGAATATTAATCACTCATTATTTCTGTTACTCTGTAACATCCATTTTCACCAGAACCAACTGGAAAATGGAAATATACTTTGGCCTGTTTATGTTTCATTATTTTTAGCACTGGAATATTTATCCTTCAGTTTTATTTCATTAGGATTCTCAAATTTGTGCTCTGTTGATCATATTCACAATGAAAATCGTGCAGAAATTTAAATATAAAGACAGCTACTGAATATTAGTAGAGAAATATATTTTAAAACATAACCCATAATTTATGTTCTCTCTGAAACACAACAAAGTTTTATTAAGTGACTAACGGAATGATTGCAAGATTTTCCCAACACTGTTACCACAGCAGTGTTACATGATGTAAATTGTGAGTACAGCCCTTGTGTATGTGTGTGTGTGTAGTGTGAACTGAAAGAATATACAACTTTAACATCTGTTAACTAGCCAAATCCAGTTGTGTGCTTTGTGTGTATGTGAGTAGTGTTCATAAACTCATTACTATGTTGTGTCTGTGCGTGTTTCTGTATGAAATGACTAGTAATCTGGGTATCTACTGACACATCTCAGTATGCTGATACAGTCACTCTATAACCATAGTGGTGTTGTGTGTGTTTTGTGTTTATTAAGTTATTTGAGTAAACATGATTGATTCTTCTGCAGTGCTTCGTGTTCACCGGTGTATGCTCATAACAGGAGGCACAGTGAAGGTCTCTGAAAACTCTCCCACTTCCCATAATCATCCTTTACTTCTGTTTCTACTCATCATCTCTAAACATTCCATCAATATTTCCATACCATTTCCATGACCTTATCACATTATAGAGTACTAAGTGTAATTGGGCTGCCGTTATAGTTTTATAATCTTAATCCCAGGTCAGTTTGCAGTTAGCCAAAAGGGCCATTAAGTCAATTTTTCCTCGGGGCTTTAAATATCAAATAATTCACTTAAATAAAGTAGGGATTGTCCAGGAGTGTTTGTGAAAAATGGTTTCCCTAATTGAAAATGGCAAAACTTTATTTCTAACAACCATGCAAGGCCTGTTGGAGTTCAACTGATCATACTGGAGCACTTTGTAGTTATATAATTATAGACCAATTATAGTCCATTTAATGGGCATTTAATACTTTATTTTCACACTTCAATGATGTCAAAATGTTCTTCAGTGTTTAGGCCAAATACAGGACCGCCACAGAGCAGGTATGATGAGCAGATCATGCTCAGCACTGCAATGACACAGCCATGGTGGTGGCATGTTAGTGTGTGATGTGCTGGTATGAGTGGATCAGACACAGCAGTGCTGCTGTAGTTTTTACAGCCCTCAGTGTCACTGCTGGATTGAGAGTAGTCCACCAACAAAAAATATCCGCCCAACAACGTCCTGTGTCCACTGATGAACAACCACCACAAAGTGTGCAGCAACAGTTGAACTACTGTCTTTGACTTTACCTCTGCAAGTTATACCAATGAGGTAGGTGTGTCTAACAGAGTAGACAGTGAGTGTACAATGTTTATAAATTCCAGCAGCACTGCTATGTCTGATGCACTTGTAACCACACAACAAACACAAACACTCCACAACCATTTCAGAGAATGATCCACCACCAAAATAATACCTGCTCTGTGGTGGTTCTCTGGTGGGTTCTGACCACTGAAGAACAGGGTAAATCTGGGCAAACAACGGATGTAGAGCAACAACGGATGTCTGATTCAGCACATTACTCTATATCAAGTTTTATTGTGTACATGAAATTTAAAGAACCAACACAGATTTTATGTGATACACAAATATTTAAGTGCAAAATATTTTTATAATATGAAACAGGAAAATTGGGTGGCACTGTGTCGCAGCAGATAGTGTCGCAGTCACACTGCTCCAGGAACATGGAGACTGTGGGTTCACGCTCCAGGTGACTGTCAGTGAGGAGTTTGGTGTGTTCTCCCCAGCAAGAAAAGTTTATATTTTAGGGTAAAGCTGACAAATTAACTTTGTTCCTAGACCACTAAAAGAAATCTTTAGTGGACACAAACTAGCAATTTTGCATATTCATGTAACACTATTTACATATTCACTATAATAAATTCATCCATAAACAGAGAGGAGAGAGCGAGAGCTGTACTTTCGTCATATGCTATAAAAAGAAATGTAAAAAATGTGTGTGATTGCTTGTTTGAGAACAGAGCCTGGTTGTTGTATGCTGAATGTATGAATAATAGATATTTTGCATAGCTGCAGAATGCAAGGTCCGTGTCCCAATCTGCTCGGTCACCCCCTCTCTTAGGCCTTCACTGCTAGTCTGCAGGTTTCTAGAAAGTTCTGTTGATTGAGTGCCACAGCCTTTCCTTACCCGCACTACACCCTAATGCACATCATCAGTGTCATAGGACAACCTCGTATTTCAAAACCAGGAATGGAAAAAGTTTTTTCAGCTTGTTTCCTGCTTATGAAAGTTAAAATTAAAAGGTTTACTTTTAAAATGTCCACATTAATTGTCCTCAGCTAGGCCAGTAGGAACCTTAGGATATGAAAACATGATATAACTGTATTGTCATTGCATTAGTATTAAGGCATTCTTGGCCTGCATCATTTTTGGTCAGTTTTCTGAGTTGTAACAATTGATTATGAAAATCTGAGAAGTAGGTTACATTTTTGGCCCAAGAAATTATTTTTGAAAATCATACATATTTTTAATTGCCTACATTTCACTACCCTGTAGTTCCTCCAGATACATTAGTGTATTCAGTGCTTATTTGATCTGCAGTTACGTCATGACCAATTCTTGGTCCACCATCATACATGCTTCTCCAAGATATGTAAAATCCCACTGCATTTTTTCCAGATTGTTTGAAGGAGAATGGCACTTTATGTAAGCTGGCAGGTGTCTAATTGGTCGGAAAGGAAATAAAGGAAATACATCTCATTGAACAATACAAACAGAGGAAGACAAAGAGCATGCCACATGCCCAGTTGATATTTTACAAAATTCAGAAAAATCCTGTCTCCTTTTTTTCGACAGTGCTGATAAACTTTAAACTCAAAGCACCTTATATAACACCATGCATTTGTGCTAACATTCTAATAAAATCAGGCTGAGTGGTGTGTCGGTCATTATTTTGCAGACTGTCAATGTCCTCTGGTCATGGATTCTTGTATCTCTTGATAGCTCTCACCACCAACATTCATTGTTAAAAATAGTCCAGAAAACCAGAAAAATTAAATCATGGTGAAGTTTGAGATTTCATGATGCATTTAATCTTGGCTTAAAAAACTAAAAATCTTGTTGACCTCTTAGATTTCACTCTTTAATAAAACACAAAAATGGAATTACGAGGTTTTGTTATGGCGCAGCAGCTGTTCCTGCACTGAAAGAGATTCAGGCCCTCCTCCCACACTCCCGTTTTTGTCTTTGTGGTGTTAGCGTTGCCTCTTCTGTCTGACCACTCCTCAGGTTACGGGCTGGTGCAGGAGGAGCTGCTCTCGCCGGCTTCCATGCAGTACAGCCTGCCTTCTCCCCTGGGCGTGGAGCCCTATTGGCAGGAGGTGTCGAGTCTGGAGTGTGCCCCTATTGCCCCCACTGAGGAGGAGGCCATGCTGGAGATGTCAGACGTTCAGGTGTGGCCAGCAGGTGTCAGTCCGTCCCTGGTGACTGTTGAGGACTCGTCTCTGGATGGCAGCAGCCGGGCCGATGACTCTGAGGCGAACACACTGAGCCTACCCTGCAGCAGTTTGGGACGTCCCAGCAGCGGAGCCAGCGGGGCCAGCGGCTCCATCATGGAGCTGGAGGAGGAGGAGGAAGAGGAGGAGGTGGACGAAGAGGACATACAGCACGATCCAGTAGCTGGGGGAGCCATCCCCAAAGCCAACCATAACGGGCAGGTTGGAGGTCAGAGGTCGGAGGGGAGGAGGGCAGAGACGGTGGCAGGCTGCAGTGTGGCAGGGGGTGCTAGAGGAGGAGCAGGTGGAGGAGGGGCAAGTTCAAGCTCAGAGGAAAAGTTTTCTGTTCTTACAGGGCAGCAGATATACGCTCAGCTTTGTGAGAGGACCGGCCTGACCCGAGCACTTGAGCACAATGGAGACAGGTGAGGGACTCTGCAGAACTACACTTTAGTTTAATTTGGGACTAGATGGAAACAAAACAACATAATTTACAAGCAAATTACTGAATACAAAAAAATATAATCGTCAAAATATTGTTAGAGATTTTTCAGTTTCAGTGACCAAGTTCATTGTGTTTTGTAAATATTAACAAATTTAGAGTTTAAACCTGCAATATACTTGAAAAAGGGTGGAACAGAAACATTTTCCACTGTGTTACATCAGCTTGTCTGTTAATTACACGTTTTAATCTTTTGGGAACTGAGGATACTAACTGTTGCTGTTTTGAAAGTGGAATATTTGCCCATTCTTGCTTGATACAAGACTTTAGCTGCTCAACAGTCTGTGGGTGTCTGATACTAATCTTCATGCTGCAATATAGGACACAGATCTGGACTGCAGGCAGGCCAGTGAAGTGCATGCATTCTCTGTCTATAAAGTCATGTTGTTGTAGTATGTAAGGTCTTGCTGAAATAACCATGGACTTCCCAGGAAAAAAATAATGCCTTGATGTTTCTCTAAAATCCCAGCATACACCTCCACATAAATGTAACTTTCAAGCACGTAAAAGTTAGTGATAATAGTGTAGATGGACTCTTTCTTTGACAAAGTGAACTTGATGTCTGTATTCTTCATAAAAACAAGCTTAAATGTGGACTTATCTGACTATAACATGTTTCCACTGTCTTTTGAGATGAGCTTGGGCCCAGAGAACACATTTCTGCATAGAATTGATTTGTGGCTTTCTCCTTTTATTACAGAATTTCAGATTGTAAGTTGAATTTTCTGTGAACATTATATTGTGCCTGTCCCAAAAAATTTTGGGGTGGGCTTTTTTATGCTCAGGCATAAAAAGCAAAAATATTTATACTAAATAAAAACCAACTTGGTCAGCCAAACAATTTTTCTGGAATTTTGTCACTAATATATTTATATCTGAAATATGCCAAAAATACATTTCTGGAAATTTGTACGTTTACAATTCTTAGAACAAACAACTAAAAACAACTAGAATTCAGGTTGAATAGGACATGGATTGGTTAACATCACTTGAAATAAATAAATAAATAAATTAACAGTAGAAAATATCACTTTCAGTGCTGTGTTTGTGTGTTTTGTGTCTCAGGTTAAGCAGTGGTGCATTTCAGCCATATGTCCAGGAGAAGGACTCCTTTTCAGAATCCCTGCACAGCTGGTCACAGTCCAAAAGCAGGCAGGCGACGGGGTCTTCAGGGCGGGAGCAGAGCCAGTTGGCCCAGGAATCCCTGCTGACGCCGGTACGTGACACAGGCCATTCGGAGGTCCTGCGTGGGAGGCTCCTGGGAACTCAGCCCTTTGAAAAAGGGCTGGGCTTCTCCCACCAGGAAGGGGAGTTGCGGGTATGGGACCAGGACAGAAGGAAGGCACAGGTGTGTCCCCTGCCCTGTCCAGTGTAATAACAGTTTTGAACAGTTGTTTTGAACAGTGGTGTAATATGTTTCAACACAAGCTTTTTGCTATTGAGGAACATAACACCTGGCTGCTTCTCTTTGCAGAGAGATGAGCAAGTAGAATTCACCAGTGAGCGTTTGAGTGAGGAGCAGTTCACAGATGAGCATGGCAATGTCATGACCAAGGTGGGAGACTCCATTTGTCTGTTACAAAGTTAGCAAACAGATACATACTGATGTTATAACTAGGGGTGAGATTCACCTGGCATCCCACTGTACCTGAGAAAAGTTTATTGCATGTTTCAGAGCGGCTAAATATTGCAGCAAGACATTTTGATGTATTATGAATTTTGACTTCTATCAAGTCATTTTTAGTTATTAAGCCTTTAGAATTTTCTATGTCTGCATTCATTTGCATCAAAATTTCAACAGATTTTCCAAAAAGTAGATAAAAAGAAACACATAAAACATCTGAGACATAACTATTAGTCTTGGCCATTTATTAATTAAGGAAAATTACCCAATATTTCATATCTGTAAGTGGCAAAAGTATATGAACCTTAAGAATGATAATTTACTGGTGACAGAGCAAGGTTTTTCAATCAATGGGAATTTTTCAATCAGGTGTGAATGGGTGCCCTGTTTTATTTAAAGAAAAGGGATCTCTCAAACTGTTCATCACAACAATTTTTTGGAATTGTATCATTAGAAGGACCTTAAAAGAAGATTTGCTGATGCTCATTAGGGTGGAAAACTGGCAAAAGAAATTAATGTGTTGGAATGGCCAAATCAAAGTCAGACTTATCCATATAGAAATTTTGTGAAAGGACTCAAAGCATGCATTTTGTGGAAGGAAACTCAACGTAAGAGCTGAAGCTAAAATTCCTCTAAGCTGTTGTGGTAGACTAATCAACAATTATTTGAAATGTTTAGTTACAGTTATTGCTGCACAAAGGGGGTCACACCAGATACTGAAAGCTTTGCATACTTTTGCCACTCACAGACATTGGTGGAGACGACAAAGGTTTAGATCAAATTTATGCAGAAATATAAAAGATTCTAAAGACTTCACACATTTTCAGACATGTATTCAGTACACACCATTGTTCAAAGCCTTTTAGGGTAAGGGTCATTTTATATATACCGCAGCGGCATTCCAATTCCTGCATCCTGTTAGGCTAACAATGAGCTTAATACATATTAAAAACATAAATAATTATTGAACAGTGATAGTATCAGTGCTTTGATACTATAATTGCACCCAAAATATTACCATAGTGTTGTATCAAATTTTTCTCCTACCCCTAGTTATAATCCCATTAGTTTTGTAGGGATTATGTCAGCTTGTCTGAGGCCATCTCTCCCTGTCCTCCCTCCCTCCTTCCCTGCTTTAGCTGGGTGTGGATGTGAAGAGGGCAGCACAGGCTGTGAAGCACACCAGTCTGCGGAGAGTAAAGCACTGAAACTAAGACTTACTGTCCTGAAGGTATGGGACAGACAGAGCAGGACTGAACTGTCAGTTCTTTAGTAAAGATAGAATAATCAGTTAAGCACAAAGTCAGGCAACAGTGCATTTTCGACATACGTAAGTCACAGCTCATTTATAGATAGCAGGAATGGATAAACATTCAGTCAAAGCCAGGCATTAGCAATATCTCTGTAACAAAGGCCATAAGTGTAAATCTAATGTTTGATTTTTATGTTCAAAGTAATGAAGCGCTCATTTTCATTAACTGCAGCTCTTCTGCTGTCCTCTAGGGCCGGACATCCACTGCCAAATCACCCCTGACCCAAACACACTTGGGAGACAGAACGAGACGAGGGGCACATGAAAGGCAAGACGATGGGAGAAAAAGCACTAAATGAAAGAAATTTAAAAAAAAAACACCACCACATCCCACCCTCTGCCACCTCTTCAAAAAGGAAAGAAAAAGAAAAACCAAACCTTACAGGAATGACCGTGGAGCAGCGCTTGAGAAATGGACATCTACCTGTAGTTTTGTATCATTTTTAACAACGGGAAAAAAATGACATATGACTAGCTTAGGGCATGATCTTTTTGTACAAAAGATGAAGAAAAAAAAACATAAAAAGCAACAAAAAGTGCTTCCTGTCAACTGTAAACGCATGATTGATTGCTGGTGCATGACCTATGACCTTTGAGCTGTCATTATCTATAAACTAAAATGGTACATGGTAAAGGACCATTTGCAGGACCGCACAGGACTTACTGGACCTTCATTCCCAAAAAAAAAAAAAAAAGGAGTCAAAAAAAAAAAGAGAGGGTCATCTCAGAAAAACACAGCCAAAAAAAGCAACAGTACTTTTTTCCTTTTTTTTTTCTTCTTTTTTTTCCTCAACAAACACAGAGCAGCGTAGCGTATGCTGAGCCCATCACTGCTTCATTTACATGGGCCCTTTATACTGTTACTATATGTGATTATATGCACTCTATGCTATGTGAATGTGTGTCCGTGTGTGCGTGTGTGTGTCCGTTATCTAAAGCATGTGTTACTTGCTTCTTGCTTGGCACTGAGCGTTCTTCTCCTGCCACGTTGAGAGCCCGTTCAGTGTGTGAATGAGAATAAGCCCTCCGTGCTCTTCCAGGCTTTTTTGATCCCCTTTGTGAAATGTGTTTGTGTTCTTTTGATACAGTCTGCCATGTTTTTTTTTTTTTAAATGTAGTTCCTGGTCAGAATCTAAAGGCTCCCCCCTAAGATGAGGGAATATAAAAAAAAAACAAATATGGTTCTTCAGCTGGAGATTGTGTTGCTGTGTGTTGGTCTGTATGTGGCAGTGCAACACCCCAATGTCCCTCTCCACTATTACAGTCACTCTGTCTTGCATTTTCTTTGTCTAATAATCTGCCATTCTCTCTTCTATATCTTTCCTTTGTTGTGGTGTGTTTCTGTTTCTCTTATTACTCTGCAATTTTGTTTTCTCTTTGGTCTCTTTCTTGATTTTCAAATTCTGTATGTCAGAGCATGCCTCACTTTGTTCTGTGCTTTATCTCTCTATCTTTGAGTCTTTACCCCTCACCTATCTATTAGCCATCTATATCTGTAGCTCTATATCTGTTTACTGAACTCCAGTGGACTGACTCTAGTGACTGATGTAGCACTGAGCGCTGCTTTCACACTGCTCCTCATGCTTCTCTATGGCCCTGCCCTGGGGTCCAAGCACATATTTCATTTCCTGTGCATTATTATTTTTGACCCTTACTGACAAATGAAAGCTTGTAGCACAGACACGTGGAGCTTGGGTGCACACTTTGAGCTACTTCCAGCATAATGTGTAGACGGCAGGATGAGGTTTGAATATACAGTAACATCCATTCAGATGTACAGTAAACATAGACAGATAAATATATACAGACAGCACTGTGATAGTCCACCTTATAATTGACCCCTGAACTGTGAACTCACAACTGTCTGTCATTCTTTCGCTTTGTCTTTCATACACACACACACACACAAACCTATAAATCTACAGTAAATGAAAAATTCTTTGTAATTGTATCTATTACATATGACATCATATTCACATTTACATATTTATGTTGACATGTACTGACTTTTGAGGAGAGCCCAAGCAAAGTGAACACTAATGTAAGCTTAATCTACCAAAGCAATAATAACAAACATGGTAAACAGTTGGGTATGTGTGTGGGTGTGGGTGAGCATGTGTGTGTGTGTCTGTGTATGTGTGTGTGTGTGTGTGAAAGAGAGAGAGAGCCTGCGTATGTTCAGAATTTATTGTATTTACCCAACATTTGAGTAGCATTTCTAAGATGTTCACAATTCAAGTGATATTAATACATGCATGAATACAAAAAGTCACAAAGTATGCAAGAATGTGACATTCATATGAACTCAAGTTCGAAGAACGGACTCCTTATACCGATGTCTTAAAACTGCAAGCTGGAAAGCGAGCTTTGTCGGCTCAGTAAATCATAAGGCTTAATTTTATATGACTTGACCGCTGAAACATGGTGTTTTGGCTCTGTATTCAAATGTAGCACAAATGCTTACATATTCACACAAGCATTTATTTCTGTTTTCAGTAGATTTTAATCATGTTTCTGATACTCTGGAGTGAATGAATAAGTGACTGAATGAATGAATGAATGTTCTTACAAAATTGCTGAATCAAGGAGTATAGGGGATAATGGAAAAGTGATTGTATTTTCTCATCAAAAAAGTCCAGTTAGGTATTAATTTTGTGGTGAATGAGTGACAACTGTTTCCTGTGTGATTCCTCACCTCCACTCACTATAATCTTAGCTTTTAGTTTTTTTGTTGTTTTTTTTCCTCCATAGCTCACTCAGGTTTGTGTTAACAAATGATTTTTCTTCCACATTTTGCCACTTATTTAGAGATTATTCCTACAGTATGACTATCTACAGGAACATGACTAGTGTCATTTGAGGGACTTTGGGGTCAGGGCAAGGGGCATTAGTTAATGCAGAATGAATTATGAAGGTGGCTGGTTGGGCTTCCTCTGACTCAAATTAAGCTTGAGCTGGTCCAGCACCTTTGCCCTGTTACATTAGACAAAAGTCCATGGACGCATGCCTGAACATCAGGAGGTCAAGGGCAAAGTGGGGGGAAGGCGAGGACCTGGTGTCCTTTTTTTTTTAAAGAAAAAAAAGGGCACGCAATATGAAAGGACATTACAATTATGATGTATTACAATGAGTTTATGTAAAATGTTACTGTTGCAAAAATCTAGAGTTCACCTATACTCCTTTAGAATGGATAAATGACAATATTAACGCAATATCATATTACTCTGTACTAAGGAATGCAACTGCACACATGCACAGAACAGATGTTTTTAATAAAGAATATATGTATAAATATATGACAAAAATATAAATATATATTAATTAGAATGCTATGCACCCTTATTAGAGTTGTTATGGATGTACTTTGAGCATACTAGCTAGAATCAAGTTATAAGAACATACCCATATCATGGGGAATGTAGAGGCTTTGTAGCTATCTGGACTTGTTTTCTTTTCTTTTTTTAATTGTTCCTGAGAGAAGAAAAACAAACATGAATATGTATACAAGCCTTTTAATCAGATTCATTCTGACATGAATATATGTATAGATCATTTACCCTGCACACCAGCTCAGACCATTTACAAAAATTAATAAAGAAAAATGTGACATATTGGGAGTGGCCTTTAACTGTGTGTGTGTGTGTGTGTGTGTGTGTGTGTGTGTGTCAAACCAAACTGATGTTGCACATAAAACTGGCCTAAACCTACTCAAAGTTATTAATTATGGCAGACATGTGCACAGACAGTGCTTTGCTTTGTTATAAGCCCTTATGTTGATAGAAAATATCTTGTTAGGGTAAATTTGATCTATGCACATTTGTAATGCTCATTCATTAAATTTTGAGGAATGTACATGGCATAGAGCAAATCTTCTATGGTCACATTTTAGCCATACTATTTGCAGAAATGCTAAAAAGGACTTGCTTTGCATTTAACAAGCAGTGTATGCATTGTTTCTATGAGGTACACAGTTTGTTGTGTTTTATTCATTCAGTCAATCATTCATTGTCTGTAACCACTTACCCAGTTCAGGGTCACAGTGGATCTGCAGCCTACACGGAATCACTGGATGCAAGGCAGGAACACACTCTAAGGGGGCGCCAGTCCTTCACAGGGTGACACACACATTTGCTGTAGTTTATATATTGGCAAAAATTAAGCTAACAGAGTAAGAGAGATAGGGTAGCACGGTGGTGCAGCAGGTAGTGTCGCAGTCACACAGCTCCAGGGGCCTGGAGGTTGTGGGTTTGATTCCCGCGCCGGGTGACTGTCTGTGAGGAGTTGGTGTGTTCTCCCTGTGTCCGCGTAGGTTTCCTCCGGGTGCTCCGGTTTCTTCCCACAGTCCAAAAACACAGATTGCTGGGTGGATTGGCGACTCAAAAGTGTGTGTGTCCCTGTGAAGGACTGGCGCCCCCTCCAGGGTGTATTCCTGCCTTGTGCCCAATGATTCCAGGTAGGCTCTGGACCCACCGTGACCCTGAACTTGATAAGTGCTTACAGATAATGAATGAGTAAGAGATGGGGGATATATATTCCCTTTTGTTTTCATTCATTCCTCACACACTCACCTCTCGCCCAGTGGACACTTGCATTGATTATTATTTTTATTTTATTTATTTATTTAATAATGGGAGGAAACTGGAGCAGCCAGAGGAGAGCAAACAAAACCCATGGGCAGTGGCCAAGGCAGGGAATGGGTCCAGAGACCCAGGAGCTATGTGGCAATGACCCATCTGCAGTGCCACTGTAAGGTTATATTACACATTTGTTATTATTAATTGTTTTACTGTGTCTAGAACAGGTAAGAACAAGGCACATTATAACCTTCGTATAAACATATAGGAAAGGAAGAAATAGCTGCGCAATCAAAAACTACAAATCCCACTGTGCATTGACGTTACCCGCCGGAGGGGGCGCCATCGCGTCTGTCTGTGCTGTGCGAGGTTTTAAATAGCGCTTTAACTGCTGTGGTTTTGTTCAGTTTTTGGAGCGAGTGTGAGAGAGTGAGTGAGAGAGAGAGAGAGAGAGAGAGAGTGTGTCCTCGTGCTCGTGGAGCAGTCTAGGCGTTGGAGCTCGTTTGCGAGCGTGAGTGTGTGAATGCAGTGGAGAGAGTTTGAATATTTAGATCTATTTATTTTTATATGTAGACTTCGTCGTACGGCGGAATAAACGGAGAAGGTAAAGCGTTAATATTGGTGGAGAGTGGGCTTTGCTAAAGGTTGCTATTGCTAACACGCTGTATTCGTGTGGCCTGCTGTGCTCTCCTGTTTAACTCTGGTTTTAGGGTTTGTTTTGGTTTGTTTTTTCAGGATGTCTGTTAGCAGTGAGAAGAGCACCAGCAGGGCCATACCTGCCACCAGGAGAGTGATTATCAGCGACGCGGCCCACATGCCCCAGGACTACTCCACAACCCCCGGAGGGACCCTTTTCAGCACGACCCCCGGAGGTAACGCTGAATAAAACTCTTCCTTCTGCAGCTCGGCCCCCTGAATCTTACTGTGCTTCTCGTCTTTGCACGGTCCCCACCGCTGCATTCTCTATAGTTAGCTTGAGGATTAACGTTACTACTGTTTTTCTTTCTCTGCGCTGCTGTCAAACTGTCTGTCTGTCTCTGTGTGTCTGTCTGTCTGTGGTGGTATGTGACGTTTGTTTGTGTTCCTCTTTGTCCTGTCTGTCGGTACGGGTCTGATATTCTCTGTTCTTTGTTCGTCTTCCAGTCCGTTGCCCAGGGTTTCTTAAAGCAGAATTATGCAAATGTCCTCTCCATCGACTTTCTCTCAATATATCTATATTATTCAGTGGTAAACAAAATCATGTTGGCTTCTCTGGTCTGGAAGGACCATGTTTATTTGAGAGCTTTACCAACTTTGAATTCTCTGCAGTGGTTTGTATTGACTTCAGACGTGGTTACATTGCATCTCTAGGAAAAATAGCCAGTTAACTTAATAGTTCAGTTAACCTGGTAAACAAAGATTTCCTTGTGTAATGTAAAGTACGATGTCTTTCACCATCCTACCTATAACACACACTAAAATAACACATCCTAGATCTCAATTAATGTTATATTCCAGTTGAAAACTTTATTCATTACATAGTGAAATGCATCGAGAACAAAATAAATATTATCCCATGGAGGTCTGGATTTGGAATCATGCTCAAAATAAATGCGGAAAATCAAATTACAGGCTGATCTAACTTCAGTGGAAATTCCTCAAGACAAATTTAAATAAGGCTCAGTAGTGCGTGTGGCCTCCATGTGCTGTATGACCTCCCTACAACGCCTAGGCATGCTCCTGATGAGGTGGCGGATGACCTCCTGAGGGATCTCCTCCCAGACCTGGATTAAAGCATCAGTCAACTCCTGGACCTTCTGTGGTGCAACTGTTAGTGGAGGTCTGGGGAAGGGGCAGGCCAGTCCATAGCATCAATGCCTTCATCATGCAGGAACTGCTGACACACTTCAGCCACATGAGGCCTAGCATTGTCATGCATCAGAAGGAACCCAGGGCCCACTGCACCAGCATATGGCGTCACAATGGGTCTGAGGATCTCATCCTGGTACCTAATGGCAGTCAGGGTACCTCGGGCTAGACATGGAGGGCTGTGCGGCCTACCGGCCTGTCTCCTGTTATTTCCTCCATGTTCTGGACACTGTGCTGACAGACACAGCAAACCTTCTTGCCACAGCTTGCATTGATGTGTCATCCTGGATGAGCTTCACTACCTGAGCAACTTCCGTGGGTTGTAGACACCGCCTCCTGATACATTTAGGGGGGAGAGCACTGACAAAATTCAAAAGTGACCAAAATATCAGAAAGGATAAGAATAGAGAAATGGTCTGTGGTCACTACCTGCAGAACCACTCATTTATGGGGGTTGTCTTGCTAATTGCCTCTCATTTCTACCTGTTGTCTGTTCCATTTGCACAACAGCAGGTGAAATTGATTCACAATCAGTGTTACTTCCTCACTGAACAGGTTGATTTCACAGAAGTGTGATTGACTTGGAGCTACATTGTGTTGTTTAAGTGTTCCCTGTATTTTTTGAGCAGTTTGTGTGTGTGTGTGTGTATGTATGTATATATATATATATATATATATAAGTTTGAAAGTGTGCAGTTGTCAATTGGCGAGACCTGAAGTCTGCTTTCTTTGACCATCACTGTGAACAACTCATGACAGTTGTCTCTGAAACTGAGCATTTCTAACCCTGCCCCTATACCTTAAAAATTTAAATAAGTAGAAAATCTGAGAAATGTGTTCTTTAGTTTAATACCTAATTTTTATGTTTATTAGAATTTATACACTTCATGTAACCGATAATTTCATATGCCAATGCTCTGTGATTTTGTTTCTCTCATTCTTTCACCCACTCAAATTGAGTTAGCTATATAATACTATAAAATAACAGTATAAAATTGTGTAATAGTACAATATGCCAAAACAAATGCCAAAAGACAAGCATAAAACAGCAATATACACAGTACAAAATGGCAAAAAAAATAGTGATGAGAGTAGGTAGTCATCCAGTGACCAGCACTGATCAACTGGGTTAAAACAGTCTCTATAACACATGTATGTATATGCACACTGATCAATCAGATGTAATGTTATGACCATCCCCTTGTTTCTACATTTACTGTCCATTCTCTCGGCTGCACTTGCTATGCCGGAGCATTTTGTAGTTCTACAGTTGCATACTTTCTTTGCCCCGTTTAACCACAGTGAGTGACAAAATAGAGCAGGTATAATCTGGGTGGTGGATCATTCTCAACAGTGCAGTGACACTGACGTGGTGGTGCGTTAGTGTGTATGCACTGATATTACTCACTGTCTACAGTTAGACACACCTACCTTGTTGGCCAACCTTGTGAATGTAAAGTCAGAGATAGTATCTCATTTGCTGCTGCACAGATTATGTTGGTCGTCCTCTAGTCCATCGGTTGGCACAGGATGCTGCCCACAGGATACTTTTGGCCGGCTATATTTGGTTAGTGGACTATTTACAGTATGGTAGTGACACAGAGGGCTTTAAAAACTCTAGCAGCACTGCTGTGCCTGATCCACTCATGTCAAAGCAAAGCACAATAACACAAAACCATCACCACATCAGTGTCACTGCAGCACTGAGAATGGCTGGTGGCTCAAACTATACGTCCTCTGTGGTTGTCCTTACCATTTGAAGAATAGGATGAAATGGAATGGATAGTTTAAAAGTGGTGTTTGGATAATAATATGTATGTTTGCATTGTTCACCTAGTACAGCTTGGGGGATACAGAGCATCCTGTTTCTCTAGGAACAGTATGTTCTGAATATATCTCTGTGGTTTACAATCATCTGTGTTCAGTGCTTGCAATTAATTGGAATGCATCTGTTATGACCAAAGAGCCTGGTGGCAGCCACTCTTATATACTCCAAGCAACAGGAGTATGTTCCTGCGGTCCTTCCAGCCATAAGCACACTTACTCTTAGTGACATACACAGTGACACCACCCTGAGCATATGGTTTCTGCTATAGTTTTAGATTGGACTCTATCTTAATAACAGGATATGGAAAAAGTACATCTGGAGCTTTATGGCAGATGACTGTTGCTGGCATGTGACTTCTTAATGTTTCCTCACTTACTGTCATTCGGTTCTTCTTTTCTCCCTCACAGAAAGTCTTCTGTTATTTCTGTTTTGTCTCTTTGGTTGTTTCACACCCACAAGAATGAATGTATAGGCTGTGTTTGCCCAGCTCACTGTTTTACAAGGTGATTGTTGTCTGTCAGATTCCTGTAACGCTGTAAACAGCTGTGGGGGCAGAACTTCCATAACTTTTATGAGCCCTTTACTGTAGTGATTCAGCAGTCAAGTAAAGGCACTGGATTTTTTTTTAGTTATGCTATAAGAGCTGCGTGTGATTTTACATTTGGTTGAAGTTGAATTTGTGTAAGAACACTTAAATTCCTCTGCATATGTGCTCTTCTCAAGAGGAACTGTGAGTGAAAGCTTGGAGAGTTTAGACTTAAAAACATTTTTCTGTCACAGGAACTCTGTTTCTTATATGTTTGAAGTGAATGTTGATATAATAAATATATATCTTTTATGTGACAGAACACACTGTCCGGCACGTCTGTTTCTTTAGCTGCTCAGCCTGATGGTACAAGAGCTACAACTTTTTCTCCCCCAAGCTGTTTTGAAAATGTATAAATTCTAACACACAACTTTTTGTAGAAAGCACAGCATTTGTGAAGCTCTGGGCTTCTAGTAATTTTGATGCAATAAATAAATATCATCGCTGTCCCATTAAGAACTTATACAGGGGGTCCTCGACTTACGACGTTGATCTGTTCCTACATAGATTTTCAGTGTAAGTCAGAACATATGTACATACTGTACGTAAATAACGTACTGTAAGCACTTATCCTACAATGCAACTGGGGTGACAGCGTCCTCATCGGTCCCAAGCCGCATAACCGTGTATTCTTCCGCCGTTCCGAAGTTCGCGTTACGGCGTTTACGACGCAAAACCACTTAAGTCGAAACAAGGCTTTATACAGTAAACGGGAGATGTGTTGTAACCACAAAACATCGTAACTCGGGACTGACGTAACCCGAGGACCTCCTGTATCTCACAAAATAATAACAAGAGAAGGAAAAAACTTTCTTAACTACCAGTGGATGTGTACTTGAATAGACTTTATTCTTTTTTCAAAGTAAATTTGGAGCATTTCTATTGGTTCAAATTTTCATGCAGCTGATGGGTTCAAATGATGCCATAAACTGAAAATCGACAGATACATGTTTTTAATTGGACAGTGGCGATATGTAGGATATCACCTCGCTCAGCATGACTAAAAATTCAGCTACGTTGGCATTTCTCTTCCAATAAAATTATTTTTTAAACAGATACTCAGTTTTTAGTGTCACTGAGGGCTGGCCACTCGTGTTGACACACAGGTCTTTACATTCGAAGCTGATGGACTGTAGTTCAAAGGTGTGTGTTTGTGTTTTTGTGTGGGAAAGCTAATGTTGAACTGACATGGCTGATAGCGTCCGAACTGATAGCGTGTTCTCTCTGCGCTGGCCTTGTTCTAATTTGTTTTTTGTTTGGCCTGTCAGATATCCCCGTAGCCTTTCAGAATTTTTAATTTAGATATTTATATTATATATAATTTAAAAATGAAAATGGTAAAGGTATATTGTACGTTAACTAATAAGGACAAGTCAAAACCTGTAAGGAATCACTTGTCAAAGTGAGATGAGGCAAGAATGACACACCCTACGTTCATGAGCTGACCTTCATGTTGTGCAACCCTACCTTTTCAGGGGATTGGGAGAGGGAGCTGACACTTAGAACAGCTCAGCATGTGTATTAACCTCAGCTGAAGTACTAGGTTTGGCCACTGCAAAAGAAAGTGCAAAACTGGATTTAGATCAGTATAACTGACACCTCAAATCTCAATTTCATAGGCACCCGAATCATCTATGACCGAAAGTTCCTGCTGGACTGTCGCAGCTCCCCGTTGGCTCGCACACCCCCCTGCTGCCTCCCGGACATTCCAGGGGTGACCAGCCCTCCAACAACTACTGTCAACAACGACAAGGTCCATGCACAAGAAATTCTCAATAACAACATCAGTCCTCCTGTGGACAAGGGTGCAGGTAACGTATATTGTACTGCCACATTACACTGAATATACTTTGTTATATCATATACTTACAGATTTTAATGTACAGGATTTGGATTTGTCATAAATGCAGTTTACACTTCCAATATCACTTATTATATTATATATCATTTAACACCAGTTTTTGTTTTTTATGAAGACTACACAAACCCTACCTTTCAGAGCTCAGTCTAAATTTGAAAACAGCATGTTTTTAATTAAATTTCGGAAAGTTATAAATGTAAGTGGTTACACATATAATATGCTTTTCAAACCAACAGCAGTTTAGCCTTGCCTGTAAACATTGAGGCCACAATGAATGTTTCGTTATAGACTGCTTTTAGAACAAAGCCTCAGACATGGCAGGCAGTCAGTCAGTAGAGAGGTCATTGACATACACAGATCCTAAGGACACCATCAGTTTAAATCAAAGCAATAAAGAGTGGTTTGGAAAGTGACCGTATAAAAATGAATTAGGACTGGTTTTTGTACATGAAACCACTCGAAAGCCACTGTCTACATCCACATTGTATGAAACAAACAAACACACGTCACTCAAATTTTAAGTGATTACAAGTGATTTATCAACAGTCTAGTCAAAGTGGTTATTGATTTCTTTGAATAGTACAGCAATATTGACCCAGGGTAGTTGGTGTGCAGTGAATCTCTTGGTAGGAGCGCAAAAATTGCATCATTGTTTAACTGGTCATGTGAGAGAGAATGTATGCAGGCTCCAGCTGGTAAACTACAAATTGACCAGTTCTGCTTATGTTACATTTTGCATGAATGCTGTCCAATTGGGTTTTTGTTACATCCAGGAGAGGATGCCCAGTTTGAAATGGACATCTAACAATGAAGAGTCCATTTACCCGGAGGAGAAGATGGCTGAGAGGAATATTACTGTGATGGTGACTGTGCCCTGAATGGATGAGTGAAACAGAAGATTACTCCATTCATGTCATCACCCTCTTTCATTATCTGCTGTTTTTGTTTAGTTTTTTCTCTTTAATGATGCTGTCAATTAAGACACGCACAAGCCATTATTTTTTATGAACATCAGCACCCAATGCTGTGCCTAAAAGTGCCACTAGCTCAGAGTTTTCAGGTAGTGCCACCCAAGCACCCTGCTGTTCGGGGAACTGTCCACTGGTCTTTCTGACTTGTTGTTCGACGTGAAGTTTGATACAGCTTGTGTAATTTGTTAAGTGACCACTGGGGGGGACCAGTGATTTGTTTGAATTAACCTTTTTGTATCATGAGCTGGAAGCACATAAGACCCAGTACCTTCTCACCATATCTCAAAGGTTTAGCACAAGATAACAAAGGATAATTTGACCACTACCTTTCCTCTTGGCAGCATTTATTTTGTAATGGGGAAAAAATGTGTTTCTTTTGAAAAGTACTTTCAACTAAAGTGTCATTCAACAGAATGTAAAATGACTTTTTTATTTTGTTTATGCCATGTACTTCCCTTCAATTGAAATGGAAGGAATATATTGTGCCCTGTTATTCCTCGAGAGACATTGAAGCATATGAAAATTGCTGCAAATGAGCAATTAAAAACACATCTGAATTCATTCATGTTTTGACTTTGATGTGGTGTATCTGCTAATGACTTTCACTAAACACAGGAAAGATTTTAATAAGATTTAAAATTTATTAGTTATGCATAAAATAATACATTTTCAATTCACAATTTTCTATTTACAAACATTTCATCAACACTAAAAGTAAGGCATTGGGGGAAAAGTTAGTGATTTCAAGTGGAAAAGCACTCAAGCAAATAATGCCATCACAATCACTGTAAAAAAAAAAGGGCTATGTTAAATAAATAAATATAAATGCAGAAATTCTAATGCTTTCATACATGATCTGCATCGGTAATAAGTATTTTCTTCAGTGCTGAAGTCTTTCTGGAGTAGAG
Organism: Hoplias malabaricus; assembly: GCF_029633855.1. Taxonomy (NCBI): domain Eukaryota; kingdom Metazoa; phylum Chordata; class Actinopteri; order Characiformes; family Erythrinidae; genus Hoplias; species Hoplias malabaricus. The sequence continues at coordinate 13,254,562 of NC_089814.1, read as the reverse complement.
GCATTGTAAGTGCTGAAGTTGTGTTGGCTCAGTGTCTGAAGATCATTGGCAGCCGCATGCTTCTGCCACCATGCCTTCATGATGTCTCATGACCATCTTCCCGTTCTCATAGTAGAGCATGGAGAGAGGAGCTAGGCGTGTGGGCACGCAGGAGGGACAGGGTACACGGTCTGAATGGTGCCTCTTCAGAAGACTCTGTGATAGATAAGATAAAAAGATAGATAAAAAAAAAAAGGTTAGCATCTTATTCAGTGATAAATCACAGACATTGAGTTTATTACAAAAGAGAATGGGTTCATAGTAAAATAAAAAATCATATATATATATATGAAAAAAAAAGATCCTATTTAGTCTGGGACTGGGAATCCTCGCATAGAGGACTCCTTACCTGCATGTATGCGTGGTTTGATGGAGTTAGGGATTCATCCACCGGAGTAGGGCAGGTTCCCTCGCAGCGATAGGCATTGTATCGCTTCGGATATATGATCCATTCACTCCAGCCAATCTGGTCAAAGTCCACCCACATGTCTACTCTTCTGCACAGGGGCTTCTTCTCACCTTCTGGCTGGGAGGGACTGATGGGTAAACCCAGCCCTGCTGCTTCACGCACTTTCGTATGAACCCTGTGGTTCCGCTTGTGTCGTCGGGCACCATGCCCATTGTTGCCACTAAGCCGGTCCAAAGCCACATACTTTGAGTGTTCGGCTGTGCGGATAAGAGTTGATGCTCTTCTCTGCGCCTGCTTTGAGTAAACCACCATCATGACCCTGTTGGCTGTGGGATGCTGAATGGGTTGGAGATCCTGGCTCAACCCTGCGCTCAGTTCCTGGACAGGCATGGGTCCACCCTGGTGCAGCCAATACTTCAGCAGTAGAGTCATGTTGAGCACCCTCCAGGACGATTGTGAAGATGATGATAGGCTCGGTGAAGGTTTGAGCCTACCTAGGTAAAGACGCTCCTCAGCACAGGACTCACACTGGCCTTTAGGAGCATGGAAGATGTCCACTACAGAATTCTCTGAGGTGGAAAACTCAGGAAGGCGAATCCGAAGCTCTGACCTCTGGACATTGTCAGTGGCTGAGATGGAGGACATGTCAAAAGTGATTGCCCACTTGTCACCCACTTGGTGGCAACCTAAACAAGAAAAAAAACAGCATCAGAACACTATTCCACAAAGGGCTATTTCTTAATACAAGCCCAGACGTTATTTAATTATGTAATGAATGTTCGGCGCTTAACAGCCAGAAAAGACTGTTTTAACACATTGGCAGCCGAGCAGTTAATAAAGCTTAAGGCCTGAAGTGTCAGATTGTGTATTCATACGAAGCCAGAATGCTTTGAATGCAGACACCTTGATGTTAAGCTAATACACACTGACCAAACAGCCTAATAAACAAGTCCGGCAAGAAAGACGGCCATTACACACCAGCCCAGACTAACGGCTAAAATGCTTCTCAACATTTTTACTGAATTGTTAAAATTTTTTATTGTGTGTAATCACTCAATTATATACGAACTTTTAAATGACTAAGTAAAATACGAAAATTTAAATATATATAAACTCGTTAAAAAAAAACCCCGGAAAATAAATAAATAAATACAAAAAAATAAAGAGTAATATAATTATTAAATTCGTAGATGTTAAAATAATTTGGAGAAGAAAATAACTAATAAAAAATTATATATAATTTGATTATTTTTTTCCACATATGATTAAGTGAGAGAATCCATAATAAGAGTGTAGGAAGTTACTCACTGTGGGCCTGGAGGCTGAGCACTGAGTCTGAGTGGTGAAGAGTCTGGTCTCCGCGGTAAAGCTGCAGCATGTAGAGCGGGTAAGAGGAGCGGAATTGTCTCGCAGGTGGGCTTCCACATCGCCCTGTGGGCAAAAAGATGACCAGCACCACCCCGCAGATCAGCCACATCGCTTTAGAGGTCATATCCGATAGTAAGATGGAGGACTGTGGCGAGCGGAGAGATAGAATAGATGTTTTCCCTAGGGGTGGATCCCGGAGAATGTTGTGTTTTGGTTTCTCTGAGGCCGACTTGGCTACTTATAGTGACCAGTGGTCTTTTGAAGGTCCGTGTGCCATCTGCAGGGTCTTTGAGGGGCTCAGAAGGAGGCTGGAGGTCTCACGAGGGTCGTTGCTGCACCGAAACCGAGCCCCCTTTTAGTGTGGACTAGAGGTGTGAAAACATCAATCCGTCAATCTTCACTACACGCTCCAACAACAATGACTTCAGTGGAGCAGCTCAATTCATAAGCTCCACTTTGATTAATGGCAGAAAAAACAAGATATTGAATTTTCTGTTGCATGAAAATAGGGGACGCCACCTTTGTTACTTTAACTTTTCAGCATATTAAAAACATAATCATAACGCTGACGTCACTAAGAGCCTCCTCGTTTAACCTACTGCATTTTACTGTCTTTTTTTTTTCTTTTGAAAGGAACCTGTTGGGCTTTACTGTATTTTTCCCACCTCCATAGGTCCACCAAAGTGCCATTTGAAACCTAGCCACACTCACTGACCACACAGACCAGCAACATTATATATGGTCAGTGACATTTAAACTCTCTAGGCTATTATTTACGTCCTTTCACCTGCATAATCCATTTTAGTATTAGATCAAGAGAAATCAACAGATATGACCTTATTATAGGTGATGTTATAGTGCGTGAAAATTAAACAATAGACCTTGCCTAATTAACTCATCTATATCTGACTTTAAATTTCCCTTATCCCACAGATCTTCAGCTTGATGAAACTGTGACTAAAACGTGAGCTGTGAGTTGAACAAAGCTACAGGAAATCCATATATAATTGTGAATAAAAGCTTAAAAATAACTAATCAAATTGAAATAAGTACAGCTAGATAATCACCTAAGACATACATTAAATAAAGGATATATTTATTCATTTGTAGTTTCCTTTCATTAAACATAAATAAATGTGGACATGAATGATTTAAAGCCCCCCAAAAATTAGAAACTGTATTGTTTTTGTTTCCTTGTCTCCATGTTTATTTGAATCCTGATTCAGTACACAGAGTTGTCTGTGGATTCTGTTTACGCACCTCTGCTCTTTCATTTCCCAATGACCCATGTCCAGTCAGAGATCATGGCCTGTCACTTTGCAAAAAGTATCAGGTTCTGTTGAAATCATACAGTGTTTCAAGACATTGTCTTAGAGACGTGCTTTAAATAGAAGGATGTTATTCTGCTGACTGCATCCTCCATGTAGAGATGAGATTGAGGCTCGACTCTCCCTTTGTTTGTTCATAAGAGCAAAAGTAATGATTTTATATAAATGGCCAATAGGGGACACTGTGTTACAAGGTCTGAGTGCTGCTTGCTGAGTTGTGAAAGTGATGTCTGGTGTGTAAAAATGAAGTCATAATGGTCTCGTTCTCAAATTAATATGCTTTTGAATTAGAATTTGATTACTCTTCAGTGAAACTTGGCATTCCAAAAAATACTCCATCACTAATTCATTTCCTGGCACTTGTATTTGTAATTTTTTTTTTTTTCAGAGGAATTTGGTTTTGTGTGATTATGAAATGCTTGGCCAAGGCTGACGGAAATGGAGCCAAAGCCAGTGCAGCTGTGATGCTGCACATGATTTCAACCAAAGCTGACCACAAAGAAAGCTGGTCACTGTACAAGTCACCTGCGCTAGAATACGTTCCAGCTTTGGTAATTAACATGGAGATCAACATGGTTTTCCGCCACCCTCCCAGTTTAGAAGATTAGATGAATTAATGGTATGAATGAGGCCCCTTGATCTTGTCTGAGTTTCCCATAATGGAAGCCAATCAACTAAAATGGAAAGTCCTATTGACATACATGAACTCTGAGCTTGCCTGATACTCTACAACATTAAATCATTCTGCAAAACCATTTTGGTGGACATAGGATACGCTGTCAGACGTAAGGGGTGCTGTCAAGGTATATTTTGGTTAAACAATGACCAACAGTGTAAATGTCTTCTGGGTAGAGTCCCCTAAAGTGTGTACTGTAAATATCACTCCATCCCCAGGGAGAGGGTCCTCATTGTCCTTTTTAATAAATGTTCATTTGTAATGAAATAAAAAAAGAATTAAGACTCATAAATGTATAGCCTCCTAAATATGACACTAAAGAGGAAAGTCAAATCAAAAAAATATCTCAGTAGTATCCCCTAGACAACTCGTGTACCTATGTCTAATTTTTTTCTTCTGAGGGCATACATACATTCACACCCACACATACAGATATTCATTCACACCAGGACAGTTATCAGAGAAGGCAATTCATCTAACCTCCATGTTTTTGGACTGTGGGAAGAAACCTATGCAGACACAGGGAGAACATGGAAAGTCCACTAAAGATGGCACTCTAACCCAAGATCCCAGCGCTGGGAGGCGAGTGTGCTACGCACCAAGCCACCGTGCCGCTCTGTGTCTATTGCAGATTCAAAGTCAAAATGCAGAACATAGTGTATTGTTGGTCTTCAGTTATTTGCTGCATCCACAGGTGGCACATCTGGAGAGTTCCCATCCATTTGCCTTCTGAAAACAACCTGTTTTGCAAAGTATATTCAACATAGAATGTAAAGAACAAAGGGAGGTTTCATAAGTGGCACCGATTTAATGTGAAGTCAACGTAAGATGTGAGCACTCTGAGGCTGACTTACTGTGACAAATGCAGTCCTAATTAATCAGCAGGGATGCTGATAGCTGTGGATCTGTTTGCAAAACACAGGCCTTAGGGCCGCACCAGAAAAAAAGAGCAGTGGGAGAAGGAAAACAGAATCGGGCCTTTGTGTGGTGTTGGGAGAGCTGTGCACTTGGGCTACAGACGGCTGGAAAACAAAAAGGCCATGAAATATGAAAGGGCTGCTCGAGCGCCTTTGCGTCATTTGAATAATGGGGATAATTACCCTCGCTGCAGAGAAGCACCTGTATTAGAAATAAGCCTTTGATACCAACTTAAATTCAGTATGATCAGTGCTGTGTCATTAAGATTCAGAACATAGGTCCTTGCTTTTTCCAGACCAGAGAGATTCACTTAGTCAACATCTGATGTCCTACTCACTTTTACAAACACAGCCAAACTGTGGCATGTTCAAGTAATGCGCACTTTGTTGTGCAGATGGTGCGATCTACATAAAGCATTCATGAAGCCTTAGGGAGAAACAATTATATGAAAATCAGTGAGTCTGCACAAAGATCTGTGCAAAGTCCTCATTACTGAAGCCAGACCTTGAGTCATTACGAGAGACACTTCAGTGAATATCTTTGCTTTTCAAAAAATATGAGTAAAAACCATTCTTAACTTTTAATGCAAGCTCCTAAAATACACATTTGGTTCCCCAAAGAACCTTTCAGTAGATTCTTCTGAAACACTGTAAATGTGTGAGGAGAAACCTTTTAAAATTTAAAGACGTTGAAAGAACCCCGATGCATCATAAAGGTTCTAGGAAGAACCATTAATTTGGTCAAAAAGCTTGGTCAAACTTGTCCATATTTCCACTTTTTAGTTGCACTTCTTGCTAGTCTTATTAGAGATAGAGAGTTAGGCTGCATGAACATACCTTTAAATTGAAAAATATATCAAAATCCTTTTTGGTGCTACATAGAACCACCCTCAAATAGGTTCTATAAAGAAACATATTCTCCACTGATATGAAGAATCATTTAAGCATGCAGGTTGTTTTGTGAGTTTCTTTATTTCTCTAAAGAACCGTGGCCTTAAAAAAGAACCATTGTAGAACCATATTTTTAACAAGTGTATATCTCTAGTGATATAAAAGTGTTCTTATAGGTCGTTGCTCTTACAACATGTTGTTTAAAGCACCATTTGGAAAACCATTTTTAACTCATTCATTCATTCATTCATTCATCATCTGTAAATAGAAAAACAGGATAATGAGAGTGAACAAACTTTTTTAAATTTTAAAGAACATAGTATTATGGCACTGTTAAGCCAGTTTATGGGTTCTTTTGAGACCTTTAACATTAACCCTTAAAAAGGCTCTTCACAGTCACAAATTTCATGTAAAGGGTTTCAAGGAAATACTTGAAAAAAACACTTTCTATCAAACATGAATATTTATATCTTCACCTGTATTATTTTCTTTATCACACCGTTTCTAACTGCTTCCCTGTCGTGTGTTGTCCAGGACTGGATTTTCTGTCTAATGCCTCCATCCTCCAAACAACAGGTGAATACTGTATACAAGCATGTCACATGAAGCAGAGGTATGTGCTACAGCTGAGATCAAATCCCATCTCTGCCATTTGCACCCTATAACCAACCAGCTGGGTGAGTTTTATTGTGGGGTAATAATTATACTGCCATCGCCTTCAGTCAACTTCAGCCTCACTCTAAAAAATATTTATGTAAAAGTGCAGAAATTAAAATGATTTACACATCTAATGTAGTGTTATGTAATTACGACACTATTATATTTTTAAATATATTTGATCACACAATTGTTGGATTTATTTGCACCAGACTAGGGATGGATGATAATTAAGTATCAATATATATCACAATATAAAAGGTTTCAATAATAATATGATTTTTAAACACAATTTAAATATGTCAACATACATTATTTACAGCATCTGTCACTGACTGACGTTCATTAATATTGACAAAGCCAGAAGGTTGATGCTTGATGGTGATGCCATGTTTCATATTTGTTCTTGGAAGTATTTCAGTGGATTTTATATGGTTCATATCAATATTGGAATTATATCGTATTGACCAAAATTTAAAAAATATACTGTGATATAAATTTTGACTATATTGTCCAGCCCTATGTCAGACAAATCTATCTAGATGGGTTCAGGTAGCAATATCTATGATGTTGATGTTAAGCCACACAATGTGATTGGACTGTTTATCTGTCACATACTTCTTAATGTAAAAAAATAATTATCCAAATAATAGGTAATATCCTATCCTAATGAAAAACATTAGCAAAAGATATGGACCTAAACGCGTTTTGATTTGCTATAGCGCCACCATTAGGCCAATCAGTGTAATTTTTGTTGTCCTCCAAGATGCACCCAAACTACATCAACCCTCCAAGTGGGGAGTCTGTACGACCTACGGTCTCTTCCGCACAATGACTTTTTAAAGAGAAAAAGAATAATAATAAGAAAAACCGTAACAAATACAATAGGGTTCACCGCACTGAGTTACTAGTTGATTGAAAAACAATACACCATAAAGACTGTGGTAAAAAGATTACATTTAAACGTATCTTTGCGGTACAAATAACACATTAAGCACTATAGGTAAGAAAGGGAGTCAATATAAAGCAGTTCATTAAAGAATTCGTAGATCTATGTAGCTGAATAATTACAATTCTCCTCCAAGCGTGCTGAGATAATACTGCATGTATGTGAGAGACGAATGCTCACAGCATCCAGATTATTTTTAATTAGCTATAAACTATTGGAATTGCTGTTTAGAATTAGTAGCTCAGGTGTGTATGGTTTAACCAAACTAAAGGTTTTTGCCTCTGATGTTAAACCCTAGGAAAAATTAGTATAAGTTCTTTAATTATACTGAATTATCTTAAAGTATAAAACCAACACTCATACCTTTACATCTCATTTACAAAATTGCAAAATAAAAAGTGACTGTTTCAAGGAAACAAAAGTGCTTCCCTGTGACTTCATTCCAAAGAGCCCTTTTAGCACCTTTATCTATAAGAATTTCCCAGGCTATGGCCACATATATTTTTGTAAAGGCGATTTTTAAGGGGCTTATTTATTTAACCAAACATCTCCAGGGACAACAACATTGCAGAGGTCAGAGGTGTTTTTAAGACAGCAGATGCAGCAAACATGCTTAAAAATGAAGATGCAAAACGGGTTCTTCGGGGAGATGGCTTAGAGAAACTAAATAACCTTTCCGTGGATGGTTCATTAAAGAGCCATGTTTGTTCAAACTTTTTAAAAAAAATGTCTACATGGTGTAAAGGTTGAAAGGTTTTCCTGGAACCATATGTCCAAGTTATAACCCGCTAAGGAACCTTTATTTTTAAGAGAGTAATGGTAGCATGGCACATATATCTGCTGATTCATGTCCATTCTCAATCAATAATAATAATAATACATGATTTATTCACTTAATCTCACAGTATACCTCCTTCCAGGAGTCCCCCCTCTGATTCATATAAATGTAGAGATACGAAGTGCCGTTTACATGGTCCAGTGACTTTCACGTTACAGTGACTGATGCTGTGACTGCTCTCTCACCACATCATGTCTGTGTGGTCAGTGACAGCACAGGCTCAGGGTACATTTATTTCACACGGGTGTACTGTAAACAAGCTGAGCTGCACGGCTGATTTTGTTCTGGTTACATGGGGAGAAACAGCTTCAGCAGGAGACTATTTCCAGATTGAGCAGTTCTTATTCACTCTGAATCTGAAGCCAGTGTAACAGTGAGTTTCTCTCAAACTCACACTTAAAGTAGAACTTCTTTTGTCTGGATGGAACCACAGGAGCTGGGAGAGCCTTTCATGCCGAACTCAAAACTTTTGGTCCGTAACTGCAATAGTATCATCAGCAAATTTTAGACCTTGATAGAAAAACCCCAGCAACTACGAGCACATGCTGAGTGACCAGCCAAACCAGCACCAGACCAGCATACACTCGCATGGAGTTTGTGCTTGTCCGTACTGTTTTATCAGCAGCAGATGTACCTTTGGTCTGCGTTTGTTTACACTATTTGTGCTGACATGAAATAATAGTGCACCTTTCTGCATTTGCCCACGCACATAAATGTCTACAATTACACAAAATTATATGCAGGATCAAACATAGCTTATATTTTTCTCTGTCAAGTGTGAAAGCATAGGCTAAACACTCATTTTAATGTTAGCTTAATGCTAGTTAGCCTCACAAGTTCCATTTTGTAATGTCTTTAAGAAATTTACTTTTCAGAATCAATACATCAAATTACTGTAGCTAACATTCTGATGCATGTATTGATCGTGTAATAGTGAATGCTGAAAAATGCCTAGGGAAAATACTGCCTTTTAGATAAACCCCGGCAGTTCCTCAATCCTAACCTGCACCTGCCAGCTAATAATTCATAGTTCCTCCAGCAAATAGCCAATACTACCTACCAATTTCTACACAATTTACATGTTCACTCAGGCTGCTTCCCCTACAGTAAAAAAAACAGGGCAAAACAAAAATTGAACACTAGCAGGGATTCACTTGAATTCCTCAGTAATGTTAAATCTAATTGGTACCTGTGGAGTCTGGTCAGGTGCAGACTTCAGATTCTTTCACAAATTATTTGCACCAGTGCTCTGAGAAGGAGCCCAATCACAATGAGACGTGACTGAATTAAAAGTTAGAGAACTCACACACATCAGTTTTGGGTTTGTTTAGTGATTGCTAAGTCCTTCCTAATGGTTAGAGTGTGTGAATAATATGCAGCAGCTGTTGTGGGCTTTGTGGCAGGTAGACTCTGCAGCGATCAGCTCCTGGAGAGCTTGTAAACAGTTTCAGGCTGTATTTTTTAATTTGTAAAATCCATAGAGGTGCCAGCCAGCCTCATTAAAACTCAGCCTGACCTAACACAGATGGGATGTTTTGCTCCATCACTGTGAAGGAGGAAATTGCCAGAGAAGGCTCTGGCTACTGAATGGTTCAGAAAATGCATACAGTCCGTATATCCACCTGTCTTTTCAGAAACAAAGGCAAAGACACAGACGCCAAAATTGGTCCTGCAAAGCAATGCTGACGGCATTCAATTGCTTTTTGTAAAGTTTGTGTGAAAAGTTTTTGTAAAGTTTGCATCTGTTTGACTTTGTCTTAAAATAGACTAAATATGCATCGTGTTAAAGGCATTAAATACACTTAATGAATTGAATGATGTTTATGAATATTGACACATTCTGACTTATTTTTTCAGGAGTAGCAGAGTGTTTTGCAGAGCTGGTTTAAATCTATCACTAACTACTAAAGCAATGTTCCATTTCATGAATGAAAAATCACACATACTACAGTTATTTCATTTAGCAAGAATTCAGCTGCGTCAACGTACAGCCATTGTTTTATGTCATGCTTCGTAATGCAGCATATGTTTTCAGTGAGAGTCTTGGGGTAAAGGTTTTTAGTTTTGAACTGCAGACAGATCATTTTAGAACATGCTGTAAAACATGCAGAATGTGGCTTGATATTGTCACATTGAAATGAGTTGCACATCACTAAAAACACTACAACACACAAAATTAGGATTTTGCTCATTGTAATGTTTTTTTAATATCTAGTCTGTGTTTTAATTAGTTATACTTTTTTAATTATTTCATATAATTTTACTGGTATATTACTTTTACATTAGTTTATTATTTATTTATTCTGGATCTATTTAAACCCTTGTGGCTTTTATTTGGTTGTTACCTTATCATTTTCTATTATTTGGTTGTTTCATTGTTGTTTCGTATTTCATCTTATAATTTTATCTTGCATTTTTAGACGTAATATATTACAGTATCTCTGGTTAAAAAGCTTCTTGAATGTTTCACAATATCCCAGCCCTGTTCTGTCACTTTGGAATGAGCAGATATTATTTAATGGGGGAAATATTTGATATATTTATTTGGCCTGTTTTTGTGTAAAAAATATATATATATACAAAATATTTATTTATTTACAAATAGATAATTGCCTTCTGTTTTTTTTTTATATTCCACACACTGTTCCAACGTTTTGGAAATAGGGTTTGTAAGGATTATCACTCATCTTTAGGGCAATGGCAAGTCATCAAATGGAAGTAGTGAATAAAATGGTAATTGATATTCATTGCACATATTGGTTGTCAGAATTAGCCCTGAAATCTGAATAAATGAGTTCAAACAGGTTAATCTCACAGCCATGGTCAAATTTAATTTCACCTCAGCATGTTGCAACATATTGCCTTAAATGAAAAGAAATTGGAAAGCATTTTTTGTTTAGATTTGCAGTGTAGCAGAGTAAATATTCTTCGGGGCATATTTCCACTGTAAACTTCACTTAAAAACAAACAGTGGATTACATTTGTCTAGGGCTGTGGTTGATTTCCCTTTATAATTTAGCTAAATTGTGAGCTTCCGGTGAAGAACTGTGTGAGTACCATTTAATTATAAGAAGATATGTCATTAGTATTACATTCGACTTCATCTGGTACTGATTGCAAAGCCCCAAAAAAAATAATGTAGTATATTCAGGTAGTTATATCAATTTAAATTCCTTTTCCCATCAAACTGTTAAATTACTAGCAGTGGGTGTTTTTTGTTTGCCCTGAGTAGGGGGTCTATAACGGAATAAATAATTGACATGCAGTAAATAATTGACACGCTGTGTTTTTCCACACAGGAACATATAAAAGAATGTGTGGTGGATTCAACATTCTATTAAACACATTGAGCTTTCAAATACTGAAGCCACTTTTCATTCTTTCATGTTTTGCTATGAAAGTAGTGGCGTTGAGGAGAGATTGGGTCTATCAGCTGCATAATTGCACCCAGTGGTTTGCTTGGAGGACCAGCCACGCGGGCAATCTGCACACATCTTTATTTATCGCGTCTCTTTTTCACTCCTTTGAATGACAATAGTCCTGATGGTCGATCAATCTCTGTGCGCTGGGTTTCGGCAACAACAACCGTGCTCCAATTTGAGTCAGCCGTGGCAAATATAGATTCATGTAGAGCAGGTGATATCGACAGAAATGGAGTGCTTTCCTTCGGAGCAGGATAAAGGTTTTCACAGAAATATTTTTGCCACAAAGATACTTCACTACCACAAACTTTAGTGGGTCTGTTCATTACTGTGTCTCTCTTCATGCTGTTTTCTTGTTCTCCAGAATCAGAGACTTGAAATAATTTCATTGTATTTTTACAACACAACTAAAAGCTTGTGGAAACCTGTTCATCAATCATTTCTTTTGAAATGTAGGGTATGATTAAGAATTTTTGAAGATTTACACTAGATTCTTGATTTTCCCCTGGGGATCAATAACGTATCTATCTATCGATCTATCGATATATATATATATATATATATATATACACACTTTTGCGAAGTCAAGTGGTGGTTTTGGGAGGTGATTTTAGGATGCCAGACACTCCCACTCAACCCTAAGGTGTTCAATCATGTTCTATTGCTCCAGAGTATGTACTATTCTGATTGGCTCCCCCATAATGTGCCTCAGTCAAAGAGTAGTCCAGAAAGAAACAATGTGCTATAACTATAGTATGGATGGTCAGGGATAAATTGTAGTCTGAGTAGGCAGATAGGAGTACACCTGTTAGTTTTTAGACATCTGAGCCATTGTTGAAGCTTATTTTACATATGTGGATGGTGTGAACTGCATTACTGGAGCTCCACATTATAGACCATTCAGCTTTGTACAAATAGCTTTGTTCAAGAGGCCTAGTAAACCCACACACAAGTGTTCTTTATTGGCAAGAGCATCATTTCTTAGAGGTTTTCTAAGGAAAGATGTCTACAGTGACTGCATTAATTGCCCTTTTTCATCAAGTCTTTAAATCCTGTTTAATTAAATTTCTAAGCTATTCTGAGAAATCTTGCCGAATATTCGCTCTTTGAAAAGACGTCCTTGCCAGACTTAAAAGCATTTGTCGGTAACCGCAAGGATCAGTTGTAAGCTCAGTTATCTGTTGGGATTGAAGAAATTCTTGATTAAGGTTGAATGAGATTCCCAGTTGAAATGTCTTCAGCACAAGTCTCCAGGTTTTCTGTGAAATGAATCTGCTCTCTCCTGCCTTAGATTTATTAATGAAGTCTTTCAATCTGGTAAAAAATACAGATATATTTTAGGGATAGATGATAAAGTCAGAACAAATTATCACAATATCTGAATACATTTCACAGAACATGATGTGTGTCACAATATTTTGAAATGAAATGTTTAAACAGAGATCCAAAAACCAGGTGTGCCACATTTCATCAAATACTTGATGCACAAACAAGAGTACCTTGATTTTGTGCTACACTAGTAACTGGACCTGATTCCTTTCATGAAAAATGCATGTGGGTATCTGTTCAAACAATAAAAACATTGGAGACTCGTGAAGCCTGCCACTACCCCTTTTTCAGCGGGTAATAATGCAGTGTCATTGGACAGTTCAGCATGTTTGAGAAGAACACAATGCATTCAGCTCTGTTATGCCAACTAAGCCAGATTTGGCCAGCATTGTGCAGAGCGACTGGAAAGAGGGAGAGCCGTCCTAACATCCTAACAGTGTGGCAGTGAGGCTACTGTGCTCACATGGACTCTTGGCTACTTGCAATGGCATCACTGGGACAGAACTCATAATCTCCTGATGATAAGACTGACATTCATATAATTGGAAGCCAACCTCCTTTTTATTAAATTTTTCCACATCATTTAAAAACAGTAGCTGTCCTTTATGAAGAATTATCACAAAGAATTGGCCAGTAGAAAGGCTCCCAAATCACTCATAATAATTTAATTGCAATTTCCTAGCAATCGATTGGTGTCATTTCCTGCAGGTGTTCCTGGCTCGCTCTGATTAGGAAGAAGTGGGGAATTAAGAAGAATGAGTGAATGATCACATTATTAATATACGTAGTATGTAGTGCCTTTTCCAATAAAGTTACCATTTGGAGGTATATATATCTTTTTTTTTTTGTTCAGCAGCATCAATGTGTTGATGTTATGATATACGCAATAAGCTCAGAAAAGCATATTGTTATCTTATTTATCATGGTATCAACAAAATATAGAGACATTGCCCACCCTATGCTTTAAATCCCATAAATTAAAATGTGGAAATGTTATAGAAGTAATTGTTTATCTGAGAAAAACAGTGAAAGTGATCCAGAAAATCTAAGGTTATGCTTTGCTTGCGGGCTCTGTAGATGAAAGGATGTGGATTATTCTGACGATCAAAGGCACTTCCTTCCACTTTAAAGGTGCACTTTATCCACAAACGGGAACTCTCTTTCCTCAGGCTCTCCTATGATGTTACAAAAAAAAAAAAAAAAAAAAAAAAAAAAAGTATTTCACGACCTAACAAAATTTTCTCTCTAACGACATAGTTAAAGCTTACACTGATATTGCTCTGTTATCACAAACACTGGGGAATGGCCGGGGCAGTGATCCTGCTGCTGGAAATGTATTGGTGATATAGAGCGAGAAAGAGTGTGATATGTCTATCACAGAGTGGTGAAATGCACCTCCTGAACACAACAAGATAAACATCAGCATGAGGCCTAATCTGGGATTCAGCATCCAGGCAGCGCAGCTTTATGTCTAAACAGCTCTGCTGCTGAATAGGGAACTAAATATTCTTTTCAGAGAATGAGTGTAGGAGAAAGGGGAAAACAGCATCTCTCTAAGGTATATTGTCAGTCTCTGAGCTTATCATGCCACAGAGCCACATCTATTTCTGTTTCTCCCCAAATCTCACCCTGATCAGGAATGACAGTTGCAAATTCAGGGGGATACAGCGGCAAAGCCCTCTTGGCCTACCTCCCTAAGCATATCGAACCAGTGCTAACATTATTAAGCGTGAAATGAGAGAGTAGGAAAAACAGAAAACAAAAATTGTTTTTTTTTCTCATCTTGAAGTTGTTTGTTTTCTTAAAACGCTTCCTTTTTACCCATGGCTCATAATTAAGCAAATGTGTTCCCGCAGGCGTTTTGTTCTGATGTCAGGCAGGAGCTTGTTCCTTCATGTGATGGAGGATGGTATAAATTGTACTATTCAGAAAAGCTTAGTCTATTTTAGAATTTAAAAATAGAAAATATTACAACCTTGAAAAAAAAAAAGAAAAAAATCCAGCACAGAGGTTAACATTGTCGCTTTCTAGTGAAAAACATCTCAAATTTGGTCCATTTTTAGTGTACTACATCATTTGAACACAACAGCTGCCCTTCACATTGAATAAAATCTTCTTACTTCGACTTCCACTGAGTGTTAAGAATGTTTTTTTTTCCCCCTGTAAAGTTACTCTTTTGGCGATACAAATTTTTCAATGAAGAGGGATGCCATGCAGAATATTCTCCTTTTCCCTTCCAGAAACAAGTGTTGTTTACATGATCTTTCACTCGCCTCAAACTGTTTCCCAGCAGAGGCGTTTCATTAGCATCCAGAAAACTAAGTCCCATGAACCCAGCAACAGTTAAAGGGTCATTATCCTACATTTTGTCTTGTATTTTATTATTATTCCCTTGTGGCCCAATTATAGTGTCTCTGTGGTTTTAGACATCAAAAAGAGTTATACGTTTCCTAACCTCTCTTTATCCTTTAGAATAAAAACAGTCTGTTTTTCTTACTGTGCCTTTAAGACTATCTAACATGTAAAAGTCAGAGGTCCCTCTTTATTGATTTAATTTCTAGTCAAATTCAACACAACTAACTCGTTTTACACAAAAAAACTGGGACTCCTAACACCTCTGCAAGGTTTGGTTGACCAAAACAGATACAGTGTAAATTGTAGTGTTTGTTATATAAAGTAGTTCTCCTACTTGATTTATTAATAACAGTAATATTCAGTTCACCTCCATCTTCTCTAGTTCCCCCTGATGGTTCTCTTTATAACATAACTACACTACAAATGATTTTGTCTTTGACAGAATGGAGAAACTCACTCTGATCTGTCCATCCTTCCACTGTGAGAGGACAACTCAACGTCATTATTCTGAAAGGCCATGATCAAAAACCATTACTGAGTAATGGAAATCGACAAAAAAAAATGCTCACTCACCTGAACATTCACTGATTTTGCTTTGGATTATGAGAGTAGCAGTAAATGCTACCAACGCTTAAGACATTGTAATATCTCTACAGACTTGAAATGTTAACGCAATTCTCCTGACACCAGTGGAAGCAGTAATAAGGCAAAATGTGATAATGCAATATTATATTTAGTCCTTCAGGCTTCTGTCTAATTGTCTTTAAAAATAAGCTTTCCGCTGTTCCCCAGTGCTGACAAAAAAAATATTTTGAACCTAATGACTGAATTACTGATGGAAACTAAAGAAAAGAAGGGTGGTCTCTGACTTTTGTAGGCTTTTAAACCTATGCTTTGGTTACTTCTTCTTATATCAAAGCTCTGTTTTCCATGTTAAATTCAAATTAAATGGGTTGCGAGGGAATGAGTGCTGTGCAGATTCAGTATCACTTGCCAAGCAGATGCAGCTGATGTGATTCATTCGCTATTATAGTCCAAATCTGAGCTGGAGCAAATGTTCTGCCAGTGCATCTTGTAGCATTTGATTTAGTTTGAAGTAAAATTGAGTGTGATCTGTTTTTCCCTCATCTCCATATATCTGATATTTTCAGAGTCTACAGACCATTGTGTCCCATATATAAAACATCATTGATGCATTGAAAAAATAGATTTTTTTAGTGCTTATAAAAAAGGGTGGGTTTAGGTGAAAATAGAGTGCCAAAGTGGATTTATTTCCCTTGTGCTATGGTGTATATTTTAGATGGTATGTGACTTCACCATTGGCAGTCACTTATTTTTTTCAGAGATGACATCAATCATCTGCAGGTCGCAGTAAGATCATCTTCAGCCGCCTGAAATGACAGGTTTCCTCTGGCTTTGATTGCAGTCATTTCAAAAATACACAATAACAGCTGTGTATCTTATACCCACATCATCATCAACAACACTATGTCTGATCTTTAGATGTAAGGCTTGGGTTTAGTGTACATGTCTTCTGAAACCTAGCATGTCCTCTTATGCTACAGCAATTTTAAAATGATGTAAATGAGCAAAATGTATCATGTTCATTTCCCAATTGAGAAGAATGAGCTGAAGATTTATAGGCCTTCCACATGCTCAGAATTAATAGAGCTGTTGAGGAGCTACCTTTAACATGAAACATACCAAAGTCGGACTGAAGCTTTTAAGACATGAGGTGGCATACTGCTACCACCATGCAAAGCCATTTAGGAAGGAGGGAAGAATACATGGATGTCATATTTTTGGAGTGCTTTTTTTGTTTTCTATCCATTGACGAACAAAAGGTGATCTCTGAAGATTTATGGGGTCATGTCTACCACTGAAATTATGCCCATGACTCAGACCTTTTAGCTTAGTGCCCTTTGGACGTTTCTTTCAAAGCGTAAGAGAAAAGTGAAAAAATGAAAAAAAAAATGAAGGTCAAATTTCCTGCAAGGCTTTTTACGTGAGAGAACAATCACACGGGTTATTCATTATTCACTGACACTACAAACAAGTGGATGATACGATGATTGCAAAATATCACTGGAAGAGGTTGCAGAGCAAAAGTTTGAGACTGATAGGTGCAGTTCGCGCTCCCTGATTGGCATCTAGACAAGATATATTATGAAGTGCCTCTCAAAAACCAGGAGACTCGCACAAGGCTCATGCTGTGTTCGTTAGAGCTCGTGTCTCAGAATTCACTAAGTCTAAGAGAAGTACACAGTAATGTGTTGTTCTTAATTCCAAGAACAGTTTATGAAGTCAAATGACCATGGTTGTTCATACAAGCAATGCTAATAAAGTACCACTCCTGTACTTAAATGAGATTTAACTCACGTCTCATTTACACATTTATTTAACTGCAAAAGCACAAAGAAAAGTTTTCCAAAGTTTTCACTGACCAACTAGACAGTGGTTTGTAAACATAAACAAATTTAGAATCTGATGCCTGCAACACACTAATACATTCGGGACAGGGCAAAATAATAGTAAAATTCTAATTATATCTAGAAACCATATTTTAGATTATAGTTTTTGGGGAAAACAGATGTCGGGTTGTATGTGCCAAAGATAAAGAAAAAAAAAAACACGTTCCAGACTGTTACCAATGAAAAATGCAAAACCAGCATCTGTGGGAGGAATCAGTGTCCATGGCATGGGTGATCTGCAGATATACGAATGTACCTTTGATTGGTATATTGGTATTTTGCAGTGACTTATGATGTTGTCTTTCAGGAGCTCAAGCCTCATTCTGCACAAGTTACAACAGCATGGCTTCATTGATATAGAGTGTGTTTGCTTTACTGGCCTGTCTGCAGTCTCCTTCTGAAAATGTATGGTGCAGCATGAAGAAGAGAATCAGACAGCGGTGACCACCGACTGTTGAGAAGCAAGTCGCGTATACTGAAAGAATGGGCAAAATTTCCTTTTTTTCCTTTTTTTTTGCAAAAAAAACTCTTGCAATTAGTCTCTTTAACTCAGGCAGCTGGATAAAGGCTGAAGTGAATTAATAAATTCATTCATTCATTCATTCATTGTCTGTAACCACTTATCCAGTTCAGGGTCACAGTGGGACTAGAGCCTACCCAGAATCACTGGGCGCAAGGCAGGTACACACCCTGGAGGCGGCGCCAGCCCTTCACAGGGCGATACACACCCACTCACACATTCACTCACACCTATGGACACTTTTGAGTCGGACAGTCTCCTGGAGCAGGACTAACTCTGGAGCTGTGTGACTGTGACACGACCTGCTGCGCCACCGTGCCACCAGATTTAATAAATTAAATGCTTCAATTTAATTGCATTTACAGAGAGGGCAGCATGGTAGTGTCACAGTCACTGGCGCCTCCTTCAGGGTGTGTTCCTGCCTTGCGCCCAGTGATTCCGGGAAGGCTCTGGACCCACCGCGACTCTGAACTGGATAAGTGGTTACAGATAATGAATGAATGAATGAATGCACTTATAGAATGTATATCAACTTTTCTGTAAATGGGGTTTATATGTATATATAAAATTATATTTATATGTATATATAATTACCCTTAGTCCACTAGCCTGTTGCAAACAATACTTACATTCATGTTTGCACATAGCATCAGCATAGGATTATAAATTGGATAATACATGGGAGATAAATGTGGACGAGCAAATTTGTACTGAAATGTGTACAGTCTTATGGGTGATGAAAGCCCTGCAGGGTTGAGGGCCTGTTGGATTTAAGAATATCTTTTTCAGTTTTGAGAATGCTGCTGACCACATCAGTCAGTAAAGCTGGGAGTAGATATGACAGGTCCTGGAGGGCAGCTACAGAGCCTGGTTAAGTCAGTCCTCACTCATGTGAATGTAGCACTCAGTTCTAGTAAATGACTAGTGCAGACTGTAGGCAGAACTGTGTCACAGACTTGTCATGTCTGTAACAAAAACACATAACTCTGAAACGTTAACTGTTCTGGAAGAGGACAAAAACATTTCAATGTACTTGGAAATAATTTTTAAGTATGTAAATGTTCATAGGGCGGCACGGTGGCACAGCATGTAGTGTTGCAGTCACACAGCTCCAGGGAGCTGGAGGTTGTAGGTTCGATTCCCGCTCCGGGTGACTGTCTGTGAGGAGTTGGTGTGTTCTCCCTGTGTCTGCATGGGTTTCCTTTGGGTGCTTCGGTCTCCTCCCACAGTCCAAAAACACACGTTGGTAGGTGGATTGGCGACTCAAAAGTGTCCATAGGTGTGTGTGTCTGTGTTGCCCTGTGAAGGACTGGCGCCCCCTCCAGGGTTTATTCCTGCCTTGCGCCCAATGATTCCAGGTAGGCTCTGGACCCACCATGACCCTGAATTGGATAAGCGCTTACAGATAATGAATGAATGAATGAATAAATGTTCATAAATAATAATATGTTTTTAGGTGTTTAATTGATGCCAGAGGGGTCTTTGAAACTGCATTCTTGGAAAACAGTGCAAACTAACTTAAATTACTGCTAAGTTAAAGAAGTGTGTAATAAAAGTTTAGATCCTTCAGCTAGCCTTTGTTATTTAAGGGGTTGGTGTAAAAAAGATGGACTGGGAAAATGTTTGAAGGTTTTAATATGACAGAGGCGGTATGCCTTTAATTAATCGATTCTCAGCAATCATCAAATTTCCATTAACTCCGTATTGAAACCTTGAAGAAGGAAGCTATCTTTTTTATGCAACGTGTCATTATTGACAAATTCATTATCTGCATGACTGATGTTACTGTATCAGCGGAAGGGAATTTATCTGGAGTGACATTACTGTTATAGAGGAGCAGGAACTTATGATTAAGACAGATAGGGGCTTGGTGATCAGTCCTCAGTAAATGGCATAGATAGACAGAAAAAGACAGTGCTGGACATGGCAGGAACTGTGGCGGCCTTTCAAAGTAATAATCAAACTCAGTGAAGCTTCAAGGCTGTAAATTGCAGCAGGGCTTCGGTGAACTCCAGCGCTGCTCACGTTCACCCTTCAAACGACTTCCACCGCACATGGCACTCATGCTTTTATTCATTCAGAAGTTTGTCAACAAAATGACAACAGCTTTATCGGCAACAAATCTATTTATGTTTCTGTCTCCTGCCGGCGCCCCAGCTCGTAGCTCGCTTAGAGGAGTTGGCCTTCAGTTTGTTGTTCCAGATACAGGCTGCTGTTGCAGTGCTGAAGATGGCAATACAGTTCCTTTTTCTTCTGAAGTCTATAGTTTGTGCTTCACCGCTTTTTGTGCTTTATGTTGTTGTAAGTCTGAAAGAATCAATCAATACGGAGGGAAGAATGAGTCTTGTCTGTCACCTCTGTGCACAAGGGAGCTGCAGACAGCATCTGAAGCATGTCATTCTCTCAGAGCTCAGGGGGATATGAAGGCTTGTCCTTTTGGACTGGACACACTTAGTGCTGTTTGTCCAGTCCCCCACTCGAATGAAAGTGGAACAGGCTGTTCTTGGCTTACCGCTTACTTTAAAGAGTAATTCTAGCCGTATTAAACTTTTCTGCATAATTACATAGTTAAGATGTGAATACATCATTCAGAGTGGCTTAATGTGATATGTTCCATTCTAGAGGAACTTTCAGGTTTGAATGATTCAAACGGGTGCTGACAGGAACCAGACATCTGAAGAGTTAATGCCATTAAAGTCTGCTTTACAGAGAGTTATTATATGAAAATGTTACACATATGCTACCTGTCAGCTGAGACATTGGTATGCTACTTTGAGTTTCAGCCTGAAACATAGTTTTTATGGGTTTTTTATAGAACAGCTGTATTACATGCAGATTTTTTTTATTCTTTACTACTGTGAAATGAAGGTATACAGTTAAATGTATTAAAGTATTACATTTCACTGTACTTTTGTAGCAGATATTGGACATGTAAAATTCTTGAATTTATATATATGTAGACATTTTTTAAATAAAAACAATTTATTCTGTTTTTAGTTTTAAAGGGAGCTTAAAATTACCAGCATTATCAACAAACCTATATAAATTCTGAAGTCACATGTAGGTTATTCTCTACCGGAATACAGGGGTTGAACAATGAAACTGGACCAGCCTGGTGGCCAATCTTCATTAATTGCACATTGCACCAGTAAGAGCAGAATGTGAAGGTTCAATTAGCAGAGGGTAAGAGCACAGTTTTGCTCAAAATATTGCAATGCACACAACATTATGGGTGACATACCAGAGTTCAAAAGAAGACACGTTATTGGTGCACGTCTTGCTGGTGCATCCATGACCAAGAGAGCAAGTATTTGTGATGTATCAAGAGCCACGGTATCCATGGTAATGTCAGCACACCACCAAGAAGGACGAAACACATCCAACAGGATTAACTGTGGACGCAAGAGGAAGCTGTCTGAAAGGGATGTTCAGGTGCTGGCCCGGATTGTATCCAAAAAACATAAAACAACGGCTGCCCAAATCATGGCAGAATTAAATGTGCACCTCGACGGGCTGCTATAGCCAAACCTTTGGTCACTCATGCCAATGCCAAACGTCAGTTTCAATGGTGCAAGGAGCGCAAATCTTGGGCTGTGGACAATGTGAAACATGTATTGTTCTCTGATGAGTCCACCTTCACTGTTTTCCCCACATCCAGGAGAATTACGGTGTGGAAAAGCCCCAAAGAAGCATACCACCCAGACTGTTGCAAGCCCAGAGTAAACCATGGGGGTGGATCAGTGATGGTTTGGACTGCCATATCATGTCATTCCCTTGGCCCAATACTTGTGCTAGATGGGCACGTCACTGCCAAGGACTACCAAACCGTTCTGGAGGACCATGTGCATCCAATGGTTCAAACATTGTGTCCTGAAGGCGGTGCCATGTATCAGGACGACAATGCACCAATACACACAGCAAGACTGGTGAAAGATTGGTTTGATGAACATGAAAGTGAAGTTGAACATCTCCCATGGCCTGCACAGTCACCAGATCTAAACATTATTGAGCCACTTTGGGGTGTTTTGGAGGAGCGAGTCAGGAAACGTTTTCCTCCACCAGCATCACGTAATGACCTGGCCACTATCCTGCAAGAAGAATGGCTTAAAATCCCTCTGACCACTGTGCAGGACTTGTATATGTCATTCCCAAGACGAATTGACGCTGTATTGGCCACAAAAGGAGCCCCTACACCGTACTAATTCATTATTATAAAAAAATATTATTAAGTGATTATTTCACAGATATAGCAGTGCTTTTATTTAGGAAAGGCTTTAGGTTACTGCATACTGGGTCTGTGGTATGTCATGTGGTATAAAATGTTCCTGCTCAATAGGACAGAGACCTGTTATGTGACAGTAAAGCATTTTACATACATTTTAAGATATTTCTTATTCAGACATGCCAGTGATGAATATAGTTAAGTATGAATAATAATTAAAACAGTGTCACTTTCTGAATTGAAGTGTAAATCTGCTAGAAATAGGAAAAATGGATGGTTGAAGTGTTTTGTAATTAATGGACCTCAGAAATGGCAAGAGAAGTTAGATTATGCACTTTATGGAGTTGTGTTTTTTTTTTTCTTTAGTAAAGCCTCTCATGGGTAAGACCCTTATCAGCAGCCCTTGGGTCCTGCTTTAATAAATGCTCATGCTCACCCCAGGCTTCGCTGAGAGCCGTGGAGTCATGCCACACTAACTGGACTCATGCCACTTCAGACTTGTTTACAGAAAGAAACTAATCAAGAGGATGGAGGGTGTAGTCCTTAGTAAGGAGATTAAAACACCATTAATAAAGAGATGTGACCCTCCTCAAAACATCCCTAAGTAATATTTTTAGATTTTGGTCACATACTACTGACTTGTTGACCTCATAGAATCCCTGAATCACTGAGAACCAATGCCATTCTGTGTAACCAGCATTAGCCATATCTACATTTTGTAGCTTTCATTCTGCTCTTCTCTTTTATACCAATTTCCAGTGCCCTTTTTATATCAAACAACAAGGTCTTCTATGCATGTGAGAAGTGTGTGAAGTCTGATGTGTGCTGGGGTCCTAGACCTCCACACTGGCCAAAATTTGCATTGCCTGCAGCTGTATTTAACGAATTATTACACACATGTACATGAAAAGAGCTGCTGTTTCTCTGCCTGTTATAAGGAAGTTTAATGTGACCTTGTAGGTCAGATTGGGTGACGCCTCCTTTTGAAAACACAATGCTTTTATCTTTTCCCTCTGTGTCTGCTTGCAGCTGTTGACTGACAGTTGATTAATTTCAAACCCACCTGTCCCCTATCATTAGCCAATCAATGCTGCTAATTGCCTCGCAGCTCTAGACAGCTTGAATGATTTGTTGAAGCTCAGCATACGCACTTGCATTTACGAAAGCTTGTCCTGAGCTCAATGAAATGGAGGTGAGCTTATTGATTATATGTTGGGTGTTATCATCTATGCAGACTGGACAGGGTCAGTAGTCAAACGAGCCACTGTTGCACATCTACAAGACCAGGAGTACAAGATTTAGATACTTTTACATTTTCTTTTCCCTAATTAATAATTTTAGTAATGAGTGTAGATAAACACCTTTATTAATGCTGAAATATGTATTAAATATCATAACTTTCGTTCTCTCTTTCTGTTGACATATCACACACACACACACACACTGTGCTCTAGCCTTAATTTATTCATTGTTTGTTACTATTTATCCAGTTCAGGGTTGCTGTGGGTCTGGAGCCTACCCGGAATCACTGGATGCATCGCAGGAACACACCCTGAAAGGAGGCGCCAGTGTTTCACAAGACGACACACACTCACACATTCACTCACACTTATGGAAACTTTTGAGTAGCCGATCCACCTACGAACATTTGATTTTGGACCGTGGGAGGAAACAGGAGCACCCGGAGAACACATCAAAGTCCTGACAGACATTCACCCAGAGCACACAATCCCTGTTGTCCATGTCCCTGGAGCTGTGTGACACCGACAGTACCTGCTGCACTCTCCCAAATACTTATACTCAGCAAATTAAAAGAATCTAATACATAAATCATCAAAACAACATTGAGCTATCATAATAAAGTAAATTAAAATGATTGGTTTCCTGTAGCAGGGTGTTCATGCATATCATACTATATATATTGTTCAGGGTTGCGATGGGTCCCCGGAATCATTGGGTGCAAGGCAGGAACACAACCTATAGCTGGCTCCAGTCCTTCACAGGGCGACAAACACATTCACACATTCACTCATACACTCACGCCTATGGATTCTTTTGAGTCGCCAATCCACCAACCAACGTGTGTTTTTGGGACCGTGGGAGGAACCCGAAACACCCAGAGGAAACCCAAGCAGATAAAGGGAGAACACACCAACTCCTCACAGACAGTCACACAAAGCAGGACTTGAACCCACAACCGATACTACCTGCTGCACCACTGTGCTGCCGAAATGGTTAATAATAATACATTTTAATTAAATATTAATTAATTAAAATACATTTAAAAGGAAAGAATGAAAAAACTTAAGAATAAGTCATGAAGTTGTGATCTGTATATGGGTCTAAACTTGTTTGATGACAACCCTTCTTGTTATTTTTTTTTATGTTTTGTCTGATTTTTCACTGCACTGTTTTGTTACTTCTGTGATATATTATCTTGAGGAAAAAGGCAACAAAAGTCACATATTTTGCATTTCTTTAAAACAGTGAGAGAAATTCAAAGTCAAACTTGGTAATGAAGTGGCATTCCTAGCACAGCTCTGCAAATTGGACTGCTATTATTTCAGTTATTCCCCACAGTACAGAAACTTATTACGACTCTGTCTTCCCTCAGGGTGACCTTGGAATAATGCCTGCCAGTAAATGTGAACAAATTCCCAGCTGTTTATCACCTCCAGAAATATGTTTTGACTAAAAATTCAAGTTATCAGATGAAAATTCTGCTTTACAGATTTGGACTGTATGGCTGTATGTGCAGAATGACTTGTAGAATCTAGTGGAAGGTGTTGCCATAATGAAACAGCAGGTTATGGTGTAATTAGTGCATTGAAATAAATAAATAAATAAAACAATTTAAAAAGAAACAACAAGCTGTAAATAACCTCTCTGTAGTGCCAATTAAAAGCATGTTTAAACTCTCAATCAGACGAGTTACTCAATCACTGTATTGAGTGTTTAGTTTGCCAATCACTGCAGTTATATTTTACACTCTCATTTTGAACAGCCAATTAGGTTCTTTGCAAATTAGGTGCATAATAAGCAGCCAATCAAGACTTTGATGAATTGTAATGAGAAGAACTCATCCCAGGCCCTTCTCCATTCTAAACTGAGCCTGAGTGTTTTCCATTCTGTTTAAAACTGATCCTGCCATGTGTGCTGCTCAGTTTACCGAACATTACATTCTATTACATAAAAGCTGACAGTGAAAACAGTTGCTTTTGTATATACTCAATTTCAGCATGAAATATTCTATTAAATGTAATCTTAAGACCTAACTTAAACCTGATTTCAGCATTAAATATATTATTTTGCTAAAATTTACACTTACCAGAATCTTATTTATAATCAGTTATCACCCAGACTGTTTTAATAATTGAAGTATCTGGAATGTTTCAATTAAAGACGATAACAATATGATTTACTAATTCGCTTCTATCTAGTACAGTATTCCAATAAATGTATATTGCATGTACATTTATTTCAAATGACTTGCTTTGTGTAACCTACAAAACACAGCTAATTGTATGAAAGTATCACAGTGTAAACCAGCCTTAAATATTAATTGTAAAAATAATATCAGTTTATCATTGCTCTTGACTGTATCTTCTGTCTCAATTTGTATCTCTCATTAATTAATTCATCTCCCTTGAAAATGTAAATTGCCAATAATATGTAACAGTGAAAACATTCATAAAGTGTCCTTCTATCATATTACACTCATAATTAAAATGTTTTCCTTGGTTTTCTAGGAGGTTTCCAAGAATTTTTCTTTTAAGGGAAAGTGAAAGCCTTCAAAACGTTTGCTGGATGAAACAGATTCTACTGCCCACTGTCACATCACCCCTCCACACACTCCACAACTGGATGGCTGTATTGGGTGACAGTGATATATGTGTGTGTGTGTGTGTGTGTATGCGTGCATGTGTATGGTGTAAATGGTAAATGTCAGACTGTCAGGCAGATTTTCAAAGCGTGGGAAATGTCCATGCCCTCCTTTAAGATGGTGTGAGCGCCTGGAGCCATGCATTTTTACAGCACCCGGAATACGGTATAAAGGCATTGACCACTGTGTTTATAGGGACAATACTTAATGGACTACAGACACACTGTTTTCTCTTTAGAATAACGTTATAATGGTTTCCCTACTTTGAATTGAGAAGTCACAACTCAGGCAACAGCTATCCAAGGATATATTCAGATCAGATATTATGTTGACCTTGGGACATCCGTTTTGAATATGGAAATTGGCTTGTTTTTAAGGAGTTGATTAAATGGCCCCTCACACAGCATTCTATGCCTATTAGGTATTTAATGTTTGACTAATGAATGGCTCTTATTAAATGCCACTGATGGCTTCTCCAGTTGCGTAATAAATTGATATGTCAGCCATGAGTCCAGGCCTCAAAGACGGTCTGAGATCCTGATGTTATGCCACTGTATTCATCTTTTATCTACTGTGGCATGTTAAATGTTCTTCTCCATTTTTCTAAGACTTTTTTTTGCTTCTTCCTTTGTATTTTTTGTCTCCAACTCTCCCTTCCTTTTCGTTATTTCTTTCTCACACAGACATATTGTTTCAGCCTGTCTTTGGATAAATACATTTATTTATATTTAATATTTATATATACGTTTTACATTTTTTTCTCTCTCTCTACCTTTACCTCACAAAAAAACCCTGACTCACACATCTATCCGCTCTTATTCCTTTTGACTTACAAAGAACATAACTATGGTGAGCATGGCCTTTTGTGTCTGATGAGATAAATATTTATGAGCAGTGGGCACGGAGGTGATTGAGCTGTCTCTCTGTGGACACAGGGGCTTCATTAAGCGCCCGGACAAATCACGGAGGTCAGGCAGCAGAGCGCGAGTGACGCCCGCTCCCTGCAGTATGAGTTCTTTCAAGTGGTCATCAGCAGACGACTGTGGAGAAATGCAAAAAAAAAAGAAAAAAGAAAACCTCCTCTCCCCCTCCCCTCTTTTTCCTCCATATCAAAGACAACTGATTGCCACCAAATATTTCAGATTGCACTCTCCTCTGCTCCTCTTCACCGTCAAGGGCTCTTTGCTACATCACTCGGCCCTCTCTGCCTCTTTACAGAGCGTGCCCGCCAAGTAGATGATGGTGTAGTGGCTCCCAAATGATTTTGTGTTGTGCTGCATTGAAAAGAAAAGAGTTTTCACTTCATGGTTACATCTTCACCAGAATGTTTTTCCTAGTTCTTTTGCTTTACTTTATTCAATTCAGATTAACAGAGATGATGCACCTTAGTAAAATGTGTCTGGAAATGTTCCAGTTTAGCAAACATTGAGAAGAGCTAACGTTGAGAAGACATGAGCAGGTAGGAAAAAACAAACAGCAGTAGCAGTGACCAAGTAGTAAAATATGACGTACCAGAATGATGTGTACTATAACCTATGGTCGTACACTTCATTGTTCTTCAAACCAAGAAGTTAAATTCCATTATAGTAAGAACACCAGGAACCTTTTATTGGACATTTTTTGCTCTGTTTCCTTTTTTAGGCCTGTCCACATGGTTCTGTATAGTTTTGTGTATGTTTTGGTTTCCCATCCACACTAATACTACATTTTAGGTCACTGAAAACTGAGATTTTCAAACACTGAGGTTTTCAAAATGCTGTCATCATACAGCGTACCTGTTACTGGCTTAAATTCAAATAGCTCATTCATTCATTCATTAGTTATCTGAAACTGCTTATCCAATTCAGGGTCACGGTGAGTCCGGAGCCTACACGGAATCACTGGGCGCAAGGCAGGAACACACCCTGGAGGGGGCGCCAGTCCTTTACAGGGCGACACACACTCAAGGCGACTGGTTGGAAGCTGTCCTCTTGTGGTTGCACTGGTGCTGTGGAGACCGGCTAGTTGTGGGTAACGGGTGCAGGCCCTCGATGTCTAGCTGAGGATTCTTCCAGACAGCTGTGGCCTGCGGGTCATCCCGTGTGAAGAGGTGATAGCTGGATGACCTTGTCCCGTCCAGCGTTCAGTGATAAAGCCGATCTGACAGATGATACCCCTGGGCTTTTTCACCATGTGTGTGCTGCTACAAAAGAGCACCATTCGCACAATGGTTTGTAACACAGAGAATGCCACCTATACTCACATTAGCAGTGAAGAGGAGCCTTGTGGTCAAGCAGGCAATTAAAAATGCATTCAGAGAGAAGGTTCTGTATGATGTAACATTTCAGCACCACAGAGTCTGCAGCTGAAGAAATTTCCTTTGCATTCATTGCTCTTTCTCTCTCTTACTCTCTCTCTCTCTCTCTCTCTCTCTCTCTCTCTCTCTCTCTCTCTCTCTCTCCCATGCACATACAATTACTCAGGGACCCAGCAAGGGCCATTGATCTCGCTGTAATTATTTCTTCTTGATCATTTCTTGCTGCTTCCAAACTAAGCCAGAAATCAGCAGATGTGAAGTTGTTAATACTGTAATTGCTTAATTACATGTGCAGTTAGTGTCTCTCAGTGATGATTCAAGAATGCGGTCATAGACACCAATAGACACACTGTATTTACTGGGAATAAGCCTTTTAAAGGGCCCCTATCATGTGGAACTTTATTCAAAATAAGAGTTTAACATAGTATGTAAATAAGATTTTAAAATTTTTAATAAAAATAATTAATTGATTAGTCAATGTTTTAATGAAACATAATCATTAGTCCAACTAATAATCAGAATCAAAGTCCAACACTATTTTCATAGGCCCACCAGTTTTGTCTACAGAAATGTAGCTCTGCCCATTCATGTTAAATCTCTATGAAATGTTTCAGGCCAAACAGCTTGTGAACAGGGCATCCTACTATACCATATAAGACCCTATAGGAAATCAGGTCATGTGCATGGTTTCGAAGGCATGGTAACAAAAACAGCCTGTTTAATTCTGGGCGGGAAACATTTGGCCTTTGGGATTATGGCTGTTTTTGTTGCATACACTCGCACAAATTTCACAAGTTTGCCTCAGTGAATAAATACAGTACAATGCAAGAATAAAAAGGGTATGAACTAGAGATGGGTGATACGGCCCTGAAATAATATCATGATATTTCAGGGTATTTTGCCAATAACGATATTTTTGGCGATATGAAAAAACACTGAAAAAGATTGTAATCATTTCAAGAACACACTATTGCATCAAAATGAATGTTATATTAATATTCATACATTCATTATCTGTAAGCGCTTATCCAGTTCAGGGTCGCGGTGGGTCCAGAGCCTACCTGGAATCATTGGGTGCAAGGCGGGAATACACCCTGGAGGGGGCGCCAGTCCTTCACAGGCCAACACACACACTCACACATTCACTCACACACACACACACACCTACGGACACTTTTGAGTCGCCAATTCACCTACTATTGTGTGTTTTTGGACTGTGGGAGGAAACCGGAGCACCCGGAGGACACGGGGAGAACACACCAACTCCTCACAGACAACCTCCAGGTCCCTGGAGCTGTGTGACTGCGACACTACCTGCTGCTCCACCGTGCCGCCCTATATTAATATTAACTATAAAATAATTAATATATTAATGTTGCTATAAATATATTATATTAAATTAATAATTTATTTCTTATTTAAATTATATTTAATTATGTTTTATTTTAGGGCGGCACGGTGGTGCAGCAGGTTGTGTCGCAGTCACACTGCTCCAGGGACCTGGAGGTTGTGGGTTCGATTCCCGCTCCGGGTGACTGTCTGTGAGGAGTTGGTGTGTTGTCCGCGTGGGTTTCCTCTGGGTGCTCTGGTTTCCTCCCACAGTATAAAAACACACTTTGGTAGGTGGGATGGCAACTCAAAAGTGTCCATAGGTGTGAGTGAATGTGTGTGTGTGTCTGTGTTGCCCTGTGAAGGACTGGCGTCCCCTCCAGGGTGTATTCCCGCCTTGCACCCAATGATTCCAGGTAGGCTCTGGACCCACCGCGACCCTGAATTGGATAAGCGGTTACAGATAATGAATGAATGAATGTTTTATTTTAGTACAAATCTAACAATTTCTAACATTCAGAAGAAACAACAAATAAATGTGTAAACATTTGCTTATTTTGTAAACAACTGTAACTTAACCAAGATTCTGACATTGTATAAAAAATATTTAGAATATTGGTATTTTATATCCAAACTACCTCCTCACGACTGAAGTCACTCATCTTTTGGAGCAAATTTTTTAACACAGAGCAAATCTCCACTGTACCTGTCGCTGTGCCTAAATGACATAATGAATGTACACCATATTACGTGTATCTGCAATGATGCTTTATGTAAACAAGTCAGAATATCAGGATAATCACAATATAGATTTTTATATCATTTAAAATTTGCGATATTTTTACACACGATACGATATGGCACAGCCCTAGTATGAACAATTTAAAGATTTCAGATCCTCATCCGTTTAGAGAATTAACTAATTAGTTTTCATGTGCCCATACTCTACTTTGAAACTTGCAGATCTTTATGTTATTGTTCCCTTTTACTGGTCGTCTTCTGTCTTTAATTAAAATGGAGAGAGACATTACGCAATTTAGTGCGAAAAATTGAAAAAACTTGCAGAATATGACAATAGCCATAAGGGAATTAACATCTATTATGTTGCCGGTAATGAGATAATTAGTTTTTTCCAGCGATGTCAATCAGAGTATATTTAATATTGCCTGATAAATGTCATGACTCATAGCACCATCATCACCCTGCTTCCACCCTCGCCCTCAACCTCCACCTTTTATAGATGTACTTTCCAATACTGAACTTATCATCTTGTACTCAAACTGGAACTTCAGCACTCATGCGGAACACACACACACACACACACACACACACACACACACACAGCCACACACCTGTGGTTGAAGTCTCAGCTGGCTGAAGGAGGCTGAAGGAGCTCCTTTGCAGTGCTGAGGCTGATGCTGTGATGAGGGAGGTGACGTGCGTCAATCAGGGACAGGAAATAGAGCCATCAACTCAAGCGCCAATCACACCAAACCATCACAAACAACGGCACAACAGAGCTAAATTCATCTGAATATCTTAAATAGAAAAAAGCTCATGAATCTTTAATGCTCCAGCGTCTATTACCACAGATATCACGGCCAGGGAAAATTTGCTACTCCAGTGTGTGCATGCTTCTCCTTTTCAGATTTATTTTGTCAATTATATGGCATGTTTGGAGCTTTCCTAATTCCTACCTCTGCATAATTACATTCTCATAAAAGCACTGAATAGCATTTAACTGCCATTGTAGAAATGCTCTGAGAATCCACAAGATGCTCTGTAGAGCACAAACAGGCAAACACATTGAAGCACCATGCACATAAGATGATCATGAGTGAAATAAGCAGTCAGTGCCATGACTGAGCACTTCCTTTTTGAAACTGCAGTGATCCTCAGAGAGCCAAGATTTTACACATAAGGAGCCAATCCTGTCAAGGGTGGGTCTTTCCATATGAACTCAAACTGCAGGGGAGCAGCAGTGGGGTGGTTGGAGATGTGAGATGTGAAATGGAATTTATATAGATCTGTGCATACTGAATGAAGACTAATGTGTAAAGTTATATCTTTTATGGTGTTATGGTTTTATGGTGTCAGAGTTGAGTTTGTAGGGCAGTAGTGGGCACTGTAAATAATTAGTAATCATGTGATACAGAGCTCACATGAGCAGGCACATTCTGTGATTTCCTTAAGGAAACTACAGTTTGTAATTTTCCTGTTTGAGAGCAACAGTGGCTGCATGTTCAACAATCTCGCTTTGTTTCATTGACCATACATGAGCCCTTTGTAGATCTCTTAAATAGTCTGGAGCCAGCAAAAGAACACCACAGAGCAGGTATGATTTGGGTGGTGGATCATTCTTACTGCTGATGTTAGTGTGTGTTGTGCTGGTAGGAGTGGATCAGACACAGCAGTGCTGCTAGAGTTTTTAAAACCCTCAGTGTCACTGCTGGAGTGGAAATAGTCCACCAACCTAAAATCTTTAGCCAACCGTGTCCTGTGGGCGTCGTCCAGTGAACACTGACGAAGGACTAGAGGATGACCAACCAACTGTGCAGCAACAGATGACCTACTGTCTCTAGCTTTACATTTACAAGGTGTATCAATGAGGTAGGTGTGTATAACAGTGGACAGTGAGTGGACATGGTGTTTAAAAACACATGCACCACTGCTGTGTCTGATACACTCTTACCAGCAAAAAAAAAAAAAATGTATCGTTCTGTTCAGTGATCATTAAGTGTATGATTCCGTACTTTGAGGGAGACCACTTTGCTTTTGTTGGAATTCTTATTCTTTGTATGTATTGAATGGGAGGATTACAGTCTTAGCAAAATTGCTTAAGCAGAGTGATATATAAAGAACCTACTGTTAAATATAAGATGTGTTAAAAACATTCAGAACAAACCATTTAGATTAAAGCTCAGAACCATGTGTCAGAGACATAACCCAACACATATTAGTAAACAAACTTGCAATTTTTCTGGGTCTATTTTGTTGGAATGTGCTTCACTGGCCAAGTCAGTCATCCAAACTAAAGCCCCTTGAGCTTGCATTTCACTTATAGTACACAAGCCTGAGGGCAAAAAGCCCCATGAACAAGAAGAAACTGGAAATGGCGTCACTGGGTGTCACTAGGGAAGATCTTCAGCGTTTGGTGATTTCAGTGGATTTTTCTTACAGTCATCTGTTACATCCTACAAATTATTCTTATTAAAACAACATTTATTAATATGTAAGATTATGTTCATTTGTCTGATAATACATGATCTTATGGATGTTCTGGCATAAAAAAAACAAACAAACACTGAAATAATTCATTTAGGCAAATATTCTCTAAATTAATCTAACATAGTGCACATGGTCCTCCATGGCAAAACCAATGGTTTGAAAAATGCAGCCAACTCGTTCCAGTTATTCGAAGACATGTGCATTGAAGTTTAATTTTTGGTATAATAGTACTTTGAAAATAAGTTGTTTTAGATTTGCATGTGAAGAATAAATGTATAAATTAATCTGACAGATTACTTTTGAGTGACAGTACTGACAGTACTTTTGAGTGTTTTGTAGACCGTATGCCAAAAATGTGTCATGAACACCTGCTTGTTTAATAGTTCTTCTGAAATACAGAGAAATCATTCTTTGTCCCCGTTTCCTCTTGGGAAAACTTTAAAATATAAGTTGAGACTTTGTTGTGAGGATTTGGCTACATTGACTGCAAGAACATTAGTGGGGTCACATACTGATATTTGATATTTTGATTACTTC
Organism: Hoplias malabaricus; assembly: GCF_029633855.1. Lineage (NCBI taxonomy): Eukaryota > Metazoa > Chordata > Actinopteri > Characiformes > Erythrinidae > Hoplias > Hoplias malabaricus. The sequence continues at coordinate 13,220,898 of NC_089814.1, read as the reverse complement.
TGGGTGACATATGCCACACCATCTCATCTTAAACGTATAGAATTTACTGCTTAACAAAACAATGCTGTGGGGCTTTCATAATCCTCATACACACTTGGCATTGAACATGGTGAATGCTGGCTTATATGCAGGTCCTCCCAAGCATCTGCTTTAATGTAATTTTGATTCATTTAATGCTTTTCTAATGAGATTATTTAAGCGGTGTGTGTGTATAATTAAATGTTAGCATCAGCTGTAGGTCCACATTAAATTCCCAGAATTCCCTAATAATAAGATAATATGTAAGATCGTGTATGTTGTGTGAAAATGATTCAGGTGTAGTGAGTATTGATTGTATAAGTGAACTGTAAGTGTAATTCCATGTGGCAGGTTTTACTCTGGAGAAGAGGTTAACTGTGGTCAGCTTTGTGTCAAATAGATTTGCATTTTTCATTATGCCAGGGAATTTTTTGTCTGCCACTTTCCAGAGCTCCAGGCTCTTCTTGTTCCTGCAGCTTGTATGTACACTGACGTACTGACTCATGTCCCATGGTGAGCTTTAATGACTGGCGGTGAACTGGCTTTAATCTTTATCTCTCTGTGCTGCTTTGGGGAGAGCTGCAGGTGGCTAGGATCACTATGAAGTCAGAAGGCTTGTACTTCATTCGCTCACCTTGCTGCATGTTAGCAATACCAAACAGATAAGGATGAAGTTTTGACTCCATCTGCAAACTGGAAGACCCCTCCCTGGGTATTTTGTTACATTCTGACACTAATGAATTCTCCAGCACTGGGCACAGTATGAATTGTGCTCTGTCCAGTGTTCCACTTATGGCAGAGAAAAGAAATACCCCTCCTCCTTCCTTTTGATAGAGAATAGCTTTGAAGGAAATGGGGCCTTAATGCACCTTTCCTTTCTTTATAATAACAGAGGGAGTACCTGCTGTGACGCAGTGTTTTTGCAGAACTCCACATGTAATGGGAGGCTTCTTAAGTAAGAGCCATTACCTGTTCCTTTCTGCTTTAATGCTTTACATATGTCACTTGAAAAGCTAGAATTTTTCCTAACCGGGAAAAAAAAGCACTTGTTTGGCAGTTATGCTAAAGGATTAACGCAAGCGTACAACCCAAAGGCTCCGTCTTTAAAAAATAATAATAAAAAAAGGCCTGGGTGTCTTTGATAACTGCATGTTGCTCTTAAGTTCCCCAGGCTGACATCCTTTGTCAGTTTCCTGTATCCATAGCGATGACCACTTTGACCAATCACCAGGCAAAGCTGTGTTTCCTGAACTCTCCCTGAGTTTCCTCCCAACACAAAACCTCTTGCCCCTCCACTGAAACATTACACTCTTCTTGGAACATTCTCTTCATCGAGGACAAGGCTGCATAACATTAATCTGGGGAAAGTAAGTCTCTAATAGAGCCGCTATCTACTTAATTCATTCAGCAACTTTAATAAATACCAAATGTGTCTGCTTTATCTCCTAGCATACATTGTGACCAAATACTTTACTTTCTGTAAAATATCTGATCACAAATACTAGAAATCTAGTTTTCCACTGAATAGGAAATAATGTTGATACAGTATAGCATAACTAATTAAATTGTGGGGTATTCTTTGAATAAATTGTTCGATAAAAATCTCATTTCCACAACTTCCACTTGTTATCTGATCAACACCAGCTGTCCTAAATTAGTCAGAACCTTAGCTTAGTGCTGGAGCTATGAAGCTAATGTTGCTAACATACACAAGAAGTCCACAGAAACTGTTTAAAAACTATTCTATGCAAAATCAGGGATTCGATTTAAGTCACAATATGGACCTGTTTTACTTTTGTTTGTTCTGATGCATTTTATGATAAATATACAATTATAAATCTGTAAGATTATAATAAAGACCTGATTGTAGTTTGAACATATTCAGAGATTTTGTTGTAATGTTAGCAACATTAGCTAAATGTAGCTCAAGCGCAAAGCTAAAGATGCTACATATGTACAACAAACTGATTAAATACATCATGGTAAGTGGAAAACTGTGTAAAAATGATAAATAACCAAATAGTCTTTTATACAATTGGTCCTTTATACTCTCTTCAGTTATTATAATGCTTATTTAATGACTGGAATTCTGAGAAATAAATTAACTGGCCTATTGTAGCTGGAACAGAGCAGACAACAATAGGTGTACGTCAGTGTATTATCTCACTTTCATCAAACGTTTTTTTGTTGAATTTGTGCTCTAGAATGCAATCTTTTGTTTCATTTCCATTAAAGCAGGTGTTTCAGCATGTTAGACTGCACTTGCCTCTACAGAGATACGTCTCGGCCCAGATGTGTTTGAGAACCAGATGCTGAGAAAACCCTCCCTTCATGGTGGAGACTATGCTATGGCTACACACTCTGAAATGGTCACTCAAGTGACTGCTTTGCAGATTCCCTCCCAGCCAATAGAGCGAAATGGAAACCTGATTGCCTTGGTAACAGGGCCCATTCTTCTCAACAATGACCACCACCAATCTCCAGTGAGTTCATCTTCGCAGGGCTGTAAGACTGTATCCCATGGCTGCTGGAGCTTGGAGGTGAAGGTGGCCATAGTACTGTTGGCTGTGGCTGGACTCCTCATCTTGGCACTTTTCTACCGCATCTTGATCCTCCGCCATAAGCTGCGTAGGGCTGAAGCCAGGAATACTTTGGAGTACTTTGGCTTCTACCACATGGCCCGCTACAGTCTCAAAGAACTGGACCTGCCTCCTGTAATCACTCCTGTTGTTACCCCTCCACCTCCTGATCTCCTTACACCTCCTCAGGCTTCCTCTCCACCTCTACCTGATGTTCCTTCAGTGCTTCCTGTTAACCCACCTCTCTTTCTTCTCCGCCCACCACCACCACCACCACCACCTCCACTTCTACCCCCTCCTCACCCCATAATTTTCACCACACCCCCCTCCCCTCAATCAGACACAGAGCTTTACTCCCGCGTTGGTGCCCTGCGGCCCTCTAGACTCTCCAGCGTGAGTCAGACGCAGGTGGTCCTCTTTGAACACTCCTCTCTGTGACCCCTGTTGAGAAGAACACTATCACTTTCAGCATACCCACTGCTATTTTTACAGCGGGCACAGTCTCCAACTTGTCCTCACCTGGGAAACATAAGGTATTGATATTGTCTAAGGATGGCACAGTGCATTATTGGAATCATACTGCAATTGACAGGGATGTTTAGATTAGGCTGATATTTCAACAAATATTTTTATATTATATTTATTGTATTTAAAGAGAAGATAATTTAGGTGGCACTGGACATGATTAGGTGGCACAGCATTTTATTCATTTTACTATATTTGTGAGAAAACAGTACACTGTGGAGGGAGTTCCAGTCTATTGCATCGCTATATTAATTCTTTCATTGTTTGTAACCGCTTATCCAGTTCAGGGTCACGGTAGGTCCAGATCCTACCTGGAATTGCTGGGCACAAGCAATTGTGGAACACACCCTGGAGGGGTGCATCAGTCCTTCACAGGGCGACACACACTCACACGTTCACTCACAGCTACGGACACTTTTGAGTAGCCAATCCACCTACCTCACAGACAGTCACCACCTACCAACCTTGGACCCTAGAGCTGTGTGAGCGACACTACCTGCTGTGCCACCATGTCACCAGGGCTATATTATTAATATTAAATATATCAAAATATTAAATATTTTGGTGTAAGCCCACCATTCCAATATTGGTGCATGTTTATGTTATCAATTTGTGTTGAAAGTGTGGGTAGTCCTCCAAAAGACATAATAGTTAAACATGTTTTTATGAGCCTACAGTGCTAATCTCTACGAACGTTCATTAGTAATGATTTATCTTTGATATGGAGAAAAATCTGTTATATATGTTGTGTCTGGCCTAATGGCTTTTATTTGTCCCCATTACCTTAAGTCTTAGAAATGAACCTGCCAAAAAGGTTCTTTGGAGAAATGCCACAGAGCCACTCAAGTTTCCCAGGTTTTCCCACCTAAATTTGTCAAAATCAAGAGCAGTTAAAAGGGAAACCCATCTAAACACAGTCATTCAGAAGGGTTGGAAATTCTTTGGTTTATTGGAGAGAATATTAAATGACAGTGGTAGTGATCCAGGATCCAAGTGTCTAACAGATCCATTTTGTTCACTGTCCATAACAACTACTGAAATTGCACTGCTTCTGAATTTTTATATGTAATGATTATAATAAACTAGTGGTTAACCTAAACAAAATACATTTTGGAACAGTTTGCACTAAAATATTGTTAAATGTGTAAAATATTTATGCAATGAATTGATTTTAAGAATATGTCTTAGACCAGTGGTCAGAAAACCTGCTATTGGATGTCTACATTTCTCTCATAATCCATGTCTCTGGCTGTGTATTTATAAACTTTTTATTGTTTGGTTCTGGTAATTGAATGGAGCAGTTTACATCAGACACATTAGGCAGTAAAAAGGGAATTAAAGTGAATTATGCTCATTTGTATACTAATGTTATTTAAGGCATGAGGAGCTTTGGTGCTGGTGTGCACATGCTGGAAGTAAACCAGTCTAGGTCTTCATTAATCTTTTATGTTATGATTGAATATTTCTTGCATAATTTAGCTTCTCAGAGACAGACTTTGTAATTGCTTTAAGTGTTGCACCATTCCAGGGATGTGCACTGTACATAATTTCATAGTTTTCACACACTTCAAAAGAAAGAACTGTTGAACAACACTAATTATATGTGACTTCGTTTTAATATGTGCAGATATTTGTGAGTGGTGTATGTAATGATCCTATTTGGATATATCTGTGTAGAACTGTGTAGTACAATTGTATTATTCCATTTATCTGCATGGTTAATGGCTGTGTTTGTTTTCTCTTTGGAATGTTCCTCTTTTCCGGAATAACACTGATTTCCTTCAGGGTGGGATTTTCCTGGAGAGCTCTTGCAAAGCATTCTTTTTTCACATCCTCTGGTGTGCCTTAAGGTTTGAATGTACCCTTTTTTGTATATTATTTCAATTTTCAATTTTAAAAATGGTCATGCCCTGCTAGGACCTAAAGAAATCTTGAGTGGTTGCAGTTGCACTCATGAGTTGTTCATTTCTTGATTGCTCCCACTGAAATTGTGTGAAAATTGCTAGGCTTTCAATAAAGGGAACACAAGCAGATTCACTGTCACGAAGCTCCAGAGTCCTGAGGTTGTGGCTTCAATACCCAGCTCTTTATGTATGTCCCCCCAAGGTCCTTGTCACTGTATAATGAAAAACATGTATCTCTATTTTTGTGGATTTTTAGTTTACTACATCATTTAAACACAACAGCTTTCCTTCACATTGTGTGAAAAATTCATGATGAATGGGCCAATAGAAATTCTCTAAAATTACATAGAATGAGTGTTTCATATCTACATAGGGATGCATAGGTCGTCTTCCAAGAGAAGCCACCATTTGGCACTACCATGTTTCCACAGTAGCCTCGAATGGACCAACAAAACACTGCCTCTTTAAAGTGCCTTTCACGTTCTTATACTAAAATAGCACCTTGGAAAGGGAGGGCAGAGGGAGGGTTTTCGCTGTGGTGTTATAACAATGAATTTGTGCATTATTAAGGTGTTATTTGTAGAAAACAAAGTTTCATTTTAATGCTTGTCTCTATGAACAATTAACTTTTGGTCTGGACAGATAACCTGTCCAAGCCCAGAGAAATAATTCAAGCTCTCTAAATTTGATAAAGTACAATGTGTAAAAGCTACTTCATATGCTGTAATGATTCTGTAATCACATCTTTCTTCAAAGCCCTAGCTTAGGCCAAATAATAGTCCATATAAATTTTTGATGACTCTCTGTTCTTTTTCCTCATGTGATTATGTATAATTCTACATTATTGTCAGAATGGCTGCAGGAAGACTTCGTAATAATCATTTAAAAATTGAAGAGCCTTCTCAGGAATGTAACAGAGTGCTATTATTCAGCATGAAGCTACCACACCTTATTATTTTCTGAAAAAGATGAAGCTGTACTTGTTTGGACTTAGCTGTCATTAACAGGATATTATTAGAAATTAATGAAGTCAATTATATGAGGCTGTCTGTGTGTAAATCCACAAAGAGAATATGTCTTAACATCCTCTTCAAATTTTAGTGTGTTAGTGTGAGTGTTAATAAGTTATCATCTTGTTATTTAGTATTTTAATTGGATGTCAGTTAAAGAGGGAATCCATCTGAATATAGTCATTCAGAGTAGGTTGAAATTCAGTGGGTATTTGTAGAGATATTTACAGTGGTATTGATAGGAACCAGAGGTCAAGTAAATACAACTGTTTTTATATGTGATATTTTTGTTTTTATGTTTCTTTAGAAGTGAATTCCCTTGCTGTTGGGCTTATGATTTAACCTTAAAAGCTGCACCTCACACCACAGTGATATTGTAGGTCTTAAGGGATGGGGAAAATCTACCTTTATTCTGGATATAGTAAATAATACATCTATTCTGAAGTATGTCGTTAGTCAGGATTTTTTTTTAAATCCCTTAATATATATATGTTTTAATTTGATTTAATTTCTGAATAAAAAATATGCTGGAAACCCCCTTTAAGAGTGCTACATGTCTGTTCTGAGGATGTTTCTTTTTATGTCACTGAAGCAGTGTGACTTTGTGTCCCTAGAAATCCAGGTCTCAGGGGGGTTTCACAAGCATGAAAGCTTTCCCCAGAGAAAGCCTTTGTATTATAACCTGGCTCAGCCTGTTGCGATCATTGATGCCTTGGATTTGCTCTCCATTCAGGCCCAAATTCAGCTCAGAATCGCATTCAGCACTAAGTTGTTTTCATGGCTGATATAACAGCAATTAGGATCCTGTCAAATTAAAGCTGTTCCGGTCAGAGATTTCGAATATTGAAGTGACAAGTGTAATTCCTGTTCAGAGAGTAAAGTGAGAATCATCTGCTTACCATCTCTAGAAATGGTTTGTGTGTTTTCACGCGTGTGTGTGTGTGTCTGTATAAAAGAGCGAGGGAGAGCCTTATTTATGAGAGTGTTTGGGATGCAGGTTGGCTTCCTCTGTTCTCCAGAGTTGATATTCATGGAATGTGATGACTTCAAAACACTGAAGAATACTTTTTTGTGCAAAGTTGTGCCTTTTTGCCATTCTGCTGGGGTCTCAGTGTCAACCAACAGAACACCTCTGTGCAGCAGTATGTGGGCGCCACTCGCTTTTGTGTTGTTTTATATGAATCAGGTTTTGAACTGTTTCTCTTTTATGGCCCAAGAACAGAGGCTGTTTAATCCTCACCTCCTACCCTGGAGATGCTTTCATATCTTCTCTGGCATAATCACAGAATACATCAGAGTCCAGAGTGAATAAAAAAACATTTTCAAGCCATAAAACAGCAAAGTGCTGTCTGTGTGAGAACATTTTATTTCTCAAGTATGTACTGCAAACACGGAGAGCACATGGAGATAAATGCGTAAGGTACATTTGTAGCTGTTGCTGATTTTTTTTAATTTATTTTTATTTCGTTTTTAAATCCTGTCATGTAAACATGGTGCTCATGCCGCTTTGTGAAAAGAACCTTTCACTGGGTTGTATTTGGCAGACACTGGGCCACATTGGCCTTCATCCAGCAAAACATTCCAGTAAATCATCAAATACCGGTGTGGGCTGGATTGTGTTCTTGGTGTAAAAGCCTGATGAGAAAATGTACACTCATGAATTAGCCGGTCCAGACAGTGTGATTAGATCAGATGCTCCCAAATCCACGGGCACTCTGCCTGCTCCCTGAGCACACAGCTAGTTCCTGACTTCTAACGGCACAATCTGGCTGCCTCAGATAATGCTGGATTTAAATGGCTGAGATTGCTTCCAAAATGAAAACTGACAAGTCCTTCTCCTCAACAATAGAGAAAACAAATGCTGCCAAAAGACACTGTCTCCTGTTGAAAAGGCGCTAAGTTGAATATTCATCTCAAATATTTGCCCAGAAGACCTGGACACTTTGACATATGAATTCGGCCAATTAAGCAAAGCTGTACTGTCACAAAAAATCCCTGATTCTAATAATGCATCAGAAATGGCATTACTGGACATGTCAATTAAAAAACAATCAGAGACCACCTTTCATTCCCCGTCAAAGCAAACATTACGTAAATGTCAACATAATATAATATCCAAATGTCTTCCCGTTGGTCTTTATTTCTGCTTCCACGCTTTTTTGGGAGTCTCAAAGAATTTTGAATTTTTTTTTTAAATCTACCCCTCTAAAGTTCAGTCTCAGAAGTTGGTTACATTTTCAATTGCAATACAAGTTATCTTAAACACATTCAGTGGCTCTGGGGTGGCAAGTGCATCATTATGACATTATGAAATATTTATGGTTTTTGTTTAATTCTTCTTGACATCTACACAATCTTTCAAACCCATAGTTTTGAGCTGTCATCTCACAGACGGATAGATAATTACCCCTGGGGTTTTTCAGATCTGAAGCAAGTGTAGAGAGTTTTTTCTCATGTGTCTTAAAGATGAAAGCTTTAACAGCAGGTTTTTTTAACTAGGTCTTCGTAGTCAAAAATTTAGGAGAATGCTAACACTGTGAAGAAGTATAAGAAAAAGAAGAAGAGGAGAATTAAGAAATAAAAAAAACATTCTTAATTTACTGAAGGCTTACAATGTCTTAAAAACCATTGTGTAGTTGCTTTGCACTCACATCGCCACAGCGGCTTAAGTTTTGTCCTCTGCTATGCAAAGATCATGCCGTACTTTTGATTAGGTGTTATGTAATGACATCATTAGAAGAAGCCAACGCATAAAAAAAAGATCTGACGAAATTTTGCTCTCATTATTCGTCTGATGTGATATACAATTAGCCGAGGACAGGCCTGATCGCAACGGAGGGATTACGACATGTAAAGCAATGCTCCCTCTTACTACAACTCTTGCTGGAGTCTGCAGCCAGTTTGGTGCCAGAGAGGATATTTCAAGCCTCTTATCACCATCTCCAGGTCCTGAAGGTAATCACACGCTTCTCATTTTTGCTCGTCTTGACAGCTTGAGTCAACAGTGATGCACGGGCTTTCAAAGGCAGAGTGTTGGATGAATGTGGGTGAGAGAGCTGAGCTTGCTTCTCCTTCTCTCTCTCTCTCTCTCTCTCTCTCTCTCTCTCCCTCTCCCCCTCTTTCGCCCTCCAGCATGGCACACTTGCATCAGCAGCCACTGGCTTTGCCACCTGACAATCCTTCATCTGCCTGTGAGTATGCGAGGGAGGAGTATGTTGGGTAATGGGGATCAGGTGAAGCTGGGGGAGCGTTATGTTGGAAAGCACACACATTTTAGATCTCAGCAGATGAAGTGTCAACATGAAACATGGGTCTTAAATGTTTTCTGCATTCGCTTCTATTTTTTTGTCCATGCGTGAAAGTAAAGGTTCCTTAGTGATTCCTGGCTTGGGTGTGCAAATGCGTTAAATCCTGTACATTATGTTGAAGTTCTGCGAGCTTAAAATATTTCTTCACATTCATAGTCTTCGTTTACATTTCTTTAAAGGATGTCCCCTGAAAGATGGATTAAAAAGTGGATTTTCTGGGGAGTAAAGTCTCTTACAGGCACATAAGCCTGTAGGCCCATTTTTTTCCATGATTATTTTTTTTACACAACTCATTGCCAATTCCACCCACTGGCTAGGTCTCCCTCAGCCACTTAGCTGGGAGGGTGAAGGCTAGTACATGCTTCCTCCAGGACATGTGAAGCCTACCACGATTTCATTTAAACCGCTGTTTACACAGTGTTGTTTGACTGCTCAGCGTACTCAGAGGAGAATGCTAATTCAGTTATGTGAGCTAATAGACACCTGTAGTGTTTAGCACTGTGCTCAGGGATTGGGGAGAGTGAGGGGTATTTTACAGAGAGAAAGCGAGGTCAGTTGTGCTCTCTTGGAACCCAGCCTGACATGGCTCAGGCATTTTCAGAGATTGAACTTGCGATCTCCCGGTGTAAGAGCCAGTTCCCATGGTTTTGTGCTTTCTAAATATGGAGTTCTACTGATTATTTTGTCACTGTTGCTACATCCCACACCTGCAGAAGTAAGAACTTATACAGACTTCAGAGCACAACACCGGCTCCCCATTCTGAATTACTTACATTGAATAAACTCAGGACAATATGATTAGCTTGTTTACCTGCTGTGGTTGTATCACATACAAGCTGAGGCTGTCACAGCTTGCTCCATTACATATTTAAGATTTTAATTTTATAAATAATGAATGCATAATGTTGCAGATTGTGAAAGATTAATCTAAAACATAATGAATAAAAGAGAGATAAACAGATGTTGGGAAGTCTGTCTACTTCTGGTGGAAGTGAACTACGGCATGTTGCTGGATCTTTCTGGGTCGTGGTTGTACACTTACATCTGTATCTATACAAGGGAACCAGAGAAGATTGTAGAGCCACTTTGTGCTATGGCCCCGTGTCGTTATACACAAATACATCACTTATATTAAAATAATAAATGTTTTAGGATATTTGTTTCATTCCAAACATGCAGTTCAAGCTTTGAGGATCCTTCTAAATCATTGTACATACTTTAAGTAGAACACAGGTTTTACCACTAGATTATAATATGGTTAGAGAAAAAAAAAAAAAAAAAAAAGCTATGGACGTGGAGGCCGCCCAGTCTGTCCAGTCTCTGGTCCACGTGGTCCCTCTGTATTGTCCTAGGCCTTTGATCAGATAATTGCACCTCAGACCTAGAGTTTGCAACCCCTGTGTCACTATGGAGACCAGCCGATCTCTGTGTGTTCCGCTGAGCGGCTTTTAGTGGTTTCACTTCAGCTGGATTTTTGGACAGCTGGAGTGACTTCAAAACATGAGACGTCTGGGCCAAGACGACGTCATGTGAGACTGCAAACAATTACCAAGTATAACAGTTATGGATTTTAATAGCAATATGTTATGATTTACGCATGTGTGGTTAAAATGTACACATACATTTGCATATACATCCATACACACTACATTCTTATGAAACTGATAAAAGTGTTATTTGGAGCAATGCCAAATGGCAAGATCATTTTGATTCACTAAAGATCATTTGAATATAGATAGTAGATAGTAAGGTAAACTTTATGGATCCTGAAAGAAATGTAATAGAATATGGTTCTTGAAAGAGTAATTATCTAAATATTATGTAAATGAGCCTCTGAAATTCAGCATCACAAAAAAAAGACTTAATTGATGATTTTCTTTTATATCTTATGCTTCTCATTTTGGTATCACTCCAAAGAACCCCCTTTGACACCTTTAATAGCCCTATATTCCATTCCAACAAAACTAATGAACTCCTGCTTATTTATTTAAGACTTTCAGTAAATAAATCAAAGACCTGTGCTGGTTTTAAAATGACAGCTGCTCTTTACATGCTGTGTGTAAATAGTGTAGCAGAAACAAATGCATATTAACCCATTAAATCCAAAGCTTATTATATCCTGAGGTGTAACATTCAGTAATGACATGCAAATAATGCAATGCAAACTGGCTGGGTTCTTACCAAGCTATGGATTTAATGAGTTAAACAGCTCTGCTCGATCTGAAAATATACAGTCTTCCCCCTCTGTGTGCAGTGTGGGTTCATTTTGTGCCATGGGGGATGGCGCTTGAAAAAAAATAACATTAAATGAGTTTTCACAACCACAAGCAATGTCAAAAAGGAACTTTGTATCCTGCATTCATAAACCCTGCGTGTGGACAACCTTTATCAGTCATTTATCATCATTCTTGCCAAATTCCTACACCAAGTCGAGAAAAACATGGGAAACTGCACAGAAGCTCTGGGAATGAATAAATTAATTGGGCATATTTTTAAAGAATGTAATTGGACAAGGATTTGCAGAGATTTGATATTTGTTGCTGCCTGTATCTTTTTTTGCAGAGCAAAATACATTCCTCTAAACCCCTTTTAATACACAGAATGACTCCAAATGTAAGTCTGGGGAAAACTTCTCTCCCATGAGTCCCATTATTTTCCACATATTCAGTTTGCATTTAACCAGACCTGAGGCTGTGCTAATCCATACAAAACATTGCTATTCAGAGACTGCAAGGAACATTACAGATAGATCAGGACCAATATGCCCTTGTTCCCTGTTATAATCTGTATTCTCAGTGTAATCTGTATTATCACTGAGACTTATGCAAATTTCCGTTTTCTATAATATCCAGTCATGCAGATGGGCTAAATGTGCTCTATCCTCTAAACCAGTCCAAAAAAGAGAAAAATAAAAACGTGTGAGGAAGAGGAAAGAAGTAGAGCAGCAAGGAGAGTCAGATCAGCATCAGTTTATTTAACAGCATGAACACATCCATGTTTCAAATGCACATGAGTGGTACATGTTGTTCCTCTTAGTCCTCTGGCTCATATACACAGTATTATACACCTTTTTCTGAAAATAGAAACAATATAATATAGAGTGCAGAGGTTTGGGCACACCTGGTTAAACGAGTCTTTGTGTTTTGCTGGTTTTCTCTGGAAAAATATGTACAGTTTAGTGCACATTTAAAAATAAAACATTTAAAAAAATGAATTTCATGTTTTCTGTTTTACTTTTAGAGGTTCCAAGAAATTGGATGAAATTAAATCAGTTTTTAAGATAAAACATTGTGGTTGCTATTTATTTGTGGAGTTTTTATAATGGACGCAAAAATAAAGAGAAAATTGGGCCTCTGCAAAAGGTATGGTCCATGTTTTATATTCTTGTATATAGTCCATATATTATATTCTCCTCCCCAAATGTTAAGTTCAGCACATCAGAAAAAGCACCACATTTCTGTAGAGGATCCTCGGTTGTTTGTCAATTTAAATCAGCAGAACATGCAGTTGGACCAGGGGGGCTCAAACCTTTGCACTCGACTGAAGGACCTCTTCTCCTCAGTGGTGGGGTAAGCTGAGAGATATTTTCTGCAGATGCTTCTCCACGCGCGGCGACTGGGTCCGTGTTCAGGGCCTGCAGAAGTGGCATTTGATGATCTTCTTGAAGGCGCTCTGGAAGTCCTTGTTGAAGTAGGCGTAGATGATTGGGTTGAGCAGAGAGTTGGAGTAGCCCAGCCAGTTGATGACGTCACTGAGCCACACAGGCATGTGGCACGAGGGGCAGAAGGGCATCACCAGCGCTTTGATGAAGAAAGGCAGCCAGCAGAGGATGAATGTGCCCATGATGATGCCCAGGGTCTTCACTGTCTTGCGCTCGCGGGCCAGGGCGAGCTTCCTCTTGGCCTCCGTGTTCTTCTCGTGCCGGTGCTCGAACAGTGGCACGTGCCCGGGAGCGTTGGGCAGCGGCAGTGTGCTCTTTCCGCCGTGGACCTCCACGATCTCCACACACTCCCCGACCCCCACGCCGCTTCCGAGGTCCGCGCGCTTGGCCGCGCCATTGGCGCACGCGTCCCGTTTGGACTCCACACTGTCAGAAAACAACGAAGAGGGACAAACCATGTAAAAGGACCCTCAAAAGCACACAAAATAATCCGTAAATTACGTTAAAGACATATTCACACGGCACAAGATTTCGAACCAAAGATGTGAGACCGGGGAGAAAAGTAGAAACGAAATGTGCAGTTTTAATCACTACAAATGAAAGCCACATGCAGTTCTTATAAACATTTTTGAAAAAAATGACCTGATGCGAACAGACTACCAACTAGAACAACACAAAAACCCGCTAAAACAAGCATAAAAGGTTGTTTATCCCTAAGATTTACCACAGGAACGCGCTTAAACTGCACTTAAAAAGCATAGGCGCGTTCCTGTGAACTGGGTGCTACTATATTATTAGCTAGTTAGCATATATCAGTTTGTGTGGAAATTTGAAAAATAAAAACAAAGGAAAATATGCTTTAAAAACTTAGGCTCTTTCCTCCGCCATGATGAAAATTTGTGCTGACGTCACAACAGTGAAGAATTCTTCAAATTCACATCTTTAAAATGGCTGGCTGGTATTACACTATATCTGTAAGAGCTAGTCAGGTGCATTAGTGCTGCAGGTTTAATGTCATAACTACTGGCTAATTTAAAATCCCGGGCTGGAAGTTGGATTTGAAGACCTCTGCACTAGGGTCCTTCATGTATTTCCTTTTTGATAAGAAAGGTTTTCGTCTAATACATTTTACACCCTTGGAATAGTGTTCCTTGCGGTCATGGTCCTCCTTTATTTTCATTTGTATAAGTTTGCGTGTCCCAACTACGTTTATTTGGACTGTAACCATGAGGACTGTGCTCTGATTCTGTCAGTGCAGAAAATCCATTACAGTCTTTATGCAGCCAGTCAGTTTCAGACTCAATGTGACAGACTGTTAATATGCGTGCCTTCCTTTTTAAAACCTGACATGTTTTTTCAACCGTTAAAATCCGTGAGAATAGGCTGCACTTTCCCATGGAAACGCTTCATATTTGTACATTTCCATACACTCTTACCAAATAGGGTTCTGTACAGTACTGAGAGAGTATATAACTATTTTAATGTTCCCCTCGTATCATTGATTTAAACCCTATCAACTTATCTTTGTGCATCCAAATTTTTAATTTATAATTAATTCCTCTAATACCTTAGAAGAGGTTTAGAACTCTCCAGTTTCTGTGTGCACAGCTGTAATACTGCAGTTAGTCCCCGCCTCTAACGCCCCTTACACCTCCAGCTCTCACCTGCTTGAAAGCCCCGCCCTGGTTCTGTGCTTATGATGTAAGAAACCCAGTGTGTTTGCATCCATCTGTTTGAGAATGTCTTTCTGGAGACTGTAGATTCAATGCAGAAAAGATCAGCTATAAGCACTGGCTGCTAACTGCTCTCATGATACACCTTCTAGCGTATGAACAACACATCACAGACATGTTAACGAGGTTAAAGACTTGATTTTCACTGGAGGGGATCTTTAAGAATCAAGCAGTTGTCTGAGTATCACTGAAATAAAATCTCTTAGGATTCAGAAAACCTCCTTAAAGCACCCATGACACCAACAAGGTTCCACCAGTGCTCAGTATTGTCCCAGACTCTTCTGAGGGAATTTGATAGGAAAGATGCATTGAACATGAAAAATGACCATGTATGAATTGAAATGCTTCTTTTATGGTTTTTAACATATTATATTTGTAGAAACCATAAGAATTTAACCTGACATTCTAAAACAGCAATGCAAAATAAATGTTGGGGTCTAGACAGTGTGGAACATGGTACAATAATGTTCCCTGACTAAAGGAACTATGTTCTCCAACTCTGTACATTTTACTGTTCTAGACTTAATCTTTAGCAGCATTCGTCTGGGTAAAATATTCTTCCCTGTAGCAAGAATATATTGCACTATGGCAAATGTACAAATTCCTTCATATAATATATTCAATAGTTAAATGTTCTCTGTCACAAGGTTAATTCAGGAGCAGTGAGAGCAGAGTGAGTTTGAGCTTATACGCCAGAAAAACACAGCCACGTAGATCCAATAATATAAAATATATGTATGTATTTCATGGGCAAACCAGAGATGACAAATGCACCCAGAATATGGTCCTTTCTGGGTCTTACATGTCTAAGGTTTTAAAAAAAAATGATAATACACATCATTAGGACACAGTGACATACCGTTAGTAAAATTGCTACAGGTCCCTTGCCTTTTAACCGTGGAGCTGTATTTGCTACAGAGAACCATTTATTTAATATTTGGTTTTAAAATAACAGCTTTATAAGGGGTCTTACTGAGCTCTTTGGCAGTTATTCCATATAAGATTAACACTCGCAATACCGGTGTTGTTTTGGCTTGGTTAAATGGCAACAATATAGAACATATTTTATATCTTTTACCAGACAAACGTTCTACCATTAAACTGTAATAACATCTGTGGGTATTTTTTATACATCAACGTGTACCCAGTGTAAACACTCCAGTTGGTTCCTTTGTATTGAGAGTGCTTTGTCTTTGGTAAAGAATCACACCAAATGCAGTCCTGTTTTGCTGAGGGTGCCCTGTATTTAAAAATAACATTTGAAGCAATTTTTTTTTTTTGGGAGGGGGGGGGGTTGCCCCAAGTATTTTTTATTTATTTATTTTTTTTACAGACAGCACCTTGCCTTTTGAATAGATCCCCTGTATCATCCTAGAGCCTTATTACTGACATTGCCTTGCCTTAATCCCTGAGCACAGACCCTTGGAGAACCATGTTTAGGGTCTATCACTCCCGAGAAGGTTTTCACTTGTGGAGAGTGTGTCGGCTTTTCTAAAGAGCCTCTTTTAGGAGAGACAGACTCCTGAATCAGATGTACAGGGCGTATACGAGCTCAGAGCCTCTGCCTGTACCTTTTCTTCTGAGGTTGCGCGCTGCTCCTCCAGGTCTTGAGCTCTCCGTTGGTTTTCTTGGAGAGCGCGGGCGACACGGCGCTCAGACACTCCACCTTCTCGGACTTGCGCACGGTCTTTCGGATGCGGAAGCGCGCGGCTCGGAAGATGCGGCCGTAGAGCACGAGCATGAGCGTGAGCGGGATGTAGAAGGCGCCGAAGGTGGAGTAGATGGTGTACCAGGGGTCGTGGCTGATGGCGCACGCCTCGGGGTTGGCGCTCTCCTCGGCTTTGCTGGCGGGCGACGACTTCATGATCAACATGGGGGGCACGGATATGGAGAAGCCCACCAGCCACGTGACGCTGATCAGCACGGCCGCGCGCTTCATCGTGCGCTTCTTCATGTAGTCGATGGGGTCGGTGATGGCCCAGTACCTGTCCAGCGCGATGGCGCACAGGTGTAGGATGGACGACGTGCAGCACAGGACGTCCAGCGAGATGAAGATGTCGCACGCGACCTGCCCCAGCGTCCACCTGTCCAGCACCTGGTAAAGGCACGCCATGGGCAGCACGAGCACCGACACCATCAGGTCCGTGACGGCCAACGAGCCGATCAGGTAGTTGGCCACATTCTGAAGTGACCTCTCCAAGGCGATGGCGGCCACGACGCACGCGTTCCCGAACACCGAGCAGAGGATGAGCGCGCCGATCAGCAGGGACGTGGACACCTGGTAGCTCAGTGGAACCTGCGCGCGCGCCCCTGTGTCGTTCGCGGTGTCGTTGCGCTCGTAAACAGCGCTGTCGTTGGGGAACAACGAAGACAGGTTTTGTGCGTCCTCCATGACGCTGAGAACGCGGCGCGCCAAAAGAAATCAACAACAGTGCAAGGAGCTACAACAGTCCCCCTTCCGCAGGAGCGCGCGCGAATCCAGCCACGAGCATCATCACTAAAGCGGCCGTGGCGTGGCATGAGCGTTTATATAGCACCCCCCATCCCCCACCACCCGGATGGTACGTCACTTACGTAGAGCGTCTACCCTGGACTTTCACACCAGTTTTCTGGAGCAGACCTGTTGGCCATGACGTCACACATACAGAAAAACATTGGTTCCTTTAGAACCTCAGATGGTTCTCAGACATTTAGCAGGTCAGAGCTTTAACTCTGGGTCTCCATTCAGTTTCTGCAGTTCCACTGCATCATTCTATAAAGGGGATGACATAGAAACACTTTCAGTTCTGTTAAGAACATTTAGAAATTCTTAGATGATTCTCAGATCTCTTGCATGTGGTCAGGAAGTTAACTACAGATCTTTCATTTCTGCAATGTAGAAAAAAACCCTCTCTTAATTCTCTTTTAAAGGAACACTAGGTAGTATTTTTACCATGAAATTATAGCTTGAAAACATTGTAATGCTTCGCTGACCTGTCATAGGGTGAACAGAGCCACTGTTGTTGCTAATCTGGGCTCAGCACTGCAGAAATTCCACTATGCAACATTTGGAGGAGGGTAGGAAACCAACTCTACCTCCCCTTTCCTAACACTTGATTTCAGTAAGTGCTGTAAAATCAATTAAACTATACAAACTGTAGGGGGAACCCAAAAGCAAAAACAAAACAAAAAAAACCCACCAAACTTTACCCAGTGTTCCTTGAATTAATTATGGCGCCATCAAACCAATTTTGGTTCCCTTAAGAACATTTAGATCCTGAACTCTGCCTGTGGGAAAAAACATGTTGTGCATTTACACCATGTAGAGGTTTAATAAATAAGATTAAACATTTTTTTAACCTATAAACTGCAGCAATCCTTTTAAAACTTAAGCTCTTGGAACATGATAGAAAACATTAACTAAGAAACTATTCAGGTGAATGAGGTTTGTTTTGGTTACACCACGTGCCTAAAAGTTTGTGTACATCGGCTCATCCATCATTTCTTCACGGTACTGACAAGAAATTTGGCCCAGCTTTGCTGCAATAGCTGTTGCTGTTCTTCTGGGAGAGCTATGCACTAGCGGTTCAAACCTTTCTGTTAGGACTATATTGCACCTAGCCATGCATGACAGCATTAGTGTGGTCAGGTACCACAGACTCCACTCCAACTCATCTCAAAGGTCACAAAGGTGAATGTTTCTCCATCAGTTCCACCGCTGCACACGCTTCGCATTAAGCATGGTGACCTTACACTCCTGTGCAGCTGCTCCAGAGCATAACATTTTGTGTTTCTGTGGGGATTGGGCCAGCTCTGTGTGCACAGCTGAATATTTATGGCCGCAGTGATTGCACCTTATAATGAAGTAAACCTGAAAAAAAGCTGCAAACTCTGTAATACATCTCTGCAAAAGACCTTGGCGGGGTTGAGAGCTGCATATTTCAAGCAACAGCAACAATAACAAAAATATGCTGGAGCAAATAAGCCACAAAGAGTCCGAAACTTTAGTAATCATCAAGAAATGTCATAAAAGATTCTGCATTCAGATTCTACAGTACAATAGTCCAAATCCAGTAGCCGATGCAAAAACACTGACATGAACTCAGTCCTGATTCCAGCGGTTCAGAGAGAGGACTTCTGATGACAGTGTATCTCTACACTATCAGAAAAAAAGCTATCACTGTAAATATTAGAGGTACATTTACACTGTGTGTACCTTTAGTGACCAATAGTGTACCTGCACTGTACCGCTTTTCTGAGAGTAAAAGGAAGTATATAACAAAACATGTTAGTATACGTCGGGTGGATGCATATCCATTCCAAATCTACCCAGACAGTGCCTTTTGACTCTGCACAAATCTGCACAGATATATTTCAAAGGCTAATCAGATAAGGGAATTGTCTCACTACCAAAGAAAAGCATTAGTACCATGTTATTATGCCACCATTTGCAATTATGAGCGGGAGACGTCTATAGTGGTGACTCCTCGAAAGATCAGCATTTTGCAGAACTGTAGTTCATTTCTGACCCATTGCTCCTAGCAAACCGTCTTCAATTCCCCAAGGTTGAGAGTCACGTTAATGGACTTACATTTTTGAAAACCTCCATAAATTTTCAATGAGGTCCATGTCAGAAAATTGGCAAGGCAATGTAAGTGCCTTCCTTATATAGAAACCATTCTTAACTTATTTTGGCTGCATGGTTAGGGTCATTGATTTGTTGAAATGCTCATCTTCTGCCCAGATTCAGTTTCTTTGCTGATGAGATTAAATTCTCCTCGACTATTCCTATGATATCATTGCTGCATTCATGTCTCCTTTAATGATACGTAATGCCCCAGTAAAAGACTTTACAGAGAAACAGATTCATATCATGATGCTTTGTGGGTGTGGTGTGTCTGGGCTCATATCCACAACGCTTCTGTCTATGAATATGACGAGCTGAAATATTGCCAGAATACATGGGTCCAGAAGATTTCTCAATTTTCGAAATGGTTATATGTAAATATCTAAAATTTGCATCTCATCCAATTTTGTCTGAAATGAAGGGTTTGTGTCCCATTTGCTACAGTCACAGACTCTGCTCTTTAGTGAAAGCTTTCAACTATAGATATTGCAATAAATCTGTGAGGATTTTATGGTATTTTGATGTGTGAATATCAGTGAGCTCAAGTACTGATGTTGAATGATTAGTTTTGGATTGAAAAACACATAAACAACACTCATTCAAAAAAAAAAGATACTTATTGGAGCTTTATCCAATAAGAGAATGCACTTACACTGCCCCACAGCCAATTCCTGGGGCTTTGTACTCCTCTGGCTGATGCTTGGTATAGTCTCATACACAAATCTTCAAACTGATATGGTGGAAGTCACTTATCCATGATGTTGTGGTCAGAAAAAAAAACCCACCACTGGTCTGAGTGCTTCCTACCACAGAGAATATAAGCATATATGCTTCATCTTAGACACAATTTGGACACCAGTGTTCCAGTGGCACAGAGGGGTGTGGTCTTTGAAGATCAGTGAAGATTTGTCAGTTTTACGAAGATGGTGTTTACTCTTATCAGAAAGTATATAATATTATACTTAATTTATTTGTTCATGCTAACACAAGCCAGGAGTTATCAGTATTATCCACAAAGGGCTAATGTAGCTGCAAAAATGTAGTTCCTTAACCATGTACTGTACGTAATATTGTGGAAAGATTCAGGAAATCCAGAGACTTCACAGTCTTTATAGAGCAAAACTGTAAAGCACTGCTAATGTGTGTGACCTTCGAGCCCTCAACTGGCATTGCATAAAAAAAGTCATGATACTTGGGAGTACTTTGGAAAACTGTTGTCACTTAGTACAGTTGTCTGTATTATGAAATGCAACCTTAAACTCTCATACATCAGCTCTGTGTAGGAACATTGCACTTTCTCTGAGCCCTAGCTAATCTACGACTGTCTTCAAAGTTGCAGAGTCTGTGTGTCTGACTGGCATTTGCAGCACATGTGTGTCTTGCAATTAGTATGATCATTTCCCAAACTTTTACAAAGTGTTACACAGCTGTAAACATATCTCTGTTCCAACATTTGTCACACCAGAGAACACAATTCCACTGTTCCACAGCCAAGTGCTGAGGGGATTTATATTACTCTTGTCTATGATTAGCAGAAGGCATGGTGACCTTAGCCTCCTGTGCAGCTTCCACATGTTGATTTCTTGCTTTTCTGTGAAGATTATATCATCAGTTTTACACAGATATGTATGTGGAATGTGGGTCGAGACTAAGAAGGCAGCCAGGGAGTAATTTTGTAGCTTTGAAATAACTTGGATATATGACCATTCCCACTAAGTACTATGGCCAGCGGCATTTACCAACCTGGACCATGCAACTGCTGTGCTGCCACCTGCTGTACCTACAATCATAAGCATAAATATACAAAGAAAAATACTAATCTGAACATTAATAACCTAAAGAAGTAGAAAATAAATGGAATGCCATGAATAGACTAATGATAAACACATATATAGGATGTCCCTCAGCCTGAAGTGTGTATATATATAATCATAATTAAAGTAGCCCAGCTATTTATACATTTCCTTTACCAGCTTTTTATGCTGACTGAAATAAAGCCAAACTGCTTAGCATAGATAAAATATATACCACAAAACAAGATTTTTCCTAATTAGCCAGATACATTAGGCCCAAAGATGAGGATTGTATGAAATGTTCTCAACTCTTTTCCTATTCGGCTTGATTTAAATTATCTGGCTAAATGAGGATATCTGCTTTGTGGTTTTACCCCAACCACACTACCTCCAGTTTTCAAAAGTATGGCCTATGGTCCAGTATCCCATGAGGACATACAGCTTGTCATCTCAGAAAACAATCCAAATCTTAACTTCTCACACAACAGTAGAACAAACATCACAAACAATTTATTATTTAAAACATTTTTTTTTACTTTGTCAGCATTTATAGACGTATTTTATTAAATTAATTTTAATACAATTGATTTGAATGGTTACATCCATTTTAGGAAATTTAAAATATTGTGATTTTTGGGACACTCATAATCGCAAACTATCCTTTGGTCTCCAAAGTGCAGTGGATTTATTTTTTGCGTTTTAAATTTTGCGCGCATGACCCTCTGCGGCCTCCTTATCCAGGCATAGAACTCCAACAACAACAAAAAGGGCTCAGCGTGCGGTTTGTTTTTAGCGCCTTTGCTAACGCGGAGCGGACAGCGTCGACGAGGAGAGAGGAGGAACACCACACAGCTATGGCCTCATTTCAAGCGGTAGATACTCATTGTTTCATACGTTTAACGTAATATAAACAGCTCAGAAAAGTGTAAGATTCTTTTCAGAGATAAGAAAAAGAAGTTAACTTTGTCTGTTTACAGTGATTAGTTATTGCGAGCGCTGTATTTGGTGAACAAGACTGCCTTTCAGTGGTAAATAGAATTGTGTAGAAACCCACAATATAGTAAAAAAGAAAAACCGAGTTAATTTAATCTAGTCCGAAACTTTTTTGTTTTAACTGACTTAAATTAAGCCGTTCTACAGTCGGTTTCCTCAATCCCTGTGGTGTTGCTCTAGTTAGACGAACGTGAGTCGGGTTTTAAAGTCTAATGTAGTTTTCTGTGATTGAATATGTGTTTGTAAGTCAGATTTGGATTTTGTTGCTCGGTAAAACTTTTTGAACGCAGTTAATTTATTGGCAGAGGATATGCGTCGCAGAAAAAAAACGAGCAGGAAATAGGCATTCAAGACCATATGCAAATTAATCTAGCTCTGGGTGAGGTGGAAAGCTTAAGAATTCCATAGATTTCCCAACTTTTCTACATGATAAAGAGCTTAACACGTGAACATAGACAGTCAGAATGCTTCGCTGTGAAGTCCTTTGTCCTACAGAAGCTTACCAAGTCAGAGCTCTAAAACTGAAGGTCCTGCGCATGTAGTGCCACAAATAAAGAAGAGTTTTTTAACCAAATGGTTATCATTATGCTTACTAATATAAGAGGTATTTGTAGATGCACACATCTTATGGAATTTGCTTGTGATTCACTCATACATATTACTCACTCACTCACTCGCGCTCATAAATTTCCTTTTACAACAGTCAGCCATAAAATATAAAATTATGACCACCTCCTCCTTTCTACGCTTGGGTGATATGGCCCTAAAATAATGTCACGATATTTCAGGGTATTTTTTTTTATAACAACAATATTCTTGTTGGTATTAAAAAACACTGATTTATTTCAAGAACATATTTTTGCAACAAAATGTATCATATTTATATATATATATATATATATATATATATTAAATTATTTTATTTAAGTTTTATTTTACTACAAATGCAACAGAAGAAGCGATACAAAAATCTGTAAACATTTGCTTATTTTGTAAACAACAGTAACTTACCAAGATTCAGATTTTTTATAAAATAAATAATGTAGCATGGAAATCTGCCACATAACCAAAGTTCAGAAAATTTAGTGCATACATATAAACAGCAAACGTAAACAATTATACAAATGTAATCTTAAATCTTCACAGTAAATAACAAAACAAATACAGAATAGTGGCTGTGCTGCGTCAGTGTAGTAGTCTCCTGGGGATAGAGCTCATTGGCTGTTGAACATTTCTCACGGCATTTTTGATTTTCCAGTCAGGTAGTGAAACAGATTAGTTGTTTCCTCTTCTGTTGTTACAGGCTTCTTTAGTTTCTTACATAATACCTTTAGTTTATTGTACATCTGACGTTTAGTAACAAACCACCTCCAAACGATTGAAGTCACATCCCTTTTTTGGGGCAAATTCCTCCACCTCAGAGCCACTCTCCACTGTACTTCGCTGTGCATAAATGACTGGTAAAGAATTTATGCCATATTATGGGTAACTGCATGACGTCATTACGTAAAGACGTCAGAATATCACTGTTATCACAATTTCTTTTTATTGTTTTAAAAACTATGACAATATTATTGCTAAAGATACGATATGGCACCGCTCTACTGTATGGTCAGATAGTGAGAGCCAAAACAGGACAGTGTTTGTAATTTTGTGACTGATGTGTATGTACTCAGTGACACACACACTCTTCAGAATAAGTTAAGTTTGGTGACTTAACAGTGACTTCACAGTGGCGTAAATTAGCCTTATTAAGTCTTTCCCAGGTATTAAGTGATTTCCACTCATCATTAATCTCTTAAACTCACCCTAATGTCACCAGCATGGCTCTTTCATCGCAGTGATATACCTGCAGGAAGATGTAAGGAAAAACAACTTTTCAATTTTCTTACAATTTTTCAACTTTTTATAAACATATAAAAGCATAAGCCTGTAAACTTAACTGGTAAATAATTGGGACAGTAAACAAATTCCTAATGGTGTAGGCAGGATTATCCCAGGTCCTATCACCACAACAATACGGAGTCAGTACTTTTTTTTGCAGCACACAACCAGGTTGAATGACAACATCTAAAAATCAGCTTCTGATCAGCTAACCAACCAATATTTTCAGATACAGGACAGGGCACTGAACTCTGAGGAAATTGCAGAAGAACCATCAGTTCTTCGTTGCAGAAAATGCAGAAGATATGTTGCAGACTCAACATGCCTAATTTTGGTAAGTAGCCTTAAATGCTGAAAGCAGTATGTCTTTAGTGATTGTAAATGAAGGCATCAAGTTCCTCTTTGTCTTAGGAGCACTGAATAATCAGTCCTGCATGTTTTGTTTTATATTATTTATTTTTATTAACCATAAACCATAGCTATAAACATGTGTGTGGTCACTTAAATCAGATCCTAGAAACATCTAATAAATACACTTAATGACCTCATTATAATTTATGTCCACTTAAGGAATCACTTGTGAATATCTGTCATCGTAGACTATTTTATTCTAGCTAAATAATGGTCCATTCTCTTTTTTACCTGTTAGATTAAAAAAACATGCAAATGCCTTTAGGCCTTTTTGACTTATTTTGAATTTCAGGGTCTTAAAAGTTCAGTTGCCTTATGTAAGTTAAGTCTAGCATGAAAGGGCATTTATGAAAGAACAACATTCTGGTGGTTACTGACATTACCCTGAGCTTTCTGTTTTAGACGTGTCCGTGGTGAATGGATCAGTGATTTTCATAGAAATTCTGAAAATAATGCTTTTTTTTTTCCATCACAGGCATCAAAAGAGTTCACGGCCACATGCAGTGTGTGGCATATAGATGTTGATAAACTGCCAGATTGGATCCTGAGTATTGTTAATCAGGTACAGGCCTCCTGTAGTGTTGCAGCTCTACTTGTAATTTTCATTAACATGCCTAAGATGTGTTGTTATAAATTACAATATCTTTGTTTGTTGGCTCCCTTAGTTGCTGAGAAAATGAATAGATTTCTTGCATGAATATAAACACAAAAATGCTTTCATGCATCCAATTTAAGCATTTTCTAAAGAAAAATTATCATAATTTTTTCACAGGTCCACTGGACTGTTGGGAAGCTGAACTGTCAGTATTGTGGGGCTCGTCTCGGGGGTTTCAATTTCACCAATTGTCTTAAGTGTCCCTGTGGACAAGACACAGTTGTGCACCTTGGTAAAAGCCGTGTTGATAAGGCTGTAAAGTATTCTGTTCACATGAGCAGACCAGGCAGAGCCAGAAGATGCACAGATAGGTTAGAGAGTCCAGTAGGGTTACTGGGGACACAGAACAAGCTAGAAGAACCAGAGGCTAGAGGTGAATTGGAGTCAATTCCAAACCTCAACCAGGATCTGCTTCAAGTCACGCAGACGCTAAACTTTAAGACTGAACTTCAGAGTATGCAGACACCGGCGACACGTTCAGACTCTCCTGGTACTAGCAACCCTCATTTGCTTCATGTATTTCCCATACATGACGATGTGAATGAAAGGGTGGCTGTTGTGGACTCAGGCCAAGAAGCAGAACGCTTAAGGTCAGCTGAAGAAAACGAAGGTCCCGAAGACAATGAAATACAAATGTCTCCAGAACCGTCAGGTTATCAAGAGAATACCGAGGGAAATCTTGCTTACTTCACAGTACAGGGAGGACCTTCTCTGGACACTGGATTAGAACAAGAGCAAGAGGATATCAGCCCTGGGTTGATAGAAGAAATGGTGCACAATACCTCCTCCAGCATTGCTCAGAAGCTGACCAAGAGGGAGAAGAATCGCTTAAAGAGCTTGAGGAGGAAACAAAGAAAGAAAGAGCGATGGATTCAGAGTCAGCTTGAGGAAAAGATACAGGTGAGAATTAATCCATTACTTTCAGACCTTACTTTTCAGATCTTATAATCTGCCATAGATCAGACAGTTTCTACATGGAGTGTTACAAATTGATGTAAAAGTTGCTTGACATTGTTCACTGGGCAGCAGTGTAAATAATGTGTGCATTGCAATATATACAGACAATATTCATAGTTAATTTGATCACCACTTGTGTGATGACATAGTTCTTAATCACAACTTCTTAGTGCACACAATATGAACAGTCCAGACCAAAAGTAGATATAGAAGAGGTAATGTTGGCAATATTGTGAACATAATTTTCCATGTTAGACGGACATGGCTCACAGACATTGCTGCCATTGTTAATATTGCTAGCTAATAGGTTTAGAGGACACACAAAATGTCATTGAGATGTTGAACATTAAAAGTATGTGGTATTGGCTCAAGAAAGATAGTACAGTATCTTATTTAATATGAAGAGATTAATAGACTGCTCAACAAACAGGTAGTGAGAACAGGTTAACCACTTAGACTTGGCCATGAGGGCAAGCAAAAAGATTCTTTATTGGTTACGTTCCACTGAAAGAGTACAATGCATACATATAACTTGCACTGACATTTTATTTTAGCTGATAATTAATTCCCCATATAAATAATGACAAATAACAAGTGAATAGTGTTTTTATTTTTTGTTTGTTATTGTATACAACTATGAATGTACAATTAGCTTTCTAGCTTCATTAGAAACTCCCTAATGACAACAGACGCAGAAGTGTTATATTAGAAGTAAGAGATTTTGTTTTTTTAAGACCCTACATGTGTCTCAATAAATGAGTTTCCTTTCTAGAATTTACATATATTTCCGTCAACACAACAGATGCATGTGTACTAAAAACATTGCGGAAGTTAACTGTGGAAAATAACAGCAGTCAGCTGAAATAACTGTGATGAGGTGATTATTTAATTACTGTGACAGGCCTGTGAACTGTGTGTCAGGCTAGTATCAGACAGCATGCACATTTAAAGTTGCAAATTAGGACACACTGTCTCATACAGCTTGTTATTTGACAGTGATCATGGTAGACAAGATGTTTTTGCTAATTTAAATTTTTTAAAATACAAACAATCCTTCCTGTGATCAGACTGAGCCTGTGTGAAATTGTATCCGCAGTTGCTGCAATATTAACACATTAAAACTGAAGTGTTAAGAATAATATTCAGTGTTGATCAGGCACTGGCAACTGTTATGAATGTTATTTATTGTGTTGCATTTTGTTTCTCTGACATGGCTTATAAACACATTGTTAGTCATTGCTGACTTAACAAAGAACTTCTATTTACTAAGGATAATTTGGCTGGGAATAAGTGGCATTGAATTCCAAGTGGGGGTGACATAGAAAGCTCATTGCTGGGGAAGACAATGGAGCCATGTTTTTCAGTTGAAGATAAACATGATGTATCATGGAAAACATTTAATTTAGTCACACTATTAAAGTCCTGAATGCTGACTGTTTGTTTACTGTGATTCAGAGTGTGAAGTGGAATCTGACGAGCAGTGATGATGAGGAAAAAGAAGGCTACACTTGTGCGGTGTGTTTGGACGTGTACTATAATCCCTACATGTGCCAGCCCTGCAGTCATGTGTTCTGTGAACCTTGTCTGAGGACCGTGGCGAAAAACCGGCCCAACAGCACCCCCTGCCCCCTCTGCAGGACCCTCATATCACACGTCCTCTTCCAGCAAGGTCAGTTCAGCAAATTAATGGCCTACTTTCTCCCTCTACAATACCACTGGCTTTGGGATTACCTGAACGTATAATAGGGGTTGGCTTCCCAGAAACGGATTAAGTCCAGTGTGGGGTAAATTGCCTGGCCAGTGATACACCTTTTGAAATTTCTTTTTAGTCCAGGCTTAGGCTTAATGTGTGTCTGAGAGAGCACTGAATCAGGCTTCAAGTTTACAACTGCTGACTTGTTGAACATAGCACAAGCAAAACACCACTGATGTCTTTGTGGACAAGTGTACTGCACCTTACACTCATTTAATTTTTTATGCACCATTACATTTATTTTATACTTTCTCAATAATGTTTTTTTCATTACATTTTTTCCTCTTAAGTTATGTTTACTGCATAAAAGACAAAGCATAAGATTACTTAATTGTGTTTTGTGTATATAAAAAAAATTGAAATTCATTCCTGCAACACACTCCAAAGCTGGGACAGGGCAAAATAACAGTGATAAGTTTTTAGCAATTACACTGTAAACCGGTAAATATATAATGCATAAATGAAGCATTCACCAAGGACTGTTGGTGAAAAATGTCATTTTATCACTTAATAATAAAAATATTGTCAGTCCATTCGAACAGAAAAAAGTTCAGTGCCATATTTTAAAGAATTTAGGTTTTTTTTCACCATCTACCGTTCGTAATACAGTAAAAAATATTCAGAGTGAAAGTGTGAGACCATTAACCCCTTAGGTGGCACTGTTGGAGGAAGTGTCATGCTTCTGATGGACATAGACATAGTACTTTGGAAAACACTGTCACTTAAGTCTTTCGCTGCATCAAGAAATGCAACCTGAAACTGTATTATGCAAAGTGGAAGCTGTATAAAAATTTTGTGCAGAAACGCAGCCTAATTTCATCCGAGATGGACCAAAAGACAGTGGAAATATGTCCTGTAGTCAGACACATCCACGCATCAGCTTGCTATTAGGAAAAAAACACATTGAGTTCTACTTGCCAAAGATGAAGAACACCATCCAGACTGTTACCAACGAAAAGTGCAAAAGCCAGCTTCTGTGAAGGCATAGAAGTGCATCAGTGTCCATGGCACGTGTGATCTGCAGATTTGTGAAGGCACTATTGGTATTTTCAGAGAGACCTAGACTCTCTGCGTCTCCACATCTCTCTATGCATTGTAGACTGTGTGTCTGCTTGACTGGCCCACCTGCAGTCCACATCTGTTACTTCTGTGATGTAGAAGTAAAAAAGCAGATTTGTAAACCTGTATTTTGTCTTAAATAAAGGTTCAAGTGAATTAACAAGTGTTCCAAATTTCTGGAAATGGGGTTTGTAGATGTAAGTGCTGAAATTGTAGCTTGTAAGCTTGTTTTACAATTTCCTGAATGGTGTAAATAAATGGCATCAGCAGTGTTTGCTTTTAGCTTGGGCACTGAAAAGTTATTTTTTGAAGTGCGAAACTTAATTTTCAGGCTGGCTCATTTGTGCTTTTCAAAGCCCCCTTTCGGATATTACTATACATGTTATAATGGAATTTTTTCACTGTGTTATTGTGCTGTGTTTAGTTGTCCAAAATGTGCAGTCATTGTTAATGCTAATTGGCTCTGGAAGAGCTCTGTAGCTACTTTTGAAGCAGGGACTTCACCTCTATGACACTGTGGTCCTACTAATTGCATTCTGTTGACCAAATAAATGTACTTTGTGTTTCAGAGCTTCATCAAACCACGAGAACATGTTTCCCTAAGGAGCATCTTTTAAGAAAGGAGACTTTCCAGAAGATCAACTATTCCAAATTGCCCCTGCCCAGTTGTCAGAAACGTTTCCGCATTTTATGGGGTTTGCCAATTTGCTCCTTACTGCTTTGTTCTTTAAAGTAGTGTCCTTTTTTCACTGTTTAACAATGCTTATTCTTTGGTTGACTTTGTGTTTTTTCAGGGTTCCAGAGACACGGGGCCTCTACTGGCCGCTGGCAGCTTCCTCATGGAGCGTTTGGACTCGATGGACTGGATCTGGGAGACATGCGGGGCTGGCCTTTTGACTCTGATGTAGTGATTGTCTCTATCTATTCTTTTCACTGGGTGCTGGCTTTCATCATCTTATGTGGCCTTTTTTATTTCCTTATTCTCTGATGTAAGGAGGCTGCTGGCCACTGCGCACCTTTGAATGTGAGATGCACAAAGCAGAATTGTTGGACGTTTTCTCTTTTGAAGTGCCTAATTTTAGCTCATTTTAACAAAGGAAATGTTCCTGTGGAAGCATTATGTGTGAGTGTGTCTTTATTTATGTGTATTTGCAGAAGTGTTTGGGAAAGGTTTGTGCTGGTTTTTAAGCTATAGCATTTGGTGAAAATGAATGACATCTATGTTATCATCCTCTATAAATGCTATATTAATGAAGGTAATTATGAATGTAATTATATTAAAAAAGATAAAGAGGGAATTGTTAAAAATCAAGTGGCTGATGGCCAAATTCCAGCATTTTAATGAGGTGCTTTTATTTGAAATGTGTTTGTTTGAAAGTCAAATGTTGCTTTGATATTTTAATTTTAATTTTGTCTGTTTTAAAATTTTTTGTTACAATTGGGCATGAAAAAACATACCTACTGTAGTACAATGTTAAATCATTTCTTTTAAACAGTAAATAATGTTTTAATGAAACTTAGTGGTGCTTGTGACTCAGTTGCCATGTTGGAAAAACAGCCTAAGTAAATCAACCTTTTACCTATATATGTGGGTTGGACACTGAAACACCTGGTTTTAGACCACAAAATTTATTAATATGGTGTAGGGCCTCCTTTTGCGGCCAATACAGCGTCAATTCATCTTGGGAATGACATATACAAGTCCTGCACAGTGGTCAGAGGGATTTTAAGCCATTCTTCTTGCAGGATAGTGGCCAGGTCACTACGTGATGCTGGTGGAGGAAAACATTTCCTGACTCGCTCCTCCAAAACACCCCAAAGTGGCTCAATAATATTTAGATCTGGTGACTGTGCAGGCCATGGGAGATGTTCAACTTCACTTTCATGTTCATCAAACCAATCTTTCACCAGTCTTGCTGTGTGTATTGGTGCATTGTCGTCCTGATACACAGCACTGCCTTCAGGACACAATGTTTGAACCATTGGATGCACATGGTCCTCCAGAATGGTTCGGTAGTCCTTGGCAGTGACTTGCCCATCTAGCACAAGTACTGGGCCAAGGGAATGCCATGATATGGCAGTCCAAACCATCACTGAGCCACTCCCATGCTTCACTCTGGGCATGCAACAGTCTGGGTGGTATGCTTCTGTGGGGCTTTTCCACACCGTAACTCTCCCAGATGCGGGGAAAACAGTAAAGGTGGACTCATCAGAGAACAATACATGTTTCACATTGTCCACAGCCCAAGATTTGCGCTCCTTGCACCATTGAAACCGACGTTTGGCATTGGCATGAGTGACCAAAGGTTTGGCTATAGCAGCCCGGCCGTCTTGGTCACAGAGGCGCCAGCAAGACGTGCACCAACAATTTGTCCTCTTTTGAACTCTGGTATATCACCCACAATGTTGTGTGCATTGCAATATTTTGAGCAAAACTGTGCTCTTACCCTCTGCTAATTGAACCTTCACACTCTGCTCTTACTGGTGCAATGTGCAATTAATGAAGATTGGACACTAGGTTGGTCCAATTTAGCCATGAAACCTCCCACACTCAAATGACAGGTGTTTCAGTTTCATTGTCCAACCCCTGTATATATGTGTGTATATGTGTATATATATATATATATATAATAAAAATGTGTGTAATCTATTGCCTGTAACTGCTTATCCAATTGAGGTTCGCAGTGGGTCTGGGGTCTGGAGCCTAATCAGAATCACTGGCCTCAAGATGGGATCACACCCTGGAGAGGGTGCTTTCGAGAAGCCAATCCACCTACATGTTTGTTTTTGGACCATGGGAGGAAACCCATATATTTTTTAAATTATTATTATTACTTTTTATAAAAGCAGCCTGGACACTTGAAACAAAATATTTACTATAACTAAGATTTTGTCACAAATGGAACAATATGATTAAACAACTGTGGAAATGGAAGATGATTATTATGGATTTAAAGAGAAAGGCACCAATCCATCAGCGTTTTGTAAGTCATATCTAGTTTCTGAACTTTTGCCAAAAAGTATGTTGGAAGTTCCTGTTACCGTTGCATTCAATATTTAATTACTGCTGTGATTTGTATTAAAGGCATACAATATACTGCGGGTTGTGAAAATGTATAATAATTCAAATGTGCTGTGACAGATTGAAACTTTAACAGCGCACTATCGGTTCACTGTTATTTTCTTACAAGAGAAAATTGATTTGCAGCAATTATTCTTACATCCACAATTCAAGAGAGTAGAAAACATACATTGACATTTTTTGTCCTTCTTCTTTGACAACATAATTGCTCTGAGGTTTTTTTTTTTGATCTATTACACCATGTCTTGGGGAGTCAGTAATAAGAACCTCACAGAAGCAGTTGACATTGTACTTACAAAGAGTGATTTTCTGAAACGGCCTTCTTTAAGTTGTGCTTCCAAATTACTGGAACCTATTAATTGGCTGCAAAGATTCTGTTTCCCAATATTTAGGTTTACAAAGCAGCTAAGAAATGCAAATGTCATATCTGACTGAGTAAAAGACTTTTAAACCGAGTCATAAGCTTAGAGCCCCTGAGCACTTAGAGCACCTTTTTTTTAAAGGAATGAGGATAGTGTTTAAGTCTCAAAGGTACAACATAGGGCTTGCTGTTTACTGCTTGGCTGTGCTGTTCTGCCCTTCTCTTCAGTACTCTGTTTAGTTGCGCTCTACTTGACTGTGCTCTTCTTGACTGCATTCTGCTGTGTTGTGCTGTGCTCGTCTGTGCTGTACTCTGCTGTGCAGTGGGAGTGTAGCTGCAGTTGCTGCAGCCTGACGGGGCGCTCAGTGCTCCTCCTCGGCCTTCAGCGGCGCGGCTGAAGGTGACTCGTGGAGCCGGAGAGGAGGAGGACGAACATGCAGACAGCTTGACCTGCTGTGGAAACGTCGGGAGAGAGAGAGAGCGAGAGAGAGCGACAGGAGACAGAGAGAGATACAGACACGGCGAGAGTGAGTGAAACAGGGAGAGGGGCAGAGAGAAAGGCCCGCGGACGTCGCCCTCAAGACGTTGTCCGCGTCTCATTTTTCCCCCCATTTCTCTCCGCGGTGTTTTGGCTCGTGCACGCGCATGCATGTGTTCGGCACCGAACGGGCGAAAGCAGCGCCTCTTCCCGCTGCGCAGAGCCGCGCACGAGCGCCGCGAGAGCAGCGAGAGCAGGACGCAGCGTGCGGTGGACCACTGCAGAACCGTGAGTAGACACACACAGATACACACACACACACGTGTGAGTGTGTATATATATACACTGCTGATGCAGCTTTATAGTACAACAGTGTTTGTTTTCCTCGCCTACGGGGACTAGCCCTGATTTGCTGTATACGACAGGTTCATGACTGTTTTGACTGCTTATAGACTACATGACGCCCCATAAAGCGTCTAATAAAGCGCAGGCGGCCTCCGCAATCTCTCACTTACACTCATACACACACACACACACACACACGCGCGCGCGCGCGCACACACACACACACACACACACACAGCTGATGTGCCGTGTTGTCTTTTCTGCACCAACGGTCTAACCGTCATTAGCTCTAACGCTACAGCGTATACATAACTATAGACTGCTGACACAACGCCTCACCGACCGCGGTTTTGTTCTCAGTTAATGTCTGTATTAGGGTTGCTGTCCTCTCAGACTGAATGTTGAACTGTTGCTTTTTATTAAGCTGAATTACAGCGGCTTTTATAAAATATCGTGACTGGGACGCCCTTTGAATTCACGCCGCAGATACTTTCTCACTTTCATGTCATTGCTCTCAGTCTTTTGCTCTGTAAGGTGCTCCAACGTGTCGCATAAAATAACAGAGAGAATTGTGTGTGTGTCGGGGAGAGAGAGTGTGTGTGTGTCTGACTGATGAGTTACATTTTATATTGTGTTCATTTTGTTTTTTTATTATCAACTCCTTTGTTTGCCCTATCTCCTGCAAAACTTACCACTGTGGAAATACAGTGTACTGTTCTGAGAGCAGTGAAGGGGGATTTTCTAAGTGCCATGATTCAGTTTTGATCCTCTGTGATAAAAGGAGTCCCCAGCCACTTTGATTGTCCTCGTTTTTTTTTGAGTTGTTACATATTTTATTAATTTTAATACAGCATTTTTAAAACTTATTTTACCTTTAAAATTTAATAGCAAACATGTGTTTGAATCCACACAAATTGACTTGAATGCTACCTGTTGATAAATAAAAAGCCAGGAGCAACAAGCGTATATAAAAACATGGTGTTTCCCAACTTTACAGTACACTCTCAGAAAAACTCACTGTGGTGGGACCCTCAGGGGTTCAGATTCAGTATCTTTAGTTAGGGAGCATTGTTTTACTGTATTTTATAATGACTGTAGGTTTTTGTGTTGATTATACAAAGCAGTGTTGATTTCACCTGCAGGACTTTTATTGTGTTATTTTATTTTATAGCGTTCTATAATAAAAGCTTTAAAATATTCCTCCTGGAAAAGAAAATGTGTGGAAAATAGAAAGAGCACAAGAGGACTTTAAAATCACAGTTTTTACACTGTTTTTAGTGTCTTTAGTGAACAATAATGTACCTCTACGGCATCTTTTCTTCGGAGAATAAATGCTTTACAAAGGGTTTGTTTCTTATGGTTTGCTGTAGTTTACTTCATGTACCTGAAATATGTGGCCATTTTTTTTATCACTGTATCTCTGTTTATTCTCTCTTTTTTTATTTATTCAGTTAATTATTGCATCTCAGTGATGATGACCATGCCTCACTACCACTCATATCTGTGTCTCAATTCTCAGACAGTGCAGGAGTTCAACACTCTAGTAGCTCTGCACCGTGAGCAGGTCATCTCCATTGGAGAGATCACAGTGGACTGTCCGTCTCTGAGAGCACAGATGCACAAGACTCGCACTAAAGGCTGTGCTGTGGCTCAGACAGCCTACCAGAGCCTCACCGTCATCTCCGGGTGAGAATCCCTCTGGATTCAATGTGAGAATAAACTGTAGGCTGTGTGGTAAAAGCACTGTGTGATTGGGTCCCTATTTACACTCTCAGGTTGGTGTGACCCTCTCATGATGGCACCCTTTGGTGTGAAAGCGATTGCTGCTAGTACAACTGATGCAACTATCTGTTTCCTGTGTATTGTGCCACGCCTAGGCCAGAGGATGGGGAAATCCACCCAGAAATATGCAGGCTCTTCATCCAGCTGCAGTGCTGCCTGGAGATGTACATCACGGAAATGCTGAAGTCCATGTGTTTGCTCGGTGTGCTGCAGCTCCACAGGAAAGGTGAAGTTACCGCTCGCATCCAGCAGGGGTCAGCAAAGACTTCAAAATGCATTAATAGGCCTGGCTCGGAGAAGGTGTTGCATTCAACTCTCTGTTCCACTCATATTATGCAGATGGCAGTGTATTAACACCATACACTGCACAAAGACGCTCTGTAAAAGACCCGTGTGAATGTACAGAGCCCTAGACATGCAGTCCTATGTGAAATAAACAATATAGAGCTACTTGATGTGTTACATTGGACAGATAAACTCCAGGGGTTTAAACTACACAAGATTAAAGGCTTATATATGTAGACCCACTACATAATAATTTAGATTACATACATCTAATGTAGTCTAAAATATTGAATGTTTTATATGCCCTATATAATGCTATATGTAGAATAAGAACATTTTATGGTTGATTCCATGAATTTGGCACAGTATAAAATGTTAAACGCGTTCTGGAGAGGGACAGACAAAAATGCTATTTATAGATAGCTGTATATAGGTCTTCTTCATGTTTACCTTATCTGAAACATGTACATAGGTTGCCTATGTTAGGAATATATATATATATATATATATATATATATATATATATTAGTAGTTCAAGTAGAACTGTAAGGAATGTGTTTGTCCCCTGCAGGAAATGAGCCATGTCCTGATCCGAATGTAGACTGCAGGGTGGATGAGAGCTCAGATGTCCCAATCCTGGAGGACAGGTCATCATCACCTGTTGACTTCCCTCAGGAGTCCTGGCTTGTGTGCACAGACATAGAGAATATAGAAAGGTACCAACAGCCTTTAAATCGTTCAAAGCAGATTCTGATCACTACCAGAAAACTGCTAAAAGCTGTGGTGGAGTCTCAACTCTGCAGTGCATTCTTTCTCTACTCTTAAAGCCCAGCCAGGATCTGTAAGGACAAGGGCTTAATTTTTAATTCAAGTGATAATGGCACTGTTTTGATTTTGAATAATGACGCCAAAACCAGAACATCATATTTACTCGACTGAATTTCATGACACATACCGGGATATAATGGAGTGTATATGATCATTTTGCTCAAGGAGTTTATTATAGAATTTTACTTTGGTCGTTGTTGTTCTTATTCACTATAAAGTGGACCTTTATTTATTTATTTTTTTAAAGATCTTTATAATGAAGTTATGCTAATCCATTTAAGGGATGACCTTAAAATGCCAAAATAATATAGTAACATTTTTAAGAGTGTATAGTAGCTGTTTGATTTTGTAAACATTGATAGTGTTAGTCATGTTTGGTTGAGTGACGCTTTAAGAATGTAAGTGTCATGGTGTAACAGGATGTCACTTTTTACTTGCATCACTGACATGCTTGTTTTTGTGCCTGTTTTGCACTGAAATCCGCCTTCCAGTGACATGCGCGAGATGAGAAATCTGCTAAGCAAACTCAGGGAGACCATGCCTTTGCCATTGAAGAATCAAGGTGGGTCAAATTATTCCGTTACACTGAACCTAAAAAATGTTGAGGAGCTATGTAAATGCGAGTCAAAACCAAAAGCAGTTGTGTTTTTCCTCATATTTTGCAATCAACATTGCACAAAAGTTGGGAGAGGAGCATGGAATATTTGTTGGGGACTGAACCCGTCCGTTGATCCAGTTTTCAAGCTGATATTCTTTTTTTTCCCTCATTTACTTAGAAACTTTAACTGTGGGAGTTTACTGGGCTTTCGCTCTAATATTTTTCCTTTTGTTGTCATATTTTGCTCTTTGATCTTTAAATAAAAACATTCCCCCAGATTCCCAGAATCTTTTGATATTATGGACTACTGAGGGTGACATATTTAAAATCCCTGCAGTCACTCATGGCACTCTAACTGTTGGATTATTCAGCAGTGACGAGCTTTATTCCACACATTTCTTATCTACAATTGCCAAGTCACAAGTTTTTGAATTGGCATCAGTTTTAGACTGAGCAATCAGGTGCATGAGGATAAATATTAAGTTTGTGTGTAAAAATAGGTCAAAGTAGATTTACACATAACTGCGGCTATTTGCATTTAACCTGCTTTAATGAAATTAGGTTTTTTTCGTGTGTTTCTAACTGCACTATGAGATGTTACAGCCTGTTACAGTAATATGTTCCCTGTGTGCAGATGACAGCAGTCTGCTTAATCTGACTCCGTACCCGCTGGTGAGGCAGAGGAAGAGGCGTTTCTCTGGGCTCTGCTGCCTCGTGTCAGGCTGAACCAGCTCCAGTCTTCTCTTCTTTCCACTTGTCTTTTTCTCTTGCTGTAAATGTGGAGCGGCAGTTCAGTTAATTCTGTCACGGCCATTTTTACAGACTTCATTCATTGCTAGTGAGTACAAACACAACGTCGTCCCAACTATCTCTCTGTCTCTCCACAGCTGACGGAGGGACTGAAAAAATGTTATCCAAAGTTGTGTCTGGCTTCAATCCAAAAATCCAAGAGGATTTGGTTTTCTTGATTGTCATTTTTATCTGTCATTTGTTGTGGTAACCATATGATTGTATGTAGACAAAAAATATGACTGAATAAGATATATATACATATAATATATCCATAATATATACAGTACACAAGATATACAGCGTTTCCTTTCTGATGTGTATTTGGCTGATGCTTTCTACAAGTCAGAGGTTTGAAAAGCTTGTTCTCAGCGATGGTGAGCACATGGCGATAGAACAGTGTTCAGCACACACTCCATGACTTACTTCTCTTTAGTTCGGTCACTGTGCAATGCTTATTTATTTAGTCTTCCATAAAAGGTAAAGAACATTCAGAAAAACCTATATTATTCATTATGGGGCACAAGTGTGTGCTCTGCACTAAAGCCATTACTTCTTCATTGTTAACATGAAGACAGTCAGAAATAGATTAATGTACATAATACAGTTCTGTGTGATCAGCAGCTCCTGTTTAGGGCGATCAGCAGTGTCCAGTTCATTGGGTGTTTTTGCTCATTCATTTTTTCCCACTGTGTGTAATCTTTGTGTGTGTTTTATTTATTAATTTATCAACAGTTATTTTGTTTGTTTCAGTATTTATTTGTATGAGAGTTTGCAGCATGGGTATTGCTTCTGGTGTCCAGTATCTTAGGTAATGCATAGACTCCCAAACTCATAATGTAAAGGCCATTTTA
Organism: Hoplias malabaricus; assembly: GCF_029633855.1. Classification (NCBI taxonomy): domain Eukaryota; kingdom Metazoa; phylum Chordata; class Actinopteri; order Characiformes; family Erythrinidae; genus Hoplias; species Hoplias malabaricus. The sequence continues at coordinate 13,182,647 of NC_089814.1, read as the reverse complement.
TAATGACAATAAACTTTTTTTAATTAAAAGTCCTCATTTTTTCGTAAGTGTTCCTTGCGTTGTAAATTTCCGCAGTAAACTCTGAATGCACTTCCAAAGTGTAGCAATAACACTTTGAAATCATAACATTCCTTGACAGATGTAATAAATTGAATGCTGGTCTATTGCACGTTTCACAAACTCAGCTTCTGGAGACTCATTACTCTTCAGTGTTTTGCTTTTCCTGCTTTAAAGCGCATAGCTGGACTCACAAGACCATAGTGAGGGCTTATGAAGCTGTATAGTGTAATCAGGGGTGTTGGAAGCAGTGAATATATGAGAAATGTCCAAACAGGGGGTCTTTAAGTCTGAGAAAATGAGAAAAACTGGCTTTTTGTCTTAAAAAAAAAGAGCTGTTACTTATGTATTTCAGTTATTGCACTTTAGTTTCTACCTCCAAAAACAAACAGCTTGGTTACATAAGAATATTCCCCTAATTTCACCAGTTCTTTGTGTAAAATTTGCTTTGTAATGAAGTAATCCAATTAAATTTAATTTATTTGCTCTTTTGACAGGAAAAGTAAAATATTTTAGGTAAATTATTGTAAAGAGATATTGTTCTCTTCTTAATTTTGGAGCATTTCTATTGTTCTCTTGTTCATGGAGTTGCCATATTGTGTATAAGATAAAAAAGTACAGTTTACAAAAGACTGACAAATACATATATAAACATTTCTTTTTTTTTAAATATGTGTTTTTTGTAGAATCTTTTTCTATTAATTCCCATAATTAGGTTTGTGATCGTTTGCATTTAATCTGTGTATCTAATACTATGCACTATGAGTGTCATTTAAAATGTCAGTACTTTAGTGCAGTCATATGAAGAATTGGAATACCCCTGGTGTAAATGAAAATAGGTTTTCAATGGAAAAATGTAAAAAATGGAATGTTCCAAATTTCTATTTTTTCTGCAGTATGTTAAATAGAACAAATAAATGGTATTTGTGGATTAAAATGTGCAGAAGTGTGTTCTCTGTAGAGGATGTGTATTAGTTGCTTTCTCTTAGAAAATGAACAAAATATTTCACTTAACCAAGGGTGCCCGAAGTGTTCATATGACTAATGCTACATTTCTTAGCTAAGTTTCAAGGTTTAATAGTTTTTGTGGTTAATGTTTTGAGAGTTTTCTAAAAAGAATTCTCAATAAAAACAAAATGAATGAATAAATAAAATCAATTTAGGTAGTTCTTTAATTCTTAGAACCTTGTCAAGAATGCTTTCTCCTGAGTCGAAAACTAAAGGGAACGCTCAATGTTATGTGGGTCTGTAATTTCTCAGTTATTTACTCCTCTCTCAAACTGAGGTCAGATGTCAGAGATCAGCGAGAGCAGAGGCCTGAGGAGGTTTACTGGAAGCTGGGGGCGCTGTCTTGATGGATGAGAGTGAGAGAGAGAGATAAGGGGGACTTTAATAAGAGGGGGACTGAGATTGAGCTGGGGTGAAATGACTCTTTGACTCTTTGGCCTGTTTCTGGTTGCTGCTTACGTAAACATACAGATGCCATTTCTCCACAAAAAGGGTACACACTAAGGCCATTCACTTCAGTATAAGCTTCTGCCTTGAGGGATGCTTGGAAAAAGACGGAGAAGCGATAAGTCTGAATAAACACCAGGAAAAGAAAGCCTAGACACTGGTTCAATCCTCCACTCTGGATTATCTGAGCTCTACACTTTTGTGATCTCCTACACGGTGAGTCCCAGCTATTCATCATCACTCGCTGTTGTGGTTTACATTTTTTATTTTAATTTTGACTTGTTTGTTTTATCGATTAACAGCTATTCAATAATTTCTGTAGAATAAACAATGACATGTCTGATGTAATACAGTGATTATATGATTATTTCATTATGGTTTATATTTTACTATGAACGGGCAACTGAAATCTATGAAACAATGAAAATACTTTTTTTTCTGAATTATCCAGCTAAGGACCTGTAACAACATTGTTGTCAAAACAAACTTCTGTGTGTTTTGAGAATGGCTTAACATCTTTTTTCACATAGAATAATAATAAAAATGTATCAGTGTGGCTCCTGCTGATGATGCAAACTATACATTAATATAAAATATGTATAAATAAATACATTGAATCAAAATGATTAAAAAAAAAAAGGTTTTAAAAACAAGAAACAAGAACTATGGACCAGACAGGGGCAGAAATCACAGACATTTACCTCATGTTTGTCCTGTCTTATTTAATTTATAAATATTTAGGAAAACAAAATAAAATTTTATGCAGTTTTCTCCATGGTTGTATTTAAAATATTCTCACATCCACTGTGTGATGGAGGAGAGGTACCAAACAGTTATCAGTAGGGATTAAAAATAATAGGGCTAGACAAACACACTCATTTTATCCCTCTTTGTAGTGTGTCCTGCCTCTCTATGGGTCCCTCCAGCTACCTTCAAATTTCAGTTCTCCTCCTGGCCTCAGTCACAGCTACTTCAGGCTGCTTCTGTGACCACTATGCATGGAGCTCCTGGTCTTACTGCACCAAGACCTGTGGCCAGGGGACACAACAACGTACAAGGTAAGCATGTTATACTCTATATATATGTAATCATCATGTGAGGTGTACAGTTTCTGGCAAATATTTGGACACCAGTTTAAAATACACCAGTCAGCCATAATAATAAAACACCTCTTTGTTTCTACATTCACTGCTGGCTCTGAGCTCCACTGATCATACAGAAGCACTTTTATTTTGTAATACAATTACTGGCACAGCAGGTAGTGTCACAGTCACACAGCTCCAGGGGCCTGGAGGTTGTGGGTTCGATTCCCGCTCCGGGTGACTGTCTGTGAGGAGTTGGTGTGTTCTCCCTGTGTCTGTGTGGGTTTCCTCTGGGTGCTCCAGTTTCCTCCCACAGTCCAAAAACACACGTTGGTGACTCAAAAGTGTCCGAGGGTGTGAGTGAACGTGTGTGTGTGTGTCTGTGTTGCCCTGTGAAGGACTGGTGCCCCCTCCAGGGTGTGCCCAATGATTCCAGGTAGGCTCTGGACCCACCACAACCCTGAACTAGGTAAGCGCTTACAGATAATGAATTAATTACTTGCTGTAGTCCATCTGTTGCTCTGCAAACTTTGTTAGCCCACTTTCACTATGTGGTGTTATGGTTATGTTATGGCTGATCGATGTATGTTGTTCATAACAATGCTGTCAATAACATTTTTTTCCTTATCTGAAACTATTTGGAAATATTTAATGATGAACAGATTAAAGGGCAAAGTTTTAAATAAAACATTTTTACCTTAATTTACCTCAAACATTTTTCAATGTTCACATTTTGGCTATATGAGATTGCACTGGAAAAATAAAATAGATGAATATAAAACCATTCCAGCATTGACTTTTGGGACAGTCCATGTGTGTTTTCTGTTGCAATGGAACACCATTCATTGCCTTTGGGACGAGTCTGAGTGGTGTTTGTGACCCAGAACTAATCATTCAACATGAGAAGCTGTTTCTGCAGCAAAAAGGTACAACCCCAGTTAATAGCCATGCTTTCCAGATGACTGGCAAAGCATCCTAGGTTTCTGCACATGGAGAATTCCTGTAAGAAAATACATTAGAAACTTAATAAATTAACTAATTCATGTTTTTAATATGGTTTTGTGACTGTGTAATGCAACATGTGCGTGATGTGTTCACTATTATTTTATAAAGTGTGAGTGTGTCCAAACTGGTGCGTCTTATTGGAACACAAGAAAATATATCTGTTTTCTTAAAGATATATTGTCAGTGTTTAATTTTATTAAGTTAAAGTACAGAACATAAGCCTCTGTTCTCTGTGTTTTTCAGGAGTGTGCGTTATGATGATTACTGGAATAAGAATAACTGTGCTCAGCTTTGTCAGATACATCAGAGCAGGCTGTGTGCTGAAGAGGCGTGTCCTATACACTGTCAGTTAACTGACTTCGGACAATGGTCAGAGTGCTCACCATGTGCCAAAAAAATGGTAAAATATTTCTCTCTCTCTCTCTCTCTCTCTCTCTCTCTCTCTCTCTCCATTCTTATTCAAAATGTGTTTGTGTTTTAGTACCGGATCAGGTCAGTGCTGCGTCCAGCTCAGTTTGGTGGTCAGGATTGTAGTGAATCTCTGATGGAGGAAAGACCCTGTCGTACAGCCAAGAAATGTGAAATAGAGCCAGTCAATTGCAAGGACAAGTTCACTTGTGATAACGGTACTCCTTTTACTCTTATATAGTGGATTTTACATTAGGAATTTGCATGTGAAACATGAATCACATGACATTGCTGTTGTATCAAGACAATGTATTTTCACTTTCCTTCTCATTATATCTAGTAGTTCTCATTTTGAGGTTGATATAAGAATATTATGAGGATATTTTACATCTGGTAACAAAATTTATTCTATGTTATGTGAAGAAATGTGAACAGAATATAAACGATATCTGGCTTCATCAAATAATATGTACATGGAAAAAATAGACATGTGATATATTGACATGACAGTAATAGTATATACTTATATCCTTTGTCTGTACATTTTAATGGCAACACATATCTTCATTCATTGTATCTGAGCTGTAATTCGTATTGTCTGCAGGCAGATGTATAAAAGCTGTTCTTGAGTGCAATGGTCAAAACGACTGCTTGGACAACTCTGATGAGAAGAACTGTGGAGCGATTAAACGGGTGTGTGCCACAGAGAGAGAGTTTGCTGGGCTCCCAGGAGCTGATCTGATTGGTAACGGGTGAGGATCAGTTACAGTTAATAACGTTTTAGCAAGTAAAGAATGACCAGGCATAGCCAATACATAGAGATAAATCAGAGAATACTCCAGCACTGAAAGTGTGGGACAGAATGTGAAATGCTAGTAAAACCAGAAAGCACTGATTAATATATTAAGTCAAACATTTGATGTTCATCCTAATTAAATATTTTACGATTATTTTATTCTGTGTATACTAGCTCATTTAAAAGTATAACACTGTAAAGCTGTCCACAAATGTTGGAGAATAAATAACATTTTAATCACCATCAGTTCCCTCAGTTCCTATTGATTAACACTTAATAACTGAGTGAGTGGAGAGGACAACTGGTTCAGATTTACAGCAGAATTAGAGCACATCTGTACTGTGGCTTGGCGGCACGGTTGAGCAGCAGGTAGTGTCGCCGTCATACAGCTCCAGGGAACTCCGGGTGACTGTCTGTGAGGAGTTTGGTGTGTTCTCCCAGTGTCTGCGTGGGTTTCCTCCGGGTGCTCGGGTTTCCTCCCATGGTCCAAAAACACATGTTGGTAGGTGGACTGGCAACTCAAAAGTGTCCATAGGTGTAAGTGTATGTGTGTCACCCTGTGAAGGACTGGCGCCCCCTCCAGTGTGTTCCCACCTTGCATTCAGTGATTCCGGGTAGGCTCCAGACCCAATGCGACCCTGAGCTGTATATGCGGTTACAGACAATGAATGAGTCAATGTACTGGGACTTTGCTCCTTGACTTTACACACAGATGTCTCTAGATTCCCTGAATCTTTTAATGATATTATGTGCTGTAGTGAGTGAAATACTTAAAATCCCTGCAACAATATTTAGTCTACATGCTTTTACGTTTTTAGCAAAGTGACTTTATCTGTTGTTGCTCATGAAGGACTAGGCCTTTCCTGTATGCTGCTTTTAAGTGCAATGTTATCATTTAAAATATTTAAGTTGCTTTGGCTATGGGTTTGTTTGTATGAATGCACTGAATTAAACTGATATGTGAGCTGACTGAGTTGGTTCTGCAGGTTTGATGCTGTTGCAGAACAGATGAGGGGTGCTGTTCTAGATAACACTTTCATGGGGGACGAATGTGTTCTAAACCGCAGTAAAGCGAACAGGAAGATTTACCGAATCCCAGCCAACATTGAGAATTATGAGATTAATGTGAGGCCTTTTTAAAATTTTACATTTTATTTGTTTTTAATTATGTATTTTTTTTAAAAGTACCATGGGATTTTCATAACTAAAGACTGGTTCTTACCCAACAGGTGGAAACAATTGAAGATATTACTGTGAACCCACCAGTGCAGAGTGAGCAGATTTCTTTAAGCAGAGAAAGCTCAGATTATATAGGTCCACAAAGACTGGATTTTGGTTTCAGCATACCCATCATTATCCGCATAATACGGCAATCCCAGTATTCCAAATCCATCAAGGAACAGACGAAAGCATTCCAACAAAAGGCAAGAATATTGTTTATAACAGCTGTGGAAATCTCCAGATGTCTGAACATTGCATAGACTACATGGCTAGGTTTTTATTTACACAAGGTCGTCCAACCTGTAGATGCTAACTGTTGTGGTTAGGGTTTTATTGCTTTCAGCCAAAGGCAATGACCAAAACACGATCTAAACCTGGTTCTTGGTGTTATTTTGGGAACTAGGGATCTTCTATATCTTCACTCATTCAAATAATTCAATTGGCACCTTTATTTTTTAATGTTTGGTGCATAGATGTAAAGTATAATAAAATATACATAATATACATTTTTTTTTCCTAACCCAACTTTCAGGACTCTAGATTTTTCAGGACTCACCAGGTCATAGCCACTGCTACTTTTAGGACAAAATCAACTGACCTGTATTTATCCGCTCCGTTTCTGGAGTACCTCAACAGTCTCCCTCTGGAATATAACTACGCCGTCTACAGGCAGATCTTCCAGCTGTTCGGGACACACTATTTTGTCTCTGGGACACTGGGAGGACAGTATGACATGCTTTTCCAGTATGCCCGTGAGCAGCTGAAAACTCAAGGTATGTAGAAGGCTTAAAGGAGCACTTGCTGATTTTACAGTCGAGAGTTCATTAGAACCAGAGTGCAATTGTTTCAACAAGATTTCTCTGGCACAGAATGCACTTGTGCTAAAGCCATTTCGAAATGTACTTCTGTAAAATCATAGTGGGTGTATTTTAGAGTGAATTTGTACCAGTTACAAAAATTCTAAGAACCATCTGGTGAATTTTTTAATAGCTGAGAATCTCTTATGCACTACATGGCCATTTTTGTCAACACCAGCACATACAGCATTTATTTTTTTTATTAAAGTAATTAATATACAGTTTGTCCCTCTTTGCTGCAGTAACAGCTTCTATTCTGCAAAGCTTTACACTGGCTTTTTGAAACCACATCTCTGAGGATTTGATTGCAACAGCCACACGAACATTAGTGAGGTTTAGGTTCTGATGTTGGATGATTAGTACTGGATCACCAACACCAAGTCATTCCAGAGGTACTGAATAGATGTTACATAAAGGTTCAGTGTTCCACAGTTCTCTGGTCACATCCACTATCAGATTTCATTTCATGTTTATGGAGTTCAGGTCAAGATTATAGAAACTTTATGTCCACAATTAAACACCCTTTTCCATAATGAGTGCATTGTAAATGAGCTGAATTCACTAATTACAAGGACTGCCTATGAAAATTGGATTGAAAATTGGATATACCATGTACCTATTGAAGGCATAATATCTGTTTTTATGGTGTATATTATTTACAGGTGTAACAGAAGAGCAGGCTCGAAATTGCATCAGAAATGAACATTCATTCTTTATCTTCATTTATTTTACCTCTTCAAGAAGCCAAAGATGTGGCACAGAAAAGACGACCTCCACATACGAGGGTGATTATGTCACCTAATTACAATAATACCTCATCTCCAGCATCTGTAAATACATTCTGGATTTCCTTACATATAAGGCACTCACTTGCTTAATACAAAAGGTGTTGTGCATTTACACGTCTTGTTTCTGTTAAAACAAAAATGGTAAATTGGTTATTTACTCCGTTTGGAAATGCCCATTTGGAGAATTTGTAATGGAATAAAATCCTGGGACCTGGGACTATATCCATGCTCTTTAAATACAATTCTTGCTTCTTTATTTTCACTTTGCTTTTTATTTTCTCCCTTAGGATCCTTCCTGAAGACCTCAGAGAAGTCTCTCTCCATAGTGAAGGGAGGAAGGTCAGAATATGCTGCTGCTCTGGCCTGGGAACTGAGCGGCAGCCCTCCAGACAGCACCACATACCAGGACTGGATCAAATCTACTGTAGACAATCCAACTATCTTAGAATACCAGGTCAGAAGTCTTTAGATCGATGTGGTTCGACTTTGCAGACCAGCATCAGTCTGTAATACAAACAGACCTAGGGAGATATTTAATCAATTCACACACAGTATCACACACACACCTTTGTAACCGTTTCTTCTTATTTTAGACATGTTTACAGTTGACACATGTTTGAAATGGCTTAGTGGGCGGCACAGTGGTGCAGCAGGTAGTGTCACAGTCACACAACTCCAGAGACCTCCAGGTTCAACTCCCACTCCAGGTTACTGTCTGTGAGGAATTTGGTGTGTTCTCCCTGTGTTCCTCCCACAGTCCAAAAACACACATTGGTAGGTGGATTGGTGACTCAAAAGTGTCCGTAGGTGTGAGTGTGTGTGTGTTGCCCTGTGAAGGACTGGCGCCCCCTCCAGGGTTTATTCCTGTCTTGCACCCAATGATTCCATGTAGGCTCTGGACCCACCGCGACCCTGAACTGGATATGCAGTTACAGATAATAGATGGATGAATGAATGGCTTACTAAAGCAAATATAAATAGAGGTTCCTATATATTCATTCCAAAATGCTAAAGAGCCAAGCCTGTCTAATTATGTGTGATCTCAGTGTGTCATAGTTCAAAACTATAGTATTTTAGTCAGTGTGCTAGTGATTTTTCAATTTAGCTAAAATTAGATGTAAAAAACGCACATGGTGGATCATGGTGAAGCTACAGTTTGTTTCGCTGTAAAATAGCTCCATGGCCTTGAGTTACTGTGAGCTTGCTGTGTTCTTCCCATGTTTATATGAGTATAATCTGGGTACTCCAGTGTCTTCTTACACTGTTGGTAGGTGGATTGGCTGTATGTAATTTTCTCCTGGTGTTAGTGTGTGTGTGACTCGGTGAGTGTGTGATGCCCTGCAAGGTTCTGGAGCCCTGTCCAGGGTGTGTTCCTGTTTTGCACCCAATGACTCACAACAAACCTGAAAGGGTGACAGACGAATATGAAGGAATTAAAATGTAGATTACATTATTATGTTAATGTACCCAATTTATGATCTAATAATCTTTAGTTTATTAGAGAATTCATTCATTCATTATCTGTAAGCGCTTATCCAGTTCAGGGTCGCGGTGGGTCCAGAGCCTACCTGGAATAATTGGGCGCAAGGCGGGAATACACCCTGGAGGGGGCGCCAGTCCTTCACAGGGCATTGGAGTGTGTGACTGGGTGAGCATGTGATGCTCTGCATTGTACTGGAGCCCCCTCCAGGGTGTGTTCCCGTCTTGCGCCCAGTGATTCCGTGTAGGCCGTAGTTCATGTAGGAACTGGATAAGTGGTTACAGACAATGAGTGAATGAATGAATGATTAAAAAATAAACAAACAATCTAAACGTTCTGCCATATTTTCCCACATGCTAATGATTGTATCTTCTCTGTTTCACACAGCTAGCCCCTCTAGTAAACCTGGTGCGAGGTTTTCCTTGTGCTGTTACTAAGAGACGACACATGGAAAGAGCTCTGGCTGAGTATCTGACGAGCTTTGACTCCTGTAAATGTGCCCCTTGCCCTAACAATGGCCGGCCAGTCCTGTCAGGGACAGAGTGTTTGTGTATATGTCAGACTGGTACCTATGGGGCAAACTGTGAAAAACGAGCCAAGGACTACACTTCAGGTTTGTTCTGTTTATATTTACTCATGGTATTCATGTTTTATATCACAAATAATAAATGAATTAATTAATTAATAGATAAACGCCGCACAGTGGCACAGTAGGTAGTGTCACACAGCTCCAAGGACCTGGAGGTTGTGGGTTCGATTCCCGCTCTGGGTGACTGTCTGTGAGGAGTTGGTGTGTTCTCCCTGTGTCCGCGTGGGTTTCCTCCAGGTGCTCCGGTTTCCTCCCACAGTCCAAAAACACATATTGGTAGGTGGATTGGCGACTCAAAAGTGTCCGTAGGTGTGAGTGTGTGAGTGAATGTGTGCGTGTTTGTGTTGCCCTGTGAAGGACTGGCTCCCCCTCCAGGGTGTGTTCCTGCCTTGTGCCCAAGGATTCCAGGTGGGAACCACTGTGACCCTGAACTGGATAAGCGGTTACAGATAGTGAATGAATGAATACATTTATATTCTGAGACAGAGAGTCCAAGTGAGCAAAAATGGCCTTTCTTTCTATAGGTAAAGCAGGTGACCCTCCATCCCACATCAGTCAGCAGGATGCTATACAACATGGATATCTGTTAGATAACACAGCAGATCAGGGTAGTATTGTGTGGTTGGGGGAGATCCTGCTAAAAAGAAATGGCTGTGGCTAAAATTTGAGGAGGAAATTGCGCAAACAAAAAATACAGAAAGTGTCCCCATAATGTGTTGTTGATATATGTGGTTTCTGGTGTTCCCCCAGAGGCTGTTGATGGCTACTGGAGCTGCTGGAGCTCATGGAGTGACTGTGACTCCTCCATGAAGCGATATCGTACACGATCTTGTAACAACCCAGTTCCCCAAAGAGGGGGAAAACCTTGCAAGGGCCCTGAGCGACAAGAGGACGAGTGCACCATCTCAATTTTCCAAGAGTAGGTCATTGATGCCATAATTAAATATATAAATATCCCAAAGAGTAATCAGGAGAAGGAATGACATTCTAACAGGAAGACACTGAGATACAAAAATTAGTAATACTTTATTTTTACATACAAACTCTTTATTTCTATTTCAGTACGTTTACACAGGATCTAATGCACCCTGTGTGAAGACTGGTGTTCAGCTGTGCTTGCACAGCTTGTGTAGTTTCCATAAAAACTACAAAAACAAAAAGCATAAAATGAAATTAGATGCTCTAGAGCAGCTGCAAATGTGCCTGCAAGTTACCCATGACCAATGCCAAGTGTCAGCTAGAGGGGAATAACCCCCAACCCCTGGCTGGTGTCTACACACTTTTGGTCATATAGTGTATTAATGATAATAGTAGTAAGATAATAACTTTAAAGACATACATTTAAAGATGTTAGAGTGTTTATGGCATGTACTTTACCATCGTAGTTCATGTGTTGAACATTTTAGTGGAGTATAACGTGAGTGCTCACACACATCTGGGCCCTATGATGCTCCTCATGTTCATCTTTGTGTTTTTCTACAGGCAGAATGTGTGCATTAATGATGATGACTTTGTGAAGGAAGGCGAAAGTGAGAGTGAACTGCCCCCAGGAACGTCCGGCTGTCCCAAACCAAAACCTCCTCCCAACAGCCGCCTGAGGGTTAGTACACTCACACACTCTCCTTGCTGTATTCAGTTTGTTTTTACTGAACATCTTGTGAAATTTTAAAGGCACAGAAGGCAAGTTTTTATTTTGCTCCTGGGCTCCCCTACATTTGCAGAGGGTTATTAATTTTTACAGCATTGTACTGAAATCAAGTGGGGGAGTGTATGGGAGAGGGTGTGTTTCCTATCCTCCTCCAAAAGTAATGTAGTGCAGTTTCTGCAGTGCTGAGTAGCAAGGACAGAGACTCTAATCTCCATATTACAGAACAGTGAAGCATTAAAATGATTTTGAAGCTGTAATTTTAAGTTAAAATTACTACAGTGTTCCTTTAAAGCCCTAAAGTTTGTCTATTTTAATGCTCTATGAACTGTTTTCCCCCCTATTCACTGTACTGAAGGTGTTTATTTATAAGATTACAGGACACATACATCAGCCTTTATGGAAAATGATAATATCCTACATAAATATCTGTAATCATCAATAGTCAACACTCTCTAGGGTCAAACTGACAAGTTTACATTACTTGTCATGACAGGTTTATGCATGTGTCATGTAGCCTGATGAACAATGACATACAGTAAAGTGTTTTCCATTCTTTTACCCCCTCCCCCTCACCACCCCCACCCCACACACTGCGTTTTCTCCTTCACTTCTCATAGATTAATAAGAGGCGCTATGATTATGGAGATCATGAGGAGTTTGTGTGCTACACTGGTTTCGAGTTGGAGGGGTACCAGCTCATCTACTGTCTGCAGAGTGGCTCCTGGGAGGAACCTAAGGGCCGCTGCATCAGTATGTTGGTCTTACAAGTTTTGAAAAATTAAAGACACAAAGGGAATATTGTTAAACCTCTTGATTGCTGTGATCACCTACGATGTCATGAAACTCACACCTGTGAGGTTATGAAACCTGGTCTCTAAAGACTGAAAGTGTGAATTGGAATGAAACTGCTGGGGTAAGAGTTTCATGATGGCTCTGTAAGTAGCTTACAAATGACCCCATCAAAAAGTGCTAACAGCTTAGATAAAGCCTCAGTAGTTTATTTGCATCTAACGTCTTAATACATGAGATGTTCTTATGGAGGCAACACATTTAAGACATTTAGTTCTATATTAGTTAGCAACTATTCAATTCAAACTAACAATCATTACCCTGTCAGTTCACATAATTCACACCTACATCTAACAAAACAAGCCTTTGGAATAACATCTTTAAGACAATAACAACTATAGAGAGTCAAAGACAAACCTCTTTTGTATACATTAGTAATATATTTAATCAGTAGGGAACAAATATTTAACAGAATGACACACAAAAAGCTTCAACATTAAATATATCAATGTTTCATTTATCCAGTTTAATTTTGTTCAACCTACTGCCGCTTTCATTCTTCAGTGAGTCAGACCTCAAAAACAAAGTATGTTTTCTCTAAAGGAGCCTCATACTACCCTTCAGAGAAACAATACCTTTCCCACAAGGGCAAACACATCAGCTGCCTTGCCAAATGTCTTGGATATTTTTACAAATTGTAAAAGGAGGAAATCAGCATTTATTGGGGATATTTATTTGGAAGTACAGAGACATAAAATTGCTAATTCTGTTCAGAAACTGTAAGGAAACCCCCTGAAGTAAAACAAAAGCTGTAATTAAACAAACTAACTATTTAATAAATATATACTGTATTTAGTTGAAAATGTGTTTCCTGAAAACATGTTGGTTTAGTTAAAAGTGAAATAAATCAGACACCCCTGTCAGCATGTGGATTTACACCACTTCTGGGATAATTTGGCACTGCAGACCCATTAATCCGTATGGCAAACTGCATGTGAACCAACAATGGTCCACAATGTCAAATGCTCTTTTGGTCACATGCCATGAAACACCTTGCCCATGTTTGGCAAATATATGGCTGCGCTGGCTCTGGCAAACTGGATGTGAGCTAGAAGTGACTGGCACATATGGCTATCGGTAGTGGTGCCGTAAATCCATGTGGTAAGAAGGCCATGAAAATGGGGAATGTGGGCCAGACCTGATCCAGAATAAATTTGCTCTCTGGGGAGTAATGTCTCTGACCTTTGCATTGTGTCTTTGACTTGACTCACTATTAAACATTTCTATCAAAATATGTTTAATAAAACACATACACATTGGCCAAGGAAACTGTCTCCAATGGAGTACCTTTAAGTAAGAAATAAAAAAAAAATCTTAATTTTCAATTGTCAGTTTTAAAAAGATTTTACTCCAGGTGTTTTGGAGCATTTCTGGAGCAATTTTCACACAGTGTGAAGGACAGCTGTTGTGTTCAAATGATGTAGTAAACTAAAAATCCACAACAATGCAGATACATGTTTTTCTTTGGACAGTGTCACTGATATATGTGTATTTATATTGATATTAATATAGTTTAATTTGATATTTGGTACAGTAACATATCCCAGACTTTTGAAAATTCCAGTAAGCAATGAGCCATTGTTTTGTTTTAATTTAATTTCTTTCAGAGAATATGTGTTCCAGACCTACGCTACCAGAGGATATAAACGTAAACCCAGGCAATGTCGAGTACAGCATTGGTGCCAGTATAATGCTGAGCTGCTCAGGCAGTGGGAAGCGCCCAGTGGGTCCACGTTTCTACACCTGCAGCAGCGCACTCACATGGGACCCACCCATCCCTGACAATATATACTGCAAAGATGGTACCTTCTAAATTCCAGATTTATTGTCACATGTATTCATAATTTAAATCATTCCAAAATACAGTGAAATTGCTATAATTTAACAGTATTGTCCTACAATCAAAAAGATAAACAGAAATACACAGGGTGCAAATGGGATTTGTTGAGGCTAATATTTTCAGTGTCCCAAACAGTTCCATTCTGTGAGGATCTGATTGCTCTCAGTCATAAGAACATTAGTGGGGTCACATACAGATGGTGGATAATTAGCTCACAAATATTACTCCAGCTCGCCCTAAAGGCATTGGATGAAGCTTTATCACTTTAGTGAGAGCAGTTTCACTTCTCCACTGCCGAGAACTAGGGGGCTTTAAACCCATTTAACTTAGATTGTGCGTGGTGATTTTAGGCTTCTCCAGAGATTCTTATTAATGCTTTTATTTGGATAATGAATGTACTAAATTTAAATGTAATTATGGTTTTCTTGTGCTTATTTGAACAGAGGACCCCTTTGTACATGACAGTAGATGTGCCAAAGGAAAGCGCCATGATGGTTCCAGCTGTGTGTGTATACCTCGAGAGGACTGCAGGTGAGCATTAATAACTACTCATAATAGAAGTTTTAGCTAATGACATTCCTCGATAACTGCTAGGATACTAAATGGTCAGGAACACTTTGTAGTTACAGTGTTTTATTGGAAATTATTATGTATCTGTAGCACCTTAATGTATTGTTACCTGGTTTGTTTTGTCCACTCTCATTTGGGAAAATCCACAAATTGTGTGTGTGTGTGTTGGCTGGTAGTAAGTATAAGGAGGACTTTTGCGTTTTGGACGCGGTTAAAGGCAGCACAGTGATGATGTCTGCCTGCGGCTTTCATGCTGGGCGTTGCCATGGAGATAAGCTGCACTTCATGAACGATGGGCCGTGCAAAACTGACGTGGCCAGTGTGGACTGGGCCAAATTCAGGGCCAGTGTTTCTGAGAAGAGCTCAGTGCAGGAGCCCTGCGGATTAGACACCTGTTACGAGTGGGAGACCTGCTCAGGTACATCTGCTCTTATCATTATCTCACACGGTGCTCTTCTATGTGTACAATAGAACTACAGTTTTGACTGTAAACTTGGATATTTAACTATGTACAGTTATATTTAAATTTACTTGCTCTGTTGACTGGTAAGTATACTATCATACAGTTATCAGCATATATTCTGCATTCAAGATGTAATCACAATACACCAGCATTTTGTCTTTTGCCAGCAGATTTCTTTTTTCATCTAAATTAATTTACAAAACTAAGTTATTGATAGAGAATTTTAAACTTTGGAACATTTACCAGATTTACTGTATCCTAACAAATATTTCCCAAATCAACTGAAACAAATTGATTGAAATTTGATTCTGTTTTTTTAAACTGCAAACTACAAATATTTGGTGACAAAATCAATCTAAGCCTTTTGGCAAAGATAGTTCCATCAGCGATAGTTACACTGTGTTTGGTGACCATAAGTGTGAATGTCTGTCCAGTACATCCCATTTCATTTAAAACTTTTCTGTGGAGATTTTAAAAGCTGTGTCAACAATGGATGCACTTTACAGAATCTGAATTTGAAAGTGTGTAAGTCTTTTGGACAAGTTGTGAATCTCTGTGTTCTGTTCTGGTGCTTTTCTTTTTTCTCCAGAATCAGAGACGTGTTTGTGTAAATACCCCAAAGACTGCGTGAAGAACGAGAAGCACACATACTGTCTGAATATTTTGAAACTGAAGAGGAAGCGGGTTATGAATTTGTGCAGCATGGCTGCCATGAAGTGCAGTGGTTTCGAGTTTGAAATTCTTAACGACGATGAATGTAAAAGCTCCTAATTCCAGCCCTAATCTACAGTTATACATGTCTGTTTTTATATCTGGGAAGATGAAATAATGTCATTAGATTCTCAAATAAATCAGCACACATTTAGTGATGTAAGGCACCCATGCACTGTACCGTTATCTTATTTTGACTTACATAAATATACATAAGGTCGACATTTGTGGTTTGCAATTTTTCTTATTCGAATGGCAAAATATTGTATTGAATATAATACTTACTATAATTTAAGTAATGTGGCTTAATGGTTTAAGCCATTTACCTGTTCATTTTGTGTAAATATCATACATTCACTGACTTAAGCAAAAATATATAACAAATATAAATGTATATTTACATCCCAGAATATACGTGTAGTATATATACAGGACAAAAAGACTAACTATTGTCCGTTACCTTTTTTAAGAAATACTATTATTATTGTGCTGGGCAGTTCCCAACTTTGATGACTTTAATCTGTTTCCCTGAGCACCTCCAGGCTCCTGCCTCACATTCTGTCATTGGCATTGGGCTGCCACTGTCCACAGAGACACAGAGGTGGGCAGAGCCTTCTGGGCATTCCTTTGCTTCTTTGCATTTACACTCCGACCCTGAAAACACACAGCAGTCTTATGCCTAGCACAATCATTCAGTTTAAATACCTATTGCAGTTCATCTGAATGGACACAAGTAAATGTATTAATTCTGCTTTCAGTTTACTGTATAACTCTATAAACCACTGCATTCAGTATTGTGATAAAATTAACAGTGTATGTTATTACTCAATAGAATAGATTTAAAATCCTACCAGTGCAACTCTCCCAAGGTTGGCAGCCCTGACAGGATGTAAATTTGGTCTCTGGCCATTCACATTCACTGTCCAGCAGCAGGGAAAATGACCGCCCCTGACACTGCAGTGCCCCAAGCTTACAAACGGTCAGTCTGTCCACCCTGCCTGACAGCACAGAGGCACACACCTGCAGAGAGGGCCTGGACACAAGACCGCAAGTCATAGTTTTAGATGAGTCTTTTATATACACAGCTTATACACATGTTCTTTACTGATATAAAGGAATCCCAGCTTACTCGCATTCATATGGCATTCTGCACACACACTGCCCCTCCCCTTGTTTTTCCCATGGCTTACACTCCAGACTTGGTTGGGATTGAAGCACTGAAACACACATTTACCTCAAGTTATATACACACACATATCTCAATATTGTCTTATTTATGTATCTAAAAATAAAAGGTTTAATATCACAACATTTCATAAGAAAAAAATCTTTATAGCGACAGCCTCTGCTCTGTGGATTTGTTTGTATTCATCAACAGCTACATTAATGAGTATAGGGATTAATGCTGAATGTTCAGTAGAGTTTATCAGCTAGATGCTAGGTCATTTTAAAATATCAAATTCGATCTGAACAAATAATAATACTGTCTTCACAACGGCTGTGCCAAATCATAACGTGTGCAATAATATCAAAAACGTTGTTTTCATTTATTATCTGTAACTGCTTATCCAGTTCAGGGTCGCGGTGGGTCCGGAGCCTACCGGGAATCATTGGGTGCAAGGCAGGAATACACCCTGGACGGGGCGCCAGTCCTTCACAGGGCAACACACACAATTTTTGAGTTGCCAATCCACCTACCAACGTGTGTTTTTGGACCGTGCGAGGAAACCCACACAGACACTGGGAGAACACACCAAACTCCTCAAAGGCAGTCACCTGGAGCTGTGTGACTGCGACATTTCCTGCTTCACCACCGTGCCGCCCGGAAAACTTTTTTTTAAATTTCAAAAAAATTATTGTGATTATCGTAATATTCTGACTTGTTTACATAATGGCGTCATGCAGTTACACCTAATATGGTATACATTCATTACATGAGTCATTTAGGCACAGAGACGGTGCGGTGGAGATGTGTTTACAAAATAAGCAAATGCTCACACATTTATTTGTTGTTTCTTCTGAATGATTTAAATTGTTAGATTTGTACTAAAATAAAATGTAATTAAATATAATTGAAATAAGAAATTAATTATATTATTAATTTAATATAATTAATATAACATTTTTTTGCAATAGTGTGTTCTTAAAATAAAAGTAATAAATAAAAGTATTTTCAGTGCTTTTTTGATATTGCCAAAATATCATTATCGCCAAAATACCCTGAAATATCGTGATATTATTTTGAGGCATATCGCCTACCCCTAGTATTCACACTTTGACACTGTACACATTTAGTGTTATCATTATAGTAAAATATTGACTTTTTAAGGATTTACAGGAATACTGTAGGCATGTGTTATAGCAGGGAAATCAAACTAAGCTCTACAACTACCCCCTGGGGCAAGAAGTGAGTACATCTGCTCATAGGTACTTAGGAAATGTCTTAATGCCTTAAGATGTCTTAATGTCCTAAGCTAGTAACAGCATCCTGAGCTGATATTGTTGATAAGTGGAACAGTAGATAACGATGGAGGACTTGCCATCCTTTCCTCACTGAATGTGAAAACCAAAATCTTTAAAATATTTACCCATGTTGCATTGAAAGTTGTCTGGTGCTGGAGACCAGCTGAGGCTGGCGCGGCACATGATATTTTGCTCTCCCTGGAACTGCATTCCATTGGGGCAGGACAAGGAAATGCTTTCTCCGATTAGATAGGTCTGCTTCAATGGAGTGGCGATGATATGATTCAGGAGAGGTGGAGCATCACATGAGGACCCTAGAAAATGGCATTAGCATTATTCCTGAACTAGACATTCCCCTAGATGTTAATTTGAAATCAGTATCTCATGTATTGCGTAGGTCTTATACCTAAACCACAAACAAAAACAAAAATAAAAATGACTTACTCTTGCAGTCTATTTGTCCTCTCTTCCAAAACAGGTTCTCTGTACATTCAACAACAGAGTTCCCAACCAGCTGAAATCCATGAATGCAGGAGTATTCTATCTTACTGCCAGCTGGATACACATCTTTAGGATTCTAAACACACAAGAGTTAGTGAGATATTTGTTAAAGCGTAAGGAAGCTGAGGCTTATTCATGCTACAAAAACAGATCTAAAACTATCTACCAATGTGGCTTGAATCCAGTTAAAGACACAATTTTGGCTTTTTGCTGTTCAGACTGCAGACAATCTCTTTTGCACAAAAATGGTGTAAATAAAAATGAATATAAATGACCAGAAGAGAAACTCACCAAAACATATCCATTTTTCAAGGCAGGTGGAACCTTGCAGGACTTGAGTGGTGTTACAGAGGGATCAAAGCAGTGGGGCTCCATAAATCTAAAACATCAGATAAACAAATAAGACTCAAACAAAGTACTATGATTAAATATATTCAGTCTTGTGCTTGGCAGCTCTTCTGTGTCAGACCTTAAGTGTTCGATATCTGGGTCCTCACAGGTTTTGTGCTCGATTAACGGGCCGTTACAATGCTTGCCTCCATTTATTGGTTCAGGATTATTACATTTGCGAGTCCTAGACTTCTGTCCCTGAGAACAAGCCCCCCAGGCAGACCAGCAACTCCAGCCCCCGTGGACCACTCCTACAAGAGCACAGTCAGTTTTACAACATGTCTCCTAGCTGTTTATTGATGAGAAATAGAAATTAACAAATATTATTCATATTATTCAAGATTCCTATGTGGAACTGCTCCTTAGAGCACATTTAGTTTCTATAGTGCTCATTCATTCAGGAGTCTGCCAGTAAAATAAACCTTTTTCAATTACAAATTTTGTGTACATTTATTCCACCATTAACAATACATGGACATCTGGATCAGATGGTGTTTATGATTACATGTGATATGGGCTGCACCTGGCTGTTCTCCAAGGACATGACCGTTCTGGCAGGCTGAGCCACTGGTGTCAGGTTTACACACACATGTACATACTCCATCTCTCAGCACCAGTAAGCCATTGTTTTGGCAAGGTCTGCAGTGGCATGGATCCTGTTCGTCTAGATATTCCTCCAGTGCCCTCTTCAGGTGGAGTTTTTTAAGTCCTGCACATGTTACCTCCTTCACCAGCTCATAGATTGGCCTCAACTGTGGAGAGAAGAAATCATCTGTCAAAAAACAACTAGCCAACACTTAAAGGGGTATTTTATTATAATTTTTTTTTACCAATAAATAGTAGTGTATCTGCCATGAGATGAAAAACAAGTTGCTTTGTATTCCCTGAATGAACCAGTTACATAGAATGGGTCCCCACCACACGGGGACAGCCGTTTTTAGTATATTACAACCCGGTATTATATATATATATATATATATAATTTTAGCAAATAATGAATTAGTAACGTTACATTTTCCGTAAATAAAAATAAGACCGTGGTATTAACGGATGGTAATAACGCCTTTATGAGGAGGAGTTTTCGTGTTACGGTTTGACGGTTGTATGGTAATTGCCCATTCACTTATGATCGTGATATTGTCGCATTAAATGTCGAAAATATGTGACTATGTCACGAATTGCAGTCCGCTATGTATGTGACAATATCACGAATAGGTGCGAGACCGGTACATTATCTTACAAGCATTAGGAATAGAATTTCTTTCATAACAAAATCATTGTGGAAAATAGCAGAAATGAGAGTTAGAATGTATTTATCTTGCCTTCTGTTTGATCACTTGAGGATAGTCCTTCACTGACCCAGCCCATTTAGAATACATTTCCTGATTTTTTTCAGGATGTTCCAGGTCCGCAAAGCCCAGGCCAGCCACATATGCAGCGTGGCCTCCGATTATGTTTGTCTTCACAGGCATATTCTGGCCACTTTGTTCTGTGAAGTGACATTAGATACATAAAAAAATCTCTTAGGATCTTAAAATAACAGAAAGAAAAATTTCCCAACCAAGAATTTTCTACTTTAATATAATTCAAATCTATCTATCGTTACACTTATATAGCGCCTTTCTAGATACCCAAGGACGCTTTCCGATCCACACTGCTCAGAACACTCAGAACACTCAATCCACACACACTGGCGAGAAGCGGTAGCCAAACGCGCACAGCGTACTCTCGACCAGGAACGACCGTCCACCTGGAGGACTGCATCGGGCACTAGGATTTCACCCAGGACAGAGCGCCAATCCATATCTGGGCGCACACACATTCACTCACACAAACACACTCATTCACTCACACACCAGGACAGTTATTACAGAAGCCAATACACCTACCCTCCATGTTTTTGGACTGTGGGAGGAAACCGGAGACCCCGGAGGAAACCCACGCAGACACGGGGAGAACATGGAAACTCCACCCAGATGGGACTTGAACCCAAGATCCCAGCGCTGGGAGGCGAACGTGCTAACCACTAAGCCACCGTGCCGCAAATGTGTCTGCCATTGGTTAGAAAAGCTAAAAAAATCCTTGTTTCATACAGAATAACCAAAATTGTTTATGTGCAACACATAGAACTAAAACACCATTAGAATCTCCACAGGAATGTTAGCAGTAAATGGCGTTAACACAGATATAAGGATTTTCTTGGTTTTTGCCCTCTACCTTATACATGAATGGAAAGGGACCACTAAAGAACCACAGATCATCGTATATTATCTGGGTGATGACCATTCTAAACATGAGACAGACATAATGATGCACTTTACTTGTTACTGCACTGATACAAGTGAGTCACTAGTTCTATGGTTTGTCTTCACTGTAATATAAATAAGTATGAACCCAGAAACTAACATGTTTCTTGTTTTCAGTGTGTGATGGGAAACATAGTGAATGAAAAATGAATAAACTCACGACTGAAGCTCTTAAAAGACTGGATCAGTTTCTCACACTTGGTAGTTTTCTTCTTTCTGAACCATCGTCTCTTCACAGTAGTAATACACTGGTGGAAATCAATGTCTCTCTTGCCTATATTCATCAAATAAAACAATTAGGCAAAACACTATAATTTCTGTAGCTAAGTTTCATAGACCTTATTGCAGAACAGTCAGGTAACACATACTCATCTCTCTGATTAAGTAAGAGTCAAACTCCAGCAGGAGCTGGTACTGCCCACCCAGGGAGCCCTCTGCCATGTAATGTGTCCCGTAGAGCTGCAGGATTGAGCGGTATGCTGCAGGGTCATATGTACTGGGTAGAGATGACAGTGCCTTCCAAAACTCTTCAGATAGCGTCAGGTACTCAGGAGCACTGTTCTGAAACTGAGCTACTTCCACCTCATTCTTAATGATCAATAAATGATAGGCCTGCAGTGGAAGCATAAGTAACTTCAGGTTGCAGATTTAACCAGAAAGGAGATACAACACAGTGGGTGGCACTACTGCCTTCTACACAGCAGACTAGGGTCTAATTCCCAGCTCAGGCAGGAACACCATGCTATGCAAATGAGAGTCCTTTGGCTAGAGTCCTAATATTGAAAGTCACTCTATTAATAAACATAGTCATTGTGTACATTTGATTGTGTGGTTTTATTTGCAATAATTTGTCAAATTCAAAAAAATATTAGCATTTATGTAATCGCAGAATATATTTGGGGACCTAAGCTATCATGGTGTGCAAAAGCCTTAGCCCAGGCAAGAAACATGCTTCAGACTAGACTACATGCTCCAAAATAACCAGACACCCCTTCTGATTAAAACATTTAACATTTTAAGGGGCACCCCTTGCTGAAATAAATATTTATTTTATTTAATTATATTTATTTTAATTAATAAAAAAAGTTTGCATAGTCTCCATAAAAAATTCCTCCATTGCATTGGGATTCTATGGTTCACCGATGGCATTTTGTACAGCATAGTGCTTTGGAGCATTTAAAGGTTACATGCTCTACCAAAGAGCACTGTAGTTTTATTCTGTGACAGGAACTTTAGAACCTACATTTCTCTGACATTACATCAATACATTACAACCTTACAGTCAGTATCTTAGTCCTGCTTGGTTTAAATCTAGAGCTACCCTGGATATAAGGAAACTGTATAGCTGGTCACTAAGGGAAATATTCAACAAGTAACATAATGTAAATATCCAATATCTTACAAATTGGCTTTACCTTATCCCTCTTCAGCTCACTGTGAAAGGTTCTGTGATCATGGCCTCCTCTGATTGTATATCTCTCTTCCACATGTTTTGTATAGGACCAGGAGCTATTGTAGAATTCTTCACTGAAATCATTCTCAATGCCAACCTAAAGAGTAATGTAAAAAAGAGCTATTAATAATAACGCCCAATAGACTTGATTTGTCAAAAAAATGATCACTTTCATGAAATTATATTACTACATTAAAGGGACTGTGTAGCTCTGAATTAGGTGTAATCTTGGTTTGGGATTATTCTTTATAATTGCACCTGAAAGCTGTATCCGAGGATGCTCTGTGGGAGTCTATAGTAGTCTTTATGGTCCCCACTAAAAATTCTTCTGCACTGGCCTCCAAAGCTGAGTGTGTTAATCACACCACCTTTCAGCTTTCCTGTCAACACGTCAAACCTGTGGAACACACCAAGTAACGTCCTGAGTGTTAGCTTGCATGGTAAACTTTTATGCCTAAATCTGCTATGTGCTTTATTCAGATACTAAAATATCAGCAGCACCTTATGCAATCAGATTCAATAATTACACTCTCTAAAAGTCCTTTCGACAATTGTTTCCTTTGTACAGATGTGTGCACATTTTTAACAGGTCTTTCTAGCACTGTGGTTTCAAATGGTGTCATACAACTTCAAAAATGATGACAGTACAATTAAAGCTTGCTTGTAGTTACATCTTTCAAGAAAAGCAACACTTAACAGCAGTGATTTCGGAAATGCTAAACCATTATTGAAACATTGTTTTATGGTGTATGTTGTATTTTGTATATTGTATATTGTATGGGCGGCACGGTGGTGCAGCAGGTAGTGTCGCAGTCACACAGCTCCAGGGACCTGGAAGTTGTGGGTTTGATTCCTGCTCCAGGTTCTCCCCGTGTCCACGTGGGTTTCCTCCGGGTGCCCCGGTTCCCTCCCACAGTCCAAAAACACACGTTGGTAGGTGGATTGGCGACTCAAAAATGACCATAGGTGTGAGTGAATCTGTGAGTGTGTGTGTTGCCCTGTGAAGGACTGGCGCCCCCTCCAGGGTGTATTCCCGCCCAAAGACTCCAGGTAGGCTCTGGACCCACCATGACCCTGAATTGGATAAGCGATTACAGATAACGGATGGATGGATGGATGTTTGGTGTATGTTTTTAGTGTAAAAACACATTCTTTGTGTGATTGTGAAATGGTTGAAAGGAATTTCCATAATATTAATATTGCAGACAGACATTAGGCTGGAAAAAGTGCTGTAGAAATTCAAGAAGTCTTACCCTTTTCCTGTGAGGTCAGAATTGGGTGGGGTTTTTTGTGTAGTACACACTGCAGTGCTGGATGGAGGACACCGCTGTTCATCTAAACCATCCTCCTCACAGTCCTGATCTCCGTTACACACCAGTGAAGGGCTGATACATTTCCCTAAACACATACAGACACAACTGTACTGTTACTTACTAAAGGAGCAACCAGTCGCTCTCTGTCCAGTGAGTCTTCTTCATATTCAGACATTCTACAGACACCTAATTGCCTGGATGTATCAAAGATTGTATACATTTATATTTATGTATAAACATCTGTCTCTGAATATGCAGTGTTAATTTCATAATGTCAGGTACCAGATGTGCAGCGGAATCTATCTCCACAGCCAGTTTCAAGAGGACAGCCCTTCGTAGGAACACATGCTTGTCTTTGAATGGCTTCCCCCATACACGCAGCACCCCCAAACTGAGGGTAAACATCTACTGAACGTGTTCGGACCTAGAAGCAAGCACAAATACATTTTTTTTTTAAAAATCATGTGATTAATTAAAGGTTTAATACTAGTATTTACAACTCCGAAATGTACCACTGATTAATGCACCTGTGTTTTTGTGCAGCCATCACATTCTGACCAGTCTCCATAACCTCCCCATTTGCAGTTCACTGGTTGCTGGCAGCTGTCAAATCAAATATGAAAAAGTGATCCACTCATCACATTAAGCTTCTGTTCATATTGCAATTATGAAACATATTCAGATAATTCAGATAAATGGCTTGTTTGCTTGTTTGTTTTTAAACAGTGCCTTTACTATGATTAATGTATGTAACTGCCATCCCTTCTGACTGACTGCCATGCATTGCCCATAACAAGGCCCCTTCAGCAGAGTTTACAGTTGCAAATAACTGAGTGTAGTTTTCAAATGAACACTTACCTAATGTAAGACAATGATGTAAGCAGGGCTAAGAGGCCAAACTTAACAATGGTTATGAGAAATATCTGGAAACAATAAACAGCAAATATCAGCAAATGTAGCTCTGATATCTATCCATTAGTTACAGAGAAGCATATAATCAATCAATTCTTAGAATTAAAGACTAAATGCCCTAGAATTATGTGGGAAATATGTGGTCTAATCTTCCAAACTTAAACGGGCCATAGGCCTACACTTCAGTCTCTCACTCTCATATTTACAGACGACACACAATTTCAATGGCGTTGGCAAATAATAAAAAAAAAAAAGCAAAGACTGAGGTATTTGTAATAGCTCTGGTGTCTAGGACAGATTTTCCACTGAAAGGAAAACAGATATTAAACAGATATTATTCCAATCTTTTCGAAACAATTTCCAAGTACGTAAATTCATTTTAAATAAACAGCAATTATGCTGTTTTACCTTCTGTTCTTACCTTCATGCTGAAGACCTGAGGGACTTTTCTCTCTTGCTGAAGCAGAAAGAGGTGTAACTCATATATCTGAGGCTGGGATTACTCAAGCCAGTGATTTTCTGCACTCTGAACTCTCCATGTGACCCCAAGCCTCTCCCTGAATTTGTGGGACAGTCATTGTCCTCTCCTTGTTTGTGTAACTTCTCTACAACTGAACCAACCTCAGCATATTTTCACAATTTGACATCCTATCGAAAACGGTCATTTCAACTAAACCAGTCCAGCACATTGCTTTGTTTTCATCTTTAAAAATGAGCTTGTTTTGCAGTATGAAGAGTATGATGAAATAACATTTTGTGCTCGACTTACTGGAACAAACTGCTCTCATGGCTAAGGAGAGTTGTGCAATGACTGTTTAACTTGGATGAAAAGTTCTCAAATGTTGGAAAGGTCAGCTGTCTAAATCCAGTAAGCTGAACACCTTAAATGTGCCTCAAATGTAACTCAAATATCTACATTTGTAATTCAGCTAACACTTATCTCTATGAAAATTATGTATATACTGAAATTGAACTCTTTTTATTTGGAAATCTACAGATATTCTGGGGGAAGATAATGTCACATTATGTGTGTGAAAGGATACGTACCCGTACGAAGTCTGATACTGAGGAAAGGCTAATGAGAGCCTTTGCAAACCAAAGCAATGAAGGTCCTTTTGTTTGTAGAAAACGGACTCATTAAACCAGAACCCAAACATCAACGTCCTTAAGACTATATTTTAAGCATTACTGAAAAATGTATGTACTGAAAAATGTATGAATTATAATATACCCATTTCAACTGAGTGCATATAATAAATCCCTTCAAATATATATATATATGACATGACACAGACACAAAGTTACTCATAATCAAAACCTGCTGGAACAGGTTCAGGTTCAGGTTCTTATATTTAGGTTTGTTGGGAGAATCCGTGTATATTAACCAGTTAGCCCTCTAATATATTTTTGTCATAAATTTTCATTTATTGATATTATTTATGGCAGTTATGGCACTCAGTGTCAGTTGCTGGAATCACATGAAGCAAACAAAGCCTTACTGAGACAAGTTCTGGCATGATATCAAAGCAGAAATATCAGTCTTCTGAAAGCTCCTCCTGGTTTAACGTTCCACACTGATCAAATAATGTGTCTCTACATATAATAACATTGTATTTGAACTGGTAATTCATTATTATCTAAAATCATAACATTCAGTCAGAGCTTGAAAAGGATCAACACAAATGAGGTAGATGGTGCCTCATAAGCCTGTACAGACATAAACTCTGTTAGCAGCGCCAAACCCAGCCTAAACCGAAATGTTCTACTTTTATTTTCTCTTCTACATTCCTTGGTCTCATTTGAAGTCAGCAGCAGAATACTGGACCTCCTGATTTATTTTACATCATATTTGCTGCATTGGTCTCAAGTTTGGAGATACCTGAAAATAATTAAAAAAGACAAGTGAATTTTTGGAACAATGTGTGTAGAAAAACTGTATCTTAGTATTAAAAAGACATTGAGAGGGAAACGGCGGTTTGGAAAAATAACAAGATAAATAGAACAATATATATATACTATTGTTGGTTAAGTGCCATGACATTCCCAGTACAACAACCAGTACTCTGCCTCGTCTATTGGATGAGTCATTATGTATTGACATTGTTTGTCATGAGTTAATCAATCTAGACAGAACAGTTTATACTAATCCAGTCTACAACAGCCTATTAATTTGCTCAATGTACTCACTTATGATTGACACTTACCTCAAACTCTGTACCAGTACAGGCTCTGATGTCATCTGGAGTTAGCCCCTCCCAAATCTCTATGAGAGTGAGTCCTTTGGTCTTGTCTACATTAAATACTGCCTGTTTGAGGGGGGCGTGAGGCTTGTTTAGCTTCCATTTTCCATTTATTTACAGAGTAGTATCATTTAAAGACACAAAATCCTAGCATTTTACTTCTCCTAACGCGCAGTTACGACGTTTGTGTGGATACACATGCCAAAACAAGGACTCAAAATGTCATTTATTTGAAGCACAATAGCACCCCCATGTGGACAATATAAGAACAAGCGCCCTTGTGGTGCAATTCCTAATCGTGAATGAGTTACAAGTCAATCCCATGAAGAATGTTGCATCTAAAAATGCCCTATTTCATGTTTACGTGATCATTTGTTGTTTTATTACCGTTTTTATAAAAAACAATATTTTTAATTATTTTTCCTTAGTGGCTGTCTGTATTCATTCTCATTCAAGAAGCCTATATATGCAGGGTGTAAGTAACAATTAGTGAACTTTTTATATCATTGACAATGTTTGCATATTATTCAAAGCTCTTTACATAAAAAAAATCCAATATATGGTCCCTTTAATATACTATGAGTTGTAGCATGGTTTCACACCTTCTCAGTGATAACGCGGTCAACACATTGCTTCCCAGTCAGTGGCAAAGTGCACTTTTCCAGGATTTTGTGTTTTCCACCCTGTGAAGGGGATTGGAAGTGTAATGTGAGCATGTTCTCATAACACAGCAATAGTGAATGTATATTTCCAGTTATTTCCAGTACTGTACCTTGGCTGAGTGTTCCATAGTGACTACAACTTTGGTTCCAGCACTGGAAACAAGGTCCATCGCTCCACCCATGCCTTTCACCATCTTACCCTGTGTAAGAAAGTACGAGATGCCAGAATAAACAACCATTGGATGTGAGACACGTTACAGCTTAGAAATTCACAAAAGAGAAGAGAATCTCATACTGGAATCATCCAGTTGGCCAGATCTCCATATTTAGAAACCTGCATCGCCCCGAGCATGGTGAGGTCAATGTGACCACTGAGGAGCCAGAGAATGAAAAAAGAAAAGGGGTTAATTTAAGTTGCTTTAACCCTGTAAAGGAGCAGTCAGTGATTTTTGCTCAATGTTTCTTCTTCATGTCATGAAATAGACATTTAGCTGACACCTAGTGGCTAAGATGTCAGAAAATAAATCATTCAGAAATGCTTTAAAATGGTAAACATCTCTATGGAGGATTGTTTTTTTTACACACACAAAGAAAGAATTTGATTATTTTGATTAAAGACTGGTTCACTGTTATTTAATAATTTGTGACATATATATGATATTATAAATTAAGGTTAACAATCACAACTGCAGTCCCACACCCTCTCAGGATGCAGAAAAATAAGGACACAACTCACCCCCTGATCATGGCGAATGATTCATCGCTGGAAAAATAGGCAGACCCTGGAAGAACAGTGACCGTCTCCTTACCTGGCGTAAACACAGTGAGAGAAATGGAGCCTATTAGGGTAGGCATAAATAACCAATTTTCTGGTATGTAAGACAACCTACAAAACAAAACTAATTATTAATTTACAAAGTCAAGAGAAGCAGCCCTGGAAATCATTGAAATAATCAAATACCTACAAATTACACTAGAAATATAAGACTCGAGGCCAAGCACATCGAAATTAATGAATGATGTGTGCACTAATTGGCCCAAAGCCTACATAAATGACTACACAATTGACCACATAATCCAATAAGCACATGTGACTAACTGTTAATGCATGCTATGTATTGTGAGCTCTGAAAAACCCAGCATCTACGTTGTCTGAAAAATACTGCAATACAGATCAGTGTCAATATTTTAATTGTGCATTTCTGATTCGTGAGGTCCACTTATGTTTTTTGTAAGTTTATGTAACAGCATACATAAACATCCATAATTCATTTGAACATAACATGTGTTAATTAATGGGAGAAAATAATGAAATATGGCAGAAATCATTATGAAATTTTACCTGCATTAATCAGCTCAGGATCTACCTCATTTTCTGTTGGATAAGGACCCTACAAACAAACACAAATAAAGTGCATTAATATTTAAGTGGGCTACAACAAATTATTGTTTCTATTTAAAATACAAAAGTGTGTTAATCTAGCTGCCTTAAAACGATGAATTTCAAGATGACTTCTCATAATTTAATTGAATATTACACTCTGATCACTGTTCTGCTGACTTATTATTACAAGTTCAATGAACAGCAGCAGGCTTATGTTGTCTTAACGTTAATAAGCACTGGGATTTATAGTGTGGTAATGCAGCTCACCAGTCCTAAAATGCCATTTTCACTTTGAAGATGGACAGTGATTTCAGGACTTATGTAGTTGCTGGCCAGCATGGGAATCCCAATACCGAGGTTTGCTTTGAAGTATGAAGTTAAGGTATTTATAAAAACAATAAAAATATATCAGTGAGAAAATTGCATACAGAAAATTGGAATAATATATTATTGCATCATGAATGCACATAACAAATTTATCCATCCATCCATTATCTGTAAGTGCTTATCTAGTTCAGGGTCACGGTGGGTCCAGACCCTACCTGAAATCAGGCAGGAATACACCCTGGAGGGGGCGCCAGTCCTTCACAGGGCAACACACACACACACACACTCACACCTACAGACACTTTTGAGTCACCAATCCACCTACCAACGTGTGTTTTTGGACTGTGGGAGGAAACCGTAGCACCCGGAGGAAACCCACGCAGACACAGGGAGAACACACCAAACTCCTCACAGACAGTCACCCGGAGCGGGAATCAAACCCACAACCTCCAGGTCCCTGGAGCTGTGTGACTGCAACACTACCTGCAGCACCACCATGTCGCCCCATAACAAATTCAGAACTATTATAAAGATATATTACTTATATTTAAATATAACATTGTTATAAACTGTTTGCAGAATACAAAGGGCAATATTTTCAGATGGTGCAGAAAGAAACACTGAGGATGGAGGATACCATACATCCCATCTTCAAACTCCAGAGCTGCTCGTCGAATGATTCTCTCCCTGGTTTTATCCGAATCTTTGGGCTTTGGTTTCTCTGCCTGGGACGACTGAACTATCCTTTTCTTCACATATCAGATACAAAGAGGAACAGGCATCAGTATGGAGAGAGATTAGTCACAAAATGTTTTACAAATGCGTAAATGTTAATCCACAAATAAAACACGAGTCACAAACGTTTCACTGTTCACAAATGAACACATCCCAATCTGTGTCTCACGGTCTGCAATTTGTATAAATACAGTTACATTCATAAGTATATGTTTATCTTATATATTTCACTATTTTATGCAAAAATTAATACATTTGTTTAAATTTAAATTACATATATTTGTAAAGTCGAAGCCTTTTGATTTGTGGATCAATCACTCGCGTGTTTTCCGTGACGTGGATTTGTTCATTTCCTCTCGCGGGATTTTGGATTTTGAGACTTTCCTATTGCATTTCCGATCCAAATACAAAAGCAGCCTGATCCACAGATGTGGCCCGCAGGCGAACAAGACACCACTAGGTGGCACCGTTGTTTTCCCCAATGTTTTAGGACCAAAATATATATGCAAAGTAAATAAAAAAATGTATTTATTTTCGCATATAATTATGAATGTAACTGTATTTGTACAAACTGCAGACTGTGAGACACAGATTGGGATGTATTCATTTGTGAATTGTGAAATATATTTGTGACTTGTGTTTAATTTGTGAATCAACATTTGCGCATTTGTTAAGTATTTAAGACCAATCTCTCTCCATACTTCAGCATTAATAAATACTTGTATTTAGACAAAAAACATTTCACATAAGCTTTTTACATATTTAAATGTATAAGTGTATTATATTCAGTCTTGCCTCTATTCTCTTCTCATAGTTGCTCCCTTTCACCACTCTGTCTATGTAGATACTGGGAACATGAATGTCCTCAGCAGCAAAACTTCCAACATCTACAATCTCCTCCACCTGCAGAACACAGGAACTCTCCTCAGCATACCCAAATAATCAAGAGACTAGAAAACAGCAGTGACATAGGATTCACAAACCTCTACTATTGTTACTTTAGCTGCTTTACACATGGGCTGATTGAAGTTCCGTGCTGTTTTCCTGCAGTTGCAAATGTGAAGAAAATTAAGGTTAATGGTGTGAAACATTAGAAACAACACATTTCCTTGTACCATTAAGTAAGTATATACTGGCCTTTTGTGGACAACGTGGTATATTGATTAAGTGGGTGTATCTCCAATAGAGCGATTTTATTTTAAAAAAACTTAGAAGCTTAAAATGAATAGAATTTCTTATTGTTGCTGTAAAAAAAACACATTTCTCCAAAAGTTTTAGGTTTTATTTAATTAAGTTACATCAACAAATCAAAGTTCGGGCATTATGGAAAATACTAGATAAAAATAAATAACCCTCCCACGCCCACCCACACAAAACCCTTTATTTTGACCTATATTTCCTTGTAGACCATATGAAGCCAAAATTTCATGTTAGCATTTATACTACTTTGTATTGTTGCTGTTCCTTCTCACAACAGAACACCAAGCAATGAAATGTTTCATGTTCTTAAGGTACAGGGTTGTCTTTGTTGCATTTTCTGTTTCATAATTCTCCCCACATTCTCTACTGGGGGCAGGTCAGGACTGCGGGCAGACCATTGCAGTACATATACCCTCTTTTTCCAGAGTAATGTGTGCAGCATGTGGCATTGCACTGTGTTATCAAAAAGTAAATGGATGGCCCTGGAAACCCTGGACCTTATCTTGAAGGCAGCGTATATTGCTCTAAGATCTTAATGTACTTTTCAACATTAATGCTGCCAACACATGTTTAGTGTAAACTACCTTTGCGCAAGGCCCTGACACAACCTCATACAATGAGAGACACTGGCTTTTGAACTTAAAAACTTTTTTATATTTATTATGGAACACACAACATTCATTTCTTCCAAAAAGGATCTGGAACACGGATTGGTCTGACCACAATATTTATTTCCACTGTGAGATGCCCAGAGAAGTCAATGCCAATTTCCAAACATGGTTAAAATGGCTTATTCTTTGTACAGTAAATTTTCAGTGGTGATTGCGAATGTAACTGTGTATTGTCGTGCTTGACAACCTGCTATTTGCTACTGATGAAAGACGGTTCTAAATGCAGTGCCATTGGAGGGATATACACAAGTATTGTACACTTGCTTTTTAACACATTGAAATTCCTTCAACTTCTTAAATCGTTCTTATGAATGATATTATACACTGTAGAACAAGAAATGTGCAAATCCCTGTCTTTTTTTTAAGGAACATTGCATATTTCAATACATTTCTCAGGCTTTTGTTGACAGATTGGAGATTTTCTGCCCCTTCTGCCTTTTGTGGAAATAGCTTTTGTACCAAACCATGATTTCAATCACCTGCTGAACTCATCTGTTTGAAACCACATCATTATTTAGGTTTTTCCTTTTTTTTTTTTGGGAATGTGTTGCAGGCCTGAAATGCAGGGGTGAATGTGTATCAACAACCTGATTAAGTTAACTAGACACAACAAAGAATATCCTGGGGTCATAATGTCTGCAATTAAATAAAAATCAAAGAAAATGCATGAAACACTGAATTTTTGTAATGTTCCATACTTCCCCAACTTTTTCTGATCTGGGGTTGAAAATAATCTTAAACTTCAATGTAAATCATTCCTTCATTTATTCATTTTAACCGCTTATCCAGTTCAGGGTCACGGTGGGTCTGGCCCAGATCCACTGGGCACAAGGAACACCTATGGATACTTCTGAGTCGCCAATCCACCTACCAATGTGTGTTTTTGGACTGTGAGAGGAAACCGGAGCACCCGTAGGATACCCACGCGGACACCCGGAGCGGGACTTCAACCCACAACCTCCACTAATGCCACCAATGTAAATCAAGGTAATGCAGTTTTATTTGAATGCATTTTTCTTATCTGGAATTATATCTGCTGCTTTTAAAGTATAAACAATGGAGGAAAAAAATGAATAAATCAAGTCAAATAAATTTCAAAATAACACTATTTACCTAAAAACAATATTCCCAGCTCTGTCACATTTCCAGGCCTTTATAAGTGCAAAGTCTCCAGTAATGGCTTTTTCCATGACATAGTGCCTTCCATTGAACTCTCGAACCTGAGGCCAAAAACAAAGATAAACTCACCGTGTGACTTGTAAACAGTGTTAAAGTAAACAGTTCTTTGGATCTGGGGCACTGATTCATCCTTTCATTGATTGTGGCTGTCTGCAGTTACAAATACAGAGGAGAAACATACAAAAAAAAAGACTACCTCTCTCTTCTCACTGGCGATGGCAACACTGCCGTCTTTGTTGTATTTGATGGGTGAGCCACCTTCCTGAATTAGTGTGCCATACCCTGTGGCAGTGAAGAATGCTGGAATACCAGCACCACCTGCCCTTATCCTCTCTGCCAGTGTGCCCTGTGTGAAACATTACAGGGAAACATTACAACAGTCTTTAAAACGTTCCACTTTGTAGGAGTCAAAAGCAATGTTTGTTTTTTAAAAGCAATTCCACAAAAAATCTAATTCACAAAATTTGATTTTTAACATTTAAACAAGCAAAAGACAACTGAGTTTCTTTAGTTTGACACTTGAGTGATGTGGTAAACATTGAATCAATAGATATCAGCAGTCACACAAATCAGCAGTTTTCTAAAATGGCTGTCCAGAGTTCAGCTACACAGCGAAGTTCTGAATTTGACTGGGTTAAGAGAAATTTTGGAGATGTATTTTATGAAATGCTTTGTCTGTCGGGGCTGCAGGGTGGTGCAACAGATTTTTGGTCCCACAGTCCAAGAGCATGCTGGTAGTTTGATTGGTTGTGTGAGATTGTCCATAGATTTGAGCAACCGGGTGAGAGTTTGTTGCCCTGCGATGAACTGGCACCATGTCCACCACCCAGTGACCCTGAACAGCACGAAGAAGGTACAGAAAATATTTTGCTGTTCATTAACTTGTGGTATTTATTAGCGTCATAGCTACGTAGCTGGAACGCTAAACAAGTTTTGGCTGATATTCTACATCTCAGGTAGAGATCTCAAGAGTGTAAAACTGATACTTGATTGCTCACTGAACCATTCATTTAGAAGTATCTCGAACATGCATCTCATTTAACAGCACATGGTAAATATGTAGCAATATGGAATCAATATGCTGTGAAAATATTTGCTTAACGTAGGGTGGGGTCGTTGTATGCTTAGCTGAACCTATGCGTGCTTTTAGGTCCTTTACACCTTTATTTGCTACACAAAACATGGGAATTTCTTTTTTAATTAATCCGATAACTTACATTTACGTTTCGGCAGAGATGTTCCATATGAGGGTAGGTACATGAGGTTTGCCTGACGTAAACAAGGACTACTGACGTGCAGACTGACCAATTAAATGTTTACAGAGTCCAATAACGGTAGCTCTACAGTCAGACCGTCCAATCCAAAGATTTTAGGCTATTTCACCACGCCCCCTTCTCACTCAAGTGAACTAATCAGAGTAGGGGAGGGCGGGACTAGTTTGTGAACGAAACGCTTCTTGAAATTCTATGTAAGCTCTAGAAAAACAAAATCCCGGACGTTTGTGAAATTCCGCCCGGACATTTTTTAAGTCTAAAAAGAGGTCATGTCCGGGTAAAAGAGGACGTCTCGTCACCCTACCTAACGACTTTATTCAATTTGCACTTTATCTGGAACCCCCTCTACTGTAATTAAGCTCCATACTGTAATTAACATATACTTTATACTTCCAACATTTTTGCTGCTAGCACACTTAACAGAAATTGTTAACAGAAATTATAAGAGGCTGTTCACAAACACCAGACCTGGTCTAACTTAACTACTACACCTAACCAAACTGTACTGTTCTATTAATACACACAACACCCAATAGTAACCACGGGACTATATATTCATTAAAGTTCACTTGTAAGTATAGCAACATACTTTCACCTTAAATCACACATCTGCCTTTATGCACCTATTTGTATTTATCGTATTGTATTTAATGTCTATTGTGCCTATTGTCTATGCACCTTGCCTTGT
The DNA here is from genome assembly GCF_029633855.1 of Hoplias malabaricus. Lineage (NCBI taxonomy): Eukaryota > Metazoa > Chordata > Actinopteri > Characiformes > Erythrinidae > Hoplias > Hoplias malabaricus. The sequence goes on along the minus strand of NC_089814.1, from coordinate 13,147,130 downwards.
GTATTGTCTGTTCTCCTTGCACTACTTTCTCATAACCTTCATCTATTAGTGCACCTGAGCTTTGGCCTACCATACAGTTTTCTGTATTGTACAACTGTATATTAGTATAGTAATGACAACAAAGCAAGATTGGATTGAGTTGAATTGAACTTGTAAAGTTTTTCATTAAAGACATTTCCACAGGGAAGTTCCTCAGCAAACATATGCACAGCTTTACGGATCTTTTAAACACATGTATGTTAAATATAGACTTTACTGCCAATGTACCAAACATATCACAGTGTAGAAGATATGGTAAATGATAAAGGCAAATGTACTTGGTTCTTTTCTTGGACACACAGTTGTTAAATTCAGGCAGTTAGATGACACTAAAAAGCATAAAATTCGATGTGATTTGCAAAAAGGATTTACAAAGAAAATTTACAAAGTTAAAAATGAAAAATTTACAAAGTTAAAAACACAAAAACCTCCATTTACATTTTTGTCATTGAATTAAAGGGGAAAATATCAGGTCCAGAAAGTGTTGATACAGAATGTAAATTGAAGGTAAATTTTATTTGTTGTGTAAATGAACACACACACCTCAATAACTCTAGACTTATTTTAGTTCAGCTTTGTCGCCCCCAGTTATGATATGATTGATTAGAAGAAACGGAACTGGTTCTGGGTAAAAGAGTAATTCTACCTGAGAGGCATACCTGAGGAGTAAGCTCCACCTCCAGTTCTCCAGAGAGGTACTGCCTCTCAAACTCCATGTTCTCACCCACATATGAGGAGATCATCCGCTTGATCTGCCTGGTCTTTAGGAGCAGGCCCAGCCCAAAGTTGTCAACTCTGAGTGGATTAAAAACATTAAATTTCTGGAATTAGGCAGAAGCTCTTATTCAAAAGAGCTTAGTGAGTGATTTAAGTATTTTGCCCAAGGACTCTTACAGGTACAGTATGGATTGACTACCTACGTGGGGAATCAAACCTCAGTTTCTCATTTAGTATTGTTTCCCACTGTGTTAAACCAAACATTACATTTGACCCGATTTCCTTGCAACTATAGATTTGACATATTAGTCTCCCCCTCTTTGCTCTGACCTTGTCTTTCCTGTCTGTGGACTGGACAAAGCTATTTCCCTTTTATATTGTCTAAAATGTTTGGACAGGAACCCACTGTAGGTAATGTATTGAGAAATGTTTTATCATAACGTAATGTTTCCTCATTATGATAACAGAGATGAAGTGTTATACCCAGCATTGTTGCTGACAGCTGTGAGCTGTTTGACTCCTGTTTTCAACAGACTGCTGATGAGGTTCTCTGGTATCCCACACAAACCAAAGCCTGGAATAGAACAGTGAAAAACACACGTGATGAAGGGACATCAATACAGGAAACAGCACTTGGGAGGCGAAAACATCTTATCAGTTGGAAAAGAATCCATTCTGCTTCTAAAAATACACATTCACTTACACTTCAAAGGAAGTTTTAGCCTTGTACTAACTGTGTATGATTATTATATTATATTAATTATCAACATGTAGTTATAAGACACTAATGTTAGCACTTTATTAGCACATCCTTTTTAGTTTGATTGATTGGAAAAAATAATTAGAAGATTTTGAGGTTGCTTCCTATGTAACTCACCACAAGGCTTAAACAGGCAGAAAACTCCTTTTAACTGCATTATGTAACAGGGTCCTTGAGTGGTCTACAATGGATTTCCATGTGTAAATAGGCAATAGTTTTATTCAACACTTTCTGGGTGAGCCCAGATTTATATTAAAAAGCCTCCATTTCAAAACATTTGGCTTTGACCGCACAACACTGGAATTAAGGGCTCCAGACTCCCTTTCCTCACTCATTACATAACATTTAGTCATGTTCCTTATTTCATTACTGGAGTAACTGAATGATTCATAGCCCACAATATGCCCAAACCTTTGTGAACACCTGCTAATGTAATATTGAAATTAAGTGTCTCAACAGCGAGTCTGTCTCTCTTCGCTCCTCTGGAAAGACTTTAAACTAGACCTTTGGACACTGATGTGAAGGAAGATCAGGTAGTAAAGATTAGTTAGTAATGATTAGTTCTGAGTCACGTATGCCATCGGCTCAACCTTAATATATTGAACGGTGCCCCATCAGAGCAGAGAATGCAGATCCACTTTGTGTGAAAATGATTTTTCCATGCCAAAGTTAGCTTCTTATTCAACTTTTCCATTCCATATTTATCTATGTCTTATGCTGGCTCCTTGGTTGTGTTTTTTTTTAAATAAGCCAGCATGCAAATTCTAATAATAAAATAAAATTCTTTCTAAAAAATTAATTTTCGGCTACCAAAGTTCAGTGTTAAATGATGAAACCTTAAATGATGAAACATAATTACCAACAAATCACTTTTATCTGAGGAAGGCTGTGTTTTCAGTGAAAAAAAACATGTGATATGGTAACACTACAGTAAAACTTGCAAGAACGGTAAACTAATTTAAAGGCACATTTATTGCAGCGGGACTTTAACCATCAATTTATTAAGATCCTGTCTACATTAATCTGAACAGCTGTTTTCAAAATGTTGAAAGGTCTCATCTGCATTTTGGCCTTCTGTCCACAGCTTGTTAGGTTTTGAAACCTCTGTTATCATTGTGGTTGTGTGGAAAGGATGAATGCAGCTCCACGTCTTTTCTCTCTTTATTAATTGAGCATGCATCAAGATTTACACGGTAGACCACTAGGTTTTTTTTGTTTGCATAGAGACTGACTCCATTTTCTTGTACATTACATTGCAGTGTGGCAGAGAATAAACTGCACTCAGTACTTTTAAACCCCTCACACAAAGCTTAATATGATAATAATTTTACACAATGCCCAGACGACAGAAATTGTTATTAATGTAGTGTGGCAAGAAAATGTTTAATGTCCAGTGTTTACTCATGTTTTCAGGAAACTGCTTTGGTCTCATACTAAAAGGAAATCAACAGTGATGATTTGTTTGTTTTCATGTGGACCGAGATATTTTGGTAGTCTGTAATCCATGGATTAATATGTTTTTGAAAAGAGAGAAAAATAAACTGTGTTAAAAATATAATATAAACTATGATAAAAATATGATATAAACTATGATATAAAAAATATTTGGATCTGTGTGGATGGGGCCTAAGACTTAAGTGAACATAGAGCCTAAGGACATAGTTGGTAAAACACAATTTTCCTTAAAGCACTTAATTCATGGAAGCGGACCGAGGCATGTTTCAAACTGCCATTACAAATCTGTGGTCGAGTTAAACGAGTCCAGTGCTGCTGTGAAAATTTGCCCCTTGAACTGCTTCCAGGTTGGAATATGTTTTTCATTGTTAAAATGGGACAAAATAGGATTGTGCTCATACCTCCAACCAGCAGAGTGGATCCATCTGGAATATCTTGCACTGCTTCTATAGGACTGACATAGAAACATGCATTTCTGTAGTGGGAGGCGGAAAACCAGCAGCTGTTACTGCATTCCTGCTGAGGAAATGGGACACAAATTGCCATCACAACCAACACATTCAGAGATCAGTGTCAGTCACCTTCAGAGTCAGTTGCAAAAAGAAATAGGCCCTTGTTTCTGTTTTTAGAAGACAGATCACTTTACAAGACATAGACCACATACGTTTGGATGGCCATGGTCAAAAATAAGTTTAGTACAAAATGTCTAATGCATCCAGGCCAGTAGATGTCAGTAATATGGGTAATATGGGTATTTAAGAATAAATAAAAATAACTGAAAAAAATTACCGATTCCTCCTTTTGAGTTTAATGGACTTCCAATAATAAACTGACACTCATTCTTCAGCTGTCAATTTATTATTTCAAGGTAATTTAGCAAATGTTTTAAAGGAGCATTCAGCCATTTTCTTCAGTGAGTGATAGTTTTTTACTAAATGTTTAAAAGTAGTTAGATCTATAAGTAAAAACATGTTTTGGTTTTACAGTCTATTGACAAATTGGGGCCTGTTAATTATCCCTGTTTCTTTAGTTTCCAGGGGAAAAGTGTACCTCTCATTTGAACAATGAACATGAACAAAGCTTGAAGAATATGAAGTCAACACGCGATTTTTATCAGCTGTATAGTGATATTGGTAAAATGTTTTATTCTGTTGACCTTGAAGGAGCATTAGACGTTACACCGTTGCTTTAAAGTATTACCTGCATTTGGCCACGACAGCAGGTTAGGTACTGATTTTGAATGATGAGTTCTGGATACCCATTTTATAAAAACACAGAGCCACTGCTCCAGACTATGGGAGGGTTTTATGCCCCCATAGAAACACTTGAACTTGGGCATTGTGACTTTCAAATAAAATGTAATTCATTTCTGATCGTTTACTTAACGGACAAAAATACAAAGAAAAGACTTTCATTGTTTCTTTACTGAACAGCTTGACTGTTTTTTTTTTATATAAACTTACTTTAAATCTGATGCCTGCAACACACATCAAAAAAGTTGGGACAGAGGCATGTTTACCACTGTGTTACATCGCCCTTCCTTTCTATTACACCGTAATTGCTTGGGAATTGAAGATGTCAACAGTTGAGTTCTTTTATGTAGTACTTTTCCCAATTCTTGTTCCATAAATAACATCAGCTGCTTAAAAGTCTGAGGTCACCATTGTCTGATTCTGCTTTTCATGATTCACCAAGGAATGAGATCCGTACATTTATGTATAGAATGTCTGACCTTCTCCATGTGTATGAGTGTTTCAGCCTGCATTACGTGGCCATTTTACATTTATGCATTTTGGCAGATGCTTTTATCCAAAGCAGCTTGATGCTTTAATGTGCAGTGTTGTCTTAGGGTTTGAAGGTCATTCTTACTGCTTTGTCTGGTCTTGCCCTACACTTACTGAGATTTCCACAGAATTCGTGAATCTTTTTTTTTTACTATTATTATATATGGTAGATGGTAAATTCTCACAATCTTGCATTTAAACATGTACTTTTTGAACTGTTTGACAATTTTATCTTGAAGGAAAAAAGAGAAAGCCTTGACAACCACTTTGCTCACAAAACTGGACATTTGGTAGATGTTCCTTAAAATATTTATATACAAATGTTTAGAATTCATCAAAACGATGTGTTCAATATTCTATAAATGTTTCTCCCCCCCTCCCTTAGTACCAAAATTGTGGGAGTGTGCTGCAGGCATCAAATTCTAAATTTGTTTAAATTTACAAAATACAATCAAGTTTTTCAGTGAAATATTTCAGTGTACTTTTTTCAGTTAAATAACGCTTCAAGAAAATGGATAAATCTCTTTGAAACTATTCTTGTTTTTATTGCACCTTACAGTGTCCCAACATTCCTGAAAATGGGTTTATATATGAAATCATATCTTTGATTAAACAGAGATGATCTTTTCATGTCGGCAAAACTCTAAAAAAGCTGATGTTGCAATGTGGACTTAATGTGTACTCTGGCAAACAGTGCGACTATTTGAATAGTAAATCAATACAGTGACATTATTGCAGCATGTTCCATAGAGAAAAGGAGACTGCTCAAATCCAAAGAATTACTTACTACTATACTCTCAAATATAAGGTGTTCCACTGTTCTAGTAAAAGTAATTGCCCAATCGAAAATATTACACAGTAAGCCAAGCATATACAATTATAGGATTTCTGTATAATTTATTTTGTCTAACAGATCAATTAATGAGTCAAATGCCCTCACTATCACAAATGATAAGAAATAGACCAGTAATTGAATTACTGATATCATTCAAACAAAACCAATTTATTAAAAGCATTAAAAACTAATGAAAGCATGATTATTGTTCTGGGAATATCTGCATATGTTGTAATGAATATATTACATATTCAAAAATCAAAACTCACTCAGAGAACTTACCTTGTAATACTGAGAATGGGTAATTCCATGAGCTCTAAATGCTGCTGATATGTTTCTAAGAAATGAAGCTGACCTAAATCGCACACTTTGAAAGGCCATATCCAGAACTGATTCTGAGTTTTAAAGAAAAGTGCAGGTAAAGAATTCACTTTTAACAAAAAAAAAAGAAAAAAAAAAAAGAAAAAAAATCTGAACTGATCCTGCTGCACTAGGAAGACAAGAGGAGGGACGATTTTGCAGAGCGTTCAGGGACAATGTGGACAACTGCCCTACTACATTGTCCTTGATTATTTAAGCTGTTCGGAAAGGCCGTTTTGTACAAGTTATCTATTGTTCAATCAGGAAAACAAACTTATTTAACCACAAATTACAAAGAAGCCTCATCAGCTGAATAAACAACCCTTTGTTTGGTTTTTCAGCCCTTTACCATTCAGCTATTTTTTTCTAAATCCCCAAAATTCAGTCTTTGAACTTATCTGTATGCTACATGTAATCCCAAACACTTTCCTTTTCTCAATGAGATCAGCACAAAGAAGAATTTTAGTTCTGTTTACCTGAAAGTTTCTGTGATATAGCAAGTTTTGCATTGTGGTTAGCAGGTGAATTTTTTTTTTTTTAGAAAATCCTGTTCATTATTTTCTTTTCCTATCCTTGCGCTAAGGAATTATCCTGTATATTCCCCAATAAAGGAATGCACTTAAATATACTTGCACTATACCCAAGCACTGTACACACAATTCTTATCATCGATGTCCAATAAAAAACATGAATCTGCAAAATAGCAACTTTACAGGAGAAGGAAAAAAAACTTGACTTTCAATAGAAGTCAGTGTAGAAAATGAATTCCAGGTCATTTTAAAGCATTTCTATTGGTCCATTCATCATTACATTTTCACACAGCTGCTGTGTTTAAATAATATGGCAAACTAAATATTGACATAAATGAACATACAGATGTTTCATCTGAGAGCGACAATTTGCAGAGTATACAATAAATTCAAGAACTATTCAGTCAGAAACAAGTATCATACTGGGTGAAAGTGATGCATAAATTAGTTTAGTGTCTCCCCCATTAGTACAATCTTATTGACATTTACTACAGCTTAAAGGGTCAAAAAGTTCAAGTGCATCCTTCCTCCCACACATAGAAACAACAAATACTACTTAGTAGCTTGCAATAAACTGTGCCCTCCTTGTAACTACAGTATTACATAATACAACTTTAAAAGCTGCCGATCTAAGCAAGGGCGGGAACTTTTAATTATACAACAGAGGTTTGCATTTGTAGCTTCACACAACTCTCTGCACAGCACATGTAACCGAAACTTCTTCATTTGTAATTATTAGCACAAAATACAGACTGTTAAACTACTGAGTATAAGGTATATTTGAAATTGAGTTAAAGTTACTGATAAATTAGTATAAGCCCCACCTCCTGGTAAATCTTATAAACAAGTAACTTCACACATAAAGCTGTACACCGGGTGATGTTATTAAAAACAGTTAAGCTCTAATCACTGTCCATACAGGAGGTGCACTGCTTTACAAATGAGAATTAAACTGATAGAACAGTTTCCATGTGGCAATTGAATGAAAGGATTTGCCTCACACCAAAACACTGTCAGGTGCAGAACATTGTGTACAATACAGACTAATTATACCTGCCCAGCGGCAAGGTTCAGTAGAGCACAGCGAGTCTCACACGTTCATGAGCTGCACATGCCAGGGGTCAAAGATCGCCTGTGCTGGAAAGTGTGACAGCTGCAGGGCACCAGATGGCTTTTACTTGGGAAACGTTTAAGTGGATACTGATATACGGCGCAGACCTCTTTCAGTGGGCACTCACTGTGGAGCAAGCCGTGCATCACCACACTTTCAGATCAGGGTAGCAGAAGTCAATTTTATACTGGACATTCATATCAACAATGAATAACCATAACCACACAGCAGCCTTCATACTTTTACCATCTCAGCTCTCACAAGGATGACTTTGATAGACAGCAATGAATGAAAGAGATTATAAACACAATTTGTAATTGCAAACAATTCTGTTAGTGATGGTCTCAACAAAGTCTATTGCTGATGTTAACAGGCTTTATCTGGGCAAATTTTGACCTGTTTGTCCAAGGTTCTGTCCACATAAGGCATATAGTTAAGAAGAAAATTTTAACAGTATTGTATATAATGACACTTTACTAAAGGTATTAACATTCAGGGAAAAACAGTGGCGTTACAGGTAATGTTGCTGCCACACAGCTCCAGAGTCCTGTTTATGAATTCAGTTCTCACCTTGTGTCTCTCTCTTTGAGGGGTTTGGGGTGTTCTCCCTGTGTATAATTGGCTTTCCTCTGGGTTCTCTTGTTTCCTGCCACAGTTCACAAACGCTTTGATAAGTGGATTGGATATGCAACATAGTCCATTAGATGTGAGTGTATGAGTGGCTGAATGAATGCTGATGTCCAGGGTGTGTTCCATGTACGCTCTGGACCACTGTGACACAATGAAGTGGTTACAGAAGACAACTGAATGAATAAACGTATTAACATTCAAATCAAGATTCACAGAAATTAATACCTTGCTCACTTTGTGTCTCTAGTGCCAATCTCCTTTAACTGGCTAGTGACAATGAGCATTATATTATTTTAATCTAGGTTGGTCACATTTTTTTCAGTGGAGCTTTGACAGTGAAAGTCTGTATGCTGTGGGTGTGCAACATGATAGAAAGGCAAGAAAAACACATCCATTTCATGACTGGTTAAGTGCTGGAAGATCCACTTCTTTTGTTTCTCTCATTTACACACCCAGGGGGCAGTTACACGCTGTTTTTTTTTTTTTTTCTCAGAACATTTGATTGACAGCTGATGGAATGTGAGTATTATTTCAGCGAATATTACAAAACATACTCTGACAATAATTGGCTCACTTTTAACAGGTAAATCACTGGATGTTCTAATTTTAATATGCATCATTTAGCTATTTATTAAGATCAACATTTTGATTGAAATAGCCTTCTACACACTGTTTGTTTATGGTTTGCCACCTTGGACTAAATAGTAGGTAATTGTTCTATATGTGGTCTCCCAGTATACAGAGCTATAATCGTTATATATATGACACATCATAATATGATGTATGGTTATGAACATACATGATAAATTTCCATGGTAATGGTGCCTGATGATAATTATTATTACATAATGCATACTACTTTCAAGTGTAGCATACAGCAGTGTATAATAGTGAAGTATAAAGTACAGCGTATGCTATTTTGAAAATAATCTTATTTAGCATGCCCTGCTAATGAAATCCAGGCTTTCAATTGACATAAACAGTGTGCTATTTTTAGGTGTTAAAGTGATGTACAACTGTGGAACATGTTCAAGTTGCTTTGGTGGATAAAGTGTCTCTGGCCTCAATCTTTTATTTCAGTGGAGTTCAACCCCTCCCAACTTTAAAAGCAAGTTTGTGCTCATGCAGGAAACTGGCTCAGCAGCTAGCATATTTTAGCCTGAACAACTATGCAATAACACAGAGTGTTATTAAAGTCCCTGAAACTTTCTGTGAAAAAAGAAAAAAAAAATTATAAAATATTATCATTTTTCTTATAAATCCTCCCCAAGTGAGGTAATATTCCACTTAATATACTGGTCACTGTCACAACTTTAGGCCTACTTGTTTACTGCAGCGTTTCGTAATTAACCTTTCCCCTTAGTTGAAGGCTGTAGATCCAGGGGTCCGTTTACATAGAGAATTGTAGTAAAGAACTGCGGTTGCTGCTGTTGTTGTCGTCAGGTTTGATGGTGGAGCCAGGGATGTCTGTGTTTCAGGGTGCCTTTGTGTTTGTGCTACTTTCTGGTTCTTTCTTTTCAATTAGGCGGTTATATTACCGTTTCAAGGGAAGTTTTCCTTGCCACTATTGCTTTGCTAATAAGCATTATACAAATAAATTTGAAATGACTTGATTGACAGTGTCTGTGCCAAACATAATTGCTCAATTCATAATTGCTAATGCATAGTTAATATGACACACGTTGAGAGGAGCCAGTTGAGTTGGTTCGGGCATCTGGTTCGGATGCCTCCTGGACGCCTTCCTGGTGAGGTGTTCTGGGCATGTCCAACGGGGAGGAGGCCCCAGGTTAGACCAAGAAGACGCTGGAGAGACCACATGTCTTGACTGGCCTGGGAATGCCTCGATATACCCCCGGAGGAGCTGGAGGCGGTGACTTGGGAGAGGGAGGTCTGGGTTTCTTTGCTCCGACTGCTTTCCCCGTGACCCGGATAAGTGGTGGATAATGGATGGATAGATAAAGTCTTTTGGTGTGAATAAATATTGTCTAAATGCAGCTAAACCTTTTGATCAAATTCACTTTTCACCTTAAATAGGCCTGTCTGGTGCAACAGAAAGTTTAAATAAGAAACTAGTGAATATGAAGCTATCCAGCCAGCTCTGGTTCTTGAATCACATAATATACAGCGTATTAATTCTACAGACTTACAAGAAATCTTTGAACAAAGAGGCTATGAATGGGGAAATATGAGCAGCCGGACACCCAGCGGCGAGTGAGTGTGTGAAGTTTGACAGACCCTCAGCAATCTGCATACCCGTTGTTCCATACAATTACTTCTGCTGTGGTCAGAAAAGTGCACTGGGATTAAATGGATCAGGGTTGATTTCATATAAATGTGTGCCATGTCCCAATAGCAATATGTTGAATAGAGTGAAGGAGAATATGTAAACTGTAGGACGGTCAGTGAGTTTTACAGTTTGTGACTAGGCAAAATTAGGTAGCTTATGGTCCACTATAGTGGATTTGTGATGCCTGTGGCATAGATGACTCAAAATGAAATGTAAATGCTAGTTAGGGGGCAGTACAGAATAATATGTCATTTTATGCACTCTGCAGTGCCCAAAAAAATGTTGGACTGGAAAAGAATTTAAGATAATCACATTTGTCCTGCTAACATAACATTTAAAGATAAGGTGAAAAAATGCAATTCAAAGCATTTAAGAAATGCACTGATATTGTGAAGCACCTGTAAAACCTGTAATTTTCCCAGGCATAGACCCAATTCAGTTTCAGCTGTTCTGTTTTTTTCCGAAGTACTTCATCTATCTCTATCTATCTTTACACTTATATAGCGCCTTTCTAGACACCCAAGGACGCTTTACAATCCACACTGCTCAGAACGCTCAATCCACACACACACACTGGCGAGAAGCAGCAGCCAAACGCGCACAGCGTACTCTCGACCAGAAATGACCGTCAACCTGGAGGACTGCTTTGGGCACTAGGAATTCACTCAGGACAGAGTGCCAATCCATATCTGGGCACACATTCACTCACACAAACAGACATTCATTCACATACTCACTCATACACCAGGACAGTTAGAGAAGCCAATTCACCTGTGGGAGGAAACCGGAGACCCCAGAGGAAACCCACGCAGACACGGGGAGAACATGGAAACTCCACCCAGATGGGACTTGAACCCACTAAGCCACCGTGCTGCCCCACGTGCTGCCATACAAGTTCCTTGTATGTAAAAATGAAGGAAGATTGAAATGATGATATTGTGTTTTATGACATGTTGGTTGGATTTATATTACAAAAAAACAAACAAACAAACAAAAAAACTTTTTTAATGCAAACTGGATTCCTTTCAGGGGCGGCACGGTGGCGCAGCAGGTAGTGTCGCAGTCATACAGCTCCAGGGGCCTGGAGGTTGTGGGTTCGATTCCCGCTCCGGGTGACTGTCTGTGAGGAGTTGGTGTGTTCTCCCCGTGTCCGCATGGGTTTCCTCCCACAGTCCAAAAACACACGTTGCAGGTGGATTGGCGACTCGAAAGTGTCTGTAGGTGTGAATGTGTGTGTGTCTGTGTTGCCCTGTGAAGGACTGGCGTCCCCTCCAGGGTGTATTCCTGCCTTGCGCCCAATGATTCCAGGTAGGATCTGGACCCCCCGCGACCCTAAATTGGATAAGCGGTTACAGATAATGGATGGATGGATGGATTCCTTTCAGTCAAAGGATATTCAGACATTCAATTAATGTCTAATGAACACAGTTTCATCACTTTCAACTGCATGTTACCACATGAAACATGCAAACACATTGTTTCCTGTATATCTCCTTAGTAAACAATCAAACGTATAGCATCACCCACAGAACACTTGTTGAACATTAAGGATCATTTAGCTTCTTTGTGACAGCAAACCACAAGGAAAACACAGAACATCAGTACACACTACTTGACACCCCAGAACCCTACAACACATTAATTGCTTTTGAGATGTACTTTAGCATAAAATAAGTCAAAGGTTCTGATTTACTTACAACAACCTCCCTCACTCTACACTAGCCCATGTCCCCTTCGCACGTGCTCGCCTTGTGTCACGTGTACCAGCTGTTCCTTCTTAATCAAACATGCCTGGAGGACTGGGGAAGAGGGTAGGACGAATGGGAGGAATGGGGTGAAAGAAGGGTGTAGAGCATGCAGTGCATTTAAAACAGACCCGGGACAATCCTTGATTCTTGGTTAATGGAGAGGTTTTAGCAGACATTTAGACACGGGCTTGGAATAACGTGCGAGGAACGGTCGCGCACTTGACAGAGAGCTATTTTGCATTAAGTTTCACCCTTATTTTTCTACACCAGAGATATTAATCATCCCAGGAACAGCAATCGATTCACATACTCAGTTCAAGCTGCGGGTGTTTATTCAGTCGACATCTTTAAGGATAGGCGCGAATCACGTGGCGCGAGGAGCCTTCTCGAGGCTTGGAAAAGAGGGGAGCGGGGAAACAGAGGGGCGGAGCCTCTTCCTCCTCCTCCTCCTCCTCCTCCTCCTCGGTCAACAGTGGACTAACGTGAAAATGCCTTGGGCTTTTAGCGCTTCACGTTTGTCCACTTTGACGCGTTGTTAATGTGAGGAGCTTTCGAAGCACTGTGCTTTGGCACGATTCTGCTTCAGTGTTTCACAGCGTCTTAGTGCTGTTGGAGTTCTGTGTTGAACCTCATTTTGTCGAGGAATCAGAGCTGCATGTAGTTACAGTGTTTACGCGGTGTGTTGCCTAGATATAGCCCACCATTCCCTAAGGAATATTCCTCCAAGTTCAACAAGCTGAGAACCTGAAACGTCTTGATTCGGGTGTTTGGAAGCACTCTTTTTAAAGGTAAGTGTTGAAATAAAAGAGCAGTGACATAAACACGCTGAGAAACAGGACTCCCGTGTTTTCACGCTGTTGATTGGAAGCTGTGCAACTTGTGGGCGCTCCCAGCCTGTTATTCACCCAAACAAATGTTTTCCATGTTTGTTAGATACCGCAGACACAACTTCACTAATCTCAGTTGGATGCCCAGCGCACAGAGGAAAGTCAGGGTCTCCGCAAACAACAGGATTTCCCAGAAAGTGTGTTTTATTTACATATTTTTTCGTGCCGTGTACATTTAAAAGACGTGACGCCTATTGCATAACCTTGTCCCAAGATAACAGGCAGGTTTGGGCTGAATATAACTAGAGTCAGAGATAACACCAGAACATGTTTTTTACAACTGTAACGAGAGCTAAAACTTTCGTGGCCGGGCTTATTTTGTTTGTCCTCTCTCTTGGCACACAAGCTATTTACAACTCAGACAGGACATGAACAAGCACCCACTTTTAAAAAAGACAGAGTGTTCAAATGCCTTCAGGAACTTTGACAGATATGAGCACAGACACGTGCAGGGGCATGATGTCAAAATGCCACGTATTGTAGAGCTAGCAAAGGTGAAATGACATGTTTTGTTCATCCTCTAAGTGTAAATAAGTAAAGATTTATAGGGAAAACCTTTTGGCATGTTGTAATACAAAAATACTGTTTATTTTCAGAAATAAACATTCTGGAGGAACACATGAAATTAAAAATTAAAAAAAAAAAACTTATGGCATGTTTAACTTTACATATACATTTATTTTCAATAAATAAAGGCAAGCAAATCAATTGAAGGCAACATTTAAATATGTTCCCTGTAGAGATGAGGTGTAAAAAAATATCCCATGCCATTTCACTTAGGTCATCTTCTGCATGAAACTAAATACAGGACTTATGCAATGTAAGGTAAAAAAAAAATATATAAAATATTTACAAAGAACCATTTTAAAACATATTTCTGTTTTTACTAAGACAGTTATCTGCTTTTTTTGAGTGAATAATAACATTTCTTTATCTACAGTATATGGACATGTTAAAAACCAACATTTACCATGTTACTTTACAGATAATGTGCTCTCTTTGAAGGTACGCAAGAACATGGGTTGGATATGGATTAATGTCATATTTTATTCCAATTCAGATGAATATTTGAAATTATTTATGCATTTAAAATAAGCTGGATTGATTCTGCTTAACGCAGTAGTAGACAGAGAGGTATCAGACAAATACTTAGATTTAAAAAATATTTAAAAATGATATTTTATAATGAAAGCAGAATGTTCTGCTAAAGTGTAATTCATTTTTGCAGCTTTAATGCAAATTTAGATTTATCAAACACTGATTTTTATGTTTTATACATGTTTGTGTTTGAGTGTCCACATTGACATGTACAAGAAATACCTCAGATAGATGTATTGACATATAATACTCACATCTATGTATCTCTAATAATGAGATATTTGTCAACGTTCTCATTATAGTAATTGTAGACCTGGCATTGTGTTTGGGAAACTGCTCATTGCCTTATTAGTGCAGAGGGAATAGGTGCAGTTGTGAGATGCTGTTTCTGAGAATGCAGTTTCCAGTAGCCCTGAGGAACTGGAGGATGGCCAAGAAACAGAGGGGATATATTTCACAAGCTCTGGACAGGGCTGTTATTTTTACTTAAAATGAATGTCATATTGTGCAGAAACATGTTTACTCTGTTTTCATGATCCCATCAGTCTGAAAAACAATGGTCCCTCTTGTAATGAAAAAAATAAATTAATAAGGGACAGAATGCATTTGCATATTAATGCAAAACAAATATATCAGTAATTGGCAAACCATTCAATTAAAATTGTATGTGGCTTTAATTAGGAATGAACCAATATGAGAACTGTCAACTCACGCTGATCTCCTTTATTACATATGTCATCTGTTTATGTAGAAATTAAACTAGAAGTTAGAATGTTTCTGTGAGGATCTGGTGGCAGTCAGTCACAATAACTTGGGTGAGGTCAAGTACAGATGTTGGATTGTTAATTAATTTGGCTCATAAAAGTGGCTCCAACATACCCAAATGTATTAGATGTAGGTCCAGAGAACATTAGCAGGGGCTTACTTTTCCTCTAACCAACACTTGACACTGGGCAAGGTGACCTTAAGCTTCTCGTTATATTTTTATCAAGATATTTATTAAATTATTTTTGTAAGCATAATACAGTTGCTGCCTACTGAGACACAGAACTGTTGTGTTTGTGAGATTGTCAAGCATTCCTTATTGTTATAAATTCATGTCTTAACAGCTCTCTCAGAAATTGTTTGTATTGTTAGATATCTGTAGATCTAGATAATTTCTTGAGACATTGTTAAGAGCTACTTACTAATGTATTAACCTTGTGTGTGCAGGGCTGGTGCCATGGGGTTTGATCTGTCCTTGTTCATCTGTCTTTTCTTTCTCACCACTGTCACCACAGAAGGCCTGCAACCCACAATGCAAGGTACTGTGTGATTTTGTTTAAATTAGTGTACATTTTGTTCTGTAAAAGAAAGTGTGTTGAGGGTTGTTTCTTGGAATTCTGGCCATATGTATTGTGGTTTTTACACATATAACGCAACAAAGGTCATAGAGAGTCTGTTGTGCTTTAGAGCACTGCCTTAAGAAACAGGATGTTTTCATTGGGAACATTAGGAAACTCCTTCTAAACTGTGAGTAGCAGTGATTGCTAGTTTTAAAAACCTGGATACCCTTCAAAGTCCTGAAAATCCTGTGCCTTTACAAGAATTTGCATTCCCTCAGTATGTTCAGATGATGCCACACCTTGGTCTTTAAGGTAACTGTAGAATTTAGGGCTTTGGTTCATCTTTTTTAAAATACAATAGCCACATAACTGTAAGAAAATGTGGTTTGCTTACCAACAGACTAAATGCAATAATTATTGCTAGGGATGTGCATGAAGAGTTGAGTGCACTTAACAGAGGCACAAATGTCCAATACAGTAATCACTATTCAGGTAAATACAGGAAGACAATGATAAATGCTGATATGCATGTTAGTGAGTTAGCACAGTATGTGCACACAATACAGCCACCTATTTCAGTGCATTGCCAAGGACACGCTATTAAGGACGTGACAAAGAAGGCAGATATTGTGACTCTGGCTTGGCTTTATTGCTTACACATGTTACTCTAGCTGATGTTTGGTCTAGAATCACGGGGCAGAAGAGCACATCCAAAACCAAACCTTGCACTTTGAAAATGAAACTGTTCATGTATGAACAGACAGTTCCTTTATAATGGCGCTTTTCCATTGCACAGTACTTGCTCAGCTTGACATGCTTATCAGCCATGATGCCTGGTCACGTTTACATTAGCACAGCATTAGCACAGTGAAATGTAGCTGGTGATGTAGCAAAACCCTATCTATAATGGGAACTGTAGGCTTTGGAAACCACAACAATGGCTGCGGTAACGTTCAGTGCTGTTATTTTGTTTATTTTTGTTTTTGGACTAAATACAACTCAACACCACAGATCTCACTGATCTGTAGAGATTTTCTGTTCGATGTTGCACATCCATCTTTCGTTGGAGTTTTTCAATGACCATTAATCCAAGGAGTGTTTGAGCCTCTTCAAAAGACCACTGTGTAATTTTACAAGCTGCATTTGTGTGTTATTTTACAGAAAAAAACTAAGCACAGAAATATAGGAACAGAAAAAAAGAATAAAAATTGTAAAAGATAATAATCAACAGGAAACTATTATTTTACGCCTTTAGATTAGAGCCATGCTGGGACTCCATGGCCAGGAACATATAAACAGGAATGGGAATGAGAAAATTTGTATTCATTAGATTTCTCCTGCAATCATTACTTTAAGTAGGACTGGCGATTAATCTCCAAGTCTTCTTCTTTGTATCCTTTTGTTTTGAACACTGCTTGAGCTTGAAATGAGAGAAAGAGAGAGAAAGAGATGCTGATGAGCTTTGATCTGGAAGATTGTAAAACCCTATGCAGCCTTTCAGGTGCATCTCTTTATTTCTGTTGATATCGCTTACTGCTTCCTTTTGAAAACAGACATGTTCTCTCTGCTGTTATTCTTAGATGAAGGTAATTGCCTTGAAAATTACCTGTGCTTCTGAACATGATCATTGTGAATTCAATCAGAGTGAGCAGTAGGTAGAGGCAGAGAAGTGGGATTTAATAAAAGGAGAGAGGGAAACAACATGTTGCTTCATGAAATGGAAGCTCAACCTACGACTGCACTGAAATCTAATTTACCGTTTCTGTCTTGAGTGATGATCATGCTCACATAGGACAGAAGTAGGTCAAAGTAGCTTTTTAGTAGTTTTCTGTTTTGCTGTAGTGTAAATGTGAGAATTAATAATCTACACATTTTAAGTGCAGGAAACATTTGACAGAATAAAAAAATGCACTAATACAGATGGGATATATTTAATGTAGTTTTAAAAGTGGGTGCTGCGTAGGTTTTGCTCTACTTTAAAGACACACCAACAAACAGGCAACTGCCCAAACACACCTCAGCTGCCATGCATATTTTAATATCATGCACAGCTAAAGTGGCTAAAGTATATTTCCACTTAATAAATAGTGAATCATTCACTTACACAAAGAAATAAGATAGAGAGGATTTGGGACTACTATCAAGCATTAAAGACCTGGAGGATATACCACAATTCAGGATTTCTCAGTTTAGCCAGATGAGTCCAAAGTTGTGTATGTAAAATTAATATACAGCTGCATGGCATTACTGTACTAAAGTCTTCTAACTGGCTAACTGATGAATTCTGTTTGGTGGAATGCTCCTTTTATAGTACTCATCTTCATTTTATTTCATGAAAAAAGGTTATTTAAAAAAGGAAAGGTGCTGAAAATATCCATGAATTTTTCTTAGAAAAACTAAAAATAGCACTGCAGAAAGCAATGGAAATCTTTTGAATGGCATTGACGATTGTGTGTAAGGTATAATTTATGGCTGTTTTGGACAAAAATTAAATGAATGAATGAATGTCTTGGATAGCCCAAGATGTTGCAAGAGTAGGAGAAATCATGTTTGACTACATGCAGCACAAAAAGGGGGGGAAAGGCAGTGAAACAGTGTAAGAGTGTGTTTACATACACTTCATTATCTAATAACTGCAGAAAATCTGATTTAGTCAGTAATGCCGTCAGTCTGTATACATGTACTCATGTAATCACAATGGGAAAACAGCCGGTTTAATTGAGTCATTCAGTAATCAGATTGCTATTTTGCAGAAATCTGGTAATCTCACAGAAGCATGTGAAATAAACTTCAAAGTTCCTGATATAGCTTTTTGTAAACATGGACACATTTACCCCCAAATTTGCATTTTCATTTTTATGGCTATGTTTGGGGAATGCTGCCAGTCTTACAGAAAACAAGCTCTTTTTGAATGAGTGTTTGTTGTTGGACCCAGCACACAAGGGTGAATATATGATTGTCTTAAGGACTGGTGGAAACAAGTAATACTTAATGAATTTTCTTTCACAAAATAGTGAGAATGTCAGAATGTGTATGAGATCTTGAGGGAAACTTTGATCTGATGAGAAATGTCACGAGCCACGATGAAATGCCTGTGTCTCCCACTGTACCTTTGGAAATGCGAGGAGCAATAGCTTTATACCATCTCTGTAGCTTTTGTAAATATAGGCTACATTTAATTTGTATAGCCGCTTCCAGGAAGGCTCTACACTCTACCCGACTACATTTGTGTGCAGAAACTGAGAGAAACCAGGGAAAGAGTATACATGTGCTGAGAAATCTGATTACTGAGCAAAAATCCAGCTCTCTTCATAGGGTCTCTTAATCGGATTCCTAGGCCTTATTCCAATCTAAAAAATCGAAGTATGCTTTTTACCTGACCACTTGAATAATCAGACTGAGGCATAAAATAAACAGATCAGTTACAGCATATCAGGCAGGATCTGCTTTCTGTCCCCTTTAGTCCTAACAGAAGACCTTCAGATTTGAGAGTTGATAAACAGGATATTAAAATTCTGGTTTCCAGCCAGAAATCACACTGCTACGTGCAGCATGTGGTCACCCTGCTCCTCATTGCTTAATGCAATTACGTTCTACATCAAATTAATTATAGTTATTTTAATGGCATAACTTTCAGTCAAGGCTATTCGTAGATTTTTTTTCCCTAGTCATATACACGATAATTATGCTTTACTGTAACCAAGAGTGGCCAAAGAAACAAGCTCCAAACTTAATGGTTTTTTTAAGCAGCCATGGTCTGACATGCTCAGTGTTTATATATGATTTTGCTTTGTTTGACAGAAGAGTTATAACAAATGCATAACTAAATCAAGACTGATTAGAGTTGGATATATGAATGGATTTATTTGGCATTGTGTCTTTGACGTAAACTTTAAACTGGTCCTGTAAGGACAGTTGAGTACTGGCTTTCTGAGAAAGCTCTGGCAGAAACCCCACACTGCCACTTGAATACTCCTCTTCCATGGCAAACATGCCAGCAAGCCCTTCCAGGAAAACACATCCCAAGGACTCACACACGGCCTGTGGTACAACTAGGCTTTATGTTACCGCCTATTGGTCCCACATTGGAAAGAATAGTGAAGGACATTCTACTTTCTGAAAACTCACATCATGCTGCTACACATGGCTACAAATAGAAAATTACACAGTTTCTCTATAGGTGTGTAGCATTGTATTGTATTCTAACCACCTATTAACTTGTATGTCACTGGCACAGAACAGAAATGCTAATTACTTATCAAAATATAAATTTATATCCTGATATTAATATAGTCTGAAAAACATTCATATAACTTATTTTTTCTCAGACCTCAAGTTAGGACAAATGTGTTCAACTGTCCACAGAAAAGCATGAAATTAATCAGGAAGCTCTGGAACAGTTGATCTTAAAGTCACCATATCCAATGGCACCTAAGCTTAAGGTCACTAGGGCGTATAAAGCCTCTGTAGCATTGTGCTGTGAAGCAGTAGAACATAATTCAGTAGTTTTGGGATTAATTGGAGTGGCTTTTGTAGATCCAAAACTAATCAAGCCAATGGAAGTATTTCACCTCAGTAAGGTTCTCTTGGCTGAATGCCAACAAATCTATACAGAAATGTTCCAACATGTAGTGTTAAGCTTTCCCAGAAGAACAGAATGTGTAAGGAAACATGGAATGTCATAGGGGAATGTGGGAATAGAGGGAAATGGTAGGCTGGCATAATTCTTAGAAAAACTGCCTAAACCGAGGGTAAGCCCAGAAGCTTTGGTGGTTGCTGGTTTGGTGACTGATATTTAATAGATGTGTAATAACAGAGAAATCCTCAGACATTGTTAGAATCCAACCCTGACCTGTAGTAATAGGTTTTTTTTTCTGCAGTTCGGAGCAGCTCTGAGCCTCATCTCACAGGCTGCTTTTCCCGGGAGCTGATGACATTCCGTTGCCAATGGAACGCCGGTTCTTTCCAGAACCTCACAGAACCAGGGGACCTGAGACTTTTCTACATGTTGGAGAAGTAACGGCTATACCGCTTATTTATTTACATTTTAATCATTTAATGTTTATTTTCTTGCCCAAATGACCAAATCTGTGATAATCTTGCTAAAAATTTGATTCAGGAGTTTGATTTTTATAATCTGTGTCTCTATTTTTATGCAGGGATTCAAAGAAAAGTGAAGGGAAATGGAGCGAGTGTCCAATATACAGTAACACAACACAAAATGAGTGCTTCTTTGATGAAAGCCATACAGTCATCTGGTATTCTTATGCAATCCAGCTGCTCTCTGGATCCCAGGATGTTGTTTACGACGAAATGTTCTTCAGTGTGGAAGATATTGGTAAGTCAAGGCCAAATTAAATTGTTTTTTTTTTTTTTGGTCATGTCTCTGTTACTGCTTTTCAGTAGTAGCAGATATTATTTCACTGCATAGTCAAATAGTGAGACTTAGACTTCTAACACTAATTATTTGAAGACAAATCATTACATATACATTTTTTAAATGACTGTTACATGTTGTAAATGACTATTTCCCAACCTCTTTTCATTTGTTTGAATTATGCAGGTGTTTTGCTACTGTCAGTTTTACACTGATGTATACTTTTAATCTTTTTCTGGTTTGTTGCTCTGAATTACTTCTCAGTCAAACAGCAGTCCATGTTGTAACATTGCTTATAACCTCAACAGGAATAAGCTGATTATTGTATAGTTTTTCATCAAAAATGACTTGTTTAACAATGTTTATGAAATTCAAGGTGAGTCAAATGTCGCAGAACACACTTATTTATTTGATATGCTACATGACCACCTTCCCATTGGTAAAACTTGCCCCTATTCCAATATGGCTGCTTTCAATATGTTCTGGACAAAAACATAGGCCACCTCACCTATTACTTGCTGGGCTATTCAGATAAAAGGGTGTTATTTGACTCTGACCCTGTATATGTAACTCTTATTTTTGTTTTCTATAATACAGCCTCTATAAAGGTCTTAATATTTTAAAGCAGCAGCAGTGTTATTTTCTGTCCAGCCAGTGAGCCTTGCAACAGTTCTGACGAGGTGATGCTTCTTTTTCTAGTATTTCCAGACCCACCTGAAGAGATGAACTGGACTTTGCTGGCTGTTGGCCCAACTGGCTTAATTTATGATGTGGTAGTGAACTGGGAGCCACCAAGCTCAGCAGCTGAAGGTATAAGAACAGGATGGATGTCACTTCGATATGAGACTCAGTACAGAGAAATGGGCTCAGAGAACTGGAATTATGTGAGTCTGGAACTAATGTAACTTTACGTAATATATATGCAGAATTCAGCACTATGCAGATTATCCTATGATGTATTGATAATGATCTTAATGACTACTATTGTAAAACTAATAAACTTAAATAGTTAACTGCAGTGAGCCATTGTTAGCATATGGTCTGAGACTTCTAATTGCCATATTAGATATTTGTCCATTGGTATTTGGTGAAAACAGCACAGTACTTAAACCCTCACACACACAGGTTATATAATAATCTGCACCAAGTGTTTGCTAACTCATTTGACCCATTCAGTGAATTGAAACAGCCCCACAACAGAAGAGTATTCCACAAAAAAATTACCTGATTAACTTAAGCCCATGTGTCAACAGGAATATCTCTCACATCTCCTGTTATTGGTAAAGTCTGATTTTTCCCCACTGAGGGTCTAATAAAGGATTATCTTCTCTTATATTTTCTTTTTACTTGTTTAAGTGATAAATCCTGCATTGTGGAATACCAATAGATGTGTGGATTGCACTTAAATTAAAATTATTGGGAATTCAGAAAGTAGTGCAAATCTTAAATTTGTTCCTTGAATATATGCTGGTTTAATTGATGCAGATCTAACATCATGTAGCCAAAGCCCCTCGTCTCTGTACTTCAGTCAGTGATTGTTTGTTTTTTTCTTTTTTCCAGATAGACAATGGGAAGGAAACCCAAGCCTACATCTATGGCCTTAACACCAGTACTGAATATGAGGTCAGGGTGAGGTCCAAAATGCGAGGCTACAACTTTGGGGAATTGAGCGACTCGATCTTTATACTAGTTCCCAGAAAAGGTCAGAGTTTAGCCTAAACATGTAGCAAAATAATGTGGTTTTATGTGTTTCAAATATACTCAGTTATTCTTTCCTTTCATTTTAGAACCCCAAATCCCCTTAACTGCAGTATTTGTCTTTGCTTTGGTTGGTATTGGAATCATCTTGATGCTGATTGTGGTTTCACGCCAACAGAAGTAAGTGAATACATTGTCAGTGCAGATGTCACATTGAACATGTTTCTGTAAACCTTTAAAATTTTATGCCATCTTTAATTTGTCTTTGGTTAAATAGTGTTGGTCCACTATTTGAAAATCTAGTCATTTGTTATATTTACAGAAGATTTCCTTTGGAGTCGGTGGACTGTGAAATGTATACCATCACAGTTACGTAAAAAATGTAATGATATACTCTGCTCATTGTTTCAGACTCATGGTAATTTTCTTGCCTCCTGTTCCTGGGCCAAAAATCAAAGGAGTTGACCCAGTTCTCCTACAGGTATTGATTCTGTGTTGTTTGTTCTGCTTATTTGTACATTTTTAACACACAAGGTCAAATTTTTCAGAAAAAATAACTTCCAAATCTGTGTGTTTTAAACAGAAGGGGCAGTTAACTGAGTTCACCTCAATTTTGGGCACTCATCCAGGCCTGCGGCCAGAGTTGTACAGTAATGACCCATGGGTGGAGTTTATAGAGGTGGATATTGATGAACCAAATGAGACACTGGAAGGCTTTGACACACCACTCCTCATTGGTGACTCTCCTGTTTCTGACTCTTCTCCCATGTCGAATGGTTTCCGGGATGATGACTCAGGTCGTGCCAGTTGCTGTGACCCTGATCTTTCTGATCATGATCACACAGATGTTCAACACCCTTCCACCAGCGGTCACGATGGTTTTCACACTCCGTCTCCTGCCAATCCAGGTGTGCCACAGGAACCTGCTTGGCCAACCAGCCTCTATTCTCAAGTGACTGACTTTACCTCCCATGGTGACGCATTGCTGTCTCCAGAGAAACAGAACCAAAGTGACAACTGCAGAAGCCAGGATAAAGCTAAAAAGAACACAGAGACCGAGAAGGGGATGAAACCCAAGTTGATTGTGTCCACTGATGGAAGTGGTTACACCTCAGAGTTGGATACTAGCAAAATCAGTGCACAACACTCAGCAGGAGGACACAGTGAGCCCTATTCAGTCAGAGAAGAGCCGCACTTTGCTGCAGAGCAAATACACAGTTCTTTACAAGAGTACCAGACGCCCACTCTGGAACCAGAGGTGACACCAGTTTCCTCTTCTTTTCCTATTCTCTCAATACGAAGTACTCCAGAATACACCATGGTGGACTGTGTTGATTGGGAAAACAGCCTTCTTTTGAAAGCAAACAACCCTGCAGCCCTTCCCCTTGTTGTGAAATCTTTTCCAACTCCTGGGGGATATTTGACACCCGACCTCCTACAAAGCATTAGTCCACAATAAATGAAAGATATATGTGCCAAATCTTGTTTGCTGAATTGATGACAGTACCGGCCAACAAAAAACAAGATGTGCATGCTTCAAAAAAACAAAAAATGCTTAAGTGCGAGCCAATATTCTCATAATAAGATGTTCTGCACAAATAAGTTGGCAAGCTCAACCTGAAAATGTGATAATACATCTGTTTAGATGGAATTCCACTGATACATGTTCATAGTTCTCTTGTGTAGATATTGCATATTTTTATTCATGTTTGCAAACATACTGGCTGCCTTATTCTGACATTGAACGCTGCTATAATTTTGTGTGGGGGAAATCTGCCTTAAAGAATTTTGAATTTATAGTTTAATTCTACATTTATTTCATAAATTCATATTTGGACTAATGAAATATCACTTGGTGTGTGTGATACTTGCATCTGTGTTTATGTAACATTATTTTCTTCAATAGAGAGCTTTATCTGATATCCATGGAAGTGGAGATGGGTGTAAGGGGGTGATGTTTATAAAATTATTGCAGATGTGGTTCTTGTAAGCCTTGTACAGCATGTTGATCTGTATATTCTGTTTGTTATTTTCTTCTGCAAAGTGCCATTCAGCATAGTTCTTCAGTTTCTAAAAAATGGGGAAAGTGTTATTGGGTATGACTCTGTACATAAAAATACATATATTTTTAAATAATAAAATATCACTACATTAAACCCTCCTATTTGTTGTTTGCTCATATTATTATCATTACTGACTGATACTTTAACATGTCAATATGAAAACAATATGTAAAAGAAAAATAACATGCTTTATCCATTGTTTGGCTCTTTTACCTCATAACTCTTTTTTTTTTTTTTACCACATATTCCATTAATAACAACATAATTATTCTCCTTGATCCGTTGGCGGCATTTGACACTACTGACCATGACACACTCCTTAACTGGCTTTACCACACCACTGGACCCATGGGTGCTGCTTTTGCTTGTTTAAATCCTATCTCACCATCAGAACAGAGTACATTTCTATTGGAAATGCAAGATCCCAGTCATGTGCTGTGACCTGTGAAGTCCTCCACAGGTCAGTCCTTGACTCCATTCTATTCACCTAATAACCAGTATTACACATGTCGGGTCACAGTACTTCTCTCTCTCCTCAACGGTTACTAACGTTGATGTAAGATTGGACCCCCAACACACTTTTGAAGCTCATGTCAGACATCACTGTAAGATAGCTTTCTATCACCTCAGAAACATAGCCAAACTTTGTTCTACACCTCGCCACTTCAGATGCTGAGAATTTGGTTCATGCATTGCTTCCTCCAGTTTGGATTACCGTAATGCACTTCTTGTTGGGATTCCAAATAACATATCTTCACAGTATGTTCAGAACAGTGCTGCATGGATCCTGTTGAGAGTTACGGAAACACAACTATCCTCCATGCATTTCACTGGCTTCCTGTCTCTGCTAGGGTTGAATAAGGTTTCTCTCCTAATCTATAAGTGTGGAAATGCTTCTCTCTATCTGAAAGGACTCATCACACCACAAACATCATTATGATCCCTTTGTTCTGTGAACTCAAATCGCCTCTCCTGTCCCCGAACAAAACTCAGCACCTTGGGTGAACAGGCTTTTCTGTTATATTGCTCCTCACAAACTGAATGCCTTTCCTGACCATATCAGGACACCTGATGATCTCGAGTTTTAAAAAGGGATTTAAAACATTTCTTTTTTACTTGAGCTTATGATTCTTATTATTTTTTTTAATAGTGATGTTTTTACTTAGTTTTATTTGAGATGTGCTCAAATTTAAAGTGTTTAAATTAAATTATTTAAACACTTATTGTTTTAACATTATTATTAAAGTTAATGATACTATAATAATAGTATCAATATTATAACATTAATATGAATAACGTAAAGCATTGAACTATTGCACATTAAACACCGTTTAAAAAATCACTGTCTAGGTTTAAACTCTAAATGATTATTAATAAAATACAATACATTTATTCCAGGATTTATTATATCAAATGGTAAATGAATATCTATCTAAATGTGGTATTTTTGCAAAACAAATCGACGGCCATTTTGGTACTGCCTGAATCTTAATAACTTAGTACACCCTAAGTAGTGCACTACAGAGATCATACAACTCTTGCTCCTACACCCAAATAGTGCACAAAAGTCTCACAGTGCGGTTTTTTTATGGTTTAATATAAATGCACTTGAATGGATGCAGAATTCGTAGTTTCATAAACTACATATTGCACAAATTTGAGTGTAGTGCGCTATTTGGGATGGAGCCTCAAGTAGAAGAGGTGCAGGAGCGCGGCTACTTTTGTCGTTGCTTAGCTATAGCTAGCGATAGCCGTCTTAGCCAGTAATAACATAAACAGAACCGTGTTTTCGGTTTCAGAAAATGAAGAAAACAGCAGTGAATCTGACTAAACTTGTTCAAGATTTTAACCTTCTGGAGCAAGTATATATCGTGAACAACACCACAAATATGTAGCTATTTTAACAGTTGACTTCAATTAGAGAGGTTACTCAGTTACACGTAGCGCTAAGTAAAATTCATTTGCCTGTGTTTGTGTTTACAAGAAAATAACGGAGCTGAACGGGAAGAATAACATTCTCGAAATTAAATTAGACGAAACTAAAAGGCTTTTAAATTTTTCAAAGAACAAGGAAAAACATTTAAGCGA
Organism: Hoplias malabaricus; assembly: GCF_029633855.1. Taxonomy (NCBI): domain Eukaryota; kingdom Metazoa; phylum Chordata; class Actinopteri; order Characiformes; family Erythrinidae; genus Hoplias; species Hoplias malabaricus. Next base: position 13,120,338 of record NC_089814.1, on the reverse strand, counting down.
AGGTGAGAAAAGAATTAGCATTATTTTATCCGAGGCCGCGTATCCTCTAACGTATTTTTCCACCAGCGCTGCCATTAATTCTTTGTAGTATAGGTGTTAAATCTAAACAACTTTTAACTAGTGAATGTTATATTGGAAATACCCTCTACATTTTGATTAACAGAGATTCGTTTTTTTAGGGGGGGGGCTATACTCAGTGGGGACCTTTACAGTTTTCTCTTTTTAAATCCTTGCATTTTAGCTCAATAAAAGGTTTATAATTATTTTCTGTGGTGGTGACAGGAGCCAGAGGACACGATCTAGCACGGTCTCAACTAACCATAAGATTATTAACGTTTATTGTCTCTGTTGCTGTGAACAGTGCTTACAAGTTTTTATATAAGACGGTTTCAAAACGGTTTAAAGCTTTATTGTTAAACTACATTTAAAAAAAAAAAACGTACTCAACTAAAGAGCATGGTCTTTGTCTCACCCTAGTGGTAGGCAATGCTCATCACTGCTGAATAAAAGCATTAGATAATAAGGATTACATCCTGACAGGTGACTTCTGAACGGGCACGTTTAGAAACCACTACTTTACTGTAAACTATCTTTAGTTACCCTTACGAAATCAGCAAGAAAGTCACAATTATTTGCCAACAGAAACTACCAGAAGTATGCATATATTAACACCAAATATTTATCTGTAGAGAAAGACAGCCTGCTGGAGACCATCAAAGGCCTCCAGCACACCTTACAGCAACAGAGTGATGTTCGAGGTAAGACATTTTATATGCCAGCCTACAATTCAGTCTTTATAGATATGTAAAATACAAAAACCGTAACTGCAGCATGTGGTTCTAAAACAGTCCTGTGTGTTTATTACCTTCACAAAGTTGAAAAAGAGAAGTTGAAAAATGCTGTTCTTGAAATGAAGAAACAAAATGAAGCTCAAGTGGAGGTATGTTGAAACATATTGGGTTGAATATAAATATACAGGGATATGCTAATGTGTGTGTTTGTTTGTTTATTTATTTATTTATTTATACACCTCATCCTTTTTTCTACACTCACCGTTCAGTTATGGCTGACTGAATGATAAATAATTAACAGATTTTTTGTTGTGATATTTGACCCGTTCATGTAGGAAAGGAACACTTGTGTTCAGAGGCTGGAAAATGAGATGAGCGCTATGAAAGAGCAACACCAGAGGGAGATGAATGACTGTGCTAAAGAGACCCAGAGGAAGTGTGAGTAGGAGCATGTTCTTAAGTGAAATTAGACCATGGTGACAGAGAATAGGCAATTTTGGATGTGGTTTCATAATTTGTAATTTTTACTTTTTGCCAAAAGTGGAGTCTAAAGAGATGGACCTAAAAGAGGCTCTGGATAAAAAGGAAGGTGTTTTGGATGATATGAGAAGGAAAATGAAGGAACAGGAGAAAGAAAATCAAAGCGAAGTCTTGAAGCTACAAATGGAGGTACATTCAAAATATTTTACCAGTTTATAGTAAAGAGTAATTAAACTGATCTTAAGCAAGACTTGACAATTAAATGTAGCAATTCTTCTAGATGTAGAGAATCTAGTGAACGGTAACATCACAGCCTCAATCTCTTCATCACAGTTTCAGTGTTAGTAACCTAGACATTTATCGGTCCATTGGCACAAATGAAAACTTGAAATTGTTTCTGGTTAGAGTAGTTATTTCAGATTTGAAGTTTCTTTATTACTGAAGACTGTTCTATAACTGTTAAGCCAATAGGATGAGTTTAGCCCATCTAAATTTGAATGTTCCCCAATACAAATAGTAGTCTAATATAGGCTGATTTAAGACCAGGTGAAGACACAGCTTAACAAAAGACAACATTTTTGAGGTTAATTTATTTAACAATGAAAATGTCCAATAAAAAAAAGCTAATTGTCACTGAACTTAATTGTGTCTTCATAAACGCTGATTACCTTTGTTCATAGTTTAGTGCTAAACTTGCCAGGGCTCAGAGTGTGGCAGTCGTGGCCCAGCAGCAGCCCCAAGGCCCAGGACTCCTCCCTCAGAGCGTCTATAAAAGAGTGAGTTGCACTACAGTATAATTGTTGGATTTGGCTATTTTAGTCTGTGACTGTATGCTTTTTCTGCTGATATTTAGAAGCTGCAGTTTCTGCAGGAGGAGAAGAACAGAGAAATTGAGGCTCTGCTTCTGAAAGTGAAAGAGCTGGAGCAGCAGAATCTACGTGGTGTGTCTGAGTCACGTCTGAAAAGGAGGAAGATTTGACAGATTGTCCAGTTACACTGCTGGAACTAGGATTGTATTTGGATTTATCCTGCATTTTAGGGTACATTTGTTGTGCAATAACGTCTGACAGAAGTCTTTTGTTACAATTTTGATTGTATAGGAATTCATTAATTTGTTTGTTTGGTTCAGTTTATAAGGAGAGGCACGGCAGACATGTTCAGCATGTGTTCATTACAAATAAACACTGCCACGGAAACCTAAAATCTCATCATTAGAAATGCCTTGTCATTCAACGCCGCCTCTACCCACACCTGCACAGAGATGAGTTGGTTACATAGAATAAAATATCTGGAGAACACTGCCTCTTTCAAAGACAGCTGTAAAAGTGGTTCATATGCCTGGATCTCTGTGACAGACATGTCTTCTTAATGATCTCAAAACACTCATAAACAATGTACATAGATGAGTAGAATATGTCATCCCAGAATTAAACAATAAACATAATTAAAATTTACAATTCTTTTAAGTTTCATGTTCAAACAAAATATTCAGGAAGTACAAACCCCATTTCTCAAAATGTAAATAAAATCATTGTAAAGTGCAAATAATTTAAACAATATTTATCTGCAAAGACTACAAGAAGACATTTCAGATGTTTAAACTCACAAATATGGCTGTGATCTTCAAACCTTCAGAAGGTACAGCATTAAAAATATGATTCTGTAAAAGAAATTGCTGTGTGGGCTCAGAAACACTTGGAAAATCAAATGCAAAGGAGAAATCATATATAAACAAAGGTAAATACTCAGCTGAAGAGATCTGAACTGTTGAGCAGGAATAATCCTATATTAAGCAAAGTGTTGTTAAAAGAAGGTGACGCAACACAGTGGTAAACATGTCAATGACCCAACTTTTTTGAAAGTTGTGGCAGGAATCCAATTCAAAATAGGGAAATATATATTTTTTAAACTCAAATTTCTCAAGTTTCAACATTTGAAATGTAGTCTTTGTACTAGATTCAATTAAATATAGGGTGTAAATCATTCTCTTTTTATTTAAATTTTGCACAGCGTCCCAACTTTTCTTGACATTAGGTTTCTACATTCAGCTCAGTTGAGTATAATCCTGACGTTATTGTGTACACATCAGAGGAACAACACCTGCACGTGCCTGAATGTAAATGCAGCCTACAAGACTCCGTCTAAGGATGTAGCTAAGTATAATCACATTATCTGCCGAATTCTTTTGTGTGTCGAAGAGAGACTGCCCTAATCTCATTTAGTAGTTACATAATGTCTGATCTTTCCCTGTACCCTGAACACACCAGAGATCTATCACATTAAAATCAGATAAAACTTATTCAGTGCAATAAATCTACTGGTTAACTGTTGCCATCCTGTTAACAGCATTTCCGTTGTTATATAGTCAGTAAGAAGACATCAGTGCTGCTTGCCTTTGAGTCTGTCATTTCACCTCATTGTCTTTCATGCTTCACAGGCCTTGCTCTGGGAATTGAGGAGGATTAAGGTACACCTAAATAAAGCTGAGAGATTAAGATACATGACACCAGCATAATCCCTCCCTCGACACTGCAACTAAGACAGACTGATGAAGTGGGAAGGAATAGCAAGGAGGAGGCACCTAAGATTTCCCCAGAAGTTGAGTGTGACGCATCTTTAATGTGAACTGAATGAAATGGAGGACAACATGTAAGGTTTGGTAAATTTTTTTAAAATTATTATTCCATTTATAAGAACAACTCTGGGATGTAGCATGACCACAAATGCTGGCGGTGTTATGACTGGAGGAACTATCGTGCCTTAATCTACCCTTGAAGGCATAACACAGGTAAAAAGCTAAATATATCATTAATATCATACATCTTTTGTCATTGTGAGAGGGTAAATATTTATAGCCGATGTAGTCTTGATCCAGAAGAATTCAAAAGTATTTTTTTTTATAAATTCTGAATATTAAGACTAAACTCATTAAAAGTTATTTAAATGTTATTTCATTTTTACTCTTCCTTTTTTCACTATGAAATCTACCTGAAATGAAAATGTTTTGCAAAGTACTGCAGAATTTTGAACATTGAATAATTTGTAAATAAACAGTTGAATAAATTACAAATGTACCACAGGCCATGAGCTGTACATTCATATAATGAGCTGAGGAAGTTAACTTATGATTTTATCCCCCCTTCGTGATGTTTTTAGCCTTAAACATCAACACAATGCGTGAGGGCACTGGTCAGGTGTCTCCGCATGTGCCACGGCACAGCCTGTATAGCCTGACAGACAGCTCCGACTGTGGGCCAGAAAAGGTGGAAGAGGAGGATGAAGACGAAGATCCACCTCGATGCCTCACACCCCTGGAGAAGTTAACACTGGATATGTGCCATGATGAAAATACCATCAAGGATCTGACTGTAGGAAGACGAATCGGCTTCTATACGATTCGTGGTGAGATCGGCTGCGGAAACTTCTCCAAAGTCAAATTGGCTTTCCATGCACTCACCAAAGGTAAGTTGTTGAAAGATGAACCTTGTAAATGACATGTGTTTTACCAATTTGATCCTAATATATATTATTTATAGCTACTTTAAATGATTAAAAAATTAATCTTTGAAAATATGTTCTGTGTAGCCATGAATGTATAGGTTTGGGGTGTGCACTTAAGCCTCTGCCATTTAAATTAAATTAAAGGAATAATTAAGAGACAAGGCTGATTTGTGGGGTCTCTATGGAAACCTGTTAGTGAAGGTACAAAACTGGAGGCTAAATGGATTAATGCACAATGTCTACTTTGCTTCTCTCTTTTTTGTGCATTCACTACAGACAAGGTTGCTTTTAAAATCCTGGATAAGATGAGGCTGGACCAGCAGACACAAAGGATGCTGTCCAGAGAGGTTTCCAGCATGGAGAGCTTGTATCACCCAAATATTTTGCGCCTTTATGAAGTATTGGAGACACCATGTCGATTATACCTGGTTCTGGAGTACGCTGGAGGAGGAGACCTCCACACCAGGATAAGCACTCAGGGAAAACTCTCCGATACAGACAGCAAGATTGTATTTGCCCAGATCTTATCTGCTGTAAAGCACATGGTCAGTTCCACATCTCATTCCACTCACTATAATACCTTATTTACCAGGTATTAGCAGTCAGCAGGAAAGCCATTTAGGGTCAGATGGACAGTGAATGTACTAAGTCCTGACCCACTCTGAGCTTTGAATTGGGATTCTCCATCGAGAGGAAGTTTTGAAAAGTCTAGACCATAAAGCAGTGGTTCTCAATCCTGGTCCTGGTGGGCCACGGCCCTGAACATTTTAGACATACCTCTGCTCCCAACACACCAAATGCAACGACTGAGCTAATTAACAACCACTTCTAAAGTTGAAGTGGGGGTGATGGAGGGAGAAGAAGACTAAAAGATGCAGGACAGAGGCCCACCAGGACCAGGATAGAGAACCACTTCTACAAAGGTCAAACTTTTTAACAAAGACTTTCAAGTGGTTAATGTCCCTATGCCAACACTTCAAGGGCAAGAGCTTCTGACGCAGAGTCTTATGAGACGTAAGGTAATGCCTCAAGTGTGTAAACAGGAAGCGCTGGTATTACTGTCAGAGATTCAGATCCACAATGCTGCATTAGCCCATGTTGTTGCTGTTGTTGTTGTCATTGTTAGAAGCAGTCTGACAAAATGTTCAGTCATAATAATAAATATTCAAATTTGTCCTTATATAAATATAAGAAACTAAACAAATGCTAATTTGTTAAGGTTATGAAACATTGTATGTAATCTCCAGTTCGTTCTGTCTATATAATGATATCTCAATAACTAGTTTGTGTTAAGTGACTATTTTTGTGTGAGGGCACAAAAATAAACAAACTGCAGGTTAGTTTAGCCTGGACTGCTTTTTGAAGAACACTCAATTCAGGACAGCCATTCAGAAAAGATTTGCAAGTACAGTAATCCCTCGTTTTTCACGGGGGATGCGTTCCAAGACCACCTGCGAAAAAACGAATTTCCGCGAAGTAGAGAAAAGATATTTTTTATGTATTTAACGAGTATTTGGAAAACCCTCCTTGTACTGTTAACAACCCACCCTTTGCATTAAACAGTCATTCTATCATGATTTTCAGCTGGAACCTGGATATCCTACCAGTTTCTTTAATAGAGTCATTTCTAAGCTGTGATTTAGCGTCAGTAAATTTCACTCGGAGGTGGACATGTACTGTACGTAAGTAATACTTATAAATGATATATTTTGTCACGTACAGGCCTAGTCTAATACATGTAAATAATAAAAAAGCCCGTGAAGTAGCGAATCCACGAAAGATGAACCACGAAGTAGTGAAGGATTACTGTATTTTTTTACTTTTGCCAAATGCAATTTTTGGTATGCGATTAACTGCATGTGTAATTTCTTACCGCAACTGCTATATATTTCAGCACGAGATCAACATCATTCATCGGGATTTGAAGGCAGAAAATGTCCTCTACTCCTGCAACGCCTGTGTCAAAGTGGCAGATTTTGGCTTCAGTACGCGGGTCAGCAATCGTAACCAGATGCTGGACACCTTCTGTGGGTCGCCTCCATATGCAGCTCCTGAACTGTTCAAGGATGAGACCTACATGGGGCCACCTGTAGATGTGTGGGCCATGGGTGTCCTCCTTTTCTTCATGGTGGCTGGCACCATGCCTTTCCGCGCTGACACTGTCCCTAAGTTGCGGCGCTGTATACTTGAGGGGAATTATGTCCTGCCTACCTGGGTGACAGCTCCATGTCAGCGTCTGATCCGGGGCATTCTCAATCCAGAGCCTTCAGAGCGCTACGCCCTGGACCAGATGCTGGGCTGTGAATGGTTGTTACCTGTTGAAGTTTTTCGACCTTCTCGAACTTCATACCAGCCCAACCCCATGCACCTGCTGGAGGCTGGTTCAGGAAGGCTGAACCAAGACGAGGAGGAGGTGCTTGTTGCTCTGCAGAAACTGGGTGTGACTGAGGTACACATCCGTAACAACCAGAGCAAGAACAGTCGGAGTCCAGTCACAGGGATTTATCGCATCCTGCTGCATAGGATCCAAAGAAGCAGGGGAAGTGAGGGAGCCCCTGTGATCACAGGTGTAGTCAAAGACCCCAAACGGGACAGTCTTCGTGCATACAGGAATTTACGACACACCTCAAAATTGTGTTTGCTCTCTTAACCCATTAAACCTCTTTGTTTGTACAAATCCATGCAAAGGAAAATAACGAGGGAAATTGTTAAATTATTATGAAGTTATAAGAGAGAGGGTAAGAGATGAGTGAATTAATGTTTTAAGAATTGAACACAGGGCGGCACGGTGGTGCAGCAGGTAGTGTTGCAGTCGCACAGCTCCAGGGACCTGGAGGTTGTGGGTTTGATTCCTGCTCCGGGTGACTGTCTGTGAGGAGTTGGTGTGTTCTCCCCATGTCTGCGTGGGTTTCCTCCGGGTGCTCCGGTTTCCTCCCACAGTCCAAAAACACACGTTGGTAGGTGGATTGTTGACTCAAAATAAAGTGTCCATAAGTGTGAGTGTGTGAGTGAATGTGTGTGTGTGTCTGTGTTGCCCTGTGAAGGACTGGCGCCCCCTCCAGGGTGTATTCCCGCCTTGCGCCCAATGATTCCAGGTAGGCTCTGGACCCATCGCGACCCTGAACTGGATAAGCGGTTATAGACAATGAATGAATGAATGAATGAATTAATTAATTAATTGAACACATGGACTTCACTTTTTCTAGTTTGCAAGGTTCATAGTCTTGCACCGTGTGCATATTAACCTACTTATCATTACTAAAGTGTGTGATGATTTCCATAGTAGCACAGAATATAATTTTATATTAACGTTTTGAAAAAAAAAAAACTTAAACCCTATGTTTTATAAATGACAATGAATTAAATAATGACTTAACAATTTTTATATAATTTAAAATCAATAGGTGATCATCTCAGTTGTACCACACACATAAATGCTTTTATTTTACTCACATTTTGCCCTTAATACTGTATGTCTTCTTATCAACAGAAAAATATAAGAAATAAATATCAAAGAATTCCTCTTGTTCAGATAAAGTTCTGAATGTGTAAGTGCATATAGGATTTAAAAAAATGAAAACATGTGCTTTAAGATTTCAAACATAACAGAGATTAATAATATATAAAATGCATTACTGTGGATTATATATATATATATTGAAAGCTGTAACAAATAAATTGTTGTGACATTTTTCTATTTTGTTAATAAAAGTGCACTGCAATATAGTTTTCTTGTATTTGATGTTTCAGAACACGGTCCATGACTCTGTGCTAGTAATTCTGATATTACCAAAAGAAATTAATTAACATTCTCATTCAATTCATTTGCAATCGATGAAAAAGTGAGGTTAGATTTGGAATCCTAAATATCCAGTAACTCAAAGAAATTTTGACAGGTTTTCTCCAATTGCTGACATGCTTTTAGAGCAGGCTTTTAAATCCGAACAATTACGCATGCATAATTTCTTTTATTTCCAATCTCTTTCACTGGCTACCATCCATCAGAGCTGAGAGTTGCAGCAGGCCTTACAAGAGCCACAGGCTGTTTTTGTGACACTGAGCTTTAATGGCAGCCCAACACCCCCTTCCCCAACCCATGGCCTCCTCATTCTTCACCTCCCATCTGCTCACCACAGCAGATGGATCTGCATGGCAGCTCAGACATCTGCCTCTCCAACAATGGGCCTCTTGTTCAGGCCCCAGTTTGATGGGACAGCGTGTTGCTGCCATTGTGTTGTGGCTCTGCACATGCAGATCAGAGGCCACTGCAATGGGCAGCTGCCACTGTTTACAGCTTCCAATGCAAATTTGCTCAAGAATACTAACTAAGGCAATACAACTTGCCAACTTCAGAGCAGAAACAAAATGACTGATCACAACCAGCCACAGAAAGAAAATAAACACATTACTCTGTAGTCAATTTCAAGATTTTATTAAGCATTTTATGTCAAGTTAAATATTACAATATTTCAGTTTTTCACATTTTCACATCTCAGACATTTCTACATTTCTAACGTGAAATTAAGAGATTTTTTTTTACATGTCACATATTTCCAAAGTGAAACCCTTGGAGTTTTATGTTTTGATTTTTTTTTTTTCCTTTTGACAGATATTTCCAAAATAACATTTTTATTTATTTATTTATATCCCAAGCTTTCTAAAGTGAAGCTATGAAATTTCATTTTCAGCTTTTTTTTTCTTTTCTGTCATCTCAAATATTTCCAGAATGAAACCTTTGGAGATGTTTTCCTCCTTTTCCTCATACTCAGTAAAATCTAAAGTGAACCCTTTAGAGAATAAGACCTTTCTGGAGAGTGGAAAGCCTTTTGCCCACAGTGAAGTGTTTCCACTGGGGAAAGTAGGCGTGGTGGAGTGCAGTCCAGCTCAGAGCTCCGCCTTTTTTAGACAAAAGTCCCGCCTCTTCGGCTGACAGCTTTGCCTGTTCGGCTGTGAGCTCCGCCTCTTGGCTGAAGGCATCGCCTCTTCAACTCGAAGCCCCGTCTCTTTTGTCAGAGACTCCGCCCCTTTTGCTCGAAGACCCGCCTCTCTGCATCTCCAACGCAGCGCCTGTTCGCCTTCGACTCGCTTCTCCTTGCTCTCCAAACCTCATCCGCACAAAGAATGAGGGCCGTCTGCTCGCTGTAGGCCCGGGCTGCCCCTCACTCACACAAACGAGGAGGGGGCTCGGCTCACTGTGCACACACGCGCGCGCACACGAGGAGCCACATGAGCGTCGCCCGGGCCGGTGCAGGCACGTGCGCTCTCGCGCTTTCATAAGCCTCCACAGGAGCTTGATCAGAATGATCCTCAATCCTCAGAAAAGAGGAGAGTATACATTTACTTCAAATTCAGCAACAGCCCAGAGAGCAGCTCAGCGCACGGGCAGACTCACTTCCGGGACCCAGTCGTGACAGCTGCGGCTCTCCGCACAGAACATGTGCAGCTTTTCCAGAGCGGGGTCTTCCCATGAGCCTTCTTCAGTGGGCATCTGTTGGAGGAAAACAAGCACAAGTATGAGCCACGGGCAGCACAGACAGAGCTGAAGTTGATCAGACAGTGTATTGTGTAGTTACAAAGTTGCATGCCAAAGTCAGGGCAGCACAGGGCTGTATTCATAGAGAGAGAAGAGGGTGCGTACCGTGATGAGCACGCAGTGAGCGTCCTCCAGCTGCCCCGCTTTGTCCACCAGCAGCTCAGCAAGGCGCTGCGCGTCGCTCACCCTCACGATGCTGATGTCGTTGTCGAAACAGAAAGCCTGGATGAGGGTGAAGTGGATCTGCAGAGCGATGTCACACTCAAACTCCTCGTCCATCGCCAGCACGCAGAAAGACACACTGTCCGGATCACTGCAGGCGGAACAAAGTACAGATACGTTAAAACTCTGGAGCACAACTCACAAATAACACTGTAAGAACTGAGGGGAAACTTCTAGCTCATATTTATCTCAAAATACTTACACATTCATGACTTTAGCAGACTCGTACACGCCGATGGTCAGACACTCGTTGGCCTTGGCGGACTCGAGCGCCTCCTGCAGCGCCTCTCCAGCGCGGCGAGCTTTCTCATTGCAGCTCTGAACGGGAACTTCCTCCAGAGTCATGGTGAGGTTTGTTAGTTTCCACAAAGGTAGAAGCAAAAGAAGCAGAAGTAAAGCGAGTAATCCCGAAAGGATCTGGTGCCGAATCACAGCAGACCTCCAGCTTTTATACTGTTCTGGCTCGTGGCAGCTGGTGAAAGCCCCGACCGCTGATTGGCTGAGCCGAGGTGGTTCCCCCATTCTGATTGGCTGAACCCAAGGGTGCATTGGTATGCTAATATGTATTGTTACAGCGTGGCTCGTGGCAGATTGATGGAGATGCTAATACGTGCGCGCGCTCGTGTTTTGGCCTACAGACTTTAGGTTTTCTCATTTAGATGAAGTTTGATTAAACCTGTATATGTCGTGGAAGTGTTAAAGTGTTTTCAACAATTGCTGGCAGCTAGAAAACTTTAATCATTTATTAATAAATCACCAGCATTTATTAATGATCTACCAAGTGGGCAAATCATACAATTAAATACAACTTGTAAATGGCTACTGGGTTGAGTCAACTCTCACAGCATTTGAGACTTGTTAGCAGGAAGGAAATAATTTTAAAACAGAATGATTACTAGTTTTTGAGCTAAGAGAGAAAGTGTGAAGAGTATTGAGGTGACAGAGTACGAGCGAAGGGCTTTAGAGCCCCCCCCACCCCCCCAAACACACCCCACCCTCACCAGGCAGAGGGGCAGGTGGAGTGTGGCCATCTGTGGAAGGGCTGAAACGGCCCTATTGTGAGTGGAGAAACTTTTATTATTAGAGCTGTATAGAAATGCAAATGAGTCGCGCGTGCCGTGACGCCCCGCAGGACAATCTGCCTCGCGCCGGCTACGAGTCACGTGACGCGCCGGCAGCAGCTTTCTGCGGGGCAGTTTGCAAATTCGTACAATAAAAGTGCACATGCAAAGTGGGTTTGTGGTACACCGGCCGAGTAAGCTTTCGTGCACGCGCGCACTTACGTGTTAATCTCCAAACGTTAATGTGAGGTTCAAATATAAAGCTATGTGCAATGTAAGCATTTTAACTTGCACATTTCAAAGCGCAAACTTGATCAAAACTCTCAAATCAAGCAGAAGTTGAGATGCAAATACAGATATCGATATGCAACTTCCAATACAATTTACAGTTAAATAAAAAGTCATAAGAGGATATTTTTGTGAACCACGTTTTCTAGAATTACCGTGTCTTACTGCATGTTAGAACGATAACTCCTATTTAGGACCGCAGATAAAATGTATTGTGGTTACAGAGGGCAACAGACTGGCAGATACAGGCCTATTGTTAACATGCAGGAGCAGATGGAGTTGCCTCCCCCCACTCAGCCCTATTGAGCCAGCCATTGAAGGGCTTCCATCACCCTAGCACCCACCACTAGGCCTATTGTTCATGTACCACACTAAAACAATCAAAAGGAAACCCAGAAATAGATTTAATAGCATATACTAACCCATTTCACCACAATTAGAAAGACAACTCTAATCCTCGTCTGTAGCTGTTGTTGTTTTTCAACTTTACGTTTATACGTTACTTTAGACAATGAGGAAACTCGTGTTTTTTTTTTTTGTTATATTTCAGCACACTTATGTCTGATTGGATGTCTGGTGAGTCAACTTTAAACCCTGCTTTCGTGCAACTTGAGCAGCAGCCAAAACCCACACCACATTCACGAGCTGGTGCAGCTGCTGAGGCGCGTGCAAGTTGCAGCACATCTGCAGGGCGCAGTGACAGGTGTCAAATGGAGCCACTCCGGCGCGTGCAGCCACTGTAACAACCCCCACCCCCCACCCCCGGTCTCCGGTCCCATTCACTGCTGCTGTGAGTCATTATCCTCAGACCTCCATGAGCCGCGTGCTGCCAGCTGCCACTGAAACCAAGAACAAACAGCAGCAACTTTCATCATCTGCCTCGGTTTGTAATGACACCCCCCCCCTCCGTGCGCCCCCAACCGTGATCAATGAAATCTCCACCATTATGAAAGAGGATCTATTGTAATACTACAGGAATGTCTACAGGATTCCTCTAGGAGTCTTACAGTGATTTCAGACAGGGTCTAATCTGTAGAAAAGATGATCTGACTAAACCTTAAAATAGTACTCTAACAGCAAGAGCTTGAATTTTATTAACTTTTTTTTTTTTTTTTTTTGAAAAAGATAACTGGGCTGTAACTTGATCACTAGTTTAGTACAAAACTGTAAATACTTTGTCGACTTCGCCACCTCAGTTCAAAACTGTCGACCAAATATCAGTAATCAGTTTTTGTGTGTTTTTATTTATTTATTTATTTTGCTTTTACATGAATGACAGTCTAATTAGAACCTGCCATTTCTACTGCACACGTTTTTAATCGCTGATTTTATTTTATTTTTAGGTGCACGCGCTAACTGCAGCAGGAGTGAGATGAAAGTTCGTCTTCGATTATTCTTTGTCTGGTGTCGCTGTGAATAAAGGCACATGCTGCAGAGCATTAGTCAGGAACTGATAGTGATCTGAAAGCTTTGGCTTTATTGACCCTTAACCCCCCCCCCCCCCCCCGTTGCTATAGTGACAGAGAAGCATCCCCAGATGGCACGCGCCTAGAGTAAAAGGCCACCTCAGCGCGACCCGCGCGTGTCTGATATGATCAGGCAGAAATAAAGCAGAAGTGTGAGGACAGTTTGTCTGAAACACACCGAAATAATTCCTCTTTGTGTCCTGACAACATGCTAAAACACACAGGACTTTATTCTCGGACTTAGACTTGGCACTGCGGCTCAGGAACTTTCTTTATTTATTTTGGTGTGTGTTTGATATTGTTTAAATTCATTGGTCCATGGAGCTCTTGGCTAAACCACACAGACTATCTCTCAGCATATTTGTAAATATAATAAAAGTGACAAAGGTGAAATACATTAAAGAAAGAAAATAAGTCTCACAAAGAATCTTTGTTTTTTTGTTTCAGTTACCATTGTAATGTATACGTTATTATTGTAATTCTCTATCATTAAAAATAATAATAATAAAAAAAATAATAACAATAATATATATATATAAAATCACAGAAGTTTTCAGCAGTGACTTCTATCAGAGACTCAGACCTAGTTCACCTCCGCGACACTGACCCAACTTCAGCTTTAGATATAACCCCGCCCACAGCACCAACCTGATTCACTTACTCCAACTCTTATATGAACATTATCAGACACCCTCACCTCCCCCTCTAGAGATACTGTATAGCTACAGCTCCACCCACAGCACCAACTGATACCCTGACCCCACCTCTATACACACCGTCAGAGACACTCCGCTTTAACCGATACCGTAGTTCAATCATTATATATATATAACACTGACATGAATAAAACTCCACCTTATACCCACCACTACACTAATCTACTTCATGATCAATAACTCACATTTCAGTTAGTTCATTGCACATTAACACATTGCCTAACACTTTCTTTGGGTCTGAGTCTTGCATGCTGTTAGGCAGTGGTGTGGATTCTGGGATTGTTACTGTTCAGAGCAAAATAACGGATGTAAGCTGTAAAAAATGTGTAATTTTTTATTATTTTTTAAAGATTGTATACACGTCTGTTTATTGGAGTGGAATTCTTTTGGCAAATATCTTGTGCTCATTTGGAACCAATGTATTCTTTGAAATCAAGTCCTGACAATACTCGAACAGAAAAAAAGACCAAACATTCAAATCCCTCCACCCTCTGGAGAAAAGCTGTGCTGTCAGAAATTAAGCTGAATAAAATGGTAAAAGCTGAGAGGCCGAACTCTGACCCTTTCTATAAAGAAACGTTTAGAAATCCTGCCAATCTTAAGGCACGCGCCTTCTGCCTTTCATCTCCCGCTGATCAGCCAATGAGGGCGGTCCCTGGCACGAGCGCGTGCCACGCTCCGCCTATAAAAAGTGGTCGCGTGCCGGGAGGATGTCGCTCCACATTTTCACCTGGCTGTACACACACAGTCACCCTCTCACACACTCTCTCTCTCACACACACACACACACACACGCTTCTAAACGAGAAACAAATCCCACAATCCTATGAAGATGGTTTCTGAGGGCGCGTGCCTGCTGGACGCTGTGATATGCGCGCGGGATGAGGGTCGTCTCACCGCGGGGGTGTATGAGTGCGCTAAAATCATGAACGAGTAAGTATCATGAGACTTCACACACTTAAACATGGCTCTTCAATGTCGCTTTGTGTTTTTTTGTGTTTCATTACTAAACTGGAACTCTTAGAGGAACCTACAGCACGTGGCTTCCTGTACAACCATTTTGTGTCATGTATGTATGCTTGGATTAGCCTAGTTGTTACATTAGCCTGACTTTTAACATTAATGGTCCAAGTGTAGTTGATTGTCACGCACTGGAGGTACGGTTAGATGATTTTGTTTGAGAGTTTAATGAGAGGACTAGTGATTAGTATTTGTATTAAAGTCAGGATTATGGAATGTACATTGAAGATAATGGACAATAAACCCATCAAACTGCATGCTGACCTGAGATCAGCTTATGTCAGTTCCAGCTCTAACAGTGACTAAAGAGAGAGATTGCGATGAGACCTGATCTTAGACATGCATTCCTATTCAAAGACTAGAATTAGGGACACGGTTGGAATCAATAGAACCAGCTGTGGTTGGTAGCCACCAGACTAGGATTGGATTCCTAGCTTGGGCAGACTTCTTATGTCTTCTGATGCCTATGTTCCAGGGTTGTTTCAGGCATCTGTAATCTACTGAGTGCAGCTGGCCCTTGAACCACATTGAAAATTCCTTTCCATGGTTGTGGGCCCACGGCAATGCTCTTGGCATAAATGATGTTGAGTCAGTTTCCAGACCTTCTCGATTTGCTTGGGCAGGCACCAGTTAAGAGTCTTGGGCAGCTGACAGAAACAGATACTGAAATGGCTGCTGTAAATGTAATTTACTGCTGTAAATGTAAAAGCAGCTTAAAGTATGATTCTTGATTTGAAGATGAAGATAAAGACAATGACCAATGGCTTATCAAAGTTCCTAAAGTAAAAATGTTGATCTGGGGTCATCAGATCAGAAGTCTAGTCCTAGTGTGGAGCTGCTTGATGGACTTCAGCGCTTAGAGGGAGCATGTATATATTCACAGAGCCAAGTAGCTAGTTCTAGTCCAGCTTGTGTGTTGATGGACTTTTCCCTCTGGTCCTGCAGTGATCCGGACAGTGTGTCTTTCTGCGTGCTGGCGATGGACGAGGAGTTTGAGTGTGACATCGCTCTGCAGATCCACTTCACCCTCATCCAGGCTTTCTGTTTCGACAACGACATCAGCATCGTGAGAGTGAGTGACTCACAGCGCCTTGCTGAGCTGCTGGTGGACAAAGCGGGGAAGCTGGAGGACACTCACTGCATGCTCATCACGGTACGTGCTCATCAGCCCTGTGCTGCCCTGACTTTGGCATGCAACTTTGTAACTACACAATACACTGTCTGATCAACTTCAGCTCTGTCTGTGCTGCCCGTGGCTCATACTTGTGCTTGTTTTCCTCCAACAGATGCCCACTGAAGAAGGCCCATGGGAAGACCCCGCTCTGGAAAAGCTGCACATGTTCTGTGCGGAGAGCCGCAGCTGTCACGACTGGGTCCCGGAAGTGAGTCTGCCCGTGCGCTGAGCTGCTCTCTGCACCGTGGCTGCATTTGAAGTAAATGTATACTCTCCTCTTTTCTGAGGATTGAGGATCATTCTGATCAAGCTCCTGTGGAGGCTTATGAAAGCGCGAGAGCGCACGTGCCTGCACCGGCCCGGGCGACGCTCATGTGGCTCCTCGTGCGCGCGTGTGTGTGTGTGTGTGTGTGTGCACAGTGAGCCGAGCCCCCTCCTCGTTTGTGTGAGTGAGGGGCAGCCCGGGCCTACAGCGAGCAGACGGCCCTCATTCTTTGTGCGGATGAGGTTTGGAGAGCAAGGAGAAGCAAGTCGAAGGCGAACAGGCGCTGTGTTGGAGATGCAGAGGACATGGGTCTTCGACCGGAAATGGTAGGGCCCCTTACAGAAGAGGCGGGGCTTTGAGCGGAAGAAGGGCTGCCTTCAGCCAACAGGCGAAGGTCAAAAAGGCAGGGCTCTGAGCTGGACTGCACTCCACCACGTCTACTTTCCCCAGTGGAAACACTTCACTGTGGGCAAAAGGCTTTCCACTCTCCAGAAAGGTCTTATTCTCTAAAGGGTTCACTTTAGATTTTACTGAGTATGAGGAAAAGGAGGAAAACATCTCCAAAGGTTTCATTCTGGAAATATATGGGATGTCAGGGGGAAAAAAACAAAAAAAACATAAACATAAAAAAGTCTAAATATTTCATCTGGTAATTTAGAGATGTAAAAAAAAATCTCAAAGTTTAACTTTGTTAACTGCCAATATTTAGAGGGAAAATTAAAAATAAACATCAGGAAAATCTCTGAAGGTTTGGAAATATTTGAGGTGTCTGAGGAAAAAAAGAAAAAAAAATACCCTACACATTTGAGTTTGTTTTGTGTTAGTTCTGACTGTAGAAATAATAATTGGAAACTTCTCTGTAATGTGAGTAATATGAATAAATGTGACTAAAAATCATAAAATTTAACTGGTGTATTATTTTTCTTTGATGGTCATGTATCAAGCTGAATGTTAATTTCTGTCTCTTGCTCAGAATTAAGGTGAACATCAGAAACTGGCATTAGTTTGTGTACAGTTCATTCACTTTAATGAGCATTCTTAAAGAACTGCTCCACATAAACCTCACCAATACACGTGGTCTAACCTAAGTAAGCGTGGGATGTTAAAGAGTAAACCTACTTTTAAAAAGAATGCTTTTATTGAACGTTCTTTCAGGAAACATTGTAACAGCAAACAGCTGGAAAACAAATCTGGGCCTCATTTTATAAAACTTTTTTTAAGCACAGATTTGCTTTGACTGTAAGTAGTGAGTTATTAACTTATTATTATTTATTTATTTTTTAACTTGGAGGGTGTACTACTACCTCTGAGCTAGCCACCATTTCCAATTTCTCTTTGAACTGCTAACACAACTCTCCTGGACAGCTAACACATTCAGAGAAGAATATTAACTGCCCACATGTGAGATATTATTACAGCAGGACTTCATGTTATAAAATATAGAAATATAAAAAAAATCTAATTTCAGATCTGACTGGCAACATGAGCCTAGTGTTTATATAAATCTGCAAACCTGCAGACATCACACAGGCTTTCATACAAAGCTGGCAGCAAAGGAAAGCAGGTCAGGACAAGCTCATAGAGCAGTGGGTTTTCTGAAGCAGGTGCAATAACAAAAGACAGCTTCATCAGTGATAAGCCAGTAAAACGGGGCTATGAGCATGCTGAGCTTTCCGCCTCATTTCTGTTTCTCAGATTTACTCTCCCTACAAAATAATTTACATTTACATTTATGCATTTGGCAGACGCTTTTATCCAAAGCGACTTACAAAAGAGGATCTAACATTCGAACTACAGCACAAATTATACAAAATACCTTACATTAAGTGCAATATGCCAGGCCACACCAAATAATACAATAAATTATTTAATATTTATATAGCACTTTTCCCAAGGCTCCCATTTCACAATCAAAGGGTGGAATGAAGACGGGTAAACATACACAAAATTAATACATGGAGGAACCCCACTGGAAAAAAATAATAGCGAACTGAAGACATAACATACTACTGGGAAAAGCAGAGCAACATGATTATAATTTAGCTAACAGCAGGACGAGATGTATAAGACAGGGAGAACAGGTGGGTCTTCAGCTGAGATTTGAAAGCTGAGATGAGGAGATACTATGAAGGATCTGAAGAAGCTTATTTTAGGATTTTGAAAGATCTGACACCAATCTTTGAAATCACAAGTGACCCATGACTGAAATGAGTACGTGTCAGAGTAAAATGATAGAGTAACTCTGAGGGGTAAGATTTCACTCTGAGTGTGGGACAGAGATGTGCAATGCTGCAAGACATCTTCACCAAGAAGTTAACATTGGCTGCAAGTAAAGCATCTAAAAACACACTGTTTCTGTAAGTCCTGGGAAGGCTTAAGCAGAACTGTGTCCAGGTTGACAGTCAGTTCTGAACACGTTACTAGTGCATTTGTACCAACTAGTAAAATAGCAGTGTCATCAGAGTAGAGTTTGAGGAACTTAATATGCATTCACTGTTTGATGTCACAGTAGGCATCTACCTGAGAGGGTGTCATGAGTGCAGTAGAATCTGCTCATCATCAGCATAGCAATGAATATTAAGGCTGTAGTTTCTGATAATCCGACCAAACAGAAAATGACAAAGAACAGATCCCAGAGGGACACCTTGAGTAACTGGAGAAATGGGAACCGTGTTTATGAACAGAAATAAAGTATTTTTGATCAGTATCAGTGAGATGAGACATGGGCCAGGAGAGAACAATGGGATAGAAGCATTTTATGCTAAACTTTATTGAATTAAGAAGAATGAGGTTTTTGAGTGCACCAGAGTCAGTAGAGAGTTGAAGATCAGTAACTACTGTCTCTGTGCTGAGAGACTGACAAAGACCAGCTTGAATGGGCTCATAGAAATTACTGGCAGCTAGGTGTGTCTGCAATTGAGAAGCAAAAACTCTTTGCATATCTTTAGAGTTTTTAGATGGTAGAAATATAATTTACATAATGTTTTGGGAGGGAGTGTGTGAAATCAAGCTCAACAATCAGCTCAAGTCACATTTTATCCGGATATTCCTTTTGAGTTTGAGATTCTTTCAACTTCTACAATGTGTTTTTCAAACACTCAGTGGCAAGCATCAACACCAGGAAGTTATGGAAGAATGGAGTGTTCCTAACGGTCATAAACTATAAATGAACTGTTTATGTGTTTATTCAATAAGAACAAGTGAGATTTAGTTGAGAGAATTAACCACTGAATCTCACAGAAAGAAATCAAACACCAAGCCAATGTTATCACCACTGTTACTGCATATCAGATACGAGGATGTATTCTATTATGCATATAAATAAATAATGTCACAGAAAATATATTCTTTACAAAAGTGGGGTCAGAAATATAGCTCCAGTAAATATACACTGGGACCTTTACATATTAACTCTAACTAAAAGGATACAATCATTTTAATTCACTTTAGTTAACAACATGTCGAATGTTATGTGATTTACATAAACATTAAAATAATATCACAAAAGAGATATTGTTAACTAAATAATCCTGATTTTGTAATCTGTTCACATGGATGAGTGATATCAGTAATAGAATCACTAATGCTAATTTTACTCCTTACTTCTTAATAGGATATATACGGAATAATTAAGCGCTCACTTGTTGCCTCAAGGCCTTTCACTGCAGGCTCAGACACCAACAGCTTGTGATTGGCTGAGAAAGTACCATCTGGCCGATGAACAACAAATCCCACATGAGCTCAAATGTCTCTCTCATGTAGTTCAGCATGAGCAGCAAGAAAGGACCTGAAAGTCAGGTAGGCTTCAGTTCAGGTGCTGAAACACTGGCTGGTTTTTGTTAAGCACCTCAGCAAATGATAACAGGATTAGAGTTAACTTTTTACAAATAAATACTAAAAATAAGAAGGAAGTGTGAGGTATTTCTCTTGGTGCATTTAACATTACTTTTTAATAAATGTAAAATAAAATGAATACAATATTGTTCCAAAGTTGGAGAGTACCCCTTTCTTTCCTAGAGCTCAAGTACTTAATGTTACAGTAATAATAAATATAATGAAAAATTACACAAAAGCCTTAGGAACTAAACATAATATCAGCTTTCGTACTTCTTAGATTTATTGTTTAATTTTTAGAGAAATCTGCAGGGGAAAGTTTCTATTTCAACTAAATTTAGTCTAAATTGTAGTTTTAGAATTTAGCTGTATTTTCTGCTGCTTTCTTAAGGTCCAAGAAATTACACGCACATTCTGTAAAAAGTACATATTACAAACAAGATCTGCAGTGGTACAGTTACTGATTTTCTTTTTTTTAAGTGGATCATATGGTGCAATATAGTACATCACTACTGACAAACTCTCTGCAGACGACCTCAACATCTAAACTGTGGTTTCACTCACTCCAAACAAAAACGATATTATACCAGTGTATATAAATACATCACATCCTTTTTTAGAAACCACCCCAAATTCTAAACTGTGATTTCTCTCATTTGAACAGGTTAAAGCAAGTATTTGCAAATGAATTAAGCCCCCTGCACTGTATTGTAAGAGCCAACAGCTGAACAGTATGTGTGACCTCTGGCCCTTAAGCTCTGATCCAGACTTCCAGAGGGTAAAGCAGCAATCAAATAAGTCTTTGAAGAACAATGCAGCAGTCGGCATTCATTGTGCTTTAAACCACACCAAGCTCTGACAAACTCAAACAGATCCCCAAAGCCCACCATACTCCAGTCTACCCAGCAATCAGGACACAAAACCTGCTCCATCTGCTGCAGACACATAATGAGCCGTGGTTTAGGTGCACGGTGGGAGGAGGAGGGGGAGAGGAAGAGGAAGAAGAGGAACGATAGCCTTGTGCCTGGCACAAGCCAACTCCCTTTCAGCCACAATCCCTCAGGGGACCTGCAGCTACCCCCACAGAGCACTCTCCACAAAGGCGTCCTGCAGGTCTGACTGGGTGCCATTTCGAGGGCGTGTCTGCTAAGGGCTCAGGGGCCAAGGGGTGGGGCCACGGGTAGAATTGTATTGCACTGATTGATGTAACTTACTGATATAATCTACAATTATACAGTCTATACCGTGTATTACACACTGTAGTATCTGTAGACTTAATGTCCAAGGCCTTAGGCCTGCGTACCTCCTTCATGACGCTTAACAATACTTCAGACAGTTTGAATTGTTAATAGTTTAATTACAAAATAATTAGCATCTGAATGTAACCAGTCCAGTCATTTAAGCAGTTAATACTGATATATAAATGGTAACATACTTTTCATACAGTCTGAGCTGTTGACCTACTCACCAGGGTCTGTTGGTCTGCCATTGTCCTGCAGGAGGGCACATGTTTGCACTGTACATCCCTGCATCTTTCTTTTGTATTGTATGCATGGAATTGTATTTATCATTCATATTGCACAAACTGGGCGGCACGGTGGCGCAACAGGTAGTGTCGCAGTCACACAGCTCCAGGGACCTGGAGGTTGTGGGTTCGATTCCCGCTCCGGGTGACTGTCTGTGAGGAGTTGGTGTGTTCTCCCCGTGTCCGCGTGGGTTTCCTCCGGGTGCTCCGGTTTCCTCCCACAGTCCAAAAACACACGTTGCAGGTGGATTGGTGACTCGAAAGTGTCCGTAGGTGTGAGTGTGTGAGTGAATGTGTGTGTCTGTGTTGCCCTGTGAAGGACTGGCGTCCCCTCCAGGGTGTATTCCCGCCTTGCGCCCAATGATTCCAGGTAGGCTCTGGACCCCCCGCGACCCTAAATTGGATAAGCGGTTACAGATAATGGATGGATGGATGGATTGCACAAACTTGTTTTCTGTCCTGATAATGGCAGTTAGGCTGAATTGAATTAAAGGGCACATAGATTTCAGGGAGGTTGCATTGATGAGGCTGGGGGCTACTTTGCACTCCTCTTTTCAGCTGTCCTGCTGTATGTGGGGTGGGGGGGCTTTAACTGCCCTGTCACAATATTTCATTATCTGTACACCAATGCCCCTCCCCCTTCCTCTGCTGTTCTACAAGAGCTCTTCCTAACACTCGGCTCTGTCCTGAGTGGCTTTTTCAACCCCTCCCTGGCCCCGTCCGCTCAACTCAAAGTAAAACACTGAACTGCGTTTGCCCCTGGAGCAGCAGCAGATGGTTCTGAAGGATGACAGGGGCTAGGAGCAGCCCCTTGTTGCCCTGGACACAGCCATCGGTATTCCTTTTGTCTCAGCAGATACCTTATCCTTATCTAGGTCAATCGTGTATGCGCTACCTCAGAAAGAAAGCAAAATATTTAGTGTCTTACTATCTCTTCTTATATTTTGATGCAAACAGTTTTTACAGCATTTGATGTGTGAGAGAATGTGTTGGTTTGTTTGTTTACATGCAGAGATTGTGCATCTGTGAGTTGGGGGTCAGGGGGCAGTTGCTAAAGGGTATGGGGATTTTGAAATCATTGATTATTTGATATTTTGAAATAAATACTTTGAAAATAATCCAGTGTACTCAATTATGTCAAGCTATCTTTATTTAACTGACTAATACATGCACACTATATTATGAGGTGACAAAATCTATACCTGTTAAATCATAAAAAATATAAATAAATAAATAAACAAAAAAAATCAGTTAATGGAAATGATGCAAGTTTATATTTAAGGCACCAGTTTCTCCAATCACAGACCCAACGAATGCTACGCCTCTAAAACTGATTTCAAAAAGCCATGCCTAGATCTTAACAACTTTTACAGACATGTCTGCTGCTCCACAACTGCTTTCTCCACGCTAATATGTACAACTTCTTAATTGGCCGATGGCCAGCCCTCACAGTGGAGCAGATTATGGGCTGTAGAGTGAGGGGCACCAGTCTGCACTCTATGGTAATCACTCATTATGTGAGCCAGCTGTCTCTTTGCGTGCGGTCAGAGGGTCAGACCTCCTGCTTAATGCTGGTTGTCTCTGCTGCAGTGTGGCCTCCCCTCCTCTGTATCACCTGCTCAAACATCCATCTGCACCAAGGAGATTGGCTCAACAGAGTCTGCTTGGCAAAAGCAGATTATTGTATTAAAGTGACCACTGGAGTTCTGACTCATGTATAATACAATGACACATAAAGCATGAACAGAAGGATGTACACGCATCCTCCAGACTTTTAAAAGTGAAGCTCCAGAAATGGTTCTAGTATTGAATGTTGAGCTCTAGGGACAATACTAACCGCTATGAATTGTTTACACTGTTTGGAGCTCCTTTAAACTTTCCTTGTACACTCACATCCCATTTACAATAAATGTTCTTTAAAGAGTCATACACTACAAAGTATTTTATTCAGTCCTAAACCTGAGCATTCAAGAGACGTGGCGGTCTTCTAAATAAACTGTTAAGTGGGCACTGCTTTGCTGACATGTTGTGATTGGTTGGCACATATTTAATTTTATCAGTGGTTAAGCAAAATGTTTGGTCAATATTTGGCTAAAGCAGTGTTAAAACATAATTAAAAATAGTAATACAACTTGATTTTTCAAATTCTACCTCCACAGTTGACAACCACTCCTTTATGGAACCAAAAAGGTGATTTCTCTGGTGTTGGTGTTGCTTTAGAGAATCCTTAGTTTAAAAGTGCAGTGCCCTACATAAGATTGTTTACTGTTTGATAAAACCTTCTGATTGCTTCCAGCCATCCATCAAATCTAATCAACTGATGTTCTTCAGATCTTGATGTGTAAACATCTTTAGACAAAGATAACGCTGCAGGTAACAGGTGTGAAGCATGCAGTTGTGTATTGTGGGTTCACTTTTGTCTGGTTATACAGACACGCAAGCAGAAGAAAGATAAGATTTCAGGCTGAGCGTCGCCACATCGAAGAGTAGATCAAAAGTGTGCAGTGCTGACACATGCTGCCAACTGTTGCCAAAATACAGCTCTATCACCCAGATATTACTACAGCCCAGGGGAGCAAACCATCCCCTGTGACCCCTCCTCAGCTGTCCATCTGAGAGCTTGGGCCTTGACTGGCTGTAGTGGTTTAAGGAGGGGTACATGGCTGTGTTTTGGGGGTAGAGTCAGTCTGTAGTGGCCAGCTGTGCTATGGCAGTGTCTCCAGGCCTCAAGGCTTGCAGATGAGCCATATCAGATGCTAAGAGGGTTGGTTCAGAGAGGACAATAAGTGCAGCCTCCTCTCTTGCTCCAGCAAAGGGCCTTTGGGGGGTTTGTGGGCGGTGCTAGCACACAAAAGTGCACTGAGCCCCCCTGTCAAAAGAAAAAAAAAGGAGGAAAAAAACTGCCCTCTTTTGTGGAAGGTTTGAAAGAATGGCGTGGTGCAGTGGCAGCTGCTGCGCCTGCACAGGACATTTGAGACGCTCCTTTTCACAAACACAAAGTCTGGAGCACAGAGTGGAGTGTGGAGTTGGGTGGGGGTGAGTGCATGGGGAGGGGATTTGTGTACAAAGCGAAAAAGGCACACTTTGCAGATACGAGCACCTCGTGGCAGTAAGAGCAGACAAGGATAGGGGGCTTTAAGGTGTAGGGGGAAGGTTGCCTGCAAAAAACTTTCAAAGATGACAGCCATTTATGTGAGTATATCCATCACCCTACAAAGGAGTCCTACAGGGCAGCCATATGGACAGAGGCACTGGGCTATTGTCTACAGATCACCAGCACCTTTTACTATTGCTTAACCAACCACCAGGAATTCTACAACAGTCTTAATTTTGGGGACATTTATGGGTTTATATTTATGGGTCCCTCTCTGCAGGAGAATAGCTGTCTTTACTGTGAGGTTTAAAACTTAGTCCAGCTGAAAACAGATGAGAATTATAATACTTACTGCAGCATTGTAATCATAATCTTTTTACAAATTCATACTGCCACACTGAAAAATGCAGGAAGAAGTAAAAGTAGTGTGAAATTCATAAAGCTATATAGAGAGCACAATTTCCATTCTGTTCCAAGCACAATAACTCCAGGGCAGGATTCGGGTAATTCTGTTCTCAAATGCTATAAGCAAGCAAACATCGTCAGAAATTGGAATAAACATATAGCTTCATTTCTCAGAACTTGTATGTGTCAAATTATCACATGCTTTCATATTGTCTAGTATACCCTGCAAAAACAAAACTACAAAAACAAACACATATTTTTCTCATCACTTTTAACCAAAATGATTATTTCTGTTGCCCCTATTGTTTCTAATAAGGCAGATGTTTAGATGTTGAAGAAAATTGCCTACTCTAAGTTTGGAGCATTGTTGAAAGAGATTATAGCTAATTATATGATATGAAAGAGCCCAGACTCAAAGGGCAGGACAGTGCAGTCAAAAGACATAGGTTACATGTCTATTTGTATCAAGCTATATATCATATATTATATAGAGTTTATTTTTACTCCTACTCTTGACCTAGAAACCTATATTATCACAAAGATAATTACATATGGTGGGTTGTATTGTTTTGTACTGTGTTTAACAACAATTATCACTATCCAAAACAAAAACACCTCCCCCTCCAAAAAAACAAAAAAAAAAAAAACAATGCACCAACCAAACAAAAACATATCCTTAAAAGTAACTATAGTATGCAAAATGGTTGACTTTAATAATAATGTGAAAACCTTTAATTCAAAATCATGTAAAATATAACTGCAACGTCTGATGCAGAAATAATAAAATGGAAATTATTTTGGTGTCTTTTTTTTATTATTATTATTTTTTTGCTTAACACCATTGCACATTGGAGAGGAAAATAACCTCTCTGCTATTACTCCTCTGGCTGAGGTCCACGACAAGAATTTAGAAGGATTCAAATAAGTACAAAAAAAAAAAAAAAAAGGGGGATTAGAGAGGCTTTTAGCACCTGGCCTAGGAGAATTCCCAGATTGTTACAGTAGCTGAGACACATGCTCTAATAAAAAGTACTGATATTTTATTATAGCTACATACACAAACTCATGAAGTAGTCTAACAAAAACAATCAAAATAAGAGAAAATTACTGGGTCGATAATGAATGATACCGCCACTACAATATCAGTACAAAACCAGAATTAATACATTGGGGAAGTTTCTTAAAAAAACAATAACAGGTAGTTAGACGTAAATTATTTATCATTTTAATTCATACTAATATTCAGGAGGTATAAATCCCTCACTTTTCTCGTTTTTTAGTGAGGTTTGCTAGCCCTGTGTTAGCACTGATGGTTGGTGGCTCTGGTTTGTTTATTAGCGATATGAATCTGATTCGCATGGAGTCGACTTATTTGACTCATTATTATTATATGCTTAATGCCATAATTGGCTCGATAAACCTTGTTCATTCCATTTTAAATTTAAAAAAAATTAAGCCAATGGGTCAAATCCAGAGTCAAGCGTCACTAGTAGGAGTCAGCTCTTATTTATATCAGTGATGTCTGCTGCTCGTTGATAGACCTCTAGTGGTGAGTCTGTGATATGATATATTTGGTTCTACCTGCACTTCTCAAAGTTTACTCTACATGTCTTGCATTTCAGCAAGCAAGTGGTTAGAAGCGATATAAATACAATTTTAACTGAAGAACTGTAAAAACACAGATTTATCCTCCAAAATGTTGATGCATATTACTTATTTATTTTTATAATAATTATTATTTTTAAACATTGATT
The DNA here is from genome assembly GCF_029633855.1 of Hoplias malabaricus. Lineage (NCBI taxonomy): Eukaryota > Metazoa > Chordata > Actinopteri > Characiformes > Erythrinidae > Hoplias > Hoplias malabaricus. Next base: position 13,093,209 of record NC_089814.1, on the reverse strand, counting down.
TATCTAATGATTCCAGGTAGGCTCTGAACCCTTCACAAACATGCGACATTTGTGGAGGTTACAGATGAATGAATTAGTACTGCTTTTGTTGAAGTTGAAGTAATTAGAAAGAATTACAATTTCAATTTATACTAGAATTATTATTAAAGATGAAAAAGTCAACATTCCACATTGGAATAAAACAAGTACAATAGCTGTTCTCAGCAGCAATAAATCAATTTTCACAAGCTGTCAGAGGTCAATTGAACTACTTGACAGATTTGCTTTTTCTGTGTAAAGCTGTTTATGGAGCAGAAAAACAAAAATGAACCCGTCATTCATCTCTCTGTCACAATGCTTGTTTTACTTTGCAATCCATTGTGAAGTATTTGGAGGCCAACATGCTCTTGGAACGTGAAAGGTTTAACATTGAGCTGCCACTTCCATCTAGTGGTCACACAGTAAACCTGCACCGTTTCTAAGTGCAATGCTGACACTGCTAATACTCATATAGAATAGTATATTAAATACTATATGGACAAAATTTTATGACCACTGCTCTTTAATTTTTTCCCCTGAAAGCTAATGCCATTAATGGGGAATTTGCCACTCTTTACTGCAGTAGAAACCCCTACTCTACCGGGGTGGCTTTAAAGATGACGTGGAATTCTGTTCAGCTACTTCACAGAACTCAATTTCATTTCATACTTTTCAGACCTTCACAGGGCACACGCGCACACATCACATCAACGTAACAATGTGTGTTTTTGGCCCGTGGGAGGAAACCGGAGCACTCGGAGGAAACCCATGCAGACACAGGGAGAACTCTAACACAGTCATAACCTTTAAAATGACCATTCCTAGACAAATGTAATAGAATATAAACTAATGGAGTTAGTTATCATTAAATGGATTTTCAATGACCACATCTTAAGACTTTCCTGTAATTAAGCCAAAATGTTCTTTATAATGTGTGTAACAGTCTGGACTATAATCAGGTGGATAGGAATGACCAAGCACTGAGGACTTCAGTGAAAATACACATTTGGTCGAATGAGAATGGGGTGAATACATTTTAACATAATGGTTTGTCTTGTTCACTGCTAGAAAGGGCTAATCTACCGTTTAATGAATCACTGGACACTTTCTGGAGAGGAAAATCGTTTTGATTATCAAACAATAAAGGGGCAGCCATTTTATCCAATGATTCTTTTTCGCATTATGGAACAGCCATTATACTGACATCTAGTGGCTTCGTTTTGCACTGTTGTTGATAGGTGTGTTTCTCTTTAGCGTTTAACTTGACCATCTAGTGGTGTCTTAGTCAATAGTGTTGGACTCTCATCATAATTCTATTGTTGAGAATGTATTCTCTGAACTCGATTATGGGGCACATTTGTAAATCACTCTGGATCAGAGCATCTACTAAATCCCATAAATGTAAATGTAATTGTAAACATAACTGTCACCATATGGGGTACAGCGTCCCTGGAGCATAATCTAATTCATTCTGTGACTATAAAGTGATTTAATACTTAATCTTATGTGAGAGGCACTTTACAGGGGGAAATGGAAGTATAACAAAAAAGTAACTCATGAATGATTTTTTTGCTGCTTTCTAGTAGACAAACTACAGAATACACCTTTTATAGATCTGCAATAAGACATGGTAAATGATAAAACACATTTCTGGTAAATGATCTGTAGAGAATTTGGCTTGGCAATAAACAACACTGCTTCTTTTGAACTCTGTAATAATCTTCATTCTTGGCTAGGTCCCAGACCCAGAAGCCGACAGATCTGACAGCAACAGTGGGCACGGAACTCTAAGAAGAGAGGGCCACACATGAAAACCAACAGAAAGAATGCCACACAGAGAAGATTGAAGTGGGTAAAAAAAAATGCATTTTTGTGGTCTGGACTCTGAGCCTCAGTGTTTTAGTAGTACAGTCTGGGCATGAGCACATACCTCAGAGCTCTTCCAGAGTACAGAACATTTATTTAATGAAGATATCAGTGTTTACTTAAAATTAGAATGAGATACTTAACCTCTAAGACATATGGGAGATTATTTATCACAATGTGATGGTTCATGTTCATTTAATTATAGCATTGTCATGATGACATGACAAGAACGTGGTCTTTCAGCAGCAAAACTACTAATCACCACTGTGTTACAATCATGGCTGTCAGAACAAATATATGAAGTTGTGGTTATTGCACATTTGGCTGCTCCTACAAGAGGTTACTACCCACCAACTGGCCAAGGATCTGCGCAGCGTACTTGGCAGAGGTTTCACAATGAATGCTCTTCTTGACAAAATCTTCCCATCGGCACCAGGAGCGCACAAGTCTGACTGTATTGACTGGGTAACAGACCAGAGAACAAACCAAACCCCCCATTGCCCTGGCACCGGTGGACGATTCTCAGTATATATATATATTTCATTCATATATCATTTCTTAGGAAAGTCCAGTCTCAGCTTGTATAGTACATTATGAAGTGCCTTTCCATCAAGACAGGCAGCACCATGCCAAGATTTTCTTTAATAATAAATGATTTAAATTGCAATAAAAGCCTATAGCTATTTTCAATACATTGCAAGTAACATGTCTTTGCAAGCTCCAAGGTAACCACTAGAATCCATAATTTTGTCATTATGGGCCTGGATTATTATTAATAGACTTCAATTGGCTTAAAGTATGTGGACACCTACTCATATAGCATTTATTTTCTGGAATAAACTATATCAATATGTACTTTGCCCCCCTTTGCTGCATTAATAGTTTCTAGTCTTCTAAGAAGGCTTTATGTTGAAACATTTCTGTAAAGATTTATTTGCATTCAGTCACTCGAGCATTAATCAGGTCGGGTACCAATGTTGGATGTTTAGTTTTAGATCACAAATGCTACACAAAGCCAGCTTTACTGTTATTTATTCTGAACATTTCTTCTGTGGTATGTTCATTCATTTTCATTATCTGTAAGCGCTTATCCAGTTCAGAGTCGCGGTGGGTCCAGAGCCTACCTGGAATCATTGGGTGCATGGTGGGAATAAACCCTGGAGGGGGCGCCAGTCCTTCACAGGGGAACACAGACACACACATTTTCTTCTCTTTTATGTGAGAAATATTGTTGAAATATTGTAAATATTGTTACTCCACAACACTGCTACATTTAACACAGAAAAACAGCAGATGGTAGTGCAAAAGGATGATAGATACAATAAACACAGACACTACACTATACAGCTTTAGTACTAAAGCATATACACAACAAACAATATCTATATTAAACTGGAAAGGCAAGAAGCAGCGGACCAGTTGTCAGTCTCCATCAGGGGTCACGCTTGTGTATTTATCACTTCTTAGCAACACAGAAAAGTGTTAATAAATGTGGCTCTGCTTATTACGTGAGTACAGTGTCTCTTTTTATTGCCTCTGATGGACGTGTGATATAAAAGATGAGGTGAGAGATTAGGGCTATTTTATTTTGGAGTGTGAGTCCATCAGGCAGAGGGTTCATAGGTCTCATTGCCTACGGGGCGAAAAAAAACTGTTTATGAGTCTGCAGGACTTTGTCCTAGATGTTCTGTAGATTTTCTCCAGATAGGTGAATTTTGAACAGTCCATGTGAGAAATGAGAGGAAGCCTTCCTGATGCTGCAGGTCATCCTTTTACACCGTTTATGGCATGAAAACATGACCTGGTAATGTGCCGGACAGTCTTCACTACCTAAGGCGAATCACAGTCTGAGAATAATCAGTTTTTAGACAGTAATGCTGCAGTTCTGTGTGCCCTCTGTGATGTGTATTCATGCCTGTCCTTGTACATAAAAAGCTGGAACTGGATTGAGCTTGATATGTACTTACAATAAATGTATTTCAATGTAATTTGTGTAATAGGTGTAATTCAGTTCGTAACGGAAAGTATTAAATACATATATACCCACATTTATCACATCTTCTACATTTATTTAATATACTATGAATGTTTTCATAGCCTTTTATGTATGTGGTATTTGTATACAGTTTTAAAGAAATATCAGTTGGTAAATCCTTTAGAATGTGTTTTACACATTCTCTACAAATGCACATCTCATTAACAAAAATGTCATGTTTTTAGGAAACCAACTGTGGGCATCTGTGTCATCACTAAGAAAAACGGTGGCACGTTTATTTGAACTCAATTTTCACAGTTCACAGATAATGAAGTTTAATGGAAGCCCATGAGCAACACTTAGCGTAAGACTAAGTCACATCAGCTTCCTACACAGAATATTAGACATTTTGCATAAATAAAGAGAATGCTAGTTTGTGCAGTTCCAGAGAAATGAAAGCCTTCTGTCTGTAAACTGAAGCTACACTGAGGCAGTGTGGGTAAATAAACTTTGATGTGCTTAGCCTGATGAGTTCACTCTGTCATCTGTGACATCACCGAGGTCATCATGACTAACGAGTGAGAGAAAAGGCCTGCGGCAGTGCTGGTCTTGATTAGAGCTGTTTAGATGATAGCAACTGTGAACTTTTCCAGAAGCTGTGAACCTGCTCAGAATAACGGCAGTGCATTTTACACCCAGAGGTGTTTGAAAACCAAAGAGTCTGACAGAAATATTAAATTCTGTCAACACCCTCTAAAAAAGTTTGACCTGTATCTGCGAGTTACCATTTTCCTAATAACTAAAACTAAGGCCTCAGGAACATTTGGATTGATTGAAGGTAAAGCATTTTATCTTAGTAGCAGGTAACACCACTGATGTCCAGCAAATTAGGGTTTGATTCCCCTTTTAAGCAGGAATACATCACTTCAAGACTACGAACACTGCCCTAGCCTTCCCCTGCAGAATGATTAATATCGTAAATATCTCCCAATAAAAGTATCTGCCAAGTGCCATATTGTTAACATAATCCATATTCATAATCAGAGGTGGGTGGGATAGCCTCAGTCCATACTTAGGTGCTTGTTGGAATAAACCTCTTTTGATGTTTGTGTAGGTTTATGACAGATGTCAAGAAAGGCCCTAAGAATGATGAGCTCTAGTGTTTGTTTCCTGGACAAAAAAAAAAAAAAAACCCTCAAATTTAAAATGACCATCTCAAGAATACTTAAGAAAGTATGAAATTGAAATACTGAGTTCTATGGGACCCCACTGCTGATAGAATGATGCATATGATCCAAAAGTCACCATGGTCAATACCAGGCATCATCCAGAGGGGCATAGCCCAGTATTGGACTGCTTTTTCTGGAATGATGGAGCTCAATTAAAGAAACTAAATGCATATTGCTACTGTCCCAAAAAAAACATGTATCTAAAAATATTAACTTTACAGGAGAGGTCAATGTTTAAAGATCGCATATCAAAGTTTTCGAGCATTTCTATTGGTTCATTCATCATGAGATTTTCACACAATGTGAAGGCATTTTTGTTTGTTCAAATAATACACAAAATGGAGGTGAACGTTTTTCTCTGATATTGCAATAGGTAACTAAATATTAATGGTAACATTTGTTTCCTCTTTAATAAACCTGAAATATAAGAATTAAATTTCAAAAATACTGTGACGTCCACTAATGTCCCCAGCACAACTAATAGCAATGTAAGGTTTGGTGACATTCAAAATGGCTCTCAACATGCCTTGCAGCCCCCAGTAAGGGACGTTGTCATGTTATGTGTTGCTGCTGTAGTAGTGTCTAACTCTAATTTTGTATAGACTTGTCAGGTGTAGTTGTTCTGTGTGTAAAGACAGTGCTTGTTGTGTGATGCAGTTATCCACTGTCCTTAAGTGTCTCACCCTGTGGTGTCTCTCCCCATGTCCACCCCTGACATTCTTTATAAGGCCTGGAATAATTGCTTGTTTCATACAGTGTGCTATGATGTCCTCACCTGTTTTGCTGAAAACTCCACAATACTCAATAATTCTGAAGTCCACTGATAGTAGATGTACTTCTCTCTGTGTAAATAGTTGGGACTCCCCTCTGGTCTTTTACAAAAGAAAAAAAAAAAGAATAAAATAGTTCTCATCATTAATTACATGAACGGTGTTAACCCTGATTTCCTCTACTCTTCTGATTCTGTTATTCACACCATGACTTCTGCCTCAGGATCCACCACAAGCAAACAATAAAAATGTATTGTCCTTAGATTAGCAGCATTTTGTTGTGTTAATCTGTTATGCTACTCTAGGCAGCATAATGCCATCAGTGATGAATGGCTGCAAAACAAATGTAAACTTGTTGCATATTTTATTCTCAGATGAATGATATGCTGATGGCTCATTATTATAATACAGGCCTTCATCTGCACTGAGGAATGTTCCCAAACACTGATATTTACACAGCTGCAGGGGGTCATAAATTATCTTCACATCCGCACCCATACACAAACATAGCAAAATGCAGTTTAAGACTTAAAATATTAAAAAGGCTGGAATGAATTTGGCAGGATTAATGTATATTACATCAATGCATCTATTACATCTGAGTCAGATTTCACAAACTGATTAATCTTCCCATCACCATACAGCAACCTGTGTGATAATAATGATAATGTATTTAAAGAGAGTCTGTCTCTTCTTTGGGCAGCACAGTGGTGATGCAGATTGTGTCACTGCCATACAGCCAGGGTCCTGGGATCCTGGGTTTGATTCCTGCCTTGGATCTGTGAGGAGTTTGATGTGTTCTCCTTGTGTCTATTGGACTTCCTCTCTCAATCCAAAAACACATGCTGGTAGGTGGAAATGTAGGTGTGCAAAATTGTCCACAGATGTGAGTGTGAGACAGAGTGAGTGAGTGATGCCCTGCGACGGACTGGTGCCTGGTCCAGGTTGTGCTCCTGCCTTGTGGCGAATGGTATTGAGTGTTATTATAACTCTCCTTACTGCAATTATAACAGTTAGGATTTGATGGCACTTTGGCCCTGGATGTCTAAAGCTACACAAGATCATTCTAAACATACAGCATTGTGCTCAAAACACACTCCAAAGAACATTTTGTGATATATAAGGAAGCATTATTAAAGGGAATATCGATGATTCTGGGCAAGTGCTGTTCTCTCATTTGCTTGTGTTGTGAAGCTCAGCATCTTGAAATGAAACGATATGTTAGAGGGAAAATGTGTTTTGTACATGGCTCAAGTTGAATGTGGTTAAAGTTTTTATTCACTGTTTAAATTACCACAGAAACACAGAGTAATTTTGGGGGTGGCACAGTGGCACAGCAGGTAGTGTCGCTGTCACACAGCTCCAGGGACCACTCCAGGTGACTGTCTGTGAGGAGTTTGGTGTGTTCTCCCAGTGTCCGTGTAGGTTTCCTCCAGGTGCTCCGGTTTCCTCCCACAGTCCAAAAACACATATTGGTAGGTGTATTGGCAACTCAAAAGTGCCCATAGGAGTGAGGGAATGTGAGAGTTTGTGTTGCTCTGTGAAGGACTGGTGCCCCCTCCAGGGTGTGTTCCTCTCTTGTGCCCAGTGATTCTGGGTAGGCTCTGGACCCACCGTGATCCTGAACTGAATAAGCGCTTACAGACAATGAATGAATGAGTTATTTCAATTTGCAGCACTTTCGTTCTGTCTTTCCTTTAGTACTCTGCTGAATTTGACCTCAGTTTCACCTTAAGTGATCTGATATAGCAAAAAAAAGTCAGTATTGCCTACGTATGGAGCAGGAACACAGCGATATCCTCATCTTTTTTCATGCTTTTCAATGTTTGGAGGTCTGTCTAAACAAATCCAGCGGAGAGATAAAGCCTAGCATATCGGACCAATATCATTTTTTTTTTTTAAACCGTTAACCAACACTTGGGCTTTGTCAACACATTAGATCAGATTCTAGTGCGCAAACCGACTGCAGAGCAGCAAATGGATGAATTTTATAACGCGTTTTTTTGAGTGCAATTTTGAACATTGCATTTAAATTCATTAAGTGGTTCTAGAATCATAAGTGATTTCCATCACTTCCACTGTATGTCGCTTAGTAACAAAGAAACTCGCAATGCATTTTTGTTCACATTCAGCTCATGTAGTGAGCTACAATATTTACTATAAATTATGAATGCACTGGGGGAGAATGTAGTGTTCCCAGAATCATCTTATCCTAAAATGTTAAAAATTTTGGAATGTTCTTCCTCATTCACACAGTTGTAGAATGCTCCCTCTCTTCCCTCTGAGAGCTGACGACTTTGATTTATCATTTCTTACTAAAACACTAAGTTAATATAATTAGAATGTCTGTGTGGTTGGTTTAGTCCGTGTTATCATTGGAGACGCTCTTAATCTCTGAATGATTACAGAGAAGATCAAGAGCTGTGTGAATGGCTGCTTCTTTGCACTAAACTTTAGTTTCTGGACAAAGCTGAGTATCTGTTGAGGTTTTGTGGTAAAGCCACTGCTTTCTAGTGCTACCATATGTGCTTTAGAGGAAACCTGAATAGCAGTGTTTCTAAAATAACTGGGCATTATCTCCCAGCGGTACAATCCCCGTACATCATATATATCAAGAAAACAGCTTCAAAAAAAGACCTCTGACCTCTCTCACCCAGCCCTCCTCATATATCAACGTCTTCCCTCTGGCAAAGCAAATGCTTCAGGAACAGCTCCTTCCCTTCTTCCATCAGAAAACTCAAAAATACCCACTTTCCTGCAGTAACAGCCTCCACTTTACACTACATTTTAGCAACATTTCTTTGAGGATTTGATGGCATATAGTCACACGGACATAAGTGGAGTCAGACCCTAATGTTGGGTGACTGGATGTGGATCATTAACATCACTCCAACTTTATAATGTATATAATATAAAAGGGAGTTCCATTGCGCTCTTGATGATACTTCGCACTGGTGACAATTTAACTGCAGTGTCATTTTAATGCATGGTTTTGGAGGTTATACTAGCAGTCCCTGTACACAATGAGTATGCTTTAAGGTAGCTGATTCACAAATAAAAAGGGGCTTCTAGAAACATTCAGACATATAGTGTAGATCATATTACTCATAGCAGAATTGAAATATCATCAGTGCAGCTGTGTGGCAATGACACATCAAGGAAAGTATATAAAAAAAAAAGAGCAACACACTGCATTAGATAAAAAGGACTGATGGGAAGCCTGTAAATTATATTATGTGGAACCTGTCATCAGCTTCTATTTACCACTTTCAAATGGCAAATATTTACTGATAAATAGAATCATTGCCATCATCCTGAGAGTACACTGATGAGCAGATACAGAACAGATTCTACAACTGAGCAGAAGAGTAAATGACTTGATGTAATATTATATGAATATGATAAAAGTGAATGCTTGTTATATCTCTTAAACCTCCTCTAAAATAGTTACCAAAATATTAACATTAGTGTCATTAGATTCAATTTTGTTCTCTGTACAACAACTCAGTTACACTTATGCTTAGGATGAAGAGCGTGATGGAGAGGGAGAAATCCATGTTCAAGAGGACAGTGAATAAAACTGCCAAATAAAAAATGAGAAGCACGTCCACCATTAAAAATGAAGATTATCACACAATTCAAACACAATTCCAAGTGTCTTGCTTTCATCAAATATTCTTTCCAGCATTATGTCTTTTTCTCTTTAGGCACTGTTCCAAAATAATAGTTTACTTTTATTCCCCTTTTAGCTGAAGACTGCAACAACTATAATGACACTCTAGCATAAGATTGAGAGCAGTTTTCTGACCTTCCCTGAGCTCTACTTATTTCATCAGGCTTCAGGATGAAATATCCTCTGACTTGTTGGATTTACACAGAACAGATGAAGTGTGTTGGGCTTTGACTTTAGCAGCCAATTGCTTTGGCCTCAATATTTCTCTCCATGCCACGTGCGGCTCTGTGAAAGAGGTGAAGCATGAGCTCTTACTGACTGCTGGGCCCTGTAGATGTAAGGAAAGAAGAAAAAAGGGGCCCTATGATAAATAAACAAGAGATTTGGACACATGTGGGTGGCTGAGTGAGTGGGAGGCAAATACATTAAAATACATAAAGTCAAAAGAGACATGGAGTGTTGGGCTAAGTGACAGGGTGTTTGGCAGGTCCTAAAGCCCCCGATTCAGAGGCTTTTCCTCTTTAACGTCTGACTGCTGCTGGAGGCTAGCGGGTCTTTCAGCCAAATGAAGAAGAGAGGAATGGCAGAAAGCACATTCCACAGGTCAGCAGTAAAAGCACATGGTTTTCAATGAAGCTTGAGCTGAGCTAAAAAAGACAGGACCACATGCTGTGAGGCCGGTTCTTTTTAAATTTATGGCATTTGGCAGATACTCCCCCTTACAGTTTTATTCATGTCACATGAAGTAAGCAAGCAGAGCATTAGGAGTCTTGCCCAAGAAATCTTGTTTAGTGTGGTGTGGTCCTGTCCAAGCTGGGAAATGAACTGTAGTTTGCCATGTGGAGGACACTCAGTGTTGTCCACTATACCATTCCAACAGCTGTAAAAGTTATCTCCAATCTCAGAATAACTGTCAGTGTGAAGGTTACTATTTGATTTATGTTGATTTGATTTTTAATGTGCTGTAACCGTTTACCCAGTTCATGGTCACAGCGGATCTAGAGCCTACCCAGAATCACTGGGCGCAAAGTGGGAGCACACCCTGAGGGAGCATCAAGTCCTTCGCAAGGTGACACACACACTCACACCTATGGATAATTTGAGTCTCCAATTCACCTACCAACGTTTGTTTTTGGACAGTGAGAAGAAAACTGGAGCACCCAGAGGAAACTTACACAGATGTGGAAGAACACACCAGACTCCTCACAGACAGTGACCCAGAGCAGGCTTGAACCCACAACCCCAGGACCCTGGATTTATGAACTGATCAGCAACAATCTATCCTTAACAACTACAGTTACTCATTGAGCCGAGCCCATGAGTACCCAAACCACCCACTGTAACACTAGCTCTTCACAGGGGTCATCAGGTAGGCACCTACTCTCGTTGGTGTTTCAGTGAATTAACCCCACAACACCTTCAGAAGGCTCAACAGTGAAGTCTGGCATCCCAGACCCAGCCCCCTCCAAGCCAGCTTTACAGTCCTACCTTACCCTTTTCAACACCAATACAACACGAACACAACACTTATTTGTTATATATTTAGTTATGTGATTAATGCACAAATATTCACTGTTCCATCTGGGAGAGAATGTAGTGAAAACAATTGGTTGTTAGACCTATTGTTTTACCTATAATTGTACATTTGTTGGTACACTCTTTGCACCATTAGTGAACAGAAATGTACCTTTAACACATGCAAATGAAAGGGGTCTGACTCAGCAATACAACCTGAACAGAAGTACAAAACCACTAGGCTACATGTTGTGGCATCAACAGCTACAAAGAAACACTCACAAAACAGAACTAAAGCAACACTAGGTGGTAGTTGTACCTTAAAATTACAGCTCCAAAGTAACTGTGAATATATAGTGGCCTGTAATAGGGAGACTAGAACCTCTTTTGAAACTGCACTATGTATATTTTGGAGGAAGGTAAGAATCCACAACCTCTTCCCCTTTGATTTCAGGGCATTACTTTAAAAATTAATTACACTCTGTGATTGCACAAAAATACAGGAGCAAAAATACAAATTCTTATGTAGGGTGGCTTTAAATGAAACACGAGAAATTAATCATTAACTATATTTGAACAGCTGATTTGCATCTGAGTAACTAGATGTCAAAGTGTTATGATTGAAAATAGCCAAGAAAGTGCAAATCCAGTGAAACAGTACTCATACACTTGAGGAAATATAAAACGTTGTTCTCTCCTCTGGTGGTGTGTAATGGCACTGGTTTTTGAAGGTCAAGAATTAGAGTCCCCAGAATCAGAAAGAGTAAGAGCTGACTCTAAATAGCTTGCAGTAAAAGACACACTGCAAATGTTGCCCAGAAATCAGCACTAATTTCTAATACTCATACTTTATCATTCAATTAAAGACATTATCTTTATTTAATCTGATAATAGGAGGGGGTGGGGGGTCATGGAGACACCTCATGTGTGTGCTCAGAGTAGCTTTTAATCTGGGATTTAGTTAATATGCGGCTGTGCTGCTCAAGGTCAACAGCAAGTCAGATGTTGATGGCTGTGGAAATTGAAAAGCAAATATAGCATTCATTATTCATTGGGCTTTAGTGGGCAAGGCAGAGAGAATAGACAAAGTTAAAACTGCTGCAACCCGCACACCCACTGCTGAACCTTTGAGCTTGGCTTAATCTGCTACAACACAGGACAAGAAAGTAATGACTCTCTGGATCCACCCACTGTATTTTCTGAAAGTTATAAAAGAGCAGAACACCTACGGCAGGCTTTGGGGCTCTTCCAGAGATATAATGCCGGAGGAAAATGAACTTCAAATGGACACAGTTCTGTCCAAGAATAACTTAAGTGCCACTCTATAAGCCACATACCTTAAACACCTTGCTCAGAGTTCTTATGGTTGAAAAGTGTATGCCTTTAGAACACAAGGCCAAACCCACCCCCTTCTACACTCACTTTCCGAGGTCAGCACCAGTTAACTGGGCTCATTAAGGCCCAGGTAATGAAAAGAAGCAGTGGATTATTTCTGGCTCAGTGAGAGAGTGAGAGAAACAGAGAAAGGGGGTGGGGGTGGGGGGGTCAAACAGCCAAGTCTGACTCATTTAAAGGGAAGATGAACTGCACAAACCACAGAGAAATAACAGTGACTGATGTTGTATCAAACCAGCATGTAATCTACCCGTGTGAGGAGTTCTACAGCAGCAAACTCTCAGAGAGTTTGATTTACTTTGACACTGGATGCAAAGCCACTACAGAGAATTTGTCCCTTGTTAGAAGACACATTTTGTTGATTTTCAAAGTGAAAATGTGTTAAATAATCTTCCACAGTGATCAAACTTAAATTTGACAATTATATGATAAATTTATCATATTGGAACAAACTAAAACAACAAATAAAATATTTACATTTCTTCAAATAAATCTTACATGTAGCAAAAAAGTAGTGTGCATTAAATTGTGCAGGAATAAGTCTGGACTTGAGTGCGCAAACGTTTGCTCCAGACAGTGTAACTCAGACATAAAAGTTGCCAATACCAGACGTGACTATTGAACACATACCGGACACGTGGTCTGTTCTGCCGTGTTCTTTAACTCATGTACTTGCTTTAATGAAAATCAATTTGTAGCTGAGGCTGGAAAAAGGATTCTAGACACTTTAGCTGCGATACATAATACATAAGCATTAACCAGGCAATGACAGGCCTAATAACAGACTGCTTTAATTATTTAACACATTTATCATTTCTTGAAACATTTAAGGTACCCTGTTTTACAAGAATAGAGAAGTGAAAATCTGGATAGTTTCTATTCATACTTTCAAATCTACACTACCGTGCTAATGTCAGAGGCCATTCATCCATCTTCTGTAACCTCTTCATCCTGTTTAGGGAGTCACAGTGGGCCTGCTTCCTACATGGAATCTTTGGAAAACACACTGGACAGAGCTCCAGTCCATCACAGAGCATCACACACTCACACAGCTACAGGTAATTTTACACAGCCTGTCAGACCAACCCGATTTTAAGAAAACATACAAGACTCACCCCCCCCACCACCACCACCCCAAGTACTGAATGGGAATTCCGAGCCAAGCATTCCCACAGAGCATGGGCTTAAGGTTTTTCCCCTTGGTTTTATGTCAGAGATGAGGAATGGATATTGAGCATTGGGAATATTCCGACTATTATTACTGTCCACCACAGTAAAGGTTGAACACAAACGAAAACGGCCTGGCATTTTGTCCGATACTTCCTTTTCCAGAATCTTTACCCAGAGAATCGCTGACCTCTTTATTTTGGTCACAAGACTTTCAAAGCCCAGCTTGGACCACAGAAGGGTCAGGCATGGGTTACAGATCTTGCCACTGAAGTCCCCCTCCCTTTGAGGTTTAGGATGATGAACTAGGTGAAGAGAGAAAGGCAGGAGAGCAAGCCGAAGGCCGAGGTTGGAGGTCTTTGGTGGGTGCCGGCCTTCATCCTCTGGTGGCGTCTCTCTCTCTGTGATGGCGTCACAGAGACAGACTGAAGATGGAAGATGATGAACGAGGGTTATCCCAGTCAAACCAGGCCTGGGTTTCTAGTCTAGTGGACCCAGCAGCTTGGAGCCATCAGGTCAGGCACCCCACCCTTCTGCCCGCTTGAGGAACCCGATACCCTCAGGTCTTATTGATCCTTCCAACGAAGGACAAAAGTGCTGCTTAATTTCATTATACGTCGCCACCAATGAGTGAGCATTTGAAGGTGAACTGAGAGAACTCAAGGCCAGTGGATATGATTGTTAAGCTGGAAAGCACATTTCCATGAAACCCAAGCCTCCTGAGCAAGTGAGTGAGTGAGTGAGTGGCTGGTCAGAAATCTCCTCAGCGTCATGTTTTAAAGGCTACCCATAAACCTTTAAACACAAGGGTGCAATTTTGTTAAGTTCTCGGAGTAGCTCTCAAATAAAAGTAACCATTCTCCATTTAACAGTCCAAATCCCCTGTCATTGATTCTCAACTGCCTAAAAAAAATGCAGTGAGAGTTTCATATGGACTGTTTAAAAGGAGATTTCCTGAAATTCCTTCCCTCGTCCAGCATTAGGGCTGTCCCCAGGCATCAGCCCTCCAGAGCATACCAGACATTCACCTATCAAATGTCGTTCATTTCTCTTCAAACTGCTTCTACTTGGTCATTTCAGACCATTTTATCCTCCTGTATTATGTCTAAGCCTTAACTGGAAACATGTCTGAGTGTGAGTAGGAGCAGATCTGAACGGAGATGCTGTTATTCTTTCTGATTCCTCTCCAGCATGTACCTGAAATTTTTCCTTCCATTCTGGACCAATAGTGACACACACACACACACAAAATTATCTCCCTGACCAAGACAGAAATATGGCTTTAGTGAAATCCCACAGTCAGGCCCTCCCTGTGCCCATCACACAAAGCATGGTTTGCATTAATCCACGGCGGGAAGCAGGGTTATGAATGCAGCAAGAGGAACATGATAAGAGTCACAGAGCCGTTTGGAGACCCAGGTAATCATCTCAGGCATGTCAGAAATGAGCCTGTGAATCAATGGAGACAAAATTAAGGACATCCATAATCCACATTTCCCACGCCGATAAAGCAACAGCAAGAGGGAAGGTTATCTTCCATGTGGAGACGTCCAGCGGAGAACAATATTGTATGCAATAGGTTACTGGCCACTTGAGAAGTAAACAAAATCCAGACATAACCAGTTCAAGAGGCGTCTAAGATATCGAAGATGGGTCTTTTTTTCTTTTCTTTACCATAGTAGTTCTGTCCTTAGTATGCTAGGTTCTAGCCATGTGCACGCCTCTCTCACGACAAGATTAGTTTTTAACCATTCCTATATTACTTCATAATTTTGTTACTCTTAAGAAAACCTGATATATCTGAAACAGAAAGCTATTACACCAGATTATTTTGGAGCTCTGTAAATGGATTTTCCTAGGTCTATGCAAAGGAGCTGAAATCTGATCACGGAGATAATTGATAAGTAATCATTGTCCTTCACTGTTCTGAGAAGGAGAAAAGTTAGATATAGCGAGACAAAAATCGCTGCTTTTTCCAAAGAGCAGTTTACTGAGGAAGTCTCTGCTGGTCCACGTCAGCTGTAAAAGTATAAACCTAAACATTCCATTCTCCTGGATTACATTAAAGACATCCTTATATATATTTTAAATACATGTCAAATCGGTCTGAAGCAGATTCATTTTGACTAAGCAACAACAATCTGTCATTACACCAATATTACAAATATAATATATGGATTATCTTTTATCTTTATCTTATTATTTTCTTTTTTTAAATATGTGGAATATGTCACAATCACATATTTAAATAATGTCCAGGCCTAGCTCTAATGAAATTATCCAGATGTAAAAACACTCCATGAAAAACAAAGACCAAAACAGAGTGAAAATATGACAGCGACAATAAGCATCATTCTGTCCTAATACATAACCAACCAGCTTCAACACAAAAACTAGCACAGAATAAATATCAAACAGCTGTGTAACTGTGATAAATATCAGCTATGATCATACATCTATCCCTGCTGGTCTAGTGGCTAGGATTCTGTGACCTCACCACTGCAGCTTCGGTTTGAATGTGTCCATCGCAGGGGAATGTGCCGTTTCATGGGTGTCACTGTGGGACTAGTGTTACTGCCTCACAGCTCCAGGGGCCTGGGGTCTTGGGTTTGATCCTTGCCTTGGATCATGGTCTGAGGAGTTTGATGTGTCCTCCCTGTGTCTGTGTGGGTTTTCCCCAGGTGCTCTGGTTTCCTGTTAGTTTCCAAAAACACATGCTGGTAGGTGAAATTATCCATAGGTTTGACTGTGTGATGCCCTGTGTGTTCCTGTCTCGCACATAACGATTCTGGGTGGTCCCTGAACCCACTGCTGTCTTGATCAGAATGAAACAAATATAGGAGAATAAATGAACTTTGGTCATGTGGCTCAAAGTCCAAGAGGAATAAAATCACAGCATGAACCGTATGCGAGAGCTCTGCATTCTCTAGATTCTCTGTAGATTTACAGCCAACATCAGTGATTTCACAGCTTTAGATCTCACTCAAACATCATAGTGATTAAATATCTAACACTTATCAGACCAATGCGAGTAAATGGGGAATGGTAGAACTGATGTATTGTGTTTTTATACAAGAGGAAGGTCAGGGGGAATGCTATAATCAAGCGAGCGTGGACATATCTGGGATAGCTATATTGTGGTTGGCATGGGAAAGCTGGCTTTCACAGAGCTTTAGATTATATTTAGAAAACAGCACAGTGGCGATGGAATGATAAATGGACCAGAGTGAAATGTAGTTTTATTGGACAGGAAATCACAGAAGAAAGGCTCAGACATACTCTGCAATTATCCTTGGGGAGAGATCAGTCACTGCTTTCAACACAGGAAATGGTCAAAGCGCGATTTAAGTGTAACATGCACCATTATTAGCATCTACTTAATAACAACAACAACAACACAAAACATTCTCACAACTAACTGACTCAATCTTATGGCGTCAGTACGACTTTATACAAGGAAATGTTAGTCTTTAGCACAGCTGATAGCTGCTAATGTAAAGAAGTAAATGGAGGTAGGACATTCCTTTAGAAACACCAAATCTGCTTCACTGAGTAGTTTATAATGTCAGAAAAATAACGAGGAATGGTTTTAAACGAAGGGGTAACATCCGGAGTGCAACATATACTAACATGGTCAATTAACTTTTCATCGTTTACAATGTTTAAAAAAAAAAAAAAACACAGGAAAGAAAAGATCAGGAAGAAATTAGAAGGCAGTTTAAGTTAACTCAACTTTCAATCACTACAATTAAATTAACTAAAATTAATTTTGATCTCTGAACAATTCTTGGGCCACTTGGGGAGCAAAATAAATTTTGTATCCTACTTTTGAAATTTTATTTACATTCAGTAACAAATACAGTATATTTACACTTTACACTTGCATCTTTTTTGTTTTCTCTGCACAGAGGCAGGTTGTTGGCCTTGTTTCCTCTTTAAGTAAACAAAACATTTTCCATAATCCAACATTATTTAAACGTTAAAGGGTAAAAAACGTTATTATTATTATTTTTTAAAGTATAGTACAAAATATAATGTGATATTTTTTAGTTGACTTCGTTTAAATTTAATGAGTAATTAAATTAAACAAATGCAAAGCATTAACACGTCACAAACAATTTAAAACCCCAGAAACTATTTATCTGCACTGGTGGAATTCATTAATTTTGACAAGAGGTACAAATCTGAATCAATAAAATTCAGAGCAGCACAGACTTGTCATCACAAAGCTGATGAGTGAGAACCAACTCCTGCTGACATAGTTCTTCTTAACCAGCAGAGGGTGGCATTTACAGATCTGCCATTACCCCAGGAGAGCAGACAAAACAAGCACGCTTGCTACTGTGAAAGTGAGCGTGATAACATACGACAAAACCCACTGTGGTTTTTGTTAAAGCCAGTGCTTCTTCATTTAAACACTGGGACTGTGGTGATAAATTAACAAGCACTAGCCGACATCTCTAAAATCTAGGCTGTACAGACTGTTTGGCTCTTTTGACAAAATTCTCATGACTTAAAACTCAAAACATCAGTTTTCAAACTAGACATATCAAAGCATGCGTTGCATATTCTGACCCAGTAATATTCCAGACGTGATTCATTCTGGGCTGGTGTGTAATTAGCAGCTAAACTGGGGTCACGATTTTCCCACCGCTCAAGCTCACAATCATTACAAAAATAACTATAACAAACCCTAACCCTGGTAAAATTGGGATATTTTATCAGATGCTTTGAAACAGTGAATCTGTGATTTGTTCATACTCTCCAAGCTTTAACTGACAAAAGTACAAAGATTTCACTGAACAACTTGACTATATTTTGTAAATGTAAACAAATGTAGAATTTGAGGCCTGCACTAATGGGACAGAAACATTGTGAACAACACTAGCATGTGGTTATTAGTGTGTATCTGGCAAAAATGGGCAAAAAACTTGGAAAACCACAACAAACTATTAAAATGGCCAATTAAACATAAAAGTGATGTATCTCAGTGGTAAACATGCCTCCGTTCCAAGGGGTGTATTGCAGGCCTTAGATTGTAAATTTGTTTCACAATATTTACAAATACAATAAAGTTATTCAGGAAAAAAACACTCTTTAACTCTTTAAAACACTGTATTTCCAAAGAAACTAAACTCTGTATGGTCCAGTACATATGGCCAAAATGTGTGGACACCTGCTGGAACAATTCTGTGAGGACTTGATGGAACTGACCCTTGAAAACATTTGTAAGGTCCTGTGTTGATGTCGGATGATTAGGTATAGATCATAGACACCACTCCAACTCATAGATTCAATCAAATTTGAACACTTTAAAGACACTTACTGTTCTCCACAACACAATGGGGGACTGTACACCACTCTAGCCAACACTGGCACTGGACATCATGAAACCGGGACAGTCAATTGTGTTTAAAGCATTTCTAATCAGGTTTGCAGGCACATCTGAAAATTTGTATCCACAATGGGTGTGCCATAAAGTAGAGTCTACAACCATTTGGACTTGATGTGTATTTCTCTGGTATCTGTCCCTTGTCCCCCACTGTGTGGCAGTGAATAAGGCATGTTGCAGTATGAGCATTAGCCCAATCAAAAAGCAATCAGGACTATTTGGTTAGTAATTATGATGTGTTTGTATGGTGCAGTCCTGAGGGGGGTGCAGGGACTTGGCCTCCGACACTCTGGAGTAAATATGAAAATAAACTGCCTCACAGGAAAGGCCTAATTAGTCTGTCGCACTTACTCTTTTCCATTCATTTCTTTTGGCCCTGACAGTGGCGGTCATGAGCGGTGGAGTTAATCTGTGGCAGGGTCGCGTGAGCCCTGCAGCTCTGGCACAACATCCATCTCTCCGCAGATATTAAGCACTCAATAATACTCCCTCTATCTCCTTCATCTCCTCCATCTCTGCTGATAGAGGAATTTTACAATTCATTAAAATGCCTTCCTTGTTTCCCAGCATCTCCAAATGACAAAAATAATCCGCATTGTTTCCTGCCATCTGTGTTTAATTTTAGTCTGATGAATTGTGCACTGATTGGTCCTGGCCCTGAGTCGGGATGTGTGAATTGGCATCACTGCTAGTCTGATATGGTTTCTATTGAGATGGCGGTCAGTTATATCAAAATTAAAAGGCTCTAAACCTGAGCCAATGCTGTGAAGCATGTGGATGCATTTCTGTAATCAATAAACATTATTATAATTGTAGATGCAGTGAATAATTTTAAAGTAACATCACATCTCATAACAAGAGCACATGTTGAGGTCTGGAATATATTAGATGGCGAGTGGACAGTCGGTTGGGTGAATATCTCAGGGATTCTGACAAGAGCCAATGGCCAGAATATTTGGCCCTAAATGGCAGGACTTGAGGGTACTCAAGTCTCTAATTCATTTATTCAATTTCTGTAACCACTTCATGCTGTTCAGGGTCATGGTGGGTCCGGTGCCAACCTGGATAAGCAAAAACATGCCCTGGACAGGGTGCCAATCCACACACATTCACTCACACACATGGACATACTGCATAGCCGATTCATCATGTGTTTTTGGACTATGGGAAGACACCGGAGCACCCTGAGGAAACCCACACAGGGACAAAATGTCCTTCATTCATGTAAAAGAATAAACTAGATCTCATGGATAACAATATTATGTGCAGGCATTTTCATTAAAAACAGCAATTTACTGTATATAGCATGTCAAGGAGCTACACAATTATGACTAATATCTCACCACACATCTAATGGTGCATATTTACCTAAGGGTGCACTGTATGTGAGTAATGATATTAGGCCTACAGTATCCTGATTAATTTGCAGTAAATGTGTCATAGGACCTGACCATTTGTCTTGTCTTTTATAAATCAATAACAACAGGTGTTGTCACTGCCACACACCTTCGGGGTCCTGGATTCAATCCTTGCCTTGATTCACTTTCTGTGAGGAGTTTGAGGTTTTGTTCTTGTGGGCTTCGTCTGTGGGCTCGAGTTTTCTTCCACCTTGTCCAGGATGTTTTTCTGTACTGTGTAGGATTCTGGGTAGGATCTGGATCTACCACAGCTCTGATCAGGATGACTCGTTTACAGAAACGGATGAATGAATGAATATGAAACAGTTACTCGCTTGTAAGGTTTGGAGGATTTAATCAATCAATTCAAGCCTTTTTTTGTTCCAGAAGCACATTTGGTTGTGGTGTTTTTCTGCCAATTGTTGTTGGCAAGTTTCTGTCTATGTGCAGACTTTATCATATTGAATTCCATATTAAAACAAAAATGTATAAAACACAAAACTTGTATGAGCAGGAGTGTGGTTTCTGAAAACGAATGTGTGCTTATTCTCCATGTGACCATGTGTTCTCAAACTTTTGCATACGGCTGATATATGATGGCTTCCATTGTCCGCCATTCTGAAGAGCTGATGCTTGTAGGGACTTGAGTAAAACTAAGTGCAAGTAAATTTGAAGTTGAGAGAAGTAGAAGTGGCTGGAAATTGAATTTACTCAATGCAGTTAATAGCCAAGCCTCAAGCAGAAGCAGATGTGAGTGACTGTCTTGTTCAGTGAGGTACAAATAGCTGTAGTTGTGTGCCCTGCAGGGATGAAGGGGTTAAGTTAAGGGTGTGGGAGACTGACGCCTCGCTCTTCGCCTCAGGCCGACTTTGTCACTGAGCACCAGGACAGCCTGACCTTTCACCCTACGGGTCACAGCCCGGTCACTCATATCACTGACCCCCCCAAACTCAGTCCCACCTTCAGCCTTCTCACCAAGAGCTGTCAATCCTTCTTAAGCCATCAAGCTGTCATCTACCACTTACTGCTCATTAGACCTTTTCCTCTATGTCTGTTTGACGAGTGACACTGTAGATCTCCTGCTCGTCTTTAATTCACATTCAATTTAATGTTTATTAAAAGGGAAATTCCACAAGGTTCCAATCACTGCCCCGTGAACAATTTCTAGCCCAGTGCACTTTACATCCAACCAATTAGGAATGACTTTATATGAAAAAGTCAGTGGAATTCTCCTTTCTCTTAACATAGCCTTAGCTCAAAAACCCCACACGTGCTCCAACACTGACTGCTTGACCTGCTAGTTTTGCAACTATCTGAGCATTTGTAAATATCCTATAATACACCATCACTATGAAATGTGATCAAGTCTCACAGCATGTAAGCACAGCTCGCTCTCTAGTGATATTTAAAACCCTCCATGCACTTTATGAGTATGCCGACTTCATGTATCAGTCCTCAGGGGGGATGTAATTGTCTGGAATCACTTCAAATTAATGAACCAGATGGTATTTTCATAATAACACCTGTGATGTTTTAGCGCCACAGAAAGAAAACGAAATACATTGAAATTCTGCTTGGAATGATCCAGAGAAATGATCTTGGAACTGTTTTGAACACATTATATGTCTACATTGTCCAATGAAGGTTATTCCCACCATAAAGGTAAATACATCTTTTTTAGCATGCATTTAACATCTCTTTAAAATCTCAATAGTCTCTAATATTTAACAGAGGTAACAACTCTTTTTGGTTGCAATTTTTTGGAGTTTGCTGTAATCCTTCAAAAAGACACCGTCTGGGATGAATTCCAAAAAGAGCAGGAGGGCAGAAAATGTAAAAGCCAATTTCCATGTGTCAGGCACTTATAACTTAATATGCAGCTCGAACCATGTAGGGAGAAAGCCTGCCATTACTTTCCCTCTGCTTTGGTTAAAATGTATTAGTCCAAAAAGATACAAATATGATATAGCCTGGGTCAAGAATGCTGGCCACGTCTGGGTCGCATGAGTGTAAAATTTTTGTATAACCATTATTTTGTCGTTGGTAAAATTGCCAATTACTGTTAATCTGTCTCAATTTATTTATACCCCCAGCGTGAGAAAAACACAGCACTATATAATGTGGCATGCACGTGAAGATATTTAAAGCCCCTGAATAGATTGCAGGGTAGTGAAGAGAGTATTACAGCAGTGTTCACTTAGGACTCAGCACAGATGCAGGATACAGTCTGACTCTAACGACAATATTTCATACTGTTTTTCTAATCAGATTTTGTCAGGATTATCGCTTACGTGCATGTGTAAGAAAGAGAGAGTAATGAAACAAGAAAGAATAATTTAGCAGTAACTCTAAGCCTCAGGGTTAAGTGACCTGATGCCGACCTCTGCCCCTCTCTCTGCAGGTGGGTGAAACCAAGACTGAAGTCTTAAAACTAACAACTTCCACAGGAAAAAGTAAGGCAGAAACTGGAGATAGCAATACACTATTAATCTCTGTCTGCCATTAAACACTAGTCTATGTGTAAATCTCAGCCCTTTTCAAGTCTGAATACATTTTGTCCCATTAGACTGTCGTTAGAGAACAGGGGAGGAGGAGTTTTCAATTGACGCGTACAGAAGATGTTTTACAGATGATGTAGCATTTCACCATCAATATAAACCTCAAAAAGCAAGGGAAATGCAGCAATAAAAAGCAGAAAAAAATGACTCACTTACACTGAAAACCATTTATGAGTCTAATGGGAGCTGAAGTGGAAAGGTCATACAAAGAAATTCTTATGTGTTTTGTACATTCATTCCAAATACAGAGCATAGAGAAGAAAATTAAATGTAATACATTACAAAATAATACACTCCTAACCATGCAAGAACTCACAGACCAACCCAGATATCACCATCATATAAAAATACTCAAAAGATTTCATCTTTAAGAAATCAGGAGAAAAACAATCAGCGAATACTTAAAAAATGCAGCTGTGCCAGTCACAAAAGTAGAAAAGATGTGGAATCCATGATAGGTGGTGCATTTAGCTACGAGAACACTGGAATATAGGGATGTGGTAGGGCAGGTGTAAAATGGGAAGGCAGGGAAATGGTCAGTTGATCCATGTAAAGAATTTAAGGCCACATTCCCAGAGAGAGGGTGAATGATTATTAGATAGATTTGAAAGTAGGAAGAGAATGCAAGTTGCACAAGAACAACCTCTCAAGGAAAATGGGGACAATGGTTCAGATGGGAGACTGTAGAAACAGCAGTTATCTAGCAAACCTTATGGGTTATGGATGCAGGTCAGATACATTTCCTTTGGGAAACTACTTACAATATTCTTCCAACTTTCCTAACCCTTGGGCAGTGGGTAGGTGTAACATATATTGGGAAATAGGTTAAAGTGCAAAACTGGAGGTTGATAGCAGATGTAAGTATGAAACCACTGGTTCCACAGTGCATTGAGATCAGATATGGTGTTGTAATCAAAGAATAAACGGGTAGTTTATATCACAGTCCCACTCGAAGATGAAGTAGTGTCTGATGTGAGCGAACGAGTGTGGCAGGCATGTATTAGGCCAGTAGAGATAGAATAGTAGTAGAGAGTAGTTAGGGGACCTCTAGAGAAGTCTGCTACATACTTTTGGTTAAATTTAGATTTAGAAGCTGTATGCTAAGGGCAGCCTTGAAGGAACTGGCTGAAAGGCAAGTCAATGGTTGTGGATAAAGCCAGATATTTGCTTTTGCATCAATCCTACGCCATAGGCGATATGTCAATGCGAACCCTATGCCGTAACCTACAGTGTAGCCTCCAAATTGTAACTATGCATTGCGTCAACGCAGACCACAACAACTGTGATTGATGTGCAGTCAGAGAAACAGAGATCAAGCTGAACTGAGGAACTCCAGAAACATGAACTCCTCCACACTGGAGAATACAGAGAGAAGCAAATTCATGGCAAGAGATTTCCTCGTGGTTTGGATGTCACAAAATGAAATAAAAAGTTTGAAAAAGGGGGGGAATCTTGCAATGAGTAGTGGGACCAGAAATGGGAAAAACATGATGGCTTTTCATTTGTTTCTTTCCTGGCACCTCATGTAAAATATGCTCTGTCCTAAACATTGTGTAGTTCATAGTTTAAAGGAAGAAAATCGTGATTCAGGCCTAGTGGTTTGGCGGTATAACTGCAGAGCGACGCAGACACACAAGCATAAATGCTTACAATGGCATAGGGCTCTTATGTAGTCTCCAGCATAAGCTAGAGAGATTTGGAGTGTTAACTATGCATTCATGCATGCATGATGGCTGCTTTGCATGTCCTGCATCAGTTTGATGTGTTAAATGTGCACATCCTTAAAAATTAAGGGCTACGTGTACAAAAGGTTCAGTACACACCTAAATGAAAATTTTGAATAAGGCCTTTTCAGAGTCAAGTCTGCAGCGACCCATGTTTTGCTCTGGCCTGCCCTCTTGTGAAACCCTTTACTGTCAGTTGTAGCACATAGGCAAGTACGTGAACAGTTACATTCACAACGTCGACAGTTTTCTAGGAGAATGCACGGCTAATTAGCAAGCATATAATTTAACCACTGGCTAACCACTCTAACCACTGGCTCTTAGTCAAGTCAATGCAGAAACATAAATCTGCCGTAAGAAGTGCACAGATTGGTTAGGGAAGTGCAGTAAAAGATTGATGTGTGCAGGTGTAGCATGGTGGGTAGTTATAGGGAATCTTTAGCAATTGTTGAAAATGTAGTTGGTAATGTGTCAGGCAAAGTTCACATGGGACTAGCGGCACTGAGCATAAATTAATGATGCATGTGTGGCTATGGCCGTAGGCACCAAGGAAGCTAATGTGGATCTACACATAAGAGGATGGTTAAACGATATGTCTGTAAAGTGACCTTGAAAGGGGTTGGTGTAGGACACCGGACCTCACTGTTGAACATTCTGGCGGTGTTGTGGGCTTATGTCAGCAAACCACATACAAAGGGAGGTGTCTGATCCCTGTGAAAATCTTGGCAGGTGGCAAGGGATGTGTGAAAACAATAGGTTGGGCCCTTTGTGTAAATTCTGTGAACAAGTGAGGAAGTCAGCGTTGTGGTCCGATCCTGCCGACTGCCTAATCCAGAGTACTGTTTCCAAGCTCCAAGTTGGCAGGTATTAAACACAATAGCAGAAAAACACAGAGTGCTGCAGCCATGGAAGCAAGCAAGCAAACAGATTTTAAACATCCAGACCTAAAAAGCCTCTGCATCCTTGTAAAAAGCTCAATGATAAGTGGCGATGTAAAATAAGAATAAATACTGGTGAATCATCTGAAAGACAGACAACTTTGAATCCAGAAAGAGTACAACACGGACGCCAAGTTGGATAATTTTCCAATGTTCAGCTACTCACATTCATACCCTGTACACAGCTGGGTTATCAAGCAGCGAGTATTTGAGACAAGTAAAGTGATCCCAACTTATGCTGGCTAACCCCATTATGCTGCATCATGGTAACGTGAACAGCGGAGCAGTTGGGCCACGGCGGTTACTTCCTCAGCAGCACAAAGCATGACAGAAACTGCACGTTTCACTCTATGTTGACTCACTTTACTGTATACCTTGAGCCAAATTGATTAACGTTACTCTTATTCCTAACTACCACCTATTTATCCATCACTCATTTTACAAGGGTTTATTCAATATTATGGTTGAATCTGTGGATGGTGATATGTCACTAGCTTTGAATTGATGTAGACTTTTCTGTGTGTATACGTTGATTATATAATTTTCTTACTTCATAAAAGAGATCCAAGTTACATCAGGCTGCAATAAGGAAGAAGAGTATGCTACTACTCAAAGTAAATGTGAAATTATTTATACATTATCTGTAGAACTGAGCAATATGTTATCTGGGTATGGAAAGTAATAACTCCAACTACATTGTGTATTTTTTGAACAATTAGCTTTTATCTTCAGGATAATGGTCTTGGGTTTGAAAAACCAAATTGAGATGTGCATCTAGCTACTAGTGAGAGAGTTTAATAAAATATGCTGTTTATAATGTGCAAATAAAACATTGCATGCACATACACTGTAGGAGTCACTTGCCATCCTCAAAGCCCTTGAACTCCTCTTGCACTTGTTCCCGTAAGTTCATTATCCGCAACCTGGCAGTCCATGCAAGTGTTGCTGAGGGTTTTTTCTGCTTGCAGACTGTCGTTTATCTTAGAGGAGGCCTGGCATTCCATGCTGACAAACTGTGACGTGATTTATTATGCGCCAGGCCTACTGTGAGGATCAAATATTGGCTGTATCGCACAATCCCAAGATTCATAGCTCTGGCTTTTTATAAAATGTGGTTTGCACGCTGAGGTTTCCCTGTGCTGAAACCCAAGATAAAGGAGTGTATGAGTCACTGCAAGATAGGACCACAAACCCAGCCACATGAGAGGTTGAGCAGGGCCTATTATATCTCCATCAGCCTTGAGCTTTCCCCAGGAATCATTACTGTCCTCAGCCCTGAGCTCAAAACCTTTACTCTCCCAGCCCTGGACTTACAGGATGATTCCATTTAATCAAGCTCCACATCAGCTGTCCTCCATCCTCTTAGACACAGTCAGAGCCATCAGTCTCTTTAATAACGTTAGGAAGCTGTCAATATAAATGAATCCACAAATAAATAAATAGCAGATCTATGTCCTGCAAAATGCATTAACCACTATGCCAGTTTTTTCTTTTGAGATAACTGAAAATACTGAAAACTTGGAACTGCCTGGTAAAAATACAAATATTAGAACAAACAAACAAAAAAACAAGCTTTAAAATAAGCCATTTTGAGGAATCTCACATTAACGTAAAATACACTAATTCAAACACTTTGCTATAATATACTGCATAGCCAAGAGTGGGACAAATTTTCTGCATTTTAAATTCCAGAGACAAACAAATAAACAAAAATAAATTATCACAATTTGTTCATACAAAATTAGACTATTAAAAAAAAAAGTAGCTAATTTCCCAAATTGCTTTTTTTTTTTATTAACTGCTGTATTGTATTGTTTTAGAAGAAAAAATGTCTGTCTGGATAATAAAATAAATAAATAAATAAATAAATAAATAAATAAAATCCCAGCCATAAACAAATACAAAACCATTGTGGTGTGTCTGTGCCGTCGCCTTCAGGTTTAACTCAGCTGGTGGTCACAGGTGACTATGACAAAACTGGGAAGTATACAAAATTGGGAAAACTTCTTTTGGCTGATGTATTTTGAAGGTGGGAGGAACTTTGTTACCGTTTTTGCTGCAAATAACTGCAGACCTCAAATCATCATGACAATGGACAGTGAGGATTAATTGAAGGACAGAAGTGACTCGTCAAATGAAGAGAATAACAAACCAAAAACCAAATTAACAAGGCAACCCCCTGGCTGCTTAGATACTTTACTTGGACCTGGCATTATTTTACTCTCTGGCTGAAAGGAAAGGACATTTCATTGGCAAACATTGTGTGATTATAAAAATGATACTTTCATTAAGATTATGATACATGGTCAATGTAGGGGTTACACTAAAGCTAACTCTGCTGCATTTATTATCAAACAGATGAGGCTCAAGACTGGTTGACATGGCAAGGCTTCAGAATGTCTAATGCACGTTGGGTATAGTGTGAAAAAACTGAATTCCATTATACAGAACTGGATGAGGGAAACAATTTTGTGCAACAGAATTCTGTATAACAACAAACAACATTAAAATCTACCTCTTGAATGTTAAAATACACATGATTAACTGTATCATGGGCAGCCCTGTGATACTTCAGGGTACTGAATCAAATCTATTTTTTTCTTTTACACTGATACTGGGTTATTAGATTACTATATATATTCTTTTCACACAAATTACGTGTTTCCAAGCAACACACAAAATAAATAAAGGAGCCCTGATTGTGTTGTGTGTCCTCAGAGACAGTGTATGTGTGTGTGTTTGTATATGTGTGCCAGCAGTCTGACTGGATCTTCCGACTCCACACAGGGAGACACATGGGGAGCCAGAGGCACGGAGATGTGCTTCATTTAACTGTGTCAAATCAGGCCACAAAAAGCTTTCTTTGTACTAAATATAAACTGTAGCGTGAGAGAAACACAACATTAAAGAGGACATTTCACCATTCATTCTGGCTGAAGGTACCTAGAGTCTTTCCATTTCTATAGGTAGTGTACTCAAAAATGTTCCATCCAAACATGTGTTCTGCTTCTCCGAGCCAACAGCCCCTAAAGAGAAAAAGGGGAGCCGATATGTAAGGTGTAGAAGATACACTACGACATCTGTGGACACCTACCAAAGGAATGTTTTTCAGGCACTGAATTGTATCACAGGTAGTTTGTCCCCACTTCTTAGATAACTTTTCTTGGACGGCTTTATGCTAGAAATTAAGCTTCTAATCATCTCAGATGTATTTAACAGAGCTCAATTGCTCCAGACGAATGCTGTGGTGCTTTTAACTCCTATAGTCAACTCTTGGCATTGAGTGTGGTGACCTTAGGCTCATGTGTAGCTGTTCCTAATTTAATTTCAATGGAAATTATACGCCGACTGATCACTGATTAGGATCTACATTCCTTGTCCATTTTATCAGCTCCACTGACCATACAGGAGCCCTTGTGTTACTACAATTACAGACAGTAGTTTACGCAGTTTCTCTGCTTTCTTATTCTCATTTCACCCTTTTTTTTGAATGATCAGGACAACTACAGAGAAGGTACAATTTGGGTAATGGATCATTCTCAGCGCTACAGTGACACTGACGTGGTGGTGATGTGTTGTACTGGTATGAGTGGATGAGAAACAGCAGTGATGCCCCCAGTGTCATTGCTGGTCTGCGGACCTCTCTAACATCTCTAACACGTGTGTCCCTTAAAGCATAACTGGTGTCTACAAACCTTTGGGGGTAGGGCTGTGCCATATCGTATTGTTCACGATAAATGTTGTCATAGTTTTTAAATAAATCAATACTGTGATAATCATGGCGCAAGGCAGGAATACACCCTGGAGGGGACGCCAGTCCTTCACAGGGCAACACTTTTTTGGATCGTGGGAGGAAACCAGAGCACCAGGAGGAAACCCACGCAGACACAGAGAAAACACACCCCCTCCACAACTCACATACACAGACAATCACCTGGAGCAGGACTTGAACCAACAACCTCCAGGTCCCTGGAGCTATGTGACTGCAACACTACCTGCTGCACCACCATGCCGCCCCTCAGCATAGCGACTATTCTGTATTTTTTTTTTTTTTTTTACTGTGAAGTTTTGTTACATTTTATATAATTATAGTGTTAGATGTAGTGTATTAAAGAGAAAATAAAAGAGAGACATAAGACAGGAAACTGTCCATATCTACTGCTGTCAACACCAGATTAATATTTAAAATATACTGAAGCATTTATCATGACATACTACTTGAATGATGGAATGCAAAATCCCACTTAAGTACGTGTGATTGAGTAATCACAGCTCACAACTATTACCTCTGTGTGGCTGGCAGAGGATTCAGTATGTGCTTACGTTTCCATGATTATCATAGGTGCTTCTTGACGTCAGCAGCAGTGCAATTATAGTGGATTTTCTATTATATCCATTGAGGATATTCTTCATGTGAATTATTGTCCATCACATACTCTCACCAATTATTAAACGAATCATGTTTCTCTTATTTGTGGTGAATTGGTATCTGTTTTTCTACACAGAGGAATGCGGTTTGACTCCCAGCCCAGATTAAGCAAACCTTGGGCAAGACTCTTAGCACTACATTCACCTACCCCTGTAATATGATTAAAACGTTAAGGTGCTCTGGATAAGAGTGTGTGCCAAATGCCATGTATGTACATGTAAAAGTTCAGAAATACAACTCCAAGTTATTCCAAGGGTTTTTTTTTTTTTTAACACTTTGGCGCATTCAATACTATATTGACTGACAGTAAAACCATGTGACTTCAACAGCATGGCATTTTAATTCCACTCCAACATTAAATTTTATTACATCTGGCATTTGCAATGAGCTTGACCAAACCACAGGTAACTGCTTTACTGCTGGACTTAAATATGTCCATTTCTACTGGTGGAGCATTTTCTTTGTTGACAAACTGACTGTAATGGGCCTGAAATGTTACGCATGGCTTCTGAGAGGCCTTACTTACTCCCAGGTTCAAGCTGGTCAGCTTTAATTAACTACACATGCTCTGTGGACGCGATAAGCCTAACGAAATTTCAGATTTACAGGGGCTTCCTGGAGCAGACTGTGAAATTAAATCCAGTTTGAAAGAAAATACGGATAAACACGTGCATTATTCTGGGAGGGACTGAGACACTCTTGTGTATACAGTAGAAATTTCTATTAGTCTAGACAGGGAAGAAAATTTGTATTAATTTCCTTTACTAATCTCGTTTTATAGTCTGACGGATTTAGGGGTTTGCTGTTGTTGCCTAACCATAGAACCCAACGCACAGACGCAGGGTTAGACGTCTGATTCATATTCTGCAAAGCTGTGCATCCTTCCTTTTATGAGCAACATGTAGTCCAAGATTAATAAAATCTGTTATTTGTTGCTTAGCAACATGTCACCATGACAGACCGCTGTTTCTTCCCTCTTAAGGCTATTGAAAAGCCTGCCGCTGCAGAGCTCTTTGTATTCCACCACCTCTCTGCTCTCTGACACTCCGAGCATATTCAGTACGTGTGTGTTTTGTGTGGGGGTGTGTGTGTAGTGGACAGCTAGGGCTGCACCCACTAAAGCTTTCAGTGAAAAATCCAACAGTTTAAAAAAAAAAAAAAAAAGTAATGGACAGCAAACTGACTCACATTTTCTGTTCAGATTTGGAGTTCTGCGAGTGGGCAACAACATGCATCTCAATAATGTAGCTCCCAAGGTGTTACAAAAACAACACAAATCATTATAATTAGAACTTAATAAGTTTGCATCATCAACATTTTGCTAAACAACAAAACTTGTTCAATGCGATTGTCTTTTTCACTTTTTTTCTATTTCAGTTAAACTGCCAGCACCTTTGCTACTTCAGTAAGTTTATTTAAATACCCCCTCAAGGTGAAAAATAAGTGCTTAACCTGGCTAACTTTTTCGTGTGGTGTTGTTTATTTCATACAAAGACATATCACACACAAAATAAGCAGTCAGAGCTATGGCTAAAAATGCCCACTTGGTCTCAAAATAGGCCGAGTCAGACAGCCAGGTTTTATGTCATAAACCTAATTAACCAGTCCTGTCAAGTTGTTTGGTGGGGCTTTTGAGCTGCAGGTGAAAGTTGGAGGAGTAAGAATAGATGCATGAACATCTAAACCACTATTAAGACAATAGGGGCTTTTGTTTTTCTTGAAAACGTCTACTAAATCTGTAATCTTGATGAACAAAGATGAGGTTTTAAGGGTTTGATCCATGACCAATTTTTATATAGCCGATGATTGCGTTGCTATGGAACACTATTTCTCACTTAAAGTGGAATTACACATTTTTATGAACGATAATTTCTGCATTTTTGAACAGATCACTGACACATTTGAATTTTATTAGGCTGGTTAATCTAGTTGTTATCCGACATGGTTTTCTTCCTTACTGTGTGTACTGTAGGTGATAT
Source organism: Hoplias malabaricus (assembly GCF_029633855.1). NCBI lineage: Eukaryota > Metazoa > Chordata > Actinopteri > Characiformes > Erythrinidae > Hoplias > Hoplias malabaricus. Next base: position 13,061,184 of record NC_089814.1, on the reverse strand, counting down.
CAAAACTGCCCGAATCTAACCACATATTCTAATAATCCCAACCCTTCCTTGGCCCCAGAAGCATCACAATAGTCTTGATTAAGCCACTAATGACATGTCAGTGACAACAGGCTGCCTCCTGGCCCTAATTGATTTTCCAATCTTCTTCCACTCACTACACTGATACATGGAGTGTGGGACAGGCTATTTTGAGAGATGATGTATTATTCGCCTAAAAGTCAGTGGCAGAGGTGCCAGAAAGGAGGAGAAACTGTGGCCTGCTCTTCCAAGATGGCATAATGAGCCTTGCCTGCGACTGAGCTGTGATAGCCACCCATTAAAAAGAAACCCCAGGTTTGCGGTCGTTAAAAGAAGTAGAAGTGGGGGGAGGGGGGAGCAGCTGCATTTTTTGCAGGTCATGGCAGATAGAGGACTTCTGGGCTCTGAACACTCTGATACGGGCTAGGCTAATTGTTGAAATGCTCATTAAATCAGATAAAGTAGCTCATAAATCAGGCTGAAGGCTTGAACTGTGGTCAGCCGGTGCTGTTTGGCGAGAGTAAATCTCCCTGGGACTTTTATTTAATGCTTTAGATCTCATTACATCTCTTTCCTGACCGAGTTCCAGCGCTCTCTGATACTGCTCTGAAGACCTCCTTCCCGCACAGCTGCTTTCTGTGGGCCGGGATGAAAGGAAAATTATATTTTGACATAAAATGTCATGAATGCGAGTCAGAATCTCAGAACCTCATCATTGTTTGGAGTTCAGGTTCTTTACAACCTCTGCGGTGAACCTCAGGAACGAACACAATATCAGTTCTGTTACATTCTGTAGGCAGTAAATCTTTATTACTTCACCATACAGCCGCGGTAAATTTAACTGACCGAGTAATTAAACGCTATTGGCGTTGCAGAATAAAACACTCTTAATAATCCCATGCTTATTGCCATGGTCACAAAAGAAATTCCCGTGAACCTTTAGTATTAATTTTTGCAGAGGTGAGCAGTGATAAATAGGGCATATTATTAGATATGAAACACTGACTTTATTTGCCCTCCCTGGACTCTTGTACATGAACCATTGCCCATCTGAAAGTTCCGCTCTGTTAGAGCCTGCAGAGCTCTTGGAATAGCAGGGAAACATTAGTGGCCTCATTTGGAGCACATGTTTTGGGGGGAGCCATAATATTGACGCACAACACAATATGAAACTGGCTCATTGAGTTTGTGAAGTGATTAATAACCCGCCTGCATTTCCTAAACACTCACAAACTTTCATTAGTGGGTTTAATACTGACTAATTGGTGTTTCACAGCTAGTATAAAACAACACTGGGTCTAACTTTAACTGTAATACTGTTATATATTATAGAGCTCATGACTGTGATGTCACTGGTTCACCACAAAAATAATGTCCTAGCAAGTGAAACCATCATGTTAAATCATGCTGATATATTTTAATATTTCTCATTCTGAGATTACTGTACGATTTAATCCAATAATTTTTAGCATTTATCTAGATAAAACATCCACATTATCGGCTAACCGTGAGACATTTTGACTTGATAAATAGCTTAAACAGAGCAGCCCTCTGGCCAACAGGTTTCCAGGGTCCTGGCATTGTGGGTTTGGCCCTGCCAAAGGTGTGTTCCTGCCTTGTGCCCGGTGATTATGTGCAGGCTCTGGAGTAGTGCTGGGCAATTGATCGAAATCGACATTCAGAATATCTAATCAAGATAAAAATGTATACACACATATATATATATATATATATATATATATATATATATATATATATATATATATATATATATATATATATATATATATATATATATACACACACACACACTTTTTTTTTTTAATTCTGTTATGTCCCCACTGTGTGTTCATGTTCTATTCATTTAGTACCACACTGTAGTCATATGATTCTGCCTTTATCTGGAAACCTTTACACCGAAGCCGACTGAGCGACTTAAGCAACTTGTACCAAAGAAAAACACATCATCTATGGTTTGGACATGCTGTGTTTTGACAATAATTTAGACGTCACTGAACAAAAAGAAGTCGATTGTAAACACTGAGAGAAAACAGTTTCAGCGATCAAAACACAATCACAAACAAAATATAAACAGTGCTCAAAAAAAAAGGGGAGGAACAAGCTCCCAGCAAACTTTAAAAAAATATCCCAGCTTTAATACTGGAGCTATTTACTGTACGAGCCTCATCACTGAACTATGAAGGTCAAAAAAACCAAAAACAAAAGAATTGTTCATTAATCATAATTGTGGTAAAATGTAAATTGTGATATTGATTTGTGCTCTGGACCCTCAAACTTAACAGGGTGATGCAGTTACAAAAGATGTATGAATGAATGAAACTGCTTGAACAAGCACATTTTTTGTGGAAAGAAACCCTAAAATAATCGTATAATATCCGTACAGCTACATCAAAATGAGAAATGTTAGATATATTGAGTCAGTTCAAGATGACTTCATTTGCTAAAACATAATTTTTCAGTGTTGTACACACTGTCCATACATGGGTTCCGTGCCAAGTTTCAGTGAATAACCAGGAGGCCTCTACTGGAGAGAAAGAGAAAGAAAGCTTTGTGTGGACGTATGTGATGTTTCATTGAGTGTGTGAGTGACTGGCTTCCAGGCCAAAGCATCCATATGACCGGCAGCTGGGTCACTCCCCCTTTTCACACCTCCCGTCCCCTCGGCCGGCAGCAGATTCCTGAGACAACGTGCAACCCTGACACCGGCCGTTATTCAAGCGCACGCTTAATTTCGAGCTGACAAGTCAGGAGCCAAAAGAAATATTCCTTTCAGGCATCTCCATCAGTTTAGACTCGCAGACACATCCGGACGGCATCTGGAAAAACTGAGCCACCGAAGCTATGTGAGCAGTGTGTTCAAATCACACTCGCTGATGAGGGGATAAAATATCTCAGCAGAAATGTTTACATTCACACTGTCTTTTAACACTGCGGCTGTGTAGGCTTTGAAAAGCTCGGGCTCTTTCACACCACCAGTGCCCGACATAAGGCCTGCTTTACTCAGAGGAAAAAATAATGACGGCCTTCACTGAGACTGACATTAAAATAAAGCTCTGTGGGAAGAAAAAGCAAAATCTTCTAAACAACCTTGCATTAAAGCAACTGCTTTATCTTTTTTTTTCCAGCTCATTCTTTATATTACATCAATGCTATCCTAGCAAAATTTCTTATCTCAGAAGGTATAACTTTAAGGAATACGGGAAAATACATTCTCAGCTTTAACATAGTTAATATTATGAGATTGTGTTCCAAGTAATTTTGGCGCATTTCTATTGGTCCATCTATCATGGAATATTTATGCAATGTAAAGGGCATCTGGGGTGTTCAAATGATATGAAATAATAACTGAAAAATATGCTAACAAATCTTTGATAAGACAGCAGCAATATACACTACCTGGACAAACCCTTCTTCTAATGAGAGATATTTCTGCTCCTACCCACTGCTGAAAGAGTTTGTATAATCTCCAAAGAAAAGAAAAACACTGTTTATAGTGGGCATCACAAAATGGCAGGCCTCAGTCCAGACCTCAATCTACTGTAGATCTGGGGACTATTTGTTGCAATAAAATAATAATGTTCATGTAAATCATTATTTTTTTTGGGGCAGTCATGGTAATAGACAACAGGCGCAGCTAAACCAGGGGCAGCCACAACCTAATGTTTAGAGAAGGGGCTTAGGACTGAAGGTCACCGGTTCAATTCCCATGATCAGCAGGAAAATTAGGGCCAAGGAGAGTAAGGAAAAAAAACTTCTCCCTCAGTCCATGGCTGAATTGCCCTTGAGCAAGGCATCTAACTTCCAACTGCTCCCCATGTGCTGGGGGTGGCTGTCTGATGCTCCAGGTGTGTGTGTAAGCTCACTGTTACTAGTGCACTTGTGTATATGTCTGTGTGTATTCACTGGGAAGATGGGTGATGCGCATGAGTCTAAAATGTGCTTTGTGCAGTTGGAATGATATTGAGTGGTGTTTTTGATTCAAAGCTATTCATCCAACTATAGCACTGACCTCACAATGTTTGTGGCTGGATGCAACCAAATCCTCACAGTAATGTTCCAACATGTGGTATAGCCACATTCCAGAATAGTAGAAGAAGCTGTTGGTGAAGCAAAGTGGGAGAAACTACTTGTTAACATCCTTGATTTCGGAAAGAAACACTGAGCCAGTGGGTGTCAATAAACTGTTGACTATTATAGGTTACATCTTTTCCTTCTAAAAGAAGTACATCAGGGATATAATCAGTCTCGGTACATGTTCAGCAGGGAGTCTTCAGTTTGCTGTAAATCAAATGCAGTCACAGAGAGAACATGCTCTCCCAATAATGACAAGAGGTGTACAGTTCATTTCTAAAAACCACATCCTTCTCATTGCATCTGGCTGCTTGGTCAACACCAAACCAAAAACCACACCAGCAACTCCACACTCGTCAGCTTCTCCCATCTGCACATAATTATACATTCATGTATTTAGTTGGCAGCAATGACTTGCTAACTACTTTAAATCATCCTCGAAATTGGCTGGATTTTAAAGCTTAAGTTTGAAGGCAAGGAGTCAGCTCATTGCATATTGAGTTACAAACTGCAGCTCTAGCACATCATTTGTTTTATCATTTGGAAAAGCTGGAGACACTGTAGGAAAACCCTAACATTACATACCTGGAGCCCTTTGACCCTTCCATACTAAACAACCCAAAAGCAAAGTAAAGGTCAGACTCAGCCAAGGGGGGAAAAAAAGAAAAAAAAACAAAAAAAAAAACAGCTGATCATTCCTGTGTTTCTCAGCACACAGACTCATGGAAGATTTATTTCCTTTAACAGTCCAAAAACATGCTCTGTTTGTGTGGTTCTTGTTACCACGAGAAGCTGCTTTAGATACTTCATGGTTATTCATGGTTAAAGTCTGTCATCCAGGCTACATACAAATTCAGGCTGAGTCACAAACACAGAACTGAAAAACATGGAAAAATGAACAATTCAAGAAAGTCTCTTTCTAATTAACATAACTACGAACACAAAGTCAACAAATTTAAAAAGGCATGGATCATATGCAGAAGTGAACTAGTTACACAGAATCATACTTTACTGAGTAGCTATTTACAAAGCATTATTATCTATGATACGTAATATATAAAACATTCATTTTTTTTAACATATGTTCCACTTTGTGACTGATCCCTGATATTTGATGTACAGCATTTTATTTTCCTGCTAGAAAAATGAGCAAACACCAGCCAACAGCAAAAAAAAGATATGTTGTCTTTTGGAATTTTGGTCATAGCATGTCTATACTGGCTGACCAGCATAAGCCATCTTAGATCAACCCTGTGCTGTTTCTTTCAGCAGGGTTCAGACAAAAGGCATCCAAAAAGAGATTAACAGAGTGTCACAAACGTTAGTCCAAAGCTAATAAAAGCTAACACTTCCTGCTACAGTTTTATTGTGTTTTTTACAGGCTTTTTTTTTTTCACAGATTTACTGAGTCTGGATGTAGCCTGCTCTACACAGCTATGGCAATATGGCCACAGTATGTGTTTCCATATCAGTCTATATGGATAATCATGCATTTGCTTATTTGTAATTTTAAATCTGAAAAATATTTAGAACTAAAATAAAATGCTTATTCTGGTTGAGCACATCTGCTTGCAGGTATATCTGATATAAAGTAACATACCTGTTCCAGATTGTTAGCGGGTCTGGAGCTTTCTTTGTAGCAATCCACTCTTTCCAAGACATTTTTCCATGTAGCCAGTATAAATCTCCTTTAAAAATTAAAACAGTTCATCTGTACCATTATTTGTTAATGACTTCTTCCTCTTGAACTTTAAGTGAATATCAAGTGAAAAGCATACACATCACCATCTAGTGCACTGGAGTAGCAACTGCTCACAGTTCAAGCATTTGATGCTGAATTATTTTTGAAGGAGCAGTCATTTTGTACAAAGACTCTTCTTCGTGTTATAAAACAGCCGTTATAATGACACCCAGTGGCCTGGATATATTAGGGATTGTGTACTAAACCTGTTTTTAACAATACAGTCCTCATTTGCAGGGAAACCATGCTATGGAGCACAGGGTTCTTTGAGAAATTACATAGCAGTCTGTTGCTAATACATCTCAAGTGTGTAAAATACTACATATATAATTGAATAAATATTGTTTGGTAGTTTTTGTGTGGTTTAAAGGAACTATGTTTAAGGAACAGGACAGGACAGTGTTGATGAATGCATGTCATCAATATTGGAAAAGCATCTTAATAGTTATGATTATCAGGTATCGTTTTGGAGGGGTGATAACACTTTTTTCAGTTGATGTTTGGGTCACAAAGAAAGCTGAGTCTACACAGCAGTGGCCTAAACAGAGCAAAAATAGTTTTAGGCCTGTTCTATCTCATCACTCAACTACTGTGTCTGGCCTTGACTTGGATGTGAGCTCATGCGGCACCAATACAATGGAAATAGAGTGTAGTCCTCTGCAGAGCACAATGGACTTAGCCAGAGGTGCTTTTCCTAAAGTGGCTAATACAGACTGAAACTGCTGCGCCAAAGCTTTTACCGTGCTAATTAAATCTCCCACCATTTTTGCAGCTGATAAAAGGCAAAGTGGTTTGTTTGATCATCTATTTTTGAGACAATGATGATACCAGCAAGCTGTTGCTGTCAGATAAAAAAATATATATCTCCAAAATGGTCATTTTTCAGAAGAAGGAAAAAAAAAACATCATTTACTTTCAAGGTAATTTAATGTAAATTAGATTTTGTTCCAAGCACTTTTGGACCTTTTTTGCCTTCTCACCATTATGAAACATCTACACAATATCAAGTGCAGATTGTACATTCATGTTATGCCAAAAATTTAAATAAATGGATATAAAAAATCCTGTTCTGTTAGGCAATGTGACATTCAAAAGGAGCCTTTAGAGATAGTTTTCTCTTTTCAGAGCAAACCTTTAACCACTCCCTCTGCCTCACCCCTAACCTCCACCTCCTGAACACACACACACACACACACACACACACACACACACACACAGAGATATTCTGCTTCCTGTCCTGAATATAGCATTGTCCTGTTCCTCTGCTTTTATTGCTCAGTGCACTGTGCTGTGTGCTGTAATAGAGCTGTCCCGCCACTGAACTGGCCCTGTGGGACGTGTGTGTAATCAGCCAGGTGTTCTCAGGAGGTTCAGACTGACTGGAACACCTGCTCAAGAGGCCTGCAGCTCTCTCCCATAAACCCCTTGGCATCCTACACATTAATGATATTACAGCTAATACACTCCTTGTGTTTTCATATACAGGGTGGGCCATTTATATGGATACACCTTAATAAAATGGGAATGTTTGGTGATATTAACTTCCTGTTTTTGGAACATTAGTATATGGGAGGGGGGAAACTTTTCAAGATGGGTGGTGATAATGGTGGCCATTTTGAAGTCAGCCATTTTGGATTCAACTTTTGTTTTTTCAGTGGGAAGAGGGTCATGTGACACATGAAACATATTGGGAATTTCACAAGAAAAACAATGGTGTGGTTTTAACGTAACTTTATTCTATCATGAGTTATTTACAAGCTTCTGGCCACTTATAAAATGTGTTCAAAATGCTGCCCATTGTGTTGGATTGTCAGTGCAACCCTCTTCTCCCACTCTTCACACACTGATAGCAACACTGCAGGAGAAATGCAAGCACAGGCTTCCAGTATTCGTAGTTTCAGGTGAAAACGTTTCTCCGCTCCTATATACTAATGTGCCACAAACAGGATGTTAATATCACCAACCATTCTCATTTTATTTAGGTGTATCCATATAAATGGCCCACTCTGTATATTAATATGTGAGGCCTTCAGTCTGGGCAATCAGTGTCAAAATGTTGTAGAAGAAATAGACATCTGCAATAAAGCAACTTTCTACTAGCACTCATCTTGTATCTAGTAGTTTGTCAACACAATTTAACAATAAATCACATGGAAATTCTTTGGACATTATTGACTAAATCTAATTTTGAAGCTTGAAACATTGACAGGAATTTTACCCCATAAGCAGTTTACTTGGACATAGAGCTGTGCTTTTTGCATCTGTAACACTTTCTGTAACCACAGTTTCCTCTTTAGTGCTGCAGTGGGTCAGGAGTCTACTCTACCTTGAATCACTGGGCGCAAGGTAGGCACCTCCTTCACAAAGCACCACACACACATGTATTCACTCTCATTTAAAATTATGAACATATATGAATATCCAATCCACCTAACAACATGTGTTTTAGACTGTTTTAAACTTTAAGCCTTTGTCTTTCGTTAAAACAATGCAAATAATGAAACTGTATATTTTATAGCTGTTTAGGCTGATTTAGGCTAAGACGTTTAGACCTTCTCTGAAGGACCAGATATTCCCATGGGTTTCCAGCTGGATATTAATGAAGACACATACGTGAGAATGCTGTTTCTGGACTACAGTTCATCATTCACCATAGTTACCCCAAGGCTCAGTATCAAGCTGGATCCTGAACCTCCTGACAAGCTGGAAAGGTGGAATGGATGGGCATCATCACATCCTCCTCACTGAACTTCAGCACTAAAGCCATTCAGGTCAGTCTGCTCCTGCACTGACTGTAGACCCATGACTGCACAGCCATTAACTTCCATGATAAAATGATGATTAACCTTTTTTTTGTTAAAAACAACAAGAGCAAGCTGATAGTGGGAGAAGGAGGAAGTGCACACCCCTTATCTCCATCAGTGGAGCCACTGTGGAGAGGGACAGCAGCTTCATGTTCCTTGGTGTTCACATCACAGGGGAACTTACTTCGACCGAACACAACACAAGGGAGGTGAGAAAGGCACAACAGTGCCTCTTCTACCTCAGAGGGCTAAGGAAGTTTGGTATGAATTCCTGCATCATCAGGACATTCAACACCTGCACTGCACAGAGCATTCTGAGGTGCTGTATTACCCCCCTGTTAAGGGAATTGCACAGCTCATGAGCCCTTTAAAGTGTGTTGCACACAGCCCAGCATTTCACTGGTGTTCAACTCCCCAACCTCCTGGATTTATACACCGCCCACTGTCTGAGGAAGTCTCCACTCCACCCATGGTGCAGAGGCGTGAAGTCCAGAAATGGCTAATTCAGAGAATTTCTTCCCCCAAGCCATCAGGCTGCTGCACAGCCAATAGCACACTGCACCAGTCCACAGTCCATCACAGACTCACCTCACCATACAAATTCACTTAGCACTTTGCATTTAGTTTTTTACTTATTTACTGGATATGGAACTAAGAGCTCGGCCACACTGAACCCACCACTTTGTCACACTACATTGGGAATTCATATATTATTTAATGCCTATACTTAAATAGTAATATAAACATTGCATATTCATTCATTTATTAATTGATTTATTCATTGATTCATTGTCTGTAACCACTTATCCAATTCAGGGTTGTGGTGGGTCCGAAGCCTAACCAGAATCACTGGGCACAAGGCGGGGGCACCAGTCCTTCACACACTCACACATTAACTCACACGCTCACACCTATGGACACTTTTGAGTCTCCAATACACCTACTGTGTGTTTTTGGACTGTGGGAGGAAATTGGACCACCTGGAAGAAACCCACGTGGACACAGGGAGAACACACCATACTCCTCACAGACAGTCACCCGGAGCGGGACTCGAACTCACAATCTCTAGGTCCCTGGAGCTGTGTGACTGAGACACTACCTGCTGCGCCACCGTGCCACCCCATTGCATATTCATGTTTATATATTGTAATATCTTATATATATATAATGTATATTGTTAATGTGAGTCTGTATTAATACTGGGAGGAACTATGCCATCAGGCAAAAACATCTTACAAAAACAATTATTAAAGTTTTCTTTTTTGTTATTGAATAATCTTTTTCACTCACTGGTTCTCTGTGTGTAGGTGGGTCATAAACTGATTTGGTGCATTTGCCCATTTAAGAGGACCACCACCATGAGGCCTTCTACAGCATGCTCTCTGGCCCTGGAAATAACACCCAGCCTCAGGCTGTCCCTGTATGAAAGGAGAAATGAATACTCTCAGCTGTAGTGCGGGAGTATTTTTAGAACACTGAATAGAGTTGCAGATGGGCTGTATAAAGCTGAATAGCCTTCCATTCTGAAACAAGGTCTGATGTTGGCCTTTTGAGGCATTCTGCTGGCTTTTAGCAGTATTTCATGAATATGGTAAAATCGATTTTTAAAATGTTTGCCAAAAACCAGAGGTTAGGTTTACAGGAAATCTTAGACTTAATATCAATACACTTAATATCTCTCACACATTTCTTCCAGCATTGATTTCAGGGAAATTGTAGTGATCAACTGATGTTGCTCCATGAAGTAAACAGTAAGTGGTACTTGAGCAATTAAAGGCACGTAACCCCTGTTTCCCAAGTGGAGAGTTGGCTGCCCACCAGGAGTGCGTGCATGTTCATTGTCCCTAATCACTTAGGTGTGTGTGTGTGTGTGTGTGCACCTTCCACTCATTCTTGTGCTTGTTTTGGTGTGTGTGTGTTGAATTGTCAGTCTCACTGCTGTTTCATGTGTTTAGCCCTGCCTCGAGTATTCTGTGTCATCACGTCACATGACATTAACAAACTATTAAATGGGAAGTTCTAACAGAGATTACTATGTTAAGAGACATTTCTCACCTCAGCAGTCATAAGTAACCAAAAGACAACAACACAGGATTAACTTACAGGTCATGTTTGTCTTTCATCATTTTAATTCTTATTAGCTTTGCCTTTTAAAATACAGCTTTAAAATAATTGTGACCCCTTACTGAGCTGTAATAGGGAGAATATAGCCTCTGTCATTGCTACTCCTGGCTCAGCACTGCAGAAATGTAACTATGTAACATTTAGAAAACAATAGGAAAACACCCTTCTTCTTTCCTCCTTCCTTAACTAGTGTTCCTTGAAATACACCGATCCATCCACCGCTTATCAAATTCAGGGTCACGGTGGGACTGGAGCCTACCCAGAACCACTGGGCGCAAGGCAGGAACACACCCTGGAGGTGGCGCCAGTCCTTCACAGGGTGACACACACTCACACATTCACTCACACACTCACATCTATGTATACATTTTTTTTTGAGTAGCCAATCCACCTACCAACGTGTGGGTTTTAGACACAAACTCCTTACAGAGCGAGGACCCTGGAGCTGTGTGACTTCAAAACTACCTGCTATGCCACCGTGCTACACTCCTTAAAATACAGAGTACATATTTTGAAATGACACAGCACAAATATAAAAGTGTGTTTTACGTATAAAGAAGGAATCAAGGATACGAGCACCAAAACTTTTTATTACTGCACTCAATATTAAAGGCTATAAAAAGCTGAGGTATAAATATTAACTAAAATGTGTCTCAATAATTTGCGGCTGTCAAATTGAACACACTGCTTTTCAAAGCGTATTCAATAGAGATAATAATTACAGATTCTAACATAGCATTTTAGAAGAAAACTGAAGTGTACAGCCCAAAAATCTGATGCCAGTAAATAGATGCTTGCACTACAATTGAGCTTGAGGAAGGGACAAAGAGGGCCAGCAATATACATGAATATACATGTATATTCATTCATTCATTGTCTGTAATCACTTATCCAGTTCAGGGTCGCAATGGATCCAGAGCCCACCCGGAATCACTGGATGCAAGGCAGGAACACACCATGGAAGGGGTGTCAGTCCTTCGCAGGGCAACACGCACTCACACGTTCACTCAAACACTCACATCTATGGACACATTTGAGTCGCCAATCCACCATATATATTTTAGCTGTCAAATAAATAAATGAAAATACTGCTCGGAAAAATAAAGGGAACACTAATATAACACATCCTAGATCTCAATTAATGTAACAGTCCAGTTGAAAACCTTTATTCATTACATAGTGGAATGTGCTGAGAACAAAATAACATAAAAAATATTATCCCATGGAGGTCTGGATTTGGAGTCATATTCAAAATAAAAGTGGAAAATCAAATTACAGGCTGATCCAACTTCAGTGGAAATTCCTCAAGACAAATTAAAATAAGGCTCAGTAGTGTGTGTGGCCTCCACGTGCTGTATGACATCCCTACAACGCTTAGGCATGCTCCTGATGAGGTGGCGCATGTTCTCCTGAGGGATCTCCTCCCAGACCTGGATTAAAGCATCAGTCAACTCCTGGACCTTCTGTGGTGCAACTGTTAGTGGAGGTCTGGGGAAGGGGCAGGCCAGTCCATAGCATCAATGCCTTCATCATGCAGGAACTGCTGACACACTTCAGCCACATGAGGCCTGCATCAGGGCCCACTGCACCAGCATATGGCGTCACAATGGGCCTGAGGATCTCATCCTGGTACTTAATGGCAGTCAGTGTACACCATTACTGATCCACTGCCAAACCGTTCATGCTGAATGATGTTGCAGGCAGTAGAATGCTCTCCACAGCGTCTCCAGACGAACCTGAACCTGCTCTCATCCGTGAAGAGCACAGGGTGCCAATGGCGATTCTGTGAATCTTGGTGTTCTCTGGCAAATGCCAGTCGTCCTGCATGGTGTTGGGCTGTAAGCCCCACTTGTGGACTTCAGACCTTCATACCACCCTCATAGAATCTGTTTCTGACCGCTTGCGCAGAAACATGGATAGTAGTGGCCTGCTGCAGGTCATTTTGCAGGGCTCTGGCACTGGTTCTCCTGTTCCTCCTTGCACAAAGGAAGAGGTAGTGATGCTGCTGCTGGGTTGTTGCCCTCCTAGTCTCCTGGTCTACCGGCCTTCCAATGTTCTGTACACTGTGCTGACAGACACAGCAAACATTCTTGCCACAGCTTGCATTGATGTGTCATCCTGGATGAGCTTCACTACCTGTTCAACTTCTGTGGGTTGTAGACACTGCCTCCTGCTACCTTTAGGGGTGAGAGCACTGACAAAATGCAAAAGTAACCAAAACATCAGCCAGAAAGAATGAGAAAAGAGAAATATATATATATGATTGTGATGCTGTTAGTGTTGGTGCCACAGCTCCAGGGTCTTGGGTGAGTGTATGATATTGTCCACAGATACAATTTCCAAGATGTTGTCCTACCTTGTGCCCAGTGATTCCGGGTAGGCTCTGGATCCTGATCAGAATGAAATGGTCACAGAAGATGAATGAATGGAAAAATGTGGACATGCAAATAAGATTTAATTATTACACAAATATTGCATTGCATATTTATGCATGTGTTGTAAAAGCCAGAAAACAGGATTCATGTCGTGTTAGATTTCAACCGTTTATTTAATGTGAAGACACTCCAGAGAGGTGATTTTACCCAAGAAACCCTTATTATTTAAACACCTGAAATATCAAACACCCCGGAAGTTTTATATCAAACCTTTAGAACAGATCAAGGAGACGCTCGTCTCATACACGAAAACTACTGTACTGCAGAGTTCATGATACTAAATCTGGCTTCAGGTCAGTATTACTGATTTCACACTCAATTTGAAGCCTGTAGATTAAAAACACACTTAATTATAATTGCTACTCCAGCATAATTAAAACATACAGTCAGTTCATTCTGCAGCATCTGTTTGATATATAAGACATTTTATGATGGTTCAGCCCAGTGCAGAAACTGAATAAAATGTGTTCAGATGGCATGAAGTAAACAAGTGTCTGCTAGAGGGGATTTGCTCTACAGCATATGTTTACTTAGTTCAGCAACTCAACTTTCTCGAATAAACTTATTTTGTGTAATTCAACACCTGTCTTCACAAGACAATAATGAGCTGATTTTCATTTAAAATAATTTTGTATGCCATTAAAACCACATTGTCCCCAGTAGCTGAGTTACACATACACTATTCCAATCTTCATTAGAATTTACACTGTGCGCCCACAGGTTTATTTAGACCTCACTTAATGAGTGAATAAATCTGCTTTAAGGTGGATACATTTCTGACCACAATACCTTTCAGCAGTATAACTGTACACACAAAGTTGCCTAATGCCAACCATCTGCTGGAGTGGTATAGGGATCCACAGCTTTAGCCGATGTAGCAGGGGAAGTACACCATTCATTTCCTTTGTCGTGAGTGGAAATAGTCCTTATGATCCAGGACTATTGATTCAACATCAATACCTGAGCTCAGTAAAGTTCATGTGGATGCAGGCGATCATATCTACATAGCAATGTTCCAATAGGTTTAAAGTACTAAATTCTTCTCAGATTAGAGACTGTTACCTTTACAAAGGGTTTGGTGTGTGTATGTATTCAAGAAAATGCATATTTAGGTAACGTAATTTGTACCTGCAATACAAAAAAATACTTGTAAGAATGTCAGTAATCAACTAATATTAATTGTTGTACACAAACGATCTCAAAAAAATATGGGCTGTTTTGTAAAATGCAGTTATTCTCTTGATGTTTTATTAAATGACAAAAGCACAAAAAATATTTGCAATGTTTTCACTAAAAAACTTAATTTTATAAATATGAAATTATTTCAAATTTGACATCTGTAATAAACTCCAAAAACAGTGACAGAAGTGTGTATACCACTGTGTTACACCAGCCTTCCTTTTAATATTGTTACGTTTCTTTTTTTTTGTTGTTGTTTGATACAAGACTTCAGCCGCTCAGCAGCATCTTCATGATGCACCATAGGAGACAGATCTGGACTGTAGGCAGGTCAGTCAAGCACACACACAGTCTGAAATAAGCTTAGGTCCAAAGAACTCAGCAGTGTTTCTGCATAGAATTAATGAATTGATTTCTTCTCATGTATTAGATTTTCAGCTTTCATTTCTCACTGCAGTAGCAGTCTGTTAGTATTTATCACAGCAGCATAACACTTTCTCATGCAGTGCTGATCGAGGGCTTGAAGGTCACACTCATTCAATAGAGATTTCTCCAGAGTTCCTTAGTGTTTCACAATGATATTTATAGATAATATAGTGAAAGTTAATTATGAATTAATTAATTATTTACAGGAAATAGTTGGCCAGAGAAAACATTGAAAACCTTTTCTTTGAACTTTTAACAGATAAATACATTTTCAAGAGTATGAACAAATCACAGCCTTGTTTTTATTGCTTTCTACAAATTATTCTGGGATGGGGGTTGTATTTTCTTTAATAAATTCATTTATTCAGTTGTAGTGTCTGTCTTTAAAGGTCATAGTAAACTTTAAGATTCTTCATGAAAGCATTTCAGGAAATCATCTCAGGTCTACACCCCTCAAACTCTCTTTATTAACTTCCAGTGACATTATCATTGAGCAGTGAGTAAAGCACACAGCAGTGTAATAACAGTGCAGAGCTAATCTGCTCTCTCTCTCTCTCTCTCTCTCTATCTATCTATCTCTCTCTCTCTCTCTCTCTCTCAAAGTTAACACCTAATCCATTCATCCTCGGATATGAATTTCAACCCATGTTATGACATAATAGCCTGATTAATAACTTTTGGGGCTGATCAGGGGAAAACTATGTGCCTACATCACTCAGACCTGTCACACGGAGGACCGTTCCCACGGAAACTGATGCTACTCCTGCGTGTGCCATAAGTCTTGAGTCTCGGCACCTTTCATCATAACTCTGCAGTAATGGCAGTGAAACACAGCTCACTCAGCCCTCACCACTCACTGGGCGTGGACTTCACAAAGGCTTACAAACAATAAGAGGACTCTGACAGAATCCACTCTTAAAAATAATGGGTTATTTGCAGTGATGACACAGAAGAACCACTTTTGGTTTTATATAAAACCTTTCAAAGTAAAGGAAACCCACTGCTTCCAATATTCTTACAAAAGAAGGAAGATGTTTTGAATCAGTGTGTTTT
This sequence comes from Hoplias malabaricus, assembly GCF_029633855.1. Lineage (NCBI taxonomy): Eukaryota > Metazoa > Chordata > Actinopteri > Characiformes > Erythrinidae > Hoplias > Hoplias malabaricus. The sequence goes on along the minus strand of NC_089814.1, from coordinate 13,045,312 downwards.
CTGTTCCATGGTCATTGATCACATCAAAATAACGACTTAATACGTATGGCCAAATGTTTGAGGTTTCCAGCAAGTCCAACATTTTTTTTCTGAAAGTGGATTAATAGGCAGTTTGTCCTTTTTATTGCAGTGACAGCCTCTACACTTCTGGGAAGGCACTAGATGTTGCTGTGAAGCTTTGATGTCATTCAGGCAAACCAGTGAGATCAGCTACGGATGCTTGTGGAAGTTATGGATGACAAACGGCATTGAAGCTCATCCCAAAATGATCAGCTACTCTAGGGAATTCCAATGCTTGGGGTGGTTATAGCCGTATAAGCAATGCTTGGCATTGGGCACAGTGACCTTAGGCTCATGTGCCACTTCTCTAGAGCATCTTAGTTCACTTAAAGGTGATGCTCAAGATTTTAATAAAATAAAAACTATAATAAATATAAAAGAAATTTCAGAGAATGATTGCTCATCATTCACTAGTTCTCCAGTCTGTTTGTATGCTGGAAATCAGCCCTAGTCTCATAAATTGGGGAAAAAGTAAGGTCTGAAAAGGCTCAGCCTTATTTTCTCTGTGCGTCACTGGCTAAACCCCGAGAAATGGCAACTGGAGGTTTGTGGATGGTGGAGAAAACTCCAAATGTTGAAAAACATGAAAAGACATGAGGATGTTGCTCTGTTCCTGCTCCATAGGTGGGTATGGTTAAATTTTTCATGCATTAGTTTTCTGTAACAGCTTGTCCTCTTATCTATTTATTCTGTAACAGGTCATGGAGGGTCCATAGTCTACCCAGAATCACTGGGCGCAAGTTGGGAACACACCCTGGACTGGGTGCCAGTCCATCACAGTCTGTGAGGAGTTCGGTGTGTTCTCCCATTGTCTGCGTAGGTTTCCTCCAGGTTCAGCTGGTGTGCTCCAGGACCACTTTGTGGCCCATAACGTTGACTTATTTGTGCTATTTCACATTATTTAACATGGAGCAGCAGGTGGCGAGGTGGCGCAGCAGGTAGTGTCACAGTCACAAAGCTCCACGGACCTGGAGGTTGTGGGCCCAAGTCTTGCTCCGGGTGACTGTCTGTGAGGAGTTTGGTGTGTTCTCCCTGTGTCTGTGTGGGTTTCCTCCTGGTGCTCTGTTTTGCTCCAACGGTCTAAAAACACACATTGATAGGTAGAATGGTGACTCAAAAGTTTCCATAGATGCGTGTGTGTGTGTTGCTCTGTGAAGGACTGGTGCCCCCTCCAGGGTGTGTTCCTGCCTTGCGCCCAGTGATTCAGGATAGGCACTCGATACACTACGACCCTGAACTGGATACCCGGTTACAGACAATGAATGAATTCCATGGAACTGACCCCAAATTCCAGAGAGTGCATGAAAGTAAACACAGACAGAAAGAGCTACAAATCAAAACAACCTGAGCTACAAATGATGTCAAAATAAGGTCTTTCTCAGGATTTTTTAGTTAAGGCTTGTGTCCAGTGGCTATCAGGAATCATTGGTGCAAAGCAAGAACAGACCCTGAACAGGGTATCACACCAATTCACCCACTCTCCCCTGGGCACAATGTCACTCAGACAATCCATCTACCAACAAGTTTTTGGACTGTGGAAGGAAACCAGTGTAAAACAGAGGAAAGCCACACAGTCTCAGGGGGAACACTATTTTAACACAATAAGGTACTAAATTAATTGTGTTTTATTCATATACTTATTTTAAGAAACTAAGATGAAATTTTAAGAAAATAACATGCTGACAAAATGAATATTCAGAAAAAGATTATATTTTGGCCTGAAAAAAAGAGCTTGTGCACTTTTTTCTCTTCACTTCTCTACCAAGATATATATTTTAGAGGAGTTGCTGACCTGTGAATGAAATTGTTAAGGATATAGCGGCAGATTTCTGGACTAAAACACTTCAGTGGGCATAATCTGGATGTGAGGAATGGGATCTGGTTTGAATAGGATTATCTGTGACCCGAGTCATCGTCAAACTGTTCACACTGTGGCTGCTGTTTTATGCGCTGGGGATTAACACCCCATGTCCACTGTGCTTTCCTTCATTTGCTTTCTTCTCGAATATTCCAGTGACCTTGGAGAAGGCCACAGCCAGTCTTTTCCAAAGTTACTTTCAGTGGTGGCACTTATGAGAAAATGTGGGCTTAAGAAATGGAAAGAATCAAACAGAGACGGCATTTACAACAATGACAAAGATTTATTTCATCTTTTTTTTTGTCTTCTCATAGTTAGTCTTAGCTGCTCCAACAGGTGTATTTACAAACAATGGCATTTGAAGATATAAAATGTGTGTCTAACGTAAGGGAGGGAGGCTGGAGCACCACTCAAAAGAAAGTGACTGACGCAGGGGCCCAGGCCGAGTTTAATTGCAGAGGCGAATGATGGTCCGAGTCTTGTGGCTAGAACAGCCTCACAAAAAAAAAAAACAAGACAATGTAATGTCACGGTGCAGAGGAGAAATGGTCCAGGGGAGGACAGAAAAAGGATCCTTAAAAAATACAGAGGCACAATGATCCATGCTAGACTCAAGGTAAAGACAAGAATAGCACACCATGGTCATTCCTTTTCTCAACAAGCATTTCCAATGGCATTTGACAGAAGAGAATTCAGGTGCCACATTGTAACACAGAATACAGAAAATGAAATGACAATGCTTCTAGGCACAGTCAACATTGAGAAAACGTTTAACACAAGAAATGTTTCCTGAATTGGGTCACGTTACAAGAAAGGTCCCTTTTCTTCTTATAAATAAGCACCAGGAATTGTCTCCGGATGCAAGGTCATTTCAGATGTTCTGTAAACATACCAGGAGGAAATATGGAAAACACAAACAAGTATCTGCTCATCTAGGACCTGTCCAGATGCATTTTATGTGGGAAAAACGAGTCTGGTGTAAGGGACCGTCAGTGCACCATCCACAAACAATAGCAGCTCCTGGTTTGAGTGCCTATGTTAAATAAGGCAGATGGTTAAATATCAGAGCATCCTATTCCAAAATGAGAACCATGCACAGGTGAAGTCAGCATAACATCAGGAATATTAGTGTCAAATACAAAAGAAACAGACAATGAACATTGATATTAAACATCTTTCTTGTTAAACGAATTCTTCTTGTCTTTTTTTTTTGTTTTTTTTCCTAGGCAGAGGTACAAAATGTAACTGCTCTAACACTGTATACCACACAGACAACCTAAGGATACACAGTATCCATAACATTAGGATCCATATGCTCCCGTGTTTAGTTTTTCTAAAGAGTCATTTTATGTTATAGCAGCACGCCACATTCATCCTCGTCAGCCTCATGGGGACTTTTTACTCTAGGGTACACTCATTTATAAAAGAAAAAGGTTTTTCAAAAGTTCTTTAATGAAAGCAGTGGTCCTTTTTTAGAAACATGAGTTCTGTACAGAACCGTCTGCATTGTGAACTAGTTCTTTGTATTGAATCGTAACAATAGAAGAACCATTTTCCGAAAGGTGCTACGATCATACACAGAGTTCATCTGAACAACCATTTGATCAGGCAAAGAACATATTCACAATGTGGAATTTTCTTTATAGAACTCAGACTTTTCTAGAACAATTGCCTTTACTAAATAACCTTTGAAAAATTTTTAAGAGTGTGAAGTTCACAACTGACAAAAACCTACATGAACATTTATAAAGCCCCCAACCACCCACCCACCCCCCAACAGGCTGTTCCAGCTCTTCCTCTGTCATACAGACGGCTCTGACAGCACTTAGGTCAGACTTTATTATCTGACATTTTTTTATGACATTGTCTCTTGGGTGAAATAACAGATGGGCATGTGGCATACGTGATATACATTTGGAGATTAATGTATATCACACAGTGATAGAATTCTGATAATGTTACATAGCCTTGTCAAACTAACACTTATTACCAGCTTATTACGTAGCTGTGATATACACTGAGCTATGAACGTAAGGCCAGAGAAAAGCTCAACTGATGCAGAGACTGTGAATGTGGAGAAACCAGCTTTTTATAAGAAATGATGCCTGTTGGAATAAATATACAAAACATTCATGTAGGCTGATGTCATTTGTCATGAATGCTTATGAAGGTGTTATGTAGCTTTATGAACTCTGCCCTACAGCAAAATGTTGGCCCTCAAATATCGGTGGGCAATAAGACAATATTGCATTTTTATCATGATTTTCTGAGCACATCTACAATATTTAAATAACACTGACCAACTGCCTGTTTCATTACAAACAGAGTCCTGTTAAATGTATGTAGCACAATGCAGTTTGTTAAATGTTGTGCCCAGCTTCTGACGTCAGTTTTTAATTGTGGCTTTTTTAGTGTATTATTTTTGTGTCAAAATATGGGGATATATCATGTATATGATGAAAAAGGTATCATGATAATGAATTATTGTCACATTGCCCACCTCTGCCCTCAACCTTCTGTGCTACAGAACAATCTACTCTAAAGGACAATCATAAACATTTAAGACCTGCGAGACCTGCATGAAACCTGTTCTATGTCTAGTCTACCGTTACCTGCGTGTGGGCATGGAAACTGTAGCAGTCAGCACAGAGGCTGAGGCAAATATTTATCCTGTTTTTCCTATGTGTGAAGCCCATTACTATTGATCGCAGCAGGAGCTCTCGTCTTTCCCCCACTCCTCTCGCCCAGGTTCACGAGAGTAACGCTAGCCTGCAGCTGAACCGGACACCGAGACACGCTCGCGCTCCAGTCGATTTTTAATTCCAGAAATGACCCACATGAGGCCGCAGTATGTGGCCCACATGCCTGACACTCTGGACAACATCAAAGAGTCTATTAAATCACATCAGGGCGTCAGCTGCCACCATGGATGGGTGAAACTCTCTGTCAATGCACTGTTCGAGCAACATTTAGATGGTGTTTGGCCGGCTCAGCACCGGATTTCCAAAAGCCAGTGAAATAAGACAAATGGTAAAACTCCTGGAACAAAATCCAGCTGAAAAATGAAGCTGAGCTCATTTACAATAAAACAGTTCCCTGAAAAACCTTGTTTTGATATGCACTGCTTTTATAATTTATTATTGGCTTCATGTGCAATTCCATTAGGATAAATTAAGATGTGAATGATATTCTGGGATGGGAGACCGGTTGTCAATAAATCAATAAATGAGTTGCTCGCCTAAACATGGACCCCATTTAATCTATTGAATAAAACCATTTACTTTGTTTGAAATGACCACAGGCATTCAGTACGACATGGCAACATTCTCGAGACCGTTCTTTCCCTGATATCAATTTAGAAACAGCATAAAACAACTGAGCAGTATCCCACAGTGAGACTACAGTCTGCGGGGGTGTCTTAATCGAACCCAGATTAAATACATGGATTATGGTTAGGCTGAATTAGTGCTGAGGCTAGGTTGTCTTCAGCTCCTGAATCCTGGCTATTGGCTGCGGCGGCAGTGTGTGAGGAGCACAAGGACTGAGCAATAAATAGGGGGAAAATACTTTGCCAAACAAATTAGTATTCGCTTAAACAACAGATCAATGAGGCTCCAAACTCTATAACAAAATATCAGTATAGCTACTACACTTGAACAGAGCCATTCACGTCAAGAAGACAGTGTCCAATTCTTATTCCCATAACTGTACACAATGTACAAAAATGAGTGCTTTATTCTTTTTCTAGGAAAACTCTTCTTGAAAACTGCTGTTTCTCCGAGAGAGTCCTCAGTGACTTGTCCCATTAAAAATGATGTTCTGTCTCTCTTTCTGATAGAAGACTCACTCTGAAGCCGCTCATTCGATCCTGTAAACCAGTGAGTCCGCAGTCCTCAAAGTTGCTCACATTTCCAGTGGCTTCATTTCTTCAACACAGTGGTCTCAAACTCATTGGTGGGAGTCCTCTGTCGTTGTGTCGTAAAACTTCTTCACTGTGTCAAATGCAGTAAGTGGATGGTATAGAAATCAGTCTCTTTTAAAAGTCATTTTCTTTTTTCCCTTTTCAACCTTCTCCTTCAAGATAAGCCCTTGAAGCAGTGAGCTTAGGAGGGAGAAAATATGTGTATATATTTATATATATATATAGATGTATGTATATATGAGGGTGTGGGCATGGTTCTTTTGTGTCACGTAGAAAGCTGGTTGAGAGGCGAGGACATATTAATTGAAATCCACCAACATCCATCCAGTAATGCCACAGGGCTATGAGAAAAATCTTCCCTTTGTGGCCTGAGTCAGAACACTTTTGCCATCTCCTTGTTAGAGGAACATGTTCTGCATCCCCGTCGAGATAATGAGGACCTCCGATGTCTACTTAAAAGTGTCCTTTTATGAGTCTTCCAGCGTGTTAAGATTGTGACATGTTACTGCACTCATGCGGGCTGCTATAATGATAAGAGAGAGACCAAGAGGAGCAGGGCTGAGGCCAGCAGAGAGCCAGCCACACGTACACGGCCAGCAGAGTTCACATCACCTCGAGATGGCTCTGCTGATTCATGGCTTGTGTCATCTGAAGAAACAGAGGAAATAGTTTAGTGAATAACTGTGAACATGCACGAGTAATGATCATTAAATATCCACAGTTGCAATCAATATTACTCAACCCCGCTGCAAATAAGGTTTATTAAAAATCTATAAACTTTCAGCTGTTTGCAATAAACCCATCAAAGAAAAATTGAAATTGCTCAACATGTAATATAACAAGTGGTTTCTCCCAATTCAACTGTAGCTAGCCGTATTACATCATAGCTGTATCTTAGATGTGCACAAGGGATGGTCCATTAACCCCTAGGAGTCACTGATCACGCCGACATGCTCAAACTTTGTGACTGGATCAAGACAAGACGCTTCAAACCGAAGTCACACTGAGCATTGTCGCCAATTTCACTGAAAATTTCAGGGTTTTTTTTTTAGGACAAAGTATAAACAGAAATATCATAATTGAAATGTGATTAAAACATCATGCTCCCACATGAACAAAAGTGGGACTCTCAAATCAGTTCAAATGAGAAAGACATATGAACAATAATGAAAAATAATACAAAACTCGGGAATGTTAAACATAGTTTAATGTGGCATTTAAAGGCAAAATCAGAAGTATACAAAAATGGGCAAAATAATCCAAGACTCCTAAGGGCTACAGAACCATTTTAGTAAATATGATGTGTGGATTGGAATCACTATTTTGGGTGATTTAATCAATCTTCAATTCTCGCTGTCTCCGTAGGGCCAGGAACATTCTGAAGGATAACACCCATCCTGGCTTCCACCTCCTTAACCTGTTGCCTTCTGGTAGGCGCTACAGGTCCATACCGGCCAAAACTAACAGACTCAGGGACAGCTTCTTTCCCAAAGCCATCACGTTGCTAAATGGGAATCTGCACTAACTGACATTTACAGTGTGTCATCTGGTTTGTCTGTCCTACTTGTCTATAGGGTACTTATATGTTTCTATAGTTTTTATAAGATAGTTCTAACTTTTCTATTTAAATATTAAGGAGCAGCTTCCAGTTTTGTTGTACTATGTATACTGTGTATGCTGTGTATAATGACAATAAAGGCTTTCTATTCTATTCTATTCGATTCTATTCGATTCTATTCTATTCTATTCTCTCTCTATATATATAGTTTTTCAGTCCTACATGGCTTCTAACTTTAACTGAAACAAACACGGCAGCAAACAAAGTGATAGCGTGAGTTGAAGCTCGAAATTTGCAAAACAGAAAAGAAAGCAAAGCAGAACACATTTTAAACAGTAACCACAACTATTTTCCACACAATTATCCAAATAAGAGGATTCTGTTAGTGGAACAGGCCTATTTAACACCTTTACTTTTAAGAGTGTACACTGAACAGGGAAAACTCCCTGGAACATACAAACCTCTTGGCTCTATAGAGTTATCCACTCTGTCATTAACATCGAACACCCGGTCGTGAACGCTGACGGTTTTCACACAGTTGTCTGTGAAAGGAACATAAAACAGGCTGTTGTCAGGCAAATCAGCATGACATCATCACTATCTGGCTCTTACTGACAATTTCAAACCTTGATAAACAAGGCAATTACAGCACACATGAAACAATGCCAAATTCCCATAAGGCCTCATAAAAACTTACTTGCTGGTCTGACAAAAACTTTCAGCCTTAGGCAGTTTCTTCTTCCAGTTTCACCAACTGTAGAGGCTGTAAAAACAATTAAGATATTTTAGAACTACACCTTGTAAATCCATGCCACATGCACAGCAAAACACCAAGCATCTTATTTTATAGTAAAAAAAATAATAAAAAACTTGTAAAAATACTGCGTAACATTTTCCCACCCAAATCCTATGGCAGGAGGACAACGCAATCTGCCCTATGCAGATTAAACTCTTTGCAGGTAAGAGTATGAGCCTTTTCTGCTGTGGGGAATTGTAATCTACTGCGAAGTGTAGCAAATGGAAAGAAAAAATGGCAGAGGACACAAAAAGGCTGATAGAAAACAAACCACTTGGAGTGGGAAAACGCAGTTTGATACCTGAACATTCAACATCTCCTCCACCATTACTTGTCTCAGCAGAGCCACTGACATTTAGGCATTTTCTACATGTTTCGGGCCTCATATAAATGCCTGCACAAGCACAGTGGCCTCAGAGGGAAACACAATCAGCATTCATTTCATTTCCTACCTATATATACAGGCAACGCTACATTGGATATGCTGTTTCCCCTGTCATCTTAGCCATGGGCCATGTTTCTCAATTTGTCCTCTCCATAAAGGAAAGCCTATTAGTGCTTAAAGAGGAACAGGGAGACAGGCTCCTCTTGCGGCCACACGCTCTTTGTGCAGTAGGTAATGCAATCTCCTGCTGTCAGGAGCCAATGCAAATGAGGGTCGAGGAGCGAGGGGGAGGAGAGCTTTGGTATTTCTCTCACAGATCACTTGAGAAGTAAAGGTGACTAAGTAATGAGCAGAAGAAAACACTTCAAATAAAGACCCTCATTCAAAGCTACACAACACAGCTTCTAATTCACACGGTCAAAACAAGGCAAAGACATTGCTTCAGCTGCTAAAAATATAATTTTTTTAAATATCGAAGGCTATTTTTGTTTGATGAAAACGTACAATCAGAAAAGGAGAGGGTCAAATATTTAGCCTTGGTCCCAAGTAACACGTGAAGTGCTTTCAAATACCTAAGTACAGAAAATGAACCCTGGCTTTGACGTTTTGACTTCTATTGGATGAACATGATCGTTCCACCTGCCTCTTCAGCTTGATTGGCTACTACATACATCAACACCTGCTACTTAAAGTCCTATTGGCTTCTAATAACATCAACAGCTGCAAGTGGCAGACGATGAAAGCCACACCTGTTACTAAAAGATCTTTACTGATGATAAAAATGACCTCTGTTCAAACGATGCAGCCACTGGATTTGGTTGATGCAAGCATTCCACTGTTTGTAGACACTGCAGAACAGGGTTTCTTTTATTTCTCTGCTCAAAAGTTCCCCACCCCGGCTGATCAACCAATACATGATTAGAGAAGCTCCCAGGTTTTATGAGGATGAGTAATGGTACGAAAGGTAATTTCCATATAATTAACCAATCTGTTCTCAAAACTGCTTTTGAGTTATCAATTAATCGAACAGTCATGTCCCTCTCTACTGAATATGAGAGACATGTTCATGTAAAAGTGTCCGTGTATATTTCCATAATGCACTGCTGTTAGCCTTGACCCCAGAGCTTCCCTGTTGTGTGGGGTCTCCAGCTGCTCTTAATCTGCCTGCTGTCTCCCCTTTCATCCCCCACACCCTCGACTGTGGGGAAAGGATGGGTTAAATCAAACTGCTTATACGCTGTCTACAGTGACACACTGGGGGGTTCTGAACCCTTAATCATGTCCCCACAAGCATATTTACTTTGATTTGAGCGAAATTGCTTTTGTCTCATTTCTCAAGTCTGGCCCAGTTTGGAGCAGAAGCCGAGTGCTGATTGGAAACATCACTTGAGAAAGCTGCAGCCGAGCTGAGGGGGTTGTTCCAACACAGTCTTTTACAACGCACCATCTTTTTCTATCTTACAGTAGCTGCGTGCATTTTTTTTGTGTACGTTAATATTCCTGCTGCATGTTGGTGATTATTTATGCCAATTTAGATCCTTTTAATGTCTCCCCTTTTTAAACAGGCACACAGCGGAATGGCTTCAGAATTACTCTTTCAGAATTTACAATAGCGAGAAAGAACAGCTACCAACACGGCACACTGCATTAGGATAATTACACTGGTGGCCCATAAAAGAACTCCAGCTTGTCAATCACAGAACATTGTGCCTTTGTCAGCCGCTACTGGATCATGTAACTTACCTAAGCCTGCCGCAGCCTCTCTTACCTAATGTAAAAGTGGTAATAAATTCTTGAACTATAGCTTTATCCTCATTTACTTAGGGATAAATGATGATATCATTATAATAATCATTATAATTAAATCATTATTTGGCAGAACTCTTATAATACCAATTAAGTACTATATCGATTATTTGCTAATATTTATTTCAATTTCAGCTGGGCTAGCATTATTACTCTAATATATGTGTGTCTTGCAGAGTTCTTTTCACTGTTGCTGTACTCCTTTAAATGCATTCTGTACATATACAGTACTGTAAAAAGTTGTAGGCACCAAAGATTATGAGATTTAAAAAAGCTATTAATCTGAGCAGTTTATTTGCTTAAAAAACATTAAAATAAAAGCAAATAACATTATTCCAGTGAGTGTGATATTCTGTGTGTGAATGTGTTGGTTTAACTTTTTCCAAATCTCTCCTTGTTGCAGTCCGTATTATTTGAGGTTATCATCCAATACCTAGTTTTAATGGTTAATAAATAATGATTTTAAATAAAGTGTGCTGTTGAACAAATTCATGGAATCAAGGAGAATCTGAACAAAACATTGTTCTTCAAATCACTCACACTTACTACTTATAAAATCTTATATCTTATATGTTTATATTATTGTTTTTTGTACTTACTGTGATTATATATAACTTTATACAAGCACCATGTTTACTGAGATGGCATATATCTTAGGTGCCTAAGACGTCAGAACAATACTGTATGTGTATATGTATACACACATTATTAATATATATTACATTATTAATTATTCATCAAGTATATTAAAGGACTACAACATCCTATGGCACTTCTGTAAGGTTGGGTACACTGTGATTATTTCTCAGCAACAATACAAATGCATTCATTGAGGATCAGTAAAGTCTTATTCCTGCTCATTTCATCAGTGTAACACAGGCAAATGTGAGTGAAATATATACATCATTTAGCTATAACATTACTACCACCTTCTTGTTTCTCTACACGTTGTCCATGTTATCAACTGTCGTTCCACAATAACAGACCACAGCCTCCGTGTTGCTCCATATACTTTGACCCTGTCTTTCAGTGGTCAGCACCGTCACAGGACCACCCCGGAGTAATTTGGGTGGCAGATCACTCTCAGCACTGCAGTGTCCCTGACAAGGTGGTGGTGTGTTAAGTGTGTGTTGTGCTTGTACAAATGGATCGCTGCTCTGTAGTGGTCCTGATCACTGACGAACAGGGGGCTGAGCATAAGATGGACTCCAGTCTGTAACTGTAGACTTACAAAGTGCATGTATACAGTCAATGAACAGTGAGCGTGGAAACAAAGAGGTGGTAGTAATGTTATGGCTGATTGGGTTACATTCAAATGTAGGCTTTTTCAGAATAGCAGTTTCTAACTGAAACAGTTTTTTTTTTCTGGCTCGGAATTTAAGAGTTAAGACTAGATGAAAGCAGCTTAGACTATCCAAGGCCTCTCTTCACCATACATTGCCAACAAGTTGAGCAGCTTCTCCCCGTCTACAGCGTCACATAGCAGACATTAGGTGTGCACTGTAAACATACGGGGTTAGTAAAAACCCTCTAGACACCACTAACCTAGCTATGGGTGCAGAGATCAGATGTGATGAAACTGAGAAGTCTGATAAACAGGAGGAAGAAGGATTGATGCCCTGTCGGAGAGATAAGGCTCCCTGCAGGCTTCTGATCTGTCGTGCCACACTCTCAGACTCAGAGAGCACTTTCCAACATAAAGAAAAATGAGGTTAAGTTGCTCGTTAAAAGACTCACAAAAGACCCGCGTTATGTAAAGTCCTGTTCTTATCCAGGGGTCAGATGTGATCTGAGTGTACACTGGAAACGCTGCTGGCCTATCGTATCATCGACACAGGGAATGCTGACCGCCAGTGCCAGCCGTGTGCTTTTGAAGCACGCTTCTATCAGACGGGGTGCTCTGCTGTCAGACCCTCTCGCACAGAGGGGGTGGGGAGACAGGCTAAAAACCTCCCTTGAAATTGGATTTCTATCCTCGGAGATTAAGATCAGACTTCCACCAAGGCCATATTGGAAAAACATGCTGCCTTAAGCCATTCAGGATCCAAAGTTCAACTGCAGTCATCGGAGCATGTTCACATTTGACCCCACCAGGCCGGCCCTCTGATCCCCAGTGATCGCTTCCTGAGCGGGACGGGCCCCTGACTGACAGCCCAGGGGCCACGCGTGTCACCCTCAGGCTCTCTCAGAGAGACCTCTCACTCCCACTGATTAACCATCGAAATCTTAACAAAGGCACTCTGTCTACTTTACAGACACATAGCTCCCCATCCAACCAGAGCCGTGATTCACAGCTACAAGCACTGACTGACCCCAGACGTTTCCCTAAAAAAAATAAATACATGACAATAAATTATATTTAGGGGTGTCTATCTTTGACCTTACAGCCACTCCATTGTATTACAATTCCAGGAACTCTCTCAGCGCACCATAAAATCTTACAGCAACAGCCAGCGCACTGTAAATGTAAAAACTACACAGTAACAGGCCTGGATCATTCTGTGATCTTGTTTTGTTTTTCCATTTTTTGTTTTCTTTAAACATTACTGGCATCCTGAATTCCAATGTATTTTAAAATAAAATATTATTTTAAAAATATAATAAAGAGAAAGAAATAGTGCAAAAAGACAATAAAATAATATCTTTTCTTTTTTTCTGAAATTTCAAGAATTTTATTTTGTTCCTACGTTTTGCTGAAAATGATTATCTATGATTAGTATTTATTCTACTACTTTTAAAAAAATGTGTTGGAATCACCACCTTCATGTAAATGTTTACACCCCTCAATATCATAAACAAAGACAGCCACAGTACAACAAACGATTATCATAAATTTCCTTGTTGTCAGATTCGTTTAAGGTCCACACATACGGTTATCCAAACAGTTGTGAAGTGGTTGTTGGTGATATGATCTGGTTTACTGACGGTTACGCAGCTGCTTTCTTCTTGAGATTAAATTCTCTGCACCGTGGGTGTATGATTACTTTAACACTCTACTTTCTATCATGATTGGAGCCAAAATGCCTGATTGCTGACAGACTGTTTGTTATTTTGCTCTCCCTTTAGTAGCATCGGTAGGTTGGACAGAAACTGGCTCTTTGTTTAAATGGATCTGCAACTGTTGAGTCATAAAACTGAGTCACACAGGAAAGAGCTGTGAGCAGCGCTGCTTCATATTCTCCCGCTCAGTCGTCGAGTAAAACCTTCAGATTACCTGACAGCTCCACTATTTCATCTGAAATGTTTCACATCCTACTGTCCTGACTCAAAGATCCAGGAAAATGAACTCCGCTTTACGCTGTGGCAAAGCCTTTCATGCACACCCATGTAGAAAAAACACAATCTAATCTCCTGCTCGGATCTTAGCCCTAATCATTGTTTACTGTGCATTCCTCTCTCTCTCTCTCTCTCCCTCTCTCCTTCCATTTCTTCCTTATCGCTCCTTCATATCGCACACATTGTTTTGATGTTGCTGTGCGATCTGTCAGTTCATCAGGTTAAATGCCACTAAATCTGCCTCTCCTGTATGCGCCTGCATAACTGCAGCTATCTCAGGCTTGAGCTGTCCGAGGAGGACTACTCCTGTGCCTTATTTTGTCTTCCCGCTCCCACTCTACAGGGATCTGACTCCAGATGTAAAAACAAGGGTTTAGATGCTTGTTTTAAAGAGCCCTCTCACGAGCAAGCGAAAGTTGAGACCGGGAGTTTGTAACAAAGACTCCTTACAGGAAGACCGCAAGAGTCAGGACTCTTTTCCATGAAGGTTCGTGTTTTTGTTTGAGTCTGTTTTGCCAGGACTCCTGTAACACAAACTCATACTTGGCTTGAGCCATGGCTTTCCTCTTCCTTGCTTGGAATCAAATGCTTATGCTCAGATATTTCCCATACTCCGCACAGACACTATCACAACATCTGTTTAAGATGCTACAGTGGCACTATGGTTTGAAAGATTGGAAGCAATGTTTTTAATACTATGCAGCCTGCTCATTGTAGGAAAATATGTTAGATGTGTTCAGAAGGATATGTGTAGTGACAAGGATTCTAAAATGCCAAAAAAGCTGTACAGTACAAATAATTAAAATCTTATTCATTTATAATAAATGTAATCTCTGGAAGGCCTTGTAGTTGAAGATGTGATCAGGTCTCTTGTCAAGTAAATGGACAAATTACTAGGAATTGGCACTGGCTGATTTCAGGTCCAAATACCAAATAGGCGACGAGCGGTGAGCGTGCTGGCGCAGATTGGCTGCGGTTGCATCATTCTTGTAGATGCTGCACACCGGTGATGGCTGAGGTAACTCCCAAGTGTTCCACAGAACGTACAGCACTCTGCGGGTCTAGTATATGTTTATGTTAGTATATGTTCAACGGTCTGTCAATTATTATGTTAATTTTGGTTTGTATGTTTGTTTGTTTATTTGTTTTTAATTATTGCATATATATGTCATTCAGTTAAATTTTGTATCTGAATGCTGTTATTATACCTCTACCATACTGTAAAGTATATAGCCAGTTCCGTCCTGCTTTTGATGTTGTATTTGATTTGACTCATATTATTTAAATAAACAACTTTGGCCCATTAATTACAAAATGACAACTTGGTTGTAAAATTTGAATTGGCTAATAAAACTTAATGATTGGTGCAAATGACTGCATTAAATATAAATTATCCAGTCATTTGTAGAACAATGAACATAGATTTTATGGCCAATTCCAATTTTGTAATTTATGTGATTTATCATTTAACTAGTTTTCATCTGTTCCTTACCTGGAATACTAAAATAAAAACAACCTAAAATTACTAAAGTTTATAATATTTAACTGGACATTGTGTACGAAGAACTGTATAGTAAATATATTAAAAAAATTATGATTACCAGTGGTTCAACATTTTTAAGCAGAAAAATATAAATTCAATTTAGCTGTACATTAACAGACAGAACTGCAGTACTACAGTGGATGCCAACAGTAGCATTTATTCTGGTATTTTTTTTAATACTCACATATATAGTAGTACTCTCGGCCTGGTCGGAATTCAAAGCCCAGGGAGAATGGCGTAAAGAGCTGGAACTTTTCAGAGAACTTCAGAGGTCCATTGGGCGAGTGAGGCCGGTTACACTCCCAGCGCTTGAAGCCTGTAGCCTTATGATCACAGGAACTGTAGCCATCGTAGTTGACCATGTAAAGCATGTAGCGCTCGGTTCTCTCCTCTGGCACAGAGTCCATGTAGTGGGGGCAGTAGACATCCAGGTAATCATTTATGCACACGTCAATGTGGTAGTCTCCTCTGTAGAATCTGTGAAAAAAAAAATTTGATTATTTACAATCTTGTGCTAGACTAGAAAGGATGTGTGTAACATTCCTCTTGCGCTTGTCCTCATTTAGTCCTTCTGTACAACTCATGCTCATAGGCTGTTCCACAAAGAGGCCGCTTCCAGAGGAAGGCTCTTCTTTAGGAGTAATTAGCATAAATGTGAAGCAACTTAAATCATCTAATCATATCTCTGACATCAGAGCTTTAAATAATTTGAAAAATAAGAGGCTTTTATGGGTGAAGTATGACATTTTGAATGATTGCTCTCAGAGGAATTTCATAGAGGGGAACTACGTGCATCTCTGGCCCGCTATTTCAGATTTACATCTTGTTTATTGTAAAATGAGAATACCTCGAGAGGATCTAAGTAAGCATGAGCGTCGGCGGGATATGCAAGGTATTCCTGAACGAGGAAGCGGTTGAAAAACATATACTCCCAAAGGCACCATATAAGGCTACATTTGCACAGCTTTAGTGGAGATGAACTGCGTCGGCTTAGCGACAGGAGGCTTGTGTGTGACGCGTTCAGCTGTTTCTACTGGTTTACACATTCTGTTTAAACCTTCAGAAGTTGCAGTTATCACTCATACGGAAAGCATGATGTAATTCAATATCTTTTTTACCTGTAGAATGGTTTCGACACATTCAATCCTGCATGTGTGTTGCTAAGTAGAAATGAAGGGAGAAAAAGGGAGGTTGCCTTTGATAATACCCCGGGAATTTTATTTTGCCATGTGAGCACAGCCTTCATATATATTACTGAATTTAGTCTGATGTGAATTAAATATATGAATTATATGTTTGTATATTTTTTTCCCGTTTTACTCAATTAACTAAAGAAAAAAAAAAAAACAAAGTTGTGTGGGATGTGAATAGGGGGTTGATGAATAATGTGTGAGGATGTGGGGGAGATTCCACAGCGTCAGATGACTCAGTGAACCCTGAAGTCACTAAGCCCCAGCCAGTGGACGGTGAGAAGCCACCCTGGACAGAGTCAGACGAGCTCCTGAGCTAATGTGAGGTTACTGCTGAGATCCTGCTGTGGACAGCAGCACAGCTGGGTACGCTGACACAAAGATTTCCACTCATTAGGGACAATAAAAGACTACTGAGCACAGATGGAGCTTAAGAGCTATCAGATTATCATTATGTGTGTTTTCAAACTCACAGCTAGAATACTGAGTGTGTCCCTGTTGGTTTGGGTGAGTGTGTGTGTGAGTTTTGTGTTCATCCTAATTAAAACCAAAAGCCAAGCTACGAGACAAATTTGGCCCTGTTCAATTTCAGCCTGTTTTATAATGAATAAAATAGTATTTCAGTTTTCCTCTCTGGTAAAACCACTTCACTGAACTTAAAAAAAATTGGAAGCTCTCCAGATGACATGCTAGTCACGGGTCATCAGCAGTGAAAATCAGGTATTTCCTCAGACACGTTATTAGCGTCTTACGTTTCCTGTAATTCCAGAAAGGATGATTCTGCTCGGGGCTGCCACTGCGAAGCCGTTGTCAACATCTGTCTCTGAGCCCCAAGACAGCTCTGCTGACTGAACCGGTGCAAGTTACGCCTACACAGCTATTATCACCCGGGGAAACTCCACATTTATCTTTCAATACCCCAATCTGGCCTTCAAATTAGCTGCAAATGATCTGAGTCAAAGCACAGGCCCATTCGCTTATCCATCAGCTCTTACCTGAGACATTCATACGCTGTGCTGAGAATATGGACTGAGCTTTTTGCTGGAGGATACTAAGAGTTCATCTGTCTCAGGTCACTAAGGCAAGGATTTGTGTCAACTATGAAAAAACAAATAGCAGAGGATTACCCTGTTACTTGAGCCAGACAAGGATGGGCCTATTTTCTGTCCTAGCTTGTAAAATCAATAAATACATGGCTTAAACACAACATCACATTTTCATTACATGATACTGAAGCAAACGCCGACTCAGTAGCATGCTTTCAGTGAGTATAGGATCTGCTCTAATGATTCATAAAGAGAGCTGACCCCATTAGACTACAGGAACAAAACAAACAACACATCAACGTGACGCTCATTCATTTCTTCATTCATTCAGGGAGGAGAGATGGCCCGGCTGCTCAGTAAGCCACACAATGCAATCGCAATTCATCATTAAGATTAAAAAAAAGGAGTTCATTAGCTGCATCTATCACAGCTACTTACGCAAACACACAGAACATGGCCGACCCCGCAGCAAGGTCTGCGACAAAGCCTTCACGCTAATGATAATCCTCCTATTCATGCAGACACTCACTCTCTCATTCTCTCTCCCTCTCTCTCTCTTTGACCTGGCTGACACAGGGATGTATAGGTGATGACCGGGGCAGGCTTCTGTCTCAGAAAAGGCCAGAGACTGGGCGTGAAAGCTCTCCTGGTGTTTCCTAAATCAGTGTGATTGAAACTGTGTCAAAACCAGGTCGTATTCCTGAGCTTCAACAATAGGCAGAAAATGAGGGAGGGGCTTGACTACAGAATTGAGTTTCAAAGGACAATATCAAACAAGCAAAACTATCAACTTGTCCTTTTCATCTACATCAAAGGAAACTAAAGAAAAGACCCAAGCTTTCATTTTCAATTAATAATCTTTTTTATTTAAACCACAAAACAAAAAAAAAGTTATATTAATGCTTTATAATATGTCAATCCTTCCATTTTCACTTTATTTCAGCATTTAATACATTTTATGTTACACAATGCTGATTTAACTTCAGAATGCTAGTTACGAAAAACACTACAATTAAATCGTGATTAATCACATTGTTCCTTCTTAAGACTGAAGCTTTTAAAAACGAATATTTAAACGTAAAATAACTGAATCAAGGTAAGATCAACACAGTGAAATTACACTTATATAAGTAGTGTCAATCAAACAAAAACAAATTCTAGTACTTCTTTGTGTCATTAGGAGGGGGATAAATGTGTAGTGTGATCTTCAAGACAAACTCGGCAGAGGAAACAGTTATTTATTTATTATTCTTTTTACATTATGATAATACCCCAGTGTAGTTTTGATAAATTTAAAATTAGAATCTCTTAATTTGCTGAACTCAACAGTAGCGACGCTGTGTTTACAATGATAAGTAAAACCACTAATATGTCACAAGACTCTGTAAAAACAGTGAATTATAGAAGGGATTTGTGGACAAATTTGGCAAAATAACAAATCAGCATGAAAAAATCATGTTAAATTCCCTCACGGCTTAACTCCTTAATACTGACAGCACTAATTATACTATGTGCTACATACAACACCCATAATTTAAAGACTAATAATTTGGTAATTCAGATTCAGCACATAATATAATTTCCTTCATATTGTATTCAAAATTAAATATGATAATGATACTTTACAAATAGTAATTAACAAAAATAACAAAGATCAATGCCATTACACAATCTTTAAAAAGTGGGAAACAAAAGAGATAAAAGGAGTGATATTCCTTCCCATCGTGATGTATTATGACACTAATATATAATTACGGTATAAATGACTATGAAATATTCCGTGACTAACCCGTATGCTAAATCGTTTTGTAAAATGAGAAACTAAAGTGGGAGTCCACATATTAGCCTTTAGAGATTGATGGTTAAATTATATGATACGTTCAAAGAAGAGGTCAGGAGAATGAGCAGGTAATATAATAATGCAACAGACGTTAGTAAAACGAAGTAGCCAATCATCGCTCAGCTGGTCCCACGCAGCTGCTCTGGGGAACAATCCTGAAGCCTTCAGCCCACCTGTCCGTGCTCAACCAGTTCTTAATTCCCATAGCCTCTAGAGGGAGCTCTTTAGGTAATCACTGCCGTTGCTCCCTCGGGCACAGGTCAGCTAAGCCCATGGCCCTATGGCCCTTTCAGAGCCACAGATGGACGAGCTCCTCCTCGAATTACAGCTCCTCGAGCACTGCTGCAGCACTCACACACAGTTGGCCCATCATTCACTCAGTGGAGGCAGTGGCACATCTTCTAATGCCTCGCCTATCACTCATTCTCCCCTTCCAAACGAATGTCTGTCCAGACGCATTAACGTTACGCACATACAATAGACTGCCAGGACTCCATGCTGAGCTGGCCTGGCAAAAACCTCAATAGACAGATGAAGGTAGGAAAAATTGAATAAATAAGAAGCTGCTCTCTTGGTCTGTGCATTTCCCAGGGAACGGACGTGTGTTTCAAGGAATTCTGCGCATAGAGATATGACATATTACTCTTTACACTGAAAATGCAGTGACGTTGGTGGGAAAAGCCAGAACAATACATCATTTCCTAATTACTGCTGTGATTCTAGCCTGTGCAAAAAAACAAAAAGCATCTAACCAATCACTGAGGGCCAGATGTACATAAAAGGGAAGGTTCGGTGCAGAAAGAATGTGTTCCACTGGAATAGCTCTATTTATGCTCTCAGATGCAGATGTATGCATCTGAGAAACTGTGGCACAAATTATGAGCCTTGATGTGAGCACTGTATGCAAATGAATTTGCTGTTTGCTCACTTCGACTGCAGCTTATCACGCAAACTGTGTAGAAACCCATCCACTAATTGTTTCCTTGAGAGTGGCATGGTTTAAAAAGCAACAAGCTGGCGACCAAAGAGACAAAGGAAGTTCAGTGTAGAAGAGGTCCACTGATGAATTCTTTTCTCCCAAAACACTCTAGAGGAATGTAATTTAACACCAGTGTAGAAAACAGTTTAACAGGGGCTGTGCAGACAATCCGCAGCCACAACAACCCATGTTTTGTTGTATGTCTTCACACGTGCGTACATCTGGTCGTGCAAGTTTAGCTAGTGTTAATCTGATGGTCAGCATTCTTTCAGCTTGGGTCTGAGGTCTGAGCCTCAGACTAACCGTTGTGTCTGCTGTTGTTTTAAGTGAAATCTCTCAATGTCAAGTCTTTTAAGTCTGTAATGTCCTCTCTCGAATGCCTAGGCATGAGTAAGTGAGGCATGTTTTGTGTTTTTCCAGGCGCTCTAGTCTAGAGCTGTGACATTGTCATATATCACAGCCAATTTGTGCATGAAATTGACATAAAACATTCATTTATAACTTGCTAGAAGCATCCTAACAGTGACAGATGTGCTGTAGATGCATGTATTTCAGCAAATGTGTGTAACTTCATTAATAAACAACACTACCTTACTACTGTGATAAAACTACAAATCAATTACAAGCTCTTTTGTACGTATCACACAGCCCTAATTTGGTAAATAAAAAATTAAAGGGCCCCAGAATTTGGACTGAATTTTGGCTGGAAGACACAGAATAAAAGACACGGATGATACTGGCCTGACAGAGCTGTATCTGTGCAGAGGATGGCGAGAGTGTGAGTGAGAATAGCTATATCAGTCTAGGTGAGAATGGTGTATGTCTTTCATGTACAATATGTGGAAGATATTCACAGTGGTGTCGGTTAATCTGGCTTGTCTCATGTCATCATGATTAGTGGTGAGTGTGTTGCCGCATGGTGTGTGTCACTCATCACCCCCCACTCCCTCAACATGGTTACAGCACTCCCACTGTGGTTAACCCAAGGGACTTTCATACAATGACAGAGAGAAAGACACACACACACACCTCTGAAGGCTGACCTTCATGCATGTTTCCATGGTGCCGTCTTGTAACGTTGAGCCCATATTCCTTTCATGTATGCAGAAGTGCTTTCACACTCCACATACCTTCAGCTGTGCATGACCACGTGAACTGTTAAACCAATGCAATCCTCTAAAATAAAAATCTCATCAGCTAGAGTGGACTACTTTGGACAAGGGGCATCTTAGCCCTGCGTGGGGATACACTGAGGCAAACGAGTGTCTGTCACATTGAGCCTCTACGAGGTCAGAACCTTAGGTCGGAGGCCATGGATTGCTTATTATTAATGAAGCCCCCATTATTCAGAAGAGGCTGAAAAGGGCGACGGCACTGACCCCCAGGTCATCCAACTTGGGGGTACTGGGGAAGGAGTGGGAAGTGTGTTTAAACAGGGTGAATAGCTAAAATATTAGGCCCTTGCAAACAAGGACAAATTACCTTTCCAGCAGGGCAAACAAACAGTCAACCCACAACACTCTGTTGTAAATCTTCTCTATTGGAATGGTCTAAAGGCACATGATACTTTTAAGGCAGCACTATTATTACATGTACACATTGGGTTGACCTTCTAAACCAGGACCACTTACAGAAAATGAAGTGGGGAACCAAATACTAATTTACAGCTGCACAGCAATCAGTGTTGTTCTTCACTCTACTACATCAGCTCAGATCAGTCTAGTCTAACCTTATAGTGACTACAGCAAATTATGTTAATGCAATTAGACAAACTAGACTCTCAAAGATGTAAGAAAACCTAAATATGTAAACGTTATGGGTTTCAAGTGTTTTTATACTGCTCGAGACATATACAGAACTAAAATGTATATAGAACTAAATTCTAATATATTAAGGTTCATAGCACTGGTGTACCACACCTATTTTTACCCCTGTAACCCACTACCATATCCATGCACTATTTACTGTTACTTCGTTCTGTATGTCTTCTCTTTTGCACAGTACACTCAAATTTCCTTCAGGATCAATAGTGTTATCTTATGTAAAAATGTAAAACTGACACAGGTAATAACCTAAAATAATTAATGCAGTATTAATATTGGTAATAGGCTAAAATAATATATTATTTATTTATTTATTTTCAACCAAATTCTGGGTCACAAGGTGTGTGGGCATATGTCCCACACAAATTCCCCTTTCCACTGGACCACTGATCTGTGCAAACAAAGACCTGTCTCCCATATTTCCCACAGGGACCAGTCTGCAGCCCACCCCAGATCACTTTCCTGGGCCTTAGGCAAAGAGTGCTCTGCATCCAATCATGTCAATGCTGAATCAATTAAAAAGAAAAGTAGCAGTTAGCAAACCACAAATTCTGGCTATAAATCAACAAGTGACGCTAACTGTCCGCAGCATTCAGCCTCGCGTTCACAGACGGTCTGAAATACAGTCAGCAGTGCAGATCACTCTGTGGGAATATGCCCTGGGTGTTTTTGAAAAAAAGCTTAGACCCAATCGATCAGCAGAGAGGGGGTGGTGGTGGAAGAGTGATAGTGTTGCTGTCTGAAGTGAGCGAAGGGCCAGAGCGAGAGGGTGGTCCGAGCACCAGCAGGCCCAACGTTTTTATCTTCAACAAACGCAGCAGCTACAGAAAAAACAGCGCATGTAACGCCGTGTAACATCTAAACATAGAATGCCCCCAGAGTGCCGAGCATGCTCAGGCCCCAAACACCTGGCGTCCTCAATCTCCCTCTGCTTGCCCAGTCTTCCTCCCTCAGAGCCTGTCAGAACCTCCTCCATCAGCCTGCAGAGCCCAGGGCCAGAAAACACACACACACACACAGTCAAAAGGCTTTAAGAGCTTTGATATGACAACCACTAAAAGGTTTGCTTTCATTTATCTTGATGTTAGGGTTGGACAATATGGAAATATTTTCATTCTCATAATTTCTGATGATAAATATTACACACACACACACACACTTATATATACATAAAAATGCAAATAAACTGTCCAAATAAAACGTGCATCAATTTTCAGTTTACTACATATGATTTTAACACAGTAGTTATCCTTCACACCATGTTAACATTTCATGATGAATGAACCATTAGAAATGCTCTGAAATTACTTGTAATAAAATCTTTTACTTTCACTTGCACTGAAAGGTTAGTAAGTTTTTCCTTCTGCTGTAAATGTACTTATATGGGAGATAAATGTTTTAAATTGGATAGCGCCAATGTATAACACTATTCTTTTTCAAATAATTGCACTTAATTAGTTTCTTTATTTTCATAACGCCCACTGATTCTTCTTACTTTCTTAATTTAACCAAATTAATTCAAACTTGAGCTAAGAATGGATTTTGCTGTTGCTAATGTATAAAAATATAATAAACGGTGCTAAACACCCAGCTGCATCAGACATTTGATGTACCACTTTTTTCATTATAAATAAAAGTACAACTTTACAATAAATGAACATTAATTTTAGCTACAAACTTTACTATATACTCATACTCCTTTAATATTCCTATTTCTGAGAAACAAGGTTTTGTTACAACACTTTGATGTGTCTAGTTGCAGACATTAGTCACGCGGCTTCTGCTGAGCTGTACACACACATTGAAACAAACCATTTTATATGGACTTTGCAGCTGTTAACATCTTCAGTAATATGTGCATGTGTACGTGCTTCAGGGCCTTGAGAAGCCTTTCCTCCCAAGGTTTCTTCCTCCAGCCTTGAGGGAGCTTTTCTTTGCCACTGTCATCTTCGACTGGCTCGCACTGAGCTTTGATTCAAATGATCTATTCTGATATTAATTATGTAAAGCTGCTTTGTGACAACGTCAGTTCTAAAAAGCACTATATAAATAAATACATTTTGATTTGGCCAGACAGTGGTGGAGGTCTCACAATTTCTTGAGGAGCAACACCTGCATGCCTCATTTGAATTTCCCTCATCCTCTGCTCGGAGGGATCAGCTCAGTGATGCGGTGCATATTGTGCAGGACGGGCGGCAGAGCCAAATTGCAGTTTGACTTAGAGCCAGTGCTTCAGACTAGAGCCAAGTCCACTCCTCCTCCCCCCGGCCTGGCCAGGGCCACCGCAGACCTCTCATAAACGCAGAGATTTACCATCTCCATCTGATGATAGGTGATAAAGCTGGACAAAACATGCTTCCATATATCAGCTCAGGCCTGCCTCTGTCTCACAAACTTATTACAGCCCAAAGCAAACAGCATGCTGCCTAATGGATAAAGATGACTGAGAAAAAGAGAGCAGGGGACAGATGTTTTTTATCTCCCTCTGATCGGTCAGGAAAGTGGACATGAGGAATGCATGCATTTCTCTGTGTGTGTGTGTTTGTTAAGGCATGCCATGTCCGGACACAATGTTTCTCTATGGGAGGACAGCGTCCCTCCCATGATCCCACAAAACCTTCATTTCATTTCTACATCCTGAACTGAGGACTCCAAGTTCAACATTTTCTCTTCTGAGCAAATATTTTGTATGGGCTGTGGTTGCATGATTGACATCATAAGATAATACCTCCGTTTAAAAATACTATAATTGCTTTGGTATTCTTTGAAGTCATGAACACAAATATCCTAAATCTACTGGGAGTATTTTTGTACCAAGCGACATTTGGTGTGTGCATTACCGTCCTAGCTGTATTTATCAGGGTGTTGATTTAACAAGTGTGATTAGCTTGCTATAGATATTAATTTGAGGTTAACCGCATGCTAATATAGAGCTGTAATCCAGCAGATAGCCACCGTAGTTTATTTAGACATGCAAAGTGATTAGCATTGCCCAGTAAAGCACACAACCCCAGATTTAACCTGTTGCTTCATGGAAGTGTTATTGCTATGTGGTAGTTACCGCTCTATTGTTAGCGCGCAAATGCCTCGGCTGTTCTCACCTTAACAGACTTATTGAGCGGCCTTGCCCCAGAGGCAGCCGATCGGGGAAACCTGACAGAACAGAGCGGTGAGGCTGCAAGGTTCATGAACACATGATGCCATGTATTAATACACAAATCATCCGAATGACAGGAATGCCCACATCGCATCTGGCCCATGGGGAGCAAGTAATGGGAGCCTGACCGCTCTTCTGTACTTAATACATTTCAGTACATTTAAATCTTTTCACTGTAACTCTGCAGCTGTTCAGTGCATATCTAATCAGAGACAGAGGCATTTCTGGCCAAAATAAAATGCTGATATTTAACTTGATGTAAGAATATATTGCTGCATGGTGACATTATTCTGAGGGTGGTTTTGGGAATAATATGCCATCAGTTCACATTCTGTGGCTAAGAAGGGTTTTTAGATGATATGGTTTGGTTTGTGTGTATATATATATATATATATATATATATATATATATATATATATATATATATATATATATATATATATATATATATATATATAAATGAACTCAATTAATCAAACACGTTTATGGGACAAACAAATAAACAAACAAAAAGGTAGGAAAGAAGGAAGGAAGGAAGGAGACAGACAGACAGACAAACAGATCGATAGATCGTTCGGGCCTTTGAGCATTAAGACCACAGGACATCCAGCATATTGAACTCTTTCCAAGAAAATAAAAAAGCTCTGAACAACTCCCAAACAGCCAGGAAAACCTGACTTCAGCAACATCAACCAAGCACTGCTATTAAAAATGTTTCCATTTTTTTAATTAGTTAATCAATAGGATGTAAACAAAGTTGTTCAGACTGATCTGATGCTCCATTTCCAAGAAACTAACTGAGTCAGAGTTGTTCACCACAAAGCACTTCATGTTTCTAAAAGCTACATCTTATAAATCCACAATAAAAATATTTTTTATAGGTTTTCCCGTTTTCCATTATTGATGGAAAACACATGCACGTTCAACATCAACATTGTGAGAACATCTTACTTGCATTTCACATCAAGCTTTGTTTACATTTCTGAATTATGTTTTGACACACACTATGATACTTGCATAGGACTTAATTCATTGGACTTTTTATTGAATTTTCATGAACTAACCAGCAAATCCAACAAACACTGGGGTCAACACTGGACTTTCTTTTGCAGATGAGCTGTTGCCAATGCACCTGAATTCAATAGGCTTTCATAACTTCAGTAGAAATCAATGAAATCAATAGGCTTTCATAACTTATGCAGCAGTAACACAGGAGATGAACTGCTGTTTTTGAAGAAAGAAATGATACTATCCACCTCGCATGCTTTATGCAAGAGTATTGCACTCAATGCACTTGCAGCGTCTCGGCCTACGCCTAGCAGAAAAAAAAACTTGCGTTAACAACACAAAGACTCTCCCTACTTATTCATCCCTCAGGAGAAAAGCTTTCAGGCCCACAGAGGTGATCATTCAGCCCTAAAGCAAAGAGGGGGTAGTTTACAGAGGGGATCCTGGGTGATTACCTGGGAGCTGTGCTTGTTTGTTGGGGAGGAAGCGGGTTAAAGGCAGGTTCGGGTTGCATTCTGAGACGGGGGTGGTGGTGGTGTTTGGGGGTGGGGGTGCTGCTTATTGGAGGAACAGGTTGAGGCGAGCCATCTTGCGAGCTGCTGACGGACTTAAGCAATGCTGTCAGGGCCAGACTGATGATGTTGCTCTTTCTCACGGCAGGCACGGCGCACTAGCGCTAATCCTCTTTCGCTGCTAATGAAAAGCAGGTGAGCGGTGATACAGCTGAGAGAGCTCACACACAGACCTTAGGCAAGAGGTAAAGTCTTACTATGTGTTTATGTATGGGGTGGAGAGGTGGGGGGTTGAGGGATGTGGGAGGAATTCAATAGAGAAAAATAAAAACAGTCAGTATGAGTTAGCTAGCAACTGGCGGTTAGCTCAAACTAGGCAAAGATCTAAAAAAAAACACTCAGTATTTGCTTCCGCAAAAAAGCATATAACACAAACACACACAAACACAGGCGCATTAAACATGTGTATGCACCCACACACACTCACACACCCCAAGCACATCTACCCACATATTCAGAAAAGGATGGGCCCACATTCAGTTCCCCCATACATAGCATTCCTATGTGCCTGCTGGCTCTTGTCCCTTCACACTTGTCACACAGAAATTCAGCCACTCAAATGTTTTCAAGTCATCTGAAGAGTCTCTTACGGGCCTGTTAGCATGGGGGAAGTGTCAGGTGACAAAGCTGGGCCTGAAGCCTCACTGGGGGGCCTCCCAATCCCCCGCCACTTCAGCCTGTTGTCCACACAATGGCTAATTGGAAAGATCTATGGGGTTCAAAGATCCAAGGTTTAATCAGTATTTAGCACCATCTGGGCTGGAAGCTCTCAACCTCCTCCTGCTTCTCTTTATTCAAGACTTCCTGCTAGAGGCTGGGGAACGTGAAGCCCTGCTTCAAAATGGAGGCAGACGACAAGAAAGCGACGTGTGCATGCTTTAAAACGTGGACATTTTATTTTGTTTTTGAGGCATGGTAAAGGAAGAATAATAGTGCCTTTTAAACAGCGAACAGATGTGCAGCATGTTTCTATTCAGGCACCCACAAAGACTTTTTTTTTCTCCCATGGTACAGTAAATTCCCTTCTGTAAATCTGATACACAGACCAGTGGCTGCAACTTGCGTGTCTACATTTCATTACTACATCAGTACCGCTATCAGTCGAACATACTGTCGTCTTCAATTCTCTTTTTTTTTTCCCTTTGTAACTCACTGCCGAAGAAGCTGTTGTCTCTGTGGAGGCGAACAGTAGTCCCTAATGAGCCTTTCAGAGTTCTGTGGTGTTAGCGGCAAGGGTTGCCAGGTCTTTCACACTGCTGTAGTGAAGCTGCGAGGGCTGCCAGGTCTTTCTTCTGTCAGCAGCTCATGCTGAGGTATTTAACACAGTTTAGACAGAGCTCTTCAGCTGGGAGACAGATGCACCGCACTGAACATATACGCAACACAAAGCACTCTGAAGATTTGGTTATTTTCTCTACAAATCCAAGTGCAAATAGGCCAGGATGGGAGACAGAGTGAGTAGGCTCCAGGATAACAAAATGCCTTATGACGGAGCCGAAACCAGCTGCATGCGTTCACTGAAGATAGAGAGTAGGAGGAGGGCAACATAAAAGATGAAGCGATTTTACCCCTTATTTTAAAATAGCAGTGTACCCCCCCATTCCTGAGCTCTAGGACTACATCTGTGACTCAGTGGGTAGAACCAAAGAACTTTCAGCCCATTTGCTGTCATTCAAAAATCTGGAGAGACATCACAGTACCATGTTCTACACAGTGTCAGAGAGTGTTCTAGGTACAGGAGGTACCGTAGCAGATGTAGCCTCTACCCCTAAGCCATTTCAGAGGTGCCTTTCATCATCTCTTTCCATCTATTCCTCTTTATCAAAGGAATTCCCTACCACACGAGGCCGTTTGTGCACTGTTGTTTAGAGCAAACATGATCATCTCTATTTCACAGCCCTATCATCTTCATCTAAGAGGATTTGAAATGTGAGATGCAGAGCTTTTTCTCTCTGACTCATGAGTGAATGTCAGGCATGCTTCCAAACACAAACACATTCTCTGGCCTAGACTCCATTCAAATCTAATGAGACTTAAGCTCGCCCTTCAACACACACCCAAACAGGAAAACTCCGGCTCTGCCATCCGTGGGCCTAAACCTGGCTTAGCAGGAAGCTCATGCTCAAAAGCGCTAAATCAGCCCTCAGGGATGAGCTCATGCAGTGAGAGCTAAGAGGATATGGAAATAGTTAACAGGAAAGACATAAAGCATGTTGTATTATCAGTGGCCTTGGCTGCTGCCTCATTGGATGTGAGAAAGAAAGAAGGATGAGGAAACCTCGGTTTTGTTGAGATGGCTGGACAAAGCCACATTGTAATCGATCCAGGTGTGGATACTTTTTAAACTTGCCTCGGCTTTGGCGTGCTTCGCCGCAGGCCAAATAACACACTGAGGAGGCTGTGTGGTGAGAGTCTGATGTTGAAAGTTTAAAATCTGATCCTGGGTGATGTTTCAGAACACACAGCTGAAATGCCAGCGAGAAATTCCTCATAATTTACCTTGTTAGCAGCATGTTAGCTTAGGCGCTAGCCTTGTGTATGCTAGCGCTGTCAAAAAACGCAAAGTGAAAGAATGAATAAACAGAAAGGTATTAACTCTCAGCATGAATCACACATAGGCAGTTTCACTGTGACACCCTCCACCCTCAGGAGCTATGAGCTCACTGCTCTCTTCTCCTGCGAGCTGGAACCAGACACCTCCTCCTCTTGAAGACGCCATCAAGTTGTCAAAATTGGAGTCTGACTTCAGATGATACATGAATGGATAATGTCTGTGGCACATGAGGGAGAGATACCCTTATCTGTGCTCTACTGGGTCTAAGAGATCATTACTCTTCCAGTTAGCTCTACTGCTACTTTAGCACCAAAGAGCAGAGTCTCCAGCTCTATCTTTGGAATTTGGGAATCTAATCTGCAGAACACTCCAAGCCTAGGAGAAGACCCTCCGCGTTGACAGTCTGTCTCTTCAGACGGACACCTTAGGCTGGTGGAGAATGCCAGGGGGGCTGTGGTAAGCCCTGATTAGGAACCAGGCTCAAAGCCTCTTCTCTCTACACCTCCCAACCCTCAATAGGAGCTGCATGATTGGATAGAATACTTATTTTATGTTGCTTTATATCTCAAAATGCATTGTAAGGTACTAAAAAGAATTTACTAAAAAACATATTGGGTAATCCCCAACAGGACTGAAGATTGGTTTGCGTAGTTCACACAAACACAGTAAAAATGTGTTATAGTTCCTGAGAGCAGAAATGCATATTTAGAGCCTCAAAAAAAATTATAAATGAATCAATAAATAAATAAAAAAATAAGTATTGCAAAGGGCTGTGCTGTCACACATTTACAATCAAACTATTGTACATCCCCAACCCTCCGTCCATTAAAGCTTCATGATTTAGTTAATTGGGATTTTTCTGACAAACAATTTGATTCAAATTTGAATTGCAATTATTAGGTGTGCGAATATGTTTTTGTTTAAAATGTATTTGTAACTCAACATTCAAACATTCTTCCTCTGCTTTGTCATTTAACTGTTGTGTAGTATTAAAAATATTCAACAAACAAAATCAACTAAAACCAAGTATAAATGCACTATGTCCATGTTCGCTAACATTGAAATCACCTTTTTAAAATCATATAAACACCTACTTTATGGATAAAATATTATCCCCAAGAACAGAAGAAATCAATGCACATGCTTTGGAAGAGCTTTTCCTTAAATAAATAAATGAATAAATAAATAAATAAATAAATACTTCTTACTTGCCATGTTAAAGCTACTTAAATTTCATGTTATTTTCTGTTCAAAAAAGTGACAATTGTCATGTTTAATACTACTTGGTTACCATAAAATAACAAAAGAGCAGGATAATTTTTAAATTACAACCATACACTACACAAAAATGCTTTGAAACTTATTCGTACACCAAGTGAAGTTAAGCTTTCAATTTAAAGACCGAACTTAGAGTTCCAGACTGTGAGTCAGTTGTGGTCATTGTACACAGCACCATGTTTGGTTGCCTGTGATTGGGTTAGACTAGCATTTAGATATGTTAGGCCAGCTGGTCTAGGCCCTGAGGTTAGGCTTTAGTTTGGGATCTTGTTGGGTCCTGGGACCTGTTCAAGGAAGAGAGGCAGCAGGCAGTGCTCAGGGTGGTGAACAGTATAAATGCACTCTTTCAGTACTTAATATAAAAAAATGATTAATCTTTCAAACCCTACTTCCTTGAACAGGTCCCAGGACCCAACAAGATCCCAAACTAAAGCCTAACCTATCAGCTACGCTGCCATAACTCTGCCTTAAATCAGCCCAGGCCACACCTCGCCTTAATCCCAGATGTGATCCACAAGGGAATGAATATCTAAAGACAATACTTACACTAAGTACCATTAAACAAATTTTACAGGCAAATCGTGCGCATTTTGAAAGATGAGAAAGCTTTATAACAAAGGTAAGCCTGTTATTTACTTCCATTCCATTTCAAGTAATGCCTGTTTTCCTTAGACATACCAGTGAAATGACAGCACACGCTAGAGCTTCACATCAAAGAGCATACACCACATCTCACGCAGATTATCTGAAGTAGATAAGTTCCCTATACAAGGAACAAAGAAATTACAACCACAACTCTTCAGAAGGATATTAAAAGGAATGCCTCTCTAAAGGACTCTAGAATAGACTCTAAGAGGCAGTTGTGAAGTTGTCTAGAGGGACAGGGACTTCAGCCTTGGCATGCAAGGCTTACTCTCAGTCCAGCCAACCACCATAATCAGCCAGCAAATACATCAGACACTATTGACACAGGCCACACACCCTGTACAGTCACTGCACTGTCTGGGGCAAAGTTATCTCCTAAAATAAACAACAAATACTGAGAGAGAAGGGCTGATAGCCCAACTTACTCTACACGTCTATTCATTCTCTCTCTTTCTCTCTTGAGTTCCCTTTCTCAAACCCAGTGCAGAAAAGGCATGCGGTGGACCTGCTTGATGAATGAGCCCATAGAGAAAGGTTTCGGTCTCTCTCTCTCTCTCTCGTGCTCTGCTAATGACTGTGCCTCTTGCCTGTGCACGGTGGCTGGCCATCAATAACCCCCATCTGGCAGATCCAGAGGAGGGGAGCGGATGAGCCGCCGGCAGGCACGCATCTGCTTAAGCATCCATGCTCTGCTGCTAGTTCCCCTCTTGTGGAGTGAAGGTTGCATTACTAATGCGCAGTGCCGGGCTCTGGCTTGTTAGCGCACGGCAATGGGCTGTTTATTTATTACGGCGCTCCCACATGTTTCTACTGAACGGCGCTAACGTGGCGCAGATGTCTGCTAGGAGCGTGCGGAGCCAGACTGTGACCTGCGACGGTGCAAGGACTCGACGTGCTGACACATCATGCATCTCAGAGCTGGATAGCTGAGACAACAGACAAAACTTCAGACGCACCTCTCCTTGGGCTGCCAGAGTCGGTCTGTTATGGGCCCATAATATTTCCAAGCAATTATACTAACAGACAGAATACATTAGGCGAGTCTCAATATCTTACCTGAGCCAGTGGCATTCAGATGTCATATAGTGCCAGAGAGAGAGAGAGAGAGAGAGAGAGAGAGAGAGAGAGAGAGACTTCAGTTTATATGGTTATTGTTTTCCATCACATTTCCATCATATTATTCAGCCTGCTGAAATGCAGCTGCCTGGGTGGCCTAGCACCTGAAATAGCTCAACAAGCATGCAGCCACTTCAGGGTTCTCCCTCTGTAAGAGTGTGGGTGTCTGCACATGAGCAATTTGCTTTAAATGCTCAGTACTCAATAGCATTGAAAAACGGAAGTGTGATTGACAGGTTAATGAGACACATTACCATTTCTGCACTACTTTATCAGATGGTCAATTAAAGTCTACTGCCATTAAACTGTCATCTCTGTATTTTCCAGGACCATCACTGGGTATGACATTGAGTCATAGATAAAGGGCAATTTATGCATCTGCATTGACCCAGTGCAGAGCGAGTGTCCTATGCGACTAACGTTTAAACTTGGTCTGCGATAACACCACCAAAACACTAGGGCTGAATCACAAATATCTTTTATTAGTTTTATAATCTGTGAAGTGCACTATTTAGGGAGTTGGGTGTTCCCACTCCTCGTACCATCGTCAGTTTGTTTCAGTATTTTTCACTTGTTCCAACTTTTGATTTGTCCTGTGATGTCCAGACCAATGTTTGAGGAAATCTCTCGCCTTTAATTTGCTGCTGTATGCAGTCTCTGTAGTGTGGGGTAGAAGAGTTCATGTTTCCGGACTTCTTGGTTCAACTTGATCCATGTTTGTCTGACTGCAGACCCATAACAGCTGTTGAGGTCTACGTAGTTGCAGTTCTGAAGAAGTGTCTACACAGGACCTACACGTTGCTTACAGCAAAGTTTCAACACAGAAGCATAAATTAGCCTTAACTGTTAGCAGCTGGTGCAGAAAGTCATCTCCGTGGTGTCCCCTAACGACTCGACAAAAAACCCTGTTTCCTGACAGATCACATATAACCTCATGACACTTCACTCAGGAAGAACAGTTATGACACCCCGTCCATTAGCCAAATGGAGTGCACTTCAGTATTATTGATCAGGGCCTCTCTATTCACTTGGCTTTGTCTTCTGCCATTTCACAGCACTCTACACTAACCTAGCAGGTCAAAGGCTAATAAATCCAGCCCATAAATGCCCTGTGGAAGACAGAGATGACAAGCAGCCGCAACAACAGTGTCTTTAATGATGACCGATGGACAGCAGGCTTCTCTCTTGCACCCTCTTCTCCCAGTCAGGAATTAATGTGAGCTCTGATGTCGCCACAAAGCACTGCCACAACCTTCTGGTGTCCAAATATGCTGCTTCAGATCGGTCAGTGATTCACACATCCCACTGAGCAGAGTTTCCATACTGCATGGCAAGATTTTTACACACAGACTCACAGAGTGAGGGGGCATCATGCAGGGGGATGGACATGTGACTCAAATCAAGCAAATGCTACTGAAAGCAGTCACAGGCTGCTTGATTGAGCTGGAAGAACATTTTAACTTCTACAAACGTCAGCAATTTTATACAGAAGTAAAAAGCATTGTGTACAGTTCCTTTTGAGTATAGAAAACCCAACGGGTTCATTGAGCTGTCTTTATAGATACAGTATACTCCAGAAATATTTTGTTAAAGGTACCTATTTTTAATGCACTCGTAAAAGTAAAGCTTCCTACCAAATCTACCAAATTTTGGATATGCAGAGGTTCATTAACCCTACAGGCTCTTCACACATTCACATCTCTTTTACAAAACAAACCATACATAGTTTGAAATCTTCTTTTGGAAACTAAAAGTGGTTCTATTAAGGCTTTGCTCAAAATAAACTTTCACCTTTAAGAAGGTATATCAAGAATTGGCTTCACCTCCACTTCATTCTACACGGAATACACTCAATGACTTGGTCTGAGGCTCTCCAGTGTTTGCCTTTACCAATATAGAGAGCACTAAAGCAGGGGATTTAAATCTAACCTGAAGAGTCAATGGCTCTCATAGAGGAGCACTAACAGCTTACTGTCTAAAGCTGCCTTTCTATCCTGCAGAGGTCCCGCGAAGGTCCAGCCTTATTACGGAGTCACTGCGTGTCACTATCAGACGGATGGACGAATGGATCTCCTGAAAAAGATGAGCTGGATATGCTAGCCCCTCACCAATATGCTGCCGGGTGATCCGAGATTAAAAGCGTATCCCTATGAAATATTGATCATTTTGCGAGCGTTCCACAGATCTAGGATAACGAGGTGTCATCCGAGCTGCTTTCTGGCCATGGTGAGGCGGGTAGAGAACACTGGAGGGGTAAAGTCATGTCTTGATGAGGTCATTACCCCCACCCCACCCCACCCCCCAAACTCCTTAATGTACAGATAACAATACACATGCTGCTTTCATCAAATGCACATGGCGCGTTATAGAAAGATAAGGTTTTTCTTTCTTTCTTTATGTCTGCCTTTTCCTGCCCCAGGACATTAATGGATGGAGTGCATGGTGCATTTCAATCACCCGAGAGTCTTTATGGGATTTATCTTGGCCTGCAAAGGCGTAATGTGTTTGTCTAAAGGCTTTTCATCTTTTATCATCTGTTAGCCAATGCACACTACAGAAGATGTGGTTTCAGCTGCACGTATGTGTACGTGAGAACACGTGTGCCCTTCCATGCAAATACCGCACATCCAAATGCACACATGCAGGAATTATGTATTGCTTCCCTCAGGGCATTCTCTGAAATACTAAATGACACCATATGACACCATGTAAGGAAGGGCTTGTGTGTAGCACTTCCTCAGCCCACACCTAAGGCACACTGGCACAGTCCTCAGCCATCTGATACTGGTGCCATGAGTCTGCAGACGCAAGCTCTGCGGGCTTCCCAGGCCTGATAGGACGCATAAATGAGATCAAGAGACGCATTAACAGACAGGAATGCCGATAATGCGTCTGATACCACCATAAGGCTCAAGTTCTCACACAGTTAACAAAAGAGCCTGCAAACAATCGCACATAAAACAACAACAAAAAAAATCCCAGGCTGCTCGTACAGAGATCGACATTGTGTTGTACATAGTAATTATCTCAGTCAGAGGCTGGCACAAGAACAATCCACCTTTTCATAGCGGATCTGGAAGAGAATGAGTGGTTAGGGCCACTGCCATGTACCTGGTATACTCTTTCATCACAATGTAGGCTCCACGCTAGTATAGAGGAGACAAGCAGGAAGAATGAGTGTAGGAGCTTTTGTATGTGGGGAGGTGGTTGACATTCACACTATGTGGTGCAGGATGGCACTCACAGTTGTCATGTTGAGATGAGTGGCATTTGAGACCTGGCGGATTTCAGCAGAGGAAAGGTCAGTGTGTCAGTCGGCGCAGTCTCTCAGGACATCACTATAAACCTACAATTCCCAAATCCCAAATCCTGACAAAGCCGTTCATTTACACACCGCATCAGCCTCCCAAAAGCGAGAACCCCAGTGCACGTAAACCCCAGTTTTAGCGACTGAAGCAGATTAAACTGATACCCAGCCTCATGCAGGTGTTCTGGATTATTCAGGGGTGTCATCTACATATATTCTACCCTTCACTGGCACACAGAGAGAAAAGCAACAGGCGACAGGTCACCATAAATCCAAAGATAATGCATGAATAGAAGACTGACTGGAGACGTGTCATCTTATCAGTGTAGTGTTGTGCATGGTGCAAAACGTTCAGATGAGAGCTTTTCACCGGGACGGTGTCCCTAAAAGAGCACTGTACACCCTGTTTTCCACTGTCTAGAAAAAGGATGCAAGGAATGTCTAACTCTTTGCCAAAATGGAGTCTGAGGAACTTGCCCTTTTGGCATCAAGTTGTTGCTCCATTTATCAATGTCTATCTACACTTGTGAATTGCAGGACTTTATTTAAGTTTATTAATGTATGAAATATTCATGTCCCTGTTTTCAGTTAGTTTAAGATAAGGGGAAACTGAAGACATTTTCATAATTCATCGCTCATTTCTGAGGGTTGATAAGTTGAAAATCACACATACTAGTACAGTATAAAAAATTATACATTTATTTTTATTAAAAGTTTCAAATAGGAATGTCCTGATGACAAAATTTATTTGTAATGAAACATGTTGTTTTTGAATTGTTTTAAAATGAACTGACAGTAAACATGACACCTTCAGAAAAGTGTATGGCAATAAAGCGGAAAAAAAAAAGTCTGAAATATGAAAATTCAACTCCAGGACACAACACTGAGGCAGAATGTGCGAATGTGGGATGAATCATTGAGAAGATGAAGTTTGGACTTCCCTGCTGCTGATCAGCTTGAGAATAGCATTAGTCAAATTAGCCCATGTGGACCCCTGGTGCAGGCCTTCCTGCACTGGTAGATGATTTAAAACAGGAGACAGGAACACCTCATCTGTCTGGCTTTTCAAGCCAAAAATAAAGAAAGGATGTTTATTTTATTTACAGCTCATGGAAAAATGAGGGAGAAGAAGACACTGTAGGTTATCACAGAACCAATATTAAAGGAAAGCATATGTTTGGACTCACATGAGAGGTAACTGTCAGAGAAATTGAGAGGCTGGGAGAAGTCTGGATGGTTTTGGGCTGATTCCATCACCGTCCAGCCAATGCCACAGTAAAGAGACATTAACAATGTGCATGCAATGCTTTCAATGCACCATCAAATTTTTATGAAGTGGCCACTGGCCATCCAATCTGAAAAAAGATGTCATTGCTATTTTCAACTTGTGTAAAATGTTATGAAAACATTTAATATGTTTCAGGTCTATTTTCTCAAGTTCAAGTAGCCGTGGCTCCAAGGCCAGCTCTGTGCTTTTGTAGTAACTAGCAGCAGAGAGCAACACCATGAAGCTGTCTGCCCAAAGATTCCTATGGCTTCAAAGAGAAAGACACACAATGCAGCAATACACACACACACACACACACACACACAAAAGTTCCCACACAGAGTAAAGGCAGGTGGGTTATGTGGCACTTGGGTTTGCTAATGTCATGCCTTTCAGGAAGGGAAAAATAACAGATTCTTTGATACATCATGATTCTCTGTATTGAAAATCCTTCACTTTATAAATTTCCTTAACTACAATCATGATCACACAAAAACCCCAAGTTCGATCTGTCCACTGTCGGTGGTAGGTCATTCAGTCTCTCTGGAACTCTTTACCTCCTTACATTCACTTCTGTACGTCCTTTCTTCCGAAGCTCAGCTCATCTCTCTACAGAATACATTCAGTCACTCGCAATCATCATTCTTGAGGAGTCATCGTTCGCCCACCCCCTTTTTTTCCCCAAATGGGATATCGACCGTTACGTAAAGTTTATGTATCAGTATCAGAACTGAAAATGTTGGATCAGTGCATCCCTAGCTCTCACTAATACATGCTTTTATTTTGCATATATATGTGGAGTTAAACACATAAAACTATTTTTTAACTAAGTACCCCACTACCTGTGCCCTTCCTTAGCAAGTTACAGAAATAAAAAAGAGGAATTGAAAATCGATTCCTAATCACATCATGGCGCCCTGAATCAAAATCGAATGGCATTGTGAGACTAGAGATTCCCATCCCCTTATTTGTGAGGGTGTGCGCCTGTGTGTCTACTTAGGCACTTTTTTGTGTGTGTGTGTGTAAAATCCTATCAATGTCACAAAGGTCACGCTGCCTCAAGATAACCCAGAAAGATTGCTGTGAGATCCTGAGATTTTCAGGCCTTTTATTTTGTGATTAGATGTCACTAGAATTTCTTTGGTGTCACAATGAAGCCTTTTATGTGCTGGGAACCTCAAGGTTTAATAGCCGCTTCGGCGCATATTCAGCTCGAATGTAAATGGGGTGAACCGGTCACTCACAATGCGCATTCATTCAAACCATAATTGTATACACACCGTCCCCTTTTTAGCAAAGGAGGAATTCTCTCCTTTTTGTACTTTGTTGTATTTGTAATTCCCTCAGGAAATCCCACAGGGATCGAATGCTTCTTTTTTGTCTCGCAAGGAGCACAGGGAACGGACATTTAGTGCGGCACTCGGATTGCAGTAGAGCTTATTCAGGTGAGTTAAGTTTGAAAGGACATTTGAAATCTAAAGTCAGCAGCGGCCATCAGGACAGTGACAGCAAAACAAGTGTGTCCAAATAAGCTCAACAAATAAGGTACCCGTGTTTACTGGTGCCATGACAACTGCTCCATGAATAGCCATGTGCCCGCTGATCACGCTAAACACAGATACTTCCTGTGCAATCACATTTCATCATGCACCTTCAGGTATTACTGTACTGTCCGGAACATGCAGAGTGGTGAGGTAAAAGAGAGCCAGATGTTGACTAACAGAACAGATTCCCGTGTTTATGCATTTACCTAATATACTGCTGTACAGGGGTAATGACTGTACTGGACATAAGCAGGTCCATGTTTATGAAAGGCAGACAGCACACAGGGCTGTGCACTTTATGTCGAGACAGCTTTACGGCCTGATTCACTCAGCAATATACAGGCTCATAAAAGCAGCTTTCAGGCCACGCCACATCACGGCACCACGACAGGCCGAGTTAATCACCAGGATTATTTGCACATCCAGCAGACATTTCTGCAGCCACAAGTCAAAGCATCTAAGAGCCCAAAATGGCATACCGGCGGCGTATTCCGGCAGCATATTTTCAACAGCCTTTACCCTCCAGACACACATCTGAAAACCACTGTGGTGGCCAGAGCATGTCATGGGAAAATTTCTATCTAACCATTAGTTTTCACCAGCAAGAACAAAGGCATGATCTAATTTCTAAATTCCTTAGTTATTGATATTCTTTCATTGCTCACTGAAAAGCAGAGAAATTACTTTGAATTGATCTTACGTGTATTTTTTAATTGGGAGAAGAGGAAATACTTAATTACGACTTGAGTTTCATGTAAAGTTACTGAAGAAGAACTGTTCTTGTGTCAGATTTTTGTTATTTCTTGACTGTCAAATTCACAAGCAGTCAAACAGTTTTTAAATTGAATAGCGCAGGTAAGGAATAGTGTTTAGTAGCACATTTTTAGTCACAGGACTAAGAGGATGGCAAACTTCTCACATCCAGAACTGATCTGAGATGAGTCTGCCAGGTTTCTGACTTTTTGCATGGCTAGCTCTGGGATTCTCAGGCTCTGTGTTGAGGTCAGTGGGGGCCACTTTGTTACGGTGATGAAGGTCTGAATGGGGTCATGAGGAACAACAAAAGCGAGGCTTGTCCTGGGCATGCAGGGTGAGCCTGGGCCGCCTGACCCTGCCCACTGATTTTTCTGTACAGGAAACTGTAACAAAGGCCTTTTTAGACACACACAATTAGGCGGGCACTCAAGGGGCATGTGTGAGCGCTCACACGCTCAGACACCCATGCACCGATGCACGCTTAAGCACTTCTCAAGGTGTTCAAGTGAAAAATCCATGCTTTGTGAGCCAGTGCAAAATGGGATTAGTAGGTAATCTAGCTAGCAGAACATATGAGGATGGTATTTGGTGAACTGTACAGACCTATGAGAGACGGCAGCTATAAATATGTTTTTTCTATCAGTGTGAACACTGTGTGATTGAAACCTGTAGCAATTTAAAGGGAATAAATATAAGCTCACAAAATGGCAATGGTAGTGCAGGAGTACCACTACCATTTCTTTCCCTCATAAACATGTTTTTCTTGAGTCTCCATAGATTTCTTCATAGATCTTTTCTCTTCTTAACTTTTTGTGTCATTGGAACTCAGTATTGATGATACAGTATTTTTTTAATTCTAAGAATAAAATTAAATAATGCAATAAATTATAATATTTGTTCACTGATTTAAAACATATTCTAAATAAATAAACTTGACCACTCAAAAAAAAAGTCAGAAAGTTATAAAGTGATTGATAACACAGCATCTTACAGTAAGAACAAAACTCCTCCAGCTTACTTTGCCCCCAGAAGTAATTAGCTTTTTTAAAAAAATATTAGACAATATTAAGAGTCAACCAATATATCGATCAAGCCCCTGTGTCTAGACAGCCGGATAAGTCATAACCGGGCTTCAGCGTGACCTCCTCGCTGACTGGGGTGAGAAAAAGAGCATGCCGAGGTGAGAGGGAGTGAGGAAAAATCCCTGTGATGGTGCTGATAGTCACACACTTGGTGTGTAGTTTCCTCCATCTGTGTGAAACAGCTTATGTTGCTGACTTAGTGGGGAAACACACATACACACACACACGGAGGATGGAGCTGCTCCTACGGCCCCAGATCCCAATCTCTCGCCGAGTTTGTGTTTATTTTTTCGCTCACACAATACAAACGCCTCGCCATGGCGTTTATTTACGCAGCTAATGGACCAAAAGCACGAGAAACCCCAGTCACTCACACACTGCCATTAACTCCCAAACTCAAATGGAGTTGTTGGTTATTGATGTATAGAATCTTCCTGCATAAGCAGAGCGATGAAGAATGGCTTTAGGAGACTGAGCAGAGCTTTTCCATTCCTGCAAATCTGGAAACTCCTCCCTGGGCCGCAGCGAGGTGTCACACACTATTAGATGCTTATGCTCTGGACTGAGAGGACAAAAGTGCTTCTTGTCTCCCCTCATTTACAATGATTTTGTTCAATGCTTTTCCTCATCTACTTGTATAAGCTTCCTCCTGCAATCAGGAAACACTCCGAAACGAAAAGCAGAGATATTTTTACCGTTGTCTACAAAACAATACAGGAGCACAACTTAGCTAGAAGTACCTAAACACTAATTTCAGTGCATTCTCAATAGTTATTGAGGATAATTGCTGTAAGAAAGAACTGTGCACTCTTTCATCAAGGCTCATTTGGCTAAGTGCTGTTTCCACACAAACCCTTTAACAAGGGCGCACACAGCTTGCTGATTTGATGAGCCGCAGGAGAGTATGACACACGATTCACTATCAGACGTATCACATATCGCACGGTTAGCATATTTTCTCTCAAAACACTATCGGCATGCCCTGTAAAAATGCCTGTGGGTTTAGCGAGTTTGCCATGGGTCCATGCAGACTGCCCTCCGTCTCGCTTTTTTCTTCCCTCGTTCCCCATTTCTCTTGCCTGGATGGGCAAGGTTTTTTGGCAAACATGCTGATTCAATTAGCACCTGAAAGACAGTGGACTCCTCTGGGTAATTATGTCATCTGTTTTTGCGCTCTCTAATTGGAGGATTCTGCGAGGCCGTTTGTTGAGCGTGGCCTTCGTCAGCACCTGCTGGAGCTCTGTCCAATATTCTATTTTTGCTCGTTTGTTTCCTGCTGGGTTTTTTTTTTAGTGATTACATGCGGCAGGTTTGGAATTGAGGAAGCCTGCAAGCTGCTGCGTTCGACTAACTGGATGTGTCTGGCTCCCCATTAATCATTGTGAACAGAGCATTAGCAGACACTGTTCAGGGTGCTTCTATCAGCAAGCCACGCTTTCATCAATGCACAGCAACATGGCAGCTTATGCTGTGAGAAAATGAGCGATGGGAGTAAAGACGGTGGATCAATACAAAACACACCCAAACAAAACATTTCTTCAGAAATAATATCAAAGACTAGAGGAACGTCTTTGCCTTTGTTTTCTGTCTGTAAAGTTTTCCAAAGCCTGCAGGCCCTGGAGTGAGATTTGTTGAGGGAGCTCATCTACTGCTAAAGACTGAACTGACTTCTTCCTGACACTGCAAATCTCTGCCAGGCAGGTTTAGTTGAGTAGAGAGTAGAGCCAGCAGCTAACAGCTGAATAATGGCCTACCACACACACTCACACACACACACACACATACACTCTCACAAACAAACTTATTTAGCCTCTAAAAATACCCCTTAGTTGACCTTGTACTAAAAGCCACCACTGAACAGTGAATAAGTCGTCTTTTGTCCAAAAAAATCTAAAGCAAGTTAAAGTGGTGTTTACAAAAAAGATTTTCCAAAAAAGCCTTAGAAACTGTTTTTAAAATGATTTCATCACATCTTACACAATTAATTACAATTACACTGAAATATCTTAAAATCTTCACCCTCATTTTTCAAGAAAATACTAAACAAAAACTAATCAAATTAAAGCCCTCTCCTACTGACAAACAAATATAAGCTGTGCCCTATTCACTGTATCATACATTTTGGGGTTCTGACATTTAGCAGTAGTGTCCGTAAACATAGTGGACAATTTTCAGGGTAATTCAACAAACCCACAGTGTAGTGCAAAACATAGTGTACAACCCATGTACAACCGTAATCCAATGCTTTGTTTGGCAAAATCCTTCAAGAGGTACTGTTTGAAATCGTTCACCAACCTCCTGAACCCAGTTCTCTATACTAGTGCAATGTATTACAAGCAATACACAAACAGTGAATAGAGAGCTATTTCAGACACATTGTTGGGATACGGAATATAGGTTTAGAATTAGAAGTCTGTATCATGGCATAAATATATCATAATGATATTGTAAGGCCTACAGTGCAGGATATGAATCACAGTGTACTGTTATAATAATGTTTAATAAGTTAAAGAGTTGTTAAAGGGTCCTAGTGGTGCTACATTTCTAAAATATTTCACAAAAACTATTTTTATTTTTAATTTAATGTTTAATTTAACACACTACTCTGAATCCAAACACACTTATTACACTGTAATAAACATGCCCCTGGCAAGTACTCACAATAAGTACACAGAAAGGCATATCCAGGAATATTGTAATGAATATGGGCTTAAAACGATTCAGTTCACAATTGTGAAACTCACTTCAAAAGCCTAAAAGAGCAATAGAGTGAGAGAGAAGTCATTTAAAATGTTTCTTTTTCCTTATTGTCAATAACCATAACCTCTAAAGTTTAATAACAGGTGAAAAGAATAATAGTTACATTTTGTAAGTTCAAGGTGACCTTGATCTTTATAGCAAATCTGAACCTGAACGAAAAGCTCCCTGAATCAGTCTGAATTATTACTATTGGGCAAGAGGCCTGATTTTTTCACACACGTCGACCAAGAGACATAAAACATTCTAAATGCATCATAAACATCACCGAGAGCAGAGTAGTGATTAGCCTAGGATGAAACCACACCCCCCACAGGGTTTAAAAGCAGCACCCCCCCAGTATGGGACGGCAACTCATGGCTGTGTAGGCCTGACCCTAGTCCATAAACCTCTGGATCTAACATTGCACTGCTGCCATGAGGTCGGACTACAAGTATTTTTTCTTTACAGAGTCCATTTTCCCCCTTGTCCCATGGTGAGAAAAGCCAGAAATAATGAACCGCTGGACTCCAGATCGCATGTCTGGTTTCATACGCGTCATCTCCATTCTGG
Organism: Hoplias malabaricus; assembly: GCF_029633855.1. Classification (NCBI taxonomy): domain Eukaryota; kingdom Metazoa; phylum Chordata; class Actinopteri; order Characiformes; family Erythrinidae; genus Hoplias; species Hoplias malabaricus. The sequence goes on along the minus strand of NC_089814.1, from coordinate 13,001,635 downwards.
AGCGTAACAAAATGCTGTGTAGAAAACCCTGTTGAGTGCTAAGGCACCAAAGTAAATATTCAGTCTTCCTTTCAATATTGTGAGATCACATTAGGCATTGTACATTTGTTCAAAGTGTTGTATTTCAGTCTTAACCAAATAAGGTTAGGTATATGAGCCAAAATATTATTTTTTAAAAATGTGTGTCGAGCCTTAGTAATCACAGACATACGCTGATATAGGAAGGTTGTAAACTGGTCCTTAGCTTGGATATATGGTTGTAAAAAAAATCTTTATTCTTTAGGAAGTTTTTCATATTCTTGTTTACAAAAGTTATTAGAATGGATATAGCACTGTTCTAGAAGATCTTTTGCTTCAGGAGAGTACTGCCTGATGTAATTTGCTATTAATTATTGCTCACTGGAGGCTGGCTGAAACAAGTGGGGACTAATATTTACAGTGCAAAGACTTTATTAATTATATATCTTTTTTATTGTGTAGGATTTGAATTGACTCTGTTTTATTGTTAATAGTTTATAATACTAATATTTTAAAAATAGCTTTACCACATTTTCTTCCACTGAACAAAGTGTAGATTATGTTCTACAGACATGGAATTCAAAACAAACTTAAATGCCATCAATAGCTTAACCCATTAATTGAGCAGAAGTCGATATTGATTAAATTGACCATATTATTCAATAGTAACTTGAAATCAGGGAATGAAAGCAATAACGCTTGACAACTGAGGGCTGAAAGGCCACAAACTGTCCTGGACATGCCAGACCTCATAAGTGTAACCAGAGTGGATGTGGGTGAACTTCAGTAACGTCTCCACCCCGTCTGCTCACACATTTCCACTGCAAATGAAATTAGTAGCTCTGTGTGTGCGAGAGCGAAGATTCAAATTAAAATCACGCAGAGTCTCCCAATCATCTGAAGAGCATCTGGACCCACTGAAGCTGCTCGGCATGTGCTCCATGTGGCAATAGACTGGCAATATCACTCACAGACAGGTAGCAAAGCCATGTGTGGCAAAACAAAAATGAAACAGTCAGAGAAAACACGTCGTAATGAGATGTACGATAAGGTGAGACATGGATAGGAAGTGATTTGAAACTCTATTGGGAAGGCAAAACTGTGGGAGGCTCATATAATACAACACCAGTACCCAGACATGCAGCCCAGCTCTCAGAAAAACAGCAAGCTCTGTATGCATGCTGGGATTACTGGGACAAGAGAGTCATCCACGATAGATTATTATCAGTTCAGCAGGGTCGCTGGAGGGGAGGGAAATGACATCAGAAAAAACAGCGGACAATGAAAAGGGGTTAGAGCTCAGCTCAGCCGGAGATGTGCCCTAGTCTAAGCCATTTCATCCCTCATATATCTGATATCAGCCCTTAAGACGCAGTCAGCGGACACACCAGACGATTGGCGACAGGAGAGAGAGTGAGAGAGAGAGAGAGAGAGAGAGAGAGAGAGAGAGAGAGAGAGAGAGAGAGAGAGAGAGAGAGACTGTGAGTGATGGGGGAGGGCCATGAATCTGAGGGAGGCCCCCACCCCCGTAACGTTCTCACATTCACACCGGATCTCTCAGAGAAAGCGAGAAGTCTTCACGAGGGTGTGTGTGCCTGTGTTTGTTTTCTTATATATTCAGGACTTAAAATTGTATTTGTTAAAATCTTTGGAAAGAAACTCAGAAAATCAGGGCTATAACTTACAATACCAGGTCAAAATAAGGCTTTTTAAAATTTAAAAGACAAAGAATTTTCTTTTTGTTAAAGTCATTTAGAGTTAGTTTAAGTTTTACTCATAATATAGTAGTTAACCACCATCATTTTCATAATGTCATACATGAAAAAACTACATTTACTGTAATATTGAAATATAATTTTAGTCATTTTTGACCATTTCACGTCACCCATTCATCATAAAATATAAAGGATAAAGGACAATTTTTTTAAATGTATATGTTTGTATGGCAGTTCAAATTGTTACAATGGATTTCATCGCTGGACATCTTCAGAAAAAAAAAATAACCACAGCGAATCATTACAGGAGAAGAAAAAAACATTCTCAACTTAAAAGTTAGTGTAAGTGGATCTTATTCTAATTAATGTCATAACATTTGAAACATTAAGCAGCTCATCATTTCAAATCATGAAACACGAGAGAAATGGAGGTTCCATTTCGACAGAGTGAAGAGTGTAAGTCTATGCCCTGACACTGTGTGTGTATGAGTGTGTGTCCTTGAGCTCTTATGACTTCTAAGAACACAAAATCACATTCATCTTACTGTAGTCTGAGCCAGCGCAACAGTAAACATAAATTCAAAAGCAGTAGTCGATTTCCCTGCAAGCTTTAAATGAGCTTAAAAATAAATCACTCTGAAAAACCCGTCCGAAGTTCCCGTTTCTGACAGTGATAAAGATTAACACACACTGTTTCCAGCCCCACTTCAGGTTACCACTGAGAGACACCCTCATCTCCCCAAAAATATTCAGACCCTCAAAACCTTATTGGTTACCATACATCTGCAGAGTGTGTATCAGCGCGCCTATTGGCCCACGCTTCTGACCACTCCCACCGATTTCTCTATTTTCGTGACCTAGTTTAACGAAGCCTACAGTCATTGTAATTTAGTAAGAAAGCTGTCATATCCTAGACACTATTCACTAAAGAATAAAGTGACATTGTAAAATAACAGACAACTCAAAGTTGTCTTCCAATATATTCAGACCATAGAATACTAGGCTGCTGAAAATACTCAAGTAAATCAACATTTGAGTCATCCTCCTGTAGAAAAAACACAGGCCATAAAGCCAAAACAATACAGATTTTTACCAGTCCATTCACTTTCTGCAGACAATGGAATGAAGCACCAGCGTAAGTGTGAGCAGCACTGGGGAAGCCATTTAAAAGTCCCAAGTGCATCGCGTGTCTGCACCTCACCAAGCCAGCTCTCACTTCCATGTGACTAAAGCCACGGTCACGCATACTAAGACCACTTTCCCCCTTTTACAGCAGGTTCTCTTTTAGCCTCAAATCATTTTTGATGCTCAGGGGAGCATAAGAAAAGACAAGTGAGTGTGTGAGTGAGAGGCAGTCACGAAAGGGTTGCATTTAACCCTTCTCTATCTGCGAATGTCCAATACTGCACTAAGATGGACCTTAGAAAGGTACAAAAAGTACAATCTGTTGGAAATTGCTATGTTGGTTTAGAAATCTGTATATTTAATTACATGTTAAAAACTTAAAACTAATTTTGCTTAAATGCAAAAAGGTTTAAAAAGGTTTTAAAATAATAATAATATATGGGTTTATAAAATGAACAACAACAAAAAAAATCTCAATTTAATTTCACAAACATTTTAATAAAAAAACTATTGAATTTAATTTAACTATCAATAAAGTTTTAAAAAACATATATATAATCAGTCAAAAGTAATATTGTGCCAATGAAAAATTTAACTAAATTAAATTCTAAATTACATATCAATTTTTCTGCACTTTTTTTTTAATTAGAAGAATATTAAAAGTAAATTAAATTAAATTAAATTAAATTTATTCTTAAATGCTTAATTGTATATGTCCTGCTTATTTACTGTCTGAAGAAAACTCCAAGCACATCTTGAAAATTACTTTTTTATTATAGTATAACATGTATAAGGTTTCACTGTCATTGGAAAACAATTTCTAGTGTCCACCTTTTGAACCACTCTAATGGAACTACATGCAACCACAAAATTTACTTTTAAATGTTAAAATGCTTGTGTGAAACTCATAGTACTAACATAAGAGTAATAATTCAGATAGCAAATGTTTGAAGAAACAGGCTGTGTATACGAGGACGCTGAGGATTGGTGATTTGAAAGGCTGGAGTCAGGTCTGTTCAGCACAGTGGAAAGGGCCAGTGGGCTTTAGGTGCAGTCATAAAGTTGCTTTATTTGTTTCCTGAGCACATTTGGTGCTTATGTTTCCATCGGAAGTCTTTATAGGTTCTCTGCAATATTTATGCCTAGGACAGATGGTTTCCTTTACATTACAAAGCCACTTTTCTGACCACTACTTTCTGGCTGACCCAGTTGAAAACTGCAATAGAAACTGAATGATCTTATTACACTACTATTGGAGAAATTATATATTAAATTTATGATCAAACTGAGAGTCTTTAAAAAAGGTAAGCAACTAATATATTGCACTGGTAAACAGCAATATAAACTGAACCAGGTCATATTAAATACTATGGTAGAAATCAGATTTTTAATCTGATCAAAATGACAGTTTTATCAGGCAAATAAATGGTATAATTAGCATCAATTGCTGTAAGAACTTGTTTTAGACAATAGTAATAGTCATTAATTTAATCAAGTCAGGACTATGTTAGTCAGTGTTGCTTCCCAAGCTTTCCTTAGATGATAAATATATCTACAAGCTACATAGAAAGCCTTTATTGTCATTATACACATCATACACAGTATACATAGTACAACGAAATTGGAACACATATAATTCATGTTTGTATATTTTCTGCAAATTTGCTACTATGCCATTCTCTAACAGTAAAAAAAATAAACATATGTTAAAAGAAAATTCTTCTGATAAACAGGTAACTAATACATCGTAATAACATGATTATTATGTTATTTATATTAGGTTATTATAATTATTAAATTATAAAATTTCTGTCAGGACAGGGCAGTAAATTCGTTTCATAGTTTGTCATCACAAAAGGGTGGATTTGGTTTTGGTTTCTGGGCAGATCAAAACAATATCCCTGAGATGTTTCTGAGATATCCAGTGTAACCAGAGTCTTGTGAAGGTTTGTCAGGCTGCTTTGAAACTGGATGATCCAGGTTACAGTCATGGCTCATTGTTGGTGAGATAAAGCAGAGTTGTTCGCCTATTAGCACCTCTTTGTAATGACTGTGCAAGGTGTGATACACATCTGGGAATCAAGTAAGGGACAGTTTTTAAAAGGAAGGAAAAATAAAAAAAACAAAAACATAGCTTTTAAAGAGTTTAATCTCATATTTTAATAATTCATGCTTTTAACTTTATATCAGGATTTTTATCACAAAATTTGCTGTTGCTGAAAAACTAAGATTGATAACTGAAACTAAAGACTGAACACTATTAAGATTTACTGAAAAACAATTCAAAAGGATTTTAGTATTTAAAGTTAGTTGCATCATATTTATTCTCAAAACGTCTGCATTAACAAAGTGATAAGATATGAACAGTCATTCTCAATGCTATTCTATTTAGGAATGTTGCATTCTGATTACGATTAATGATAATTTATCTTCTTTGGGGACTATTTGCCTATTTCTTCACACTAAACAGATCTTAGGACAAAAAAAGCTTGTGTGGTCCTTGGCAAGTTTCTCTAAAAAGGACAATGTCACAAGTAATCAAGCTGATAAACTTAGTTTATATTTTATTGATATATTTATGCAGAAATATAGAAAAATGGATGTAATTCCCCTTTAAGTTTGCCAAATAGGGTTGAAGGAACACCTTCTTCTATAGATTCCCAGATCTAGTCTTGAGTGAATTACTACATTGCGATGCTGCTGACCGTAAGGTTACTCTATGAACACGGGGGCTCTGATTGACTGGACGCTGACACTTTGTCCCGTCTCTGTGTCAGGACCTGTTACTCCAGATGCCCTTTCCTCCCCACCAATGTTTGCTGTCCCACGCACGCGATTCCTCTCTTGGCTGCCAGCAGTGCGCTTGTCTGTCGTGCCGCTTCACTGCACCCTCTCATCGCATTACTTCTGCTATTCTAACTTTTCCATCAATTATGCACAAGAATAACTGAGGCCTGGCCAAAGCACAGGCATAAAGGAGCTGTACAAGACTCTGTGATTCCAACGCGCGTCTACGTCTCCCCTCTACCAGTGATACGAGTGCCAGGACATAGAGCAGCACGCTGGCACTGGTATGGCACACACACACCAGAGCACAACCACACGGCCACTCGGGCAGCACAGAAACACTTCTGTATCCTGCCAACACACAGCCACAACACTAACACTTTACACTTAAAATTATGACAGTCGCGCAACATTTTCATGATCTAATTAGTCTTTATTTTAGTTTAGTTGTCATTGGAGTAAAACAAATCCAAACATCATTTCATTCACTTGCATTCCGCGAAAATCGAAATAATATTTAATATTTGGATGATAGTTTGCATTTGCTAACGGCACAGAATATAATTCAGCACAGATTCAAAAGGGGAAAAAATACCGCTGCTTGATGGTCCCAAAAAAAGCACATGCCTGAGGAGTCATCTCCAATCTGCCGAAGCCGTTCCGCTCTGGAAACAAAATGGTGGCAAGTTTGAAAATGGCGGATTGCGCACACCTCGCAGTCTCAAAAAAGGAAGACTTTCTCCTGGAGAACAACAAACATGATATAACTCTGCCATTTTAATCACTACTGAAACTTGCTGGGGTCCAACATATTCATAATAAAAGAAAACTCATGGAACTCCAGAGTATGCAAAATGGAAAAGGACAAAAAGCGGGAAAAAAAAGCAAAATCAGGCCAAATGCAACACAGCTCTTAAGACAAAATGTCGACCCCGACATTCCAATCATGGCCATCCTGACCTCATTTTCCACACATTGCGTGTGAAGGTTTTTTTGGCTAGACTTGACTCTGAGATCGCAAACAGCTTTTAATATTTCATAGATCCCAAAGCTCTCAGGGAAATGACGTTCAATACAAGAAAATGCTTTATGCTTTTCTCTACAGGCTAATAATTCTCATAAAAGTTTACTTATAGTCACACAGAGACAATGGAGAGCGTGTTTATTCTCACGCAAGATGTTGCTAATGTGCAGGTATGTTAGAGAGGAGACCTTTATCTGGGAAGGAAATGATCTAAAACATGAAGAGCTGATATTACACTGGAGGAAATGTTCATAAAGAGTCTTCAGAAATTGAAGTTAACAAACAATGTGCAGTCCTGACGAAACCCTGCCTCATAAGTAGCACTTGTCTTTCGGTCAATTTGTTACAAAAAAACATGACATAAATAGAAAGGCAATTAAGTGAAGCGGCTCTGTTTTTCCATTAGGTGTTAATGAACTGCTCAATAAAACTACACTAATATTCCCTTGGAGGCATTTTGTTTATAATAAAACTCTCAGTCGCCAGAATAAAGTTCAAAACATGATGTCACCATGATACTGTAGTAACCAGGATTTTGCAGACTCAGTAGAAGCCCTATACACTCTCATTATGTTGACATGACAGAAGTGTCAGTGTCCTGATTGACAAACAGAAGGGGTAATAGGCTCATTCCATTTGTAAAGAACCCTGTGGTGTTTTTCTAAACCAGGTTAAAGATTTACCTGCATGTCAAACTCCAATCTTCACAGAACATGGCACATTGCATCTTCGAAAATCACACTCCAAAACTGTCCACTCAAATCAAATGGACGAAAGTGTTCACTGTGTTCAATATTAATCCAGGTTTCACCATTCTGAATCCATCAGTCTCCAATGACAGTAGCCTTCACAATAAATGGACAATATTACATCACTGACACTTGCCTGCTTTCCAGGCAGTGGCAATATTTCTCTCGCTTGCTTTTACCCATTTTTATTAGCTTAGTCTGTTGGACAAATACTTCCTTCATTATTTCCCTTTGCAATTAAACGTGGCGTAATGAAGGGCACAAAGGGCCCTAGATCGGGCACCGTTTGATACTTTTGCAGCGATACAATGTGCAAAGCAGTTGGTATCACAAACAACATTTTTCTGCAATGCTTATCAAGCAGGCTTAGCAAACTTTAGGGTCCTCTCGAGAACTTTATCGGGGTCTTTAGGGCCTGAGGCTGATGAATATGAATGGTCGGTGAGGTTGTGGCTCACTGGAGGAGAGAGGGAAGGGTGAAGGGGTTCAGAGGAAGTGTTTTGTGTCTCTACACAATAGGCCGATGACCTCTTAAGTCCTTTAGAGTCTCTCTGTTAATACCTTCACCGGACCTTCAAAGACCTGAGAGAAGCCATTTCAACACTCACATTTTAAAAGTATGAGCAGTTTACCAGGAGTAAACACGAACGGATGAAAAGCGTCACTTAGAAGAAAAGCCTCCCATGAGAAGAAGGGATCACTAAGGCAACACCAACAATTTTCATTCAACAGAACAAAAAAAGAGGTTTGCCAATTACGGAAGACAGTAGCAACTGCTTATGAAAATGTAGCAACTATTACATGTATTGTCATGTGTTTAATAAAGCCACAAATACCTAACAGCTGGTCTAAAATATTTATCAAATTACAATTTTTGAATTGATCACAATCATTTTTGCTGACTTCAATTAGCTACTTATGTTTACACTTTTGATAATCACGTTATTCTTCTGTCCTGTCAGAGTTTTAGCCACAGTCAGGAGGCCAAATGTGTTGTTTAATGGCCTCAAACATTAAAAAAGTGTAGCTAGTTGCAAATGTTTCAATGGCTAGTGTCATGCAGTGAAGGACTGACGCCCCCCTCCAGGGTGTGTTCTTGCCCAATGATTCTGGGTAGGCACCGGATCCACCACAACCATGAACAAGACAAATGGTTACCGTCAATGAATGAAGGAACTAATAGTCAGTAATCATCAGATAAACTCACAATTTTTTCCTTCCTACCTATTAGCAAAAGTGTAAAAATTCACTAACCCACAAACATATATATGAATTCCTGTTTGCACAAGGACATCCTAATACTCAGCTAAACAAAATGTTGTACATAGAGCTGTTCAGAATCAAGAATTTTAACACCAAAAATTTTTTTAAAAAATCAATTCTTTGATTTAACACTGTAAACTTTGTTTGAAAACATGAGTGTTATAACATAACGAAACATTAGAAAATCAAAGCAGACTTTAGAGAACCCTACTCAATGTGAAAGGGTCACCTAACAGCAGGTTGTGTTAGTTACTCACAGGAGGACTTTCTCTTGGCAGAGATCATCCTTCTGACACTCCTTGTCTCTTGAGATTGTTCCAGAACTTCTGTTTTGGGATTCTTCAGGAAGGGGCTGTGGGACAGTAGATTCAACCCTTAAAGGCCCCAGTTCCTCTTTACAGTTGTAAGGAGGGTGATGCACCATTTCCAAACTGTGACTTACCCCTGCTCTATGGCCCTACATATTCTTACATATAAGCCTTGTGGTATGCCTTTCCCGTGCGTACAAGCTTACATACTTTAGACCCTGGCAAAAATCCACTAAGACAGGAACAATGGCACCCTTTCACATAGGTCGGGTACTGGCTAGAGGACAGAGGGCTTGAAATCCAGTCAATATTTGTATGTTTTTGGGTTTTTTTTTTCTTTTCTTTTTTTTTTAATTGTAGAACTGAAGCTGAACAAAGCAGTAAGGAGCCAGCAGCAACTGAAGAGGGAAAAGCAGGGTAAACATAAGGGACAATACCAAGCGAGTGCTATACAATACACCGAGCAGCTATCACAACATCGACTGGCCACAAACCACAAGAAAAGAGGGGGCTTTGTGTTTTAAGTGGAGATTAAAACTGAGCTGTAACATAAAGGAAAACATTTGAGGTCATTTTACGTAGCACTTAACTAAGGATGTGCATCAGAGCTGGGGGTTATGAGGTGGAAAAGAGGGGGCTTTAAAAGAAATCCATCACATTTCTGTGAAGGACAGATAAAGACAGGAAAAGTGCTGAATTAGACCCCCACAGAAAGTGAACCTCAGACATTTCCAAACTAGCTGTGGTGCTCCTGCAAGCCAAGAATTGAGCAACTTTGCAATTTTGACAGAAAAAGTGTTTTCCATCTGTTAGGCAAAGCTTTGAAAGGCATTATCTGAGATTAAAAGAGCATTGCAGAAAAGGTTCTGCTCTCCAAAGATCCCTCTTTCCAGCTGCTGAGCCCTTAGACCTACTCCATGGTTCCCTTTGATGGACAGCGGTATCAGCTTCCATGGCACCACATACACAAACATCCAGAAGATTAAGAGTGGAATTCGATACTGATTCTTGACTGATCCATCCCATCAGCAACAAATAAACAGCTCTCATTTTCAACACGAGCTGATTACCTTGAGAATACATTTGAACAATTGCAACTAACACACACACACACACACGCACACAGATTTTTCACAAAACAGAAGAAGTATAGAAATGTAAAAAACAAGCAGCAAACTTTCTCATAAAGAACATTGCCTAAAAAAAAGTCAATTTAAGGAAACAACATATGGTGCCAACATAAATTATCCTGATTTGTAATTGCGAGTGCCCTGGCCGTATTACCAAAAAGCCCCAAAACCCAGTGAAGCCTGGGAGACCATATGTAGAGACAGAGGGAAACTTGCATGTGAATAGCTGAGCTTCTAAACTCTAAAACTAAAGGAGCAGTTGCTTTTAAATCCTCTGAAGAATTTCTATACACTACACTATAGCGAAATCCATGGCAGTTGGCACAAAGCTGTTTTATGTCTACAGAACAAAGCTCCAATGTTTATGAAAAGCATTTTAGGTGCTGCAATTCACATTTGTTTTTGTTTTCCCAGTTTTTATGCTTGAGTTTATATGTTTAAAATTATATGAGTTTGTGAAAATTAGCCTGAAATTACAAAAATGTCACCCACACCAAAAAAAAGATGTGATCACTGGTATTTATGTGAACATAATAATTATGATTGAAAATTTAAAATGAATTTGATTAGCAGCTGAGAGTTAGTGTTTGAGAGTGAAATGAAAATGTAATTTTATCTCTATTTGTTATAAAAAAAAAATCAGAAGTACTATTAAACACTTTAAAATGGCAGTTAAATTCATTTCAATTCATGCAATCATCTTCTGCCACCAACTGATGCCCTAGTATTTCACAGCAGGCTTGGCTAAAGCTTTTGATTTGATCTCTTGTAAGATTTGTTCTAATGCCTGTAATTTTTGCACATTAATGGGAGATATTCAAAAGAGAAGATGAAGCAGCTGTAGAGTAAAAGAAGTCATGATCCAAGACTTTCAATCCAAAGGGCTAAATAACTACCCGCTGAATGCAAAGTGCAAATCTTTGATGTGGTCAGGAAATGAAAGCTTAAAATGCATCTTTCACATCTGAAACAAGTCTACTTCCATATTAAGGTTAAAGTAATTGAGATGGGTTTAAAGGCCTGGTGGATGGAGAGAGTGTTAAAGACAGTCAGGATAGGAAGGGCACATAAAGGGACTTGTTTTGAGAGTTTAACAGCAAATTCTGGGCCTCAAGGTCATGACAGACAGTGCTGCTACATTATACAGCATGGTCCGATTTGGATTAGACCACTGAGTGAGCGCATGAATGCGAATGAGAGACACTCATTTGGACAAACTCATTTATTTACCAGAGGGGCCTCATTCTGCCTGGATAAAACCCAGGCAGGGTGTCTGTGACACACACACACACACACACATACAGTACCCCCATACAGTCCCAGCACTGGTCTTAAAGGCAGTGCATGCCCTGGGGCTGCACCCTAAACGGAGTCCAGCACAGCTCCGTTGATGGTTAACACAGGCTCAATGCTGTTACCTCTGAATGTGTGAGCTCGGCATGCGTTTCCCTCTCATGAGCGTGCCCCCGGCTGGGCAGCAGGCCCCACTGAAGACCGCTCTGAGCCTTGGCTATTGTGTTGGCTCGGCATGGGGCTGGAGCGCAGGGCACAGAGAGAGCCCCATGGCAACTGAGCACGGAGAACAGGGAATGGGGAAGAGTTGGTTTTCACAGACAAGCCATGAACTCCTCCAAAGAGCAGAGGACAGTACGCTTGCCATTTTAAATGCATTCTCAAGGCCAAACTGTTTTTATCTGAGGTCCTCAATGGTAGGGGGTCATTGTACAAGGGTGAGATGCCTGAGTTATATAATCTACCCTACAGTTTGTGTTGAAAGACCTGGACAAATTCAGCACATTTAGCTGATGACTGGGGGTCCCAGGAATTTAGAATACAGGAAAATCCTGAAGCTGGTTTTCTAACGTGATACGGACATATATTTTGATGCGTGTTTCAGGACTCGTGAAAGCACACTGCTCGGATTTTGATCTGGTACAGAGACACATGCACACTGCCAAACGCTCTACAATTCAGAAGACAAATCCTGCTCAAACACACACACAAAATAATAATAATAATAATCATAAACTGACCAACTGTCTATAAACAACCATCAGAAGACAAAGGCTTAGAATAAAAATGGAATGGAAGCTTAGAACAAGATCAGTTAGCTCAGTTTTACCTATAAACCACAAAACAACGGATGATATTGGGGTTAAGAAGCAGAGAGACACATATATTTGAGTCATTTTAATGTTTGGGCAGCATTTTTATAAATCTAGTTCTCGTTAAGACCTTGATTGTGATGTGGAACTACTTTCCCTCTTAAAATATCACTTTGGCCCTTGTGATCTGCATGTTACAATGTACATAACACCTAAACCTGACACCGAGGCCAGATCTAATCGCTAGACGTCCAGTAAAGGAATCATTTCACAGGCTTAGCCACAGTTATCCACCTTAAATAACGTCTCCAAGTTTGTTTGGGCATTGTGTTAGTCATTCTACGAGGCGCATATATAACCTATGAACGCACAGAAAAAACATGGTCCCTTTAAAGCATCCAATAACCAAAGTTAATGTAGAAGTGGCCTTAGATGACAGATTTGAGCGGAAAGGGGGGGGGCAGCCGCCTGCTACTGAAGGACAGTCTTGTGATCACTCACCTCGGGTTGGTGCGGTTCCAGTAGACGGCATAGCGATCCGCCACCAGCTTGGAAGCAGGCTCCTGACCCAGCACACACATCCACAGGAGGAGGACGAGGAAGAGCAGCACTCCCACCTGCGGCATCGCTCACGGTCTTTCTCGCTCTCTTCCCGCGTACGGCGCTAAGGCTGGTGCTGGACCTTGGGCTGGAGCGGGTAAAAAACAAACGCCAGACAAACTCACATCTGTGGCCCCTTAAGCCGGGCTTTATTCAGTAGCTCCACGTGTGAAGAGAACTGTGGCCGAACATTCAGCGAAAGATGTTTCTGGAGCGCAACAACAAGTAGAGAGTGAGAGAAACGTTGGACGAAAACTGTTTCGGCGTCTGTTTTTTAGAGTACAGTCCCGTCTGTGTGGCAGCGCATCGCTCCTCCAGGAGCTTACCGTGTCTGCATCAACACCGAGAAACTCTTACAGCCCCCAAATGAAACCACTCTACTCAAACACACAAAATGACCCAGCAGGTGGAAGTTTCTGGTGAGTTAAAATATGTCCAGAACAGGTTCCACGGTGTGAGCAGAATGAACTCTGGAGCTAAAGAGCCACGCTGAGTTTTGTTTTGCCGTGTCCGTCCCGAGCGTAACGTACTTTCCACTCGTATTCAAACTGTCAACGGTGGAAAAGAAATGTAAAGAAGACAACGCAAACCACAACAGCCCACAATGAAATGTAGCTTCAGCTCAAAACTGACAGAAATGAAACTGCCCAAGCCTGTAAGGTGTAGGTTTCGCGGATGAAGTCTCTCCGAGAGGCCGCTGAGATCCTCTCTCTGTCCGCGCACTCCGACTCACCTCTCTCTCCATGAGCCGACTGAGAGCGGTTCGGGCTCCGTCTGTTACAGCTCCGCCCCTGCAAGTCAACAGCCAATCACCAAGCGGGCTCCGGGAGCGAGCAACATTCTCACGTGAGCAAATGTTTTCGGGTAGTCATGACAACTAGTTAAATTTCGATTTGTTTTTTCATTTTAATAATATATTTCTTAAATGTAGTGGTTTTCATGCTCAGATTATTATGAGGCTGATTTTATTTTTCTGTCGGTCATGGAAACAGAGCATTTACTTAAATGATTTATTTTTTTAACTAAGATTATTTATCATAGCCATTTCCGTTTATCCGGATAGCCCTTCGTTTTCTCATAGACAAGAAATAACCACTAAATTGAATAAAGCTTTAATAAGCTATAAAAGTCAGTAATAAACCATTGTTCCCTGTACCATTCAGACGTTTTAGGAATAGCTCTCTGGATGGTAATTGTCAAGTACAGAGGAATATTTCTAATATTGAAAAACAAACAAACAAACAAACAAAAAAAACCCACTGGCTTGTCAGTAATACCCGTCCTAGATCAAGACTGGAAAATGGAAATTTGTAGAAAGAAAAAGTGTATATATATATGCATTGCAAAAAGTATCCAAAATTATTATAAAATTACTAATATTCAACTTATATTTTGTTCAGAGCAAAATATGCAAATATCTACCTGATGACTAGAGTTTAGGTACTTTGAATAAAGGCAAAAAAAAAAAAAAAAAGAAAGAAATAATGAAACTGCTTCATGATAAGAATGTAATTTGCATAACAATTACCCATAATACATTTATCTTTACAATGTATATGTATACTGAAAACAAATCTAGGATACTGTTTGATTATAAAAGATAAAATGCTATAGTTACAAACTAGGCATCCAACTTGAGATTCCAGTTTCCTGTATTCTGAAATTTTTTAATATTATATTTTTTTGCCCTTTGAAAATAAAATAAAATAACCCCAAAAACTTAATTGAGTGTTTCTTTAGTTTTATTCTGTAAACACATTTGGAGTTAGACCAAAACCCCAAAACCAAGCTAGCCCATGCCATCTCCATAGCAACGGTAGAAGATGATCGGGGGAAAAGATAATTATACATGCTCACAAATGCACTTTATGTACCTTTTTTTTAAAAAAAAAACAAAACAAAAAAAAAAAACCATTTACTTACTTTTTAAATATAGGGTTTTTAAAACCACCATTCTTATTATAAGCAACTGCTGATGTTAGGACCCTTGCGGAATAGACCACATCTCTATGCTCACCGTACAAAGATGGGGTGGATTAAGGAGCATTCGGGAGGGTCTGTTAAAATAACTGACATGAATTCAGTATAAATAAAGACTCTGTCCCAAGTGGCATTTGTCAAACAAGTTTTCTTAGGCTTAAAATGTGCCTGTGCTGATGATATTGTTTAAATAGCTATTTGTTAATGGTTTCCTTAATTTCTCAGTATTTTGCATTTATTTTTCTCTAATTAGAAAATGTAATTAAATTAGCTTATAGCATCCTGCCCTGTGAAGGACTGGCGCCCCCTCCAGGGTGTATTCCCACCTTGCGCCCAATGATTTCAGGTAGGCTCTGGACCCACCACGACCCTGAATTGGATAAGGGTTACAGATAATGAATGAATGAATGAATGAATTATAGCATCCTTAAAGACAAGTGAAAGTGGAAAGTGACATGTCCAGTGTGTTTGAAATCAGCAAAGTCCCAACATGCCTCACACGCCTCACAGTGGAGTGAGGGAAAACTCTCTCTCTCTCTCTCTCTTTCTCTCTCTCTCTCTCTCTCTCTCTCTCTCTCTCTCTCTCTCTCTCTCTCTCTCTCTCTCTCTCTCTCTCTCATATTTCCTCTGGCCCTGTACATAAGCAGCCCAAGGAGCCAAATAATATAATTTAATATGATAAACATGTCTGCTTAGTCTTATTTGCCTAATATATATTAAAAGAAATCAGTGAACTCATGCTGTGTTTGTTTGGGCTGGCTGTTCTGGAAATGGGACATGCTGCTTAATATGTCCCACCAAGAGGCCATCACCCCTGCAGACTAATCCGTAACTGTTACTGTCTACGTTGACTAGACAAAGAAGCCTTTCATTTAAATGAATAAATTACAGACAGGGTAGTTTCATTGTACAGCTGTAATCTCTTTCTCTTTCTCTCTCTCTCTCTCTCTCTCTCTCTCTCTCTCTCTCTCTCTCTCTCTCACACACACACACACACACACACACAGACACACACTAAGACCGGAGGTGGAGATTGAGTTTGGGAAATAAAGGAGATTACGGGCAGATTAAAACTGCTCGTCCATTTACTGCAATATTGATGTACAACAAAAGCAGTTGTCATCATACACCCAATGTGTTTGTACTGTAAAGGGTGATGGCATCTTTCCTCCATATCCTCATTCCATTAGTGGGGGATAAGCTGTGCGTAATCACATAATAACTGCACAATTTGAGCACCAAAATCCTTGCATACATTTCACATCCTTCTGATAAGCTCCTTTCAGAGAAAATATGCTCCCAAAAGCAATTCTCTGATTATACTTGCACTGGGGCAAAATTACATATGAGATCTACTCTTTAATAAGAGAATTCAAACGCGTATTTGAGTTCCTCTTGAAAGTCCAGCAAAATGTTCATGCAGACCCATTTCAATATTATGTACAATATTATGTGTAGTATCTTAAGAAAATTAGCCATGCCCCAGTTTTCCCACTCCAGTCTACTGTGCATTTTTTGAAGTAGCTGCTAAGATGCAGATCTTCTGTGGGACAGCAGAAAACCAGACAAAAACATACTCAATGCTTTCTTCTCCCTTTCAAGTTCCTCATCTTCAAATGCTGAATGTGCCTGCACTGTTCAGTGCTCCCTGCTGAACAAGCCCCTTCTGGCAGAATAAATGTTTATCTCTGGCCTGGCAAAGCCATTTATGTGTCTGTATCTTAGGGAGCAGAAACTCTAATGTGACTGACTCCAGCTGGATCCATGAGCCTTCATGTGGAACTGGAACGTGTGCATGGGGCGTCAGGGCATCAGAGACTGGAGAACAGAGTTCAACAGCGTCACTAAAGAAGGAAAGAGAGGGAGAGGGAAAGAGGGAATGATGGATGGAGGCTCTGCTGAGGTCACTGCTGGCAGGAGAGTGTGGAGGAGTAAGGCTTAGTTTAATCATTGATTGGGTAAACGTGATTATTGATATGTGGTCACTGATAATTGTTGATTCAGAAGGTGTTAAGGTTTCCACAGAAACTGCAACCATGTCTCCTTGGCTGCAATAGCAAGAAGCAAGTATAAATAGAATACAACGGTCAAAGGATAACAGTAGGTTAACCCTTTCAATTCCCAGATGTATTACATCCTGAGGCTCACAAGCAATCCAAACCTTGCAATGTAAAAACCAACCATGCAATGTAACTGCACCTGTCAGTACCATTTGGCCGAAAACTCTCATCTCTCTACTTTACTCTCATTAATGGATCAAATCTATATTTACGGAAGCAAAGATTGCAGGTCACGGGAATTCAATGTTGGTTTCCTTGCCACTTGCAGAGATTTCTCAAGATTCTCAGAATCTTTTGATGACATTATGGACTGTAGATGATGAAATCCCTAAATTCCTTGCAATTGTACGTTGAGAAGCGTTGTTCTTAAACTGTTGGACGATTTGCTCATGCAGTTGTTCACAAAGTGGTGAACCTCACCCCATCCTTGCTTGTGAATGACTGAGCACATCAGGGATGCTCGCTTTATACCCAATCATGACACACCCGTTTCCAATTAACCTGTTCACCTGTGGAAAGTTCCAAACAGGTGTTTTTTGAGCATTCCTCAATGCTCCCAGTCTTTTGTTGCCCCTGGCCCAAGTCTTTTGGAACGTGTTGCAGGCCTTAAATTCAAAATGAGTGAATATTTGCAAAAAAAACTATAAAGTTTATCTGTTTGAACATTAAATATCTTGTCTTTGTAGCGTCTTCAATTGAATATAAGTTGAAAATTATTTGCAAATCATTATATTCTGTTTTTATTTATGTTTTATACAACGTCTCAACTTCATTGGAATTGGGGTTATACATTTAATAGATAATGTAGGATCTGCAGCAGGTCCTAGGCTTTGAAGTTGTTAAATACAGTAATATTCTCAAAGGTAATCTTCAGAGCTTCTCAGAATTACATTAATTTAATACTTTAAAAAAAGTACTTCATGTTACTTTTAAAGTGTTTTGTAATTAGATCTCAATTACTTTTATTGATTATTATTTTTCAAATGATGAAATTGCCTTTTATTATTGCTGTTGTCATTGATGCATTACTGCAGCAGATCAGCTGCCAACCTGTGCCAGATGCCCTTTGTGGCAGAGTGCTCCCATTTCACCTGGGGTTGGGACTGGCCCCAGCAATGCACAAGTGAAACCTCAGTGGCTGTGTAGCAAATGTAGTGAGAAGACACTGATGCCACTTTTTCACAGTGTTTTGCCTACAGTACTCCACTCCACTTTACTCACTTCTTCAATCCCTGGTAGCTGGTGACATTGCAAAACATTAAAATCTCTTAATGGGAACTGCAGGCTTTGGAATTCACAAAAATGGCAAAGGTAATGTTAAATGATGTTTACTCATCGTGTATTCACATTTTTTCGGGGACTGAACATAGCTTAGTGACGCATGAGGTCAGACAGGTTAGTAGTTTTTCTTTCTCTTGTTCAATTATCTGAATCTTGCCAGAGATTTTTTCAGCCTGGAACCAGAAGCAAGAAGCAACTAAAAAGGGACACGGTTTCAGGCACAAAGCATCACATTTGATTAATGGAAAAGCAAAACAAACTGAGTTCAGTAGTGTAGCCACCATGGAGTCGAATAGTGCCCAGAGGTGAGGCTCAAAAGCAGGGCCCATAGCCCTGGAGTTGAGTCAGTATGATTATTTACAGTATTTACCAGTGATTTTGGGAGAGAGGAAAAACAGAGGGTATGTGAAGTGTCTGCCTTTTTAAAAGCTTCAAAACATATTGAAGGAAATGGCTCATTTTGAAACCCATAAATAATTTAGAGTATAGGAAATCCAAAAGAAATCCAATAGATTATCAGACTTTAGACCAGGGGTAATTAATTACAATTATTTACGGTCCAATTAGGGGAAATTTTCTCAAGCCAAGGTCCGGAACACAGTGTAAAACCTGCATTATGATCAGTACCATATCCTGCATATTGAAGTAGCCTTGTAGTTATAACAACATGTTATGTAGTTAACAATGGAATTTTAAATAAAATTACCCTTTTAATTACATTTTAATATATTTCAACAGGATTTATAAATATTATAAATAAAATGTAATTTTCTCATTTAAAGTTAAATTTACAAATAAAACAATGATTTTGAAAAAAAAAATGCATAGTTGCAGTTGACTTTACTGCTTTGCATAAACAGTAATCCGATTGATTCTTGTTGCTGGAAGGGACTTTACCGTTAACAGCAAGCTGATTAGCTCTTTATGTTGAAGGTCTGGAATCCATGTTCAGCGTCATGAGAATTTCAATCTGTGATCTTTACCTTATTTTTAAAGTTTCTGGTTTTAACTTACACAACACTGTCGTTCTGAAAGTGTCCCGAAAGAGATTTTATCATGTCCCTTGGGCTATTTTTACTGGCCCTAGGACAGCGGTGTCTGAAGCCCTGCCCTGTGTCATTTGTCACAGCGCTCATCGTAATGCACAGATCTGATTGGCTGAGTAGTCTCACGTGTGATATGCAGAAACGCATGCGATTAGTCTGGTCAATCCCTGTAGCACTAAACCTGAACCGTAATGACTAGAAGAGTTATACAATTTAAAACAAACATTCTGTTAAAAATTAAACAGCTCTTAATAGTTTATCATACTATTACAGGTCATAGGACAGCGTCTAGTCCGGACTCGGAACGTGGGCCGCCTATTTGTGACCCCTGCTTAAGGTTATCTTCTAAATAATATCAAAGATTAAATTACACTAGACGCTGGTAGTAACTGACTTTCAGAGCTACCAAATACGTACTGTAAATTAGCTGTGTCTCAGAACAGAATGTAACAGTACAATACTATAATCAGTTATGAAGCGACTGTCTATTAGCAGTATGTAATCGCTAAGTGGGTGCTTTAATAAACAGTCATAAACTGTAAGGGAAAATGAACTGTGCAGCTCTTAGAAATGTGAAGAATAGATCTTATTTCATCCAGCATAATGAGGTGATAAAGACCTTAACTAATAATGCGAGAGGTTATTTTCAGACTGCTGCAGATAATTTTACTCTGTCTGCTCAGAGACTGAGCCCGAGGCCCTGGCACTGAAGCACTAAGCCTGGTGCCTGACTCACACCGCTTGGACTTGTACAAACACATCTGATTTATTTTAGGTGGGTGTGTGCATGAGTGTGTGTGTGTATGAGGCACCCCCTGCTGACCTCTCTTATCTTTACGTGACCCCTAGTTCATACACATTGGCCTCTCCTGCTTACAGACAGTGAGGCGTGCTACTAGCCTCTCCACTGCAGTGGCCATGACCCACAGCCTCCTGTTTAGGCTCATTGTATGAAAAGTGAGCGCTGCTGACATCGGAATGCCTGCTATTTCGGAACGGGAAGTTCTCACCGTAGTTTAGCGTTACTGTGGAGATCTGCACCACTCTGATCCACTGTGGCCCAAGCAGCTGATAGAGCCAGATCAGAAAACAAGACCCGGATTCATTCAGCCTGCTTGGCTCAGCTCTTATATTAGTTTCGAGTGACTTCATTTGGGGGATCTTGGTCCCAGAACACATTCTCAGATGTCAGGTCCACAGATAAAGAAATGCAAGTCAGGAAGTCTTCCAGCACTTTTTTCAGCTTCTACTGTATCAAACCCATGGGGATCTTTTAACTCAAGCTAACTAACAAAAAATTTACAAGAACTAGAGAGTGTCCCAGAGGAAGTCCTGTGAAATATGTGTGAGAAAAGAAACAGATCCACCCATATTCAACACCGTTAAAACTGACTTTGCAGCATCGCAACAGGCCTAAAAACATTGACATATAAGAGCAGTTAATACCTCAGAATTCTAAACATGCACATCTGCTACTTTAAACAGTGGATCATAACCCTCCTCAGGGTTTGTTCATTGACATATTCATGCTGTGTCCACAAAATCCTATTTAATCTAATGGTAAACTGACTTAGTGTGTGTGTGTGTGTGTGTGTGTGTGTGTGTGTGTGTTTGTGTGTGTGTGTGTGGTCTAAATAATGTGAAAAAATCTGTTTACACACTCACATTGTCCCCATAAAGGAAACCATTACATTTTAAGGTGACGATGTGTTAAGGTTAGGATGAGGGATAGGGATAGCATTATGGATGGGTTAGGGTTGTGGTAATTTTGGTTAAGGTCAGGGTACAATTCCACAAAATGAATGTCTATGTAATGTGTGTGTGTGTGTGTGTGTGTGTATGTATATAAATATGAGCAAGGGCAACCATTTTCTGTTTCATTAATTCAACTATTCATGCTGTTTTATTGGGTTTACCATTTACCTTTGTTTCTCTTCAAAATAAATACACAAGCTTTATTTTGATGGGATTAGAAGGTCATGGGGTCCTGGGGTAGCCTTCTTTGTTCTTTTTACAGGTGCTCCTCTGGGATTTGTTGTCATCCCAATCAGCCAGGTCTGCTTTTCGTCCCTCTGTTCTCTCCGCAGAAAATTACCTATCATTTATCACATACTCAGTGCTCGCCTGATCATGTTAGTCCTGTCCAGAGTCAAATCTACATGATTCTCCATGTTTTTGGGTGCAAGTGCTTGCCTGCATTCTCTCACTCCTTTTCTTCAAAATCAGCAAAGAGTATAAAGAGCTCACAGATCCTCAGCAAAATTCCTGACTAACTTGGAAAATTTATGAGTTTAGCGTTAGCATTATCCTAGCAATTAGCATGCGTTTTGATGTTTATGGCTCAAACCTAAAGCCTTTCTCTAGCTAACAAGGCACTGGCTTTTTGCTAGTACTCGTAAAAGCATATCCAAACTAGCAACACTGTACAGAGCATGGAGAGCTATGTCAGACAAAATCTGTGGGCACAGCATAAAAATATCAGTTAGCTTTAATCATTACTTGCTTTAAGTGTATTAGAGTATCAAACACATAAATACATTTAATACTGGATTACGAAACACTGCATATAATCTAGCTATTCATTTTTGCAGCATGGCTACATAAGCCAACTTACATAACCCTGGTAAATGCCAATGCTCAGAATTCTTTGAGTGAAAGAGTTTCTGCTGAAGAAGGTACTTGTTGAAGACAGGCCTATAGGGAGCAGGCAGTTTGATATGAGGAGTAGTGTAAGCTCTCGCAGATGTAGAGCAGATCTAAGAACTCATGTGCAAGAGAGACAACAGCTCACCCCCACACACCCCTACCCCATCAAACAAAATCAGCCGGGATTTCCCCAGCACAACCAGAGATCTAGGCGTGACAAGGTTTGTGCCGGCACAAGAGGGAATACACTGGAAAAAAGGAATGTCTGGCTTCATTTCCGAGAGATACCTGACCCTCCTGTGGGAGCCGCTGAGCATGAATGAAACAGACGAACGCATTTCAATAAAGTCAGAGGGCCAGAGGTGGCCTTTTTCCATTGCTTGAAAGGACATGGTCTGCTCAAGTCATTCCGGCATGTTCTGGAGCATGTGACTGACAGATTGATGGGGAAACAGTCACTTTGGAAAAGAGCTTTGAAGTGGTGATAATAACAGTGGGTAATTCTGGTCGTATGATCTCAGGAACACAGGATACTAGTGTAAGTACAGCACAAAGATAGTTTAAACTTCCTGTGGTTATAGTTACTTGGCCATCTATCCTATAGCTAAGAGATCTGTTGGGTTCATTGGGGGCCAATGAAGACTGTCAGAAAAACTGTCACTGCATTGTACCTTTTGCTGTCATTGTGGTGGTACCCTCAAGGGTACATTTCCTTCCATTAAGGTACAGAAGATAATTATAATTGTAGATTACAATTGTGTTGATTTCATACAATTTCATCTTTTGGGCTTAAATTGTGTTACTTTATTTTGCACATTTCTACAATTATATATTACAAATATTCACAAATCGTCTTCAGGAAAAGAGAATGTAATGTACCTCTAGGGAACAAAAGTGGACTTTAACACCACTGTTGTACATCTGCACTGTTTGTACCTTTAGTGACTAATAATGCACCTCTACTGTACCTTTTTTGGGAGAGTGTATAATATGGTTCCGAGCAAGCAGAGTAGGGACTAAACATGACATGTAAACCTTGCAGAGTGCTGACAGGCCAGAGAGTCTTGTCCATCATGATGCAACACAGCATCAGCAAAAAATAGCCATTTGTACAATCTTCCAGCTACAGTACAGTTCACACTTGTTTTTTATCTGACTCACAATGGTTGCTTGTAAAATGACACCATTGTCTTTTATAGAGATTCAAATGCTACTTGGATTGGTGACTGATAAAAAATAATCCAGCAAGAGATGTACGGTGCAACAAGGAACAAAAAACTACACTAATCTGTTTAAACTGCTGTGCAGAGCTGTGAACTTATGAATACACCCTAAATAAACAACGCCTAACCATACAGCCACAGTTTTTGTGGTTTTCAAATCCTGCAGTTCCTGTCAGACATGTGTTGCTGCGATGTCCCTGGCTACATTTCAGGGGGAACCACTATAGTGGGGAACCAACCAAGCAAGCCAACCAGAAAGTGAAGCAGAGCCAAATAGAGCTGAGCAGACTGTACCATGCCCAAAATTGTCACTGGTCACCTCACCTTCATATTCTCCAGCTAATTGGACATAGAAGGATAGGTTGAGTCGTCTTATGTCCAGTCTGAAATAGACAGGCCATCTTTCATCCACACAATAAAGTTATTACGACATGTAGAGCAGTGAGCAGCTGCTTTCTCATTGCTGTTATGTCACAGGTGAGTGATTATGAAGACTAAGCCATTTCATCTTCCGCGGAATACTGCGACGCAAGGTGACCACGGCCCGGCCATCTAGCACCGAACACGACAGAACAGCAAATGATCAGTGGCATCAACCCGGGCGCTGTCAAGAAGCTGTGGCCAAAAAGCTGCTGTCGCTCCACTGAATTCTCAGCCCTCATTACAAATGTATGAGGTAAACGTTGTTGACACCCAGCGTTGATTTATTGGTTTCTGGAGGTGCATAATAGCTCCCTTATTAAGATTTAGGGTATCTGTCGCTTTTATGATTAATTAGTTTTCAGGCCTCTACTTAGCACAACACTTCAGCTCCAGAGTTCAAAGCAGGGTGAATGTCCACCAGGCCAGGGCTTATTCATCGGCCTACAGGTATTAAAAAATCTGTTACACGGCCCTGTATTAAATAGTAATAGGGATTTCTCTTGTTAAAAGCTAGATGGGCTGCAGGCTGTGGAGCAGCGTGCTGGTGTGAGGGGCTCGTGTTAGGCTGGGGTTGTAGAGTGTCAGGGGTCACTGCCACACTCCTGATGCGTGGCATAATAATGAACTGCCTCTTCACTCACCCTGTCAGGATACATTAGTGCCGGAGAGCCTCACTCGCTTTACAGCTCGCCTTCTCTCTCAGGCACACACTTACACACACTCTCACTCACTTACACACACACACACACACACACACACACACACACACACACACACACACACAGACAGACACACATACAGGGTCTGTTCTTCTCATGCTCTGCACCTTTCCTTTCTCACTACCATCCGCCCCAACCCCTGACAACCGATCAGCTCATTTAAGTATAAGCGTATCAAAGCTTAATTACCATTGAAAATTATGAATTATGTCCATTCCAGGGGTAGGTAGAACCTCCACTGGTTACGTTTACTCTATGTGCACAGGCTATATGTATTTCTGGAATAATTTTCTAAAAATATTTAAACTTTTACACATTTATATGCAAATTCTACTGAAACATTTGCACATTTTATTTAAATGGAACATTTTCCATCCCTCTTCCATTAGTGAACACACTTCCATGGGTTCTTAATGAAACATCTATAACATACTTTGTTCAAAATACCACAAAGACCAAACAGCACAGCAACATTCTCCCCCTGTCTAAACAGCCCGGTTCAGAAAGACCACATTCAGCACCTACTCAGAACCTGATCTTTAAATTATTGTGCTCATGCACTGAACAAGTGATTTTTCCTTTATGTTTATTAATACTACTGCAAATAATATTAGTTCAATAAAAAGTGGCTGTACGCTAGTGTGTTCACACAACCATTTCCAATTCTCTTTCCAATAAACACAAGTAGTGTTTATAGTTATCATCCCACACCTTGTATGAAACCTGATGCCAAACATTTGTTCTTTATGATTTTATATAATATCGCCACTGTCTAAAGAAAAAATATGCATCTCCAAAATAGTAATTTTATATTGTGAAGGGAAAAAAACCCTTTATAATTGTCAAATGGAGGACAATGTAAAAAATAGTAATCCAAGTAATTCTGGAGCATTTCTATTGGTCCATTCAGGACAGCTGCTGTGTTCAAATGATGTAGTACATTAAAAATAAAAAAAGTCCTGAATAGCACCAAAAATGGTTCTACTTCTGTTCAAAGGTCAGGCTTTTTTAGTGCTCCAAAAAACATATACAACATATTCTCTGAATCTGAAGAACCATTTCACCATGCAGCTGGTTCAACTGCTGGTCCTATATGGAAACATCGCCTTTACAAAAGCACCCTTATAGAACCCACATACCATTAAGTTCATGTTTTCTATGGGGATTAGGCAAGCTTTTACATACCTAACTGCATGTATCCACAATACAATGTAATGTAATGTAATGTAATGGAGAGCTATTTATAATTCTACTTCATTCAATACTTCACCAAAGTAACAATGCTTGTACTTGAATATGTGATTGTTCTGCCCACCTCTGCTTTAGTGCCTCATATTTAATGCAAACCACCCATCTACTGCAAACCCAAATAATGCAGTGGAAGTTTAGAGAGTGTTAAAAAGGCAGGACTGGATTAAAAATCTCAAACATTTAGCTGAGGGTGGGCTGGAAGAGCCTGGATATTGTCAGGCCTCAGCTGTACCACACTGTGCATGTCTCATTCTGTGCGGTTTCTCTCTGGCTTTCAGCATGGAGCAGGTTACTGTTTCTAAATGCACCCATTAGTCAAAAGTAGGGAAAGAAAACATGGTGCAGTAAAGGCACGGCAGAGATGTGGTAAGTAAGCGTAGGCCCTAATGCATCAACCACGCTTTACTCAGCAGGGAGAGCAATTGTGCAGAGCTTTATATGTGACACGTTAATCCAGCTAACCCCAAACACGAGCTGCCCACCGCACCACATCTGCACAAACTACTCTCTCAGCCCTCAGCTCTGCCACATCACACTCGTAAACAATGGTGGGACGATAAAGCTCTTTTTATACACACCAACACACAAACATATCTCAAACTAGGGCTCAAAGATGAATTGTTTTTATAAGAACAGCACAATAGTCAAATAGAGCCAGAACTACAACTTTACTTTTGGCAAGATGAGAAATATAGATGACATGAGTTAGACCAACCAGAAGCAAGCAAACATCTGCTCCAAATAAACAAATGGACTATAAAATGGTCAGTTACTCACACACACACACACACACACACACACACACACACACACACACACACACATATATATATATATATATATATATATATATATATATATTTTTTTTTTTTTTTCAAGCACATGTGGGGTAGCTGTGGTTCTAAAACAGCAGTAAAGTGATCACTCCCCAGCTGGGCTCCCCTGAGATCTGCCCATAAAGCTGAAGAGAAGGTGTGTTTTCCAGCACTGTGTTTTTCTTCAGTGCAGTAACTGTAGAAATGTGCTCGCTGGGATTAGGGAGACATTCTAATGAGGCCACGGGTCGACACGAGGTCAGATCAAGGGCTCAGCTCACCTCACAACTCAGTCTTTGTGGAAACGACTACTTGACTGCAACGAATTACGTCCAGGCAAGTTAAATGCAGTCAGTGTATCTAATAGATGTGTCCAGCCCAGTTCAGCCGGTTTGCGGTTCAGTTTGGTTTTGTGAGCATCAAAAGACACAGTTTTGCCAACTAGAAAGTGTAAAACTGTATAAAGAAAAACTGCGGTTCACATGTACTGTGAGCAGAACTCTGCACTGCCAAACTGTTACATCATTAGTGTCTAATGTTTTCACCAGATGATTTCAGTAGTATAATATACTAATATACTACTGCACTAATTAAAAATAAAATACAATTTTTATAAAATATTAAAAACATACTCTAGAACAACATAATTCAAACAGATATCCAAGTAAAGGTATATAGTTTCATTTAAATTATTGTGAGAATTAAATGATTTTAAACAAGGAAAACACTGTAAGGACACTGTTATATTAAAGTTTTTAAATTTCTACTTTTCACTTTGATTTTCCTCTTCCTACTGCACATGAATTATATTATATTTCTACTCTATTCTCCTCAGAAGTATCACCTGAAGAATGAATAAGTTAATGGAGGCTTTTATTGAAAATGAAATAAATGAAGGATGCTTTCTGACCTTGCGGCTTTCTATTACCAAGATTTAAGATGATTCCACTTGCTGAGATACCATTTTCTGCAGTCTAGTGAAATAGACAGAAGAGTAGAAAAGCAAAGTCTGCAGTAGCTAACATGTGAGAAATAGAAGCGGACACTGAGATGAGATGTGGTGTGGAGATTTATGGTCTCCTGGGCCCTGGCTGTAATGATATGTGAGAGGGACAGCTTCTCATTACGATGCTACGCATCACCAGCCTGGTCATGGGCTACCATCTTCCACATATCCAATCACGGTGCGCGAAAAGGTGCCTCCATATTTCACTATAGCCTCCACCTGAACGTCTTATGAGAGGAAGGGTATGAATTTTGCATGGGACGCATATGCAAAACGACTAGGGGACTAGAGCCTTTCTGAAGAATGGGAATTCAAAGAGAGCTGAGATAAATGGAAGTGTATTGGGAGATGAAAGAAAGACTTGAAGGCTGGAACAGATAGGATCAAGACCGTGATAGAAGTTCTGTGAATGTTCAGAGACTCTTGCCAACACTGTATGACTCCAGTTTAGGGATTAAACAGTGCAGGGAGGTAGCATAGATTGGATCATGTTTAATGAAATCAAACAGATTTGCTTAAAGCGAATCCAGTGGCATTTAAACTTTGGGAATATTTGTGTGCCCAGTAATTCCTCATGCGTGCAGTGCAGTGGCTCTGAACTGGTGTATATTCATTATACGCCCAAAAGTTTGACACCACTTATAATCCCTAGAGAAAATCAAGAAGCCATTGGGAATTGGATGCATTGGAGAAGACACACATGAGCCTACAGGTCACCAATGACCAAAAGGTTATAAAGACCCCCTACACTAGGGGGTCATCATGGGAAACCAGTACAGCACAGGTGTGTGGTTCAGTAAACTGAAGTCTTACAATCCTTACAGAGTCTTGCTTGTTTACTGTAATTTCTGCAGTACATTAATGACAAATCCATTACACCAGCTAATGTGTCACATACCACACGACAACCTTTGTATTCCGTCGTAAAGGCATAGACCACCCAATGATGAAAGTCTGTCAGCAATTTTCTTGCCCTGAATGCGAAATTCATATATTATACAAAATCTCTTCCAGGGGAACCATGAATTAATTAATTCGGAATAAATGGGTATAAAGTCACTGAAAGTCATTGTAGTTTAAGCTTTTGTACTGCCTCATCCATTCATACTGGGACCAATACAACACCTATAATGTGTAATGTTAAGGGTAGTGTGGTGGAATGCTTTTATATAGAAGATTGGCTATTGTTAACTTCCAAAGTAAACTCTCTTTTAGTAAACTCTCATTACGTTAAGTGAAACCAGTGTGCCTAAGCACACTACAGCCTACAGCACACTATATACTACTACAGCCACCAGATTATGAAGTTTCCAGGATCTTGTTCAAATTTTTCCTTCTGCCTTAAAATGGTGCATACATTGTATTGAGCTTGTAGAAGATGTTAAGTTCTTGATGCATTTTATACATTTCTGCTTATGTTGTGCGGATAATACAAACAGCTCACATAAAAAAATAAGCATGGCTTCTTTTTGAATGATCTGTTCCACCTTGAAAGCTGACAAAGTTTTGTTCAAAGTGCCTAAAACACATTTTCAGGCTGAAACTTGTGTGTCACCACTGTAACATTTAAGGTGGAATGGTAACATCTAGCATCAGTAATTTTCTGAAGGCAAAAAAGTGTTATTAAAAAGCTAATTAGCTACGTACATGTATTGCCTTCTCTGGCTTGTGCAGGTGCTTAATGAGGACGCAATCCACGTGACCAACAATATGCATGAGGCAAGATACTTCCAGGCATGGATATTGTACATTTATTGTAATATTTAACGTTACAGGTAAGAAGGACATGTAAATGTTTCGCCCCCAAATCCCTGTAATTTGAAAACCTGCTCTAAAGTGATGGAACCTCAATAAACACTAATCATACTGCATTAGTGTTGGATGAACAGGTGTTCTACAGACGTTTGTCCACAGCACATGGGCCAAAGATGAAGATAATGAATTACAAAACTGTCGGTCAAATATGTGTGTGGTCATTTTTAGATTTAGTTATACGCACACTTATTGAATTATGGTCTATTTGTAACAAACCGCCTAACAGAACTGGTACAACGTTCCATTACATTAACTCACCCACAATTAAAAAAAACTTTCAGAGAAGTGACAACACAGCATAAGAGAGGATACATTGGAACACAGTGCCCAATATGTGCATGTTTGCCCTTGACAAGGAGTTCTGTGCTGCAGTTTCTGGCATCTCCCAGCCGATGAATCACCGGGCAAGCAGCAACACACTTCATG
Organism: Hoplias malabaricus; assembly: GCF_029633855.1. Taxonomy (NCBI): domain Eukaryota; kingdom Metazoa; phylum Chordata; class Actinopteri; order Characiformes; family Erythrinidae; genus Hoplias; species Hoplias malabaricus. Next base: position 12,972,120 of record NC_089814.1, on the reverse strand, counting down.
ATTGCTTTCTGTCCGCGCCCATTTGCACGTTATGAATGCGCCATTCCTTTCATTTGCAAATTTGCCCGATGAATAAAATTATGGTACATTGGGTGGAAGTGCGCTGGGCTCACCACTCAGCGTGATAAACTGCTCACAAGATTCCAATCTACCCCCCTCCCAAACTGACTTGACAAGTATTAACCAAGCAATTACATATGAAAGACTCCAACTTCTTTTATTGTGTCTCACTTGACTCCACAGCATCTAAATGACCAGTGCATCAGGGCTGTGCTGTTAGAGAGATCGCTGATTACAAACCCTGCCATTTAACACAATTGCTGCCATTTGGATAAAAGCAAAATTGACAAACTGGCCAGAGGACATCAAATATTAACGGACAGAAATAAGTGTTCAAAACAAAAATTCAGCCATATGCATCCTAAAATTGTTCTCCAAGGGTTCTCTAGGCATTGGCTCTCTTATAGAACCATAAACACTCAACAGTGGCTATTTAACTTGTTCATTGGACCTTCTCTTATTGCGTTTTCGACTGCGTACCTACTCTACTGTACTCGGCTCTGCTTTTTTGCTTTTCCACAGGTTATTTTGGTCCCTGGTAGATAGAACCAGGTATTTATTTTGTACTTGCTCACTCATGGTTCAGAGCTGGCAGAGTAGGGATTAAACATAACATGTAAACCTTTCAGAGTGGTGATTGACAAGAGAGACTTGTAAATAACAATGAAATGCAGACATCCAGCACAAACTAGGCATTTGTAAAATGCCCAAGTTACAGTAGTGATCACATTTGTTTTTATCTGACTCACAACAGCAGCTTGTAAATTTACGCCATGGACTTTTGAAGAGAATATATCTATGGATTGGTGGCTGATTAATCCAGTGAGACCTGAACAACAACAACACCACATGAGCACACGATGAGTAACTATAACATGCTTAACCATATCATCACTATTGTTGTGGATTCCAAAGCCTGCTGTTCCTATTAGAAATTGTTTTTCCAGTATCATTGAGTGTGTGTGTGTGTGTGTGTGTGTGTGTGTGTGTGTGTGTGGTAGGAAGGGGGTGGTGTGGGACCAAAAACCAGGAGGAGTCATGTACCATGCAGTGCCATAAAATGGGTAACATATTGAATACATTCTTTAAGGAACTTGTTATGCAGCAATCAATTCCAATATTGTTACAAATCAGAACTGCACCATTTTTTACTTATGCCACTTGGCACCTTTATTATTACAGAAACAGAAACCAAAAACACAGAGGAGAATGTGTTCCTATTTGAGGTAGGGACCCAGATTTCTCTCAAGCTGCTTTGCAACAGATGTCAACATTTGGAGAGTTCAGATCCAGACCATACAAATCCTCCCCTGGGTTTTGTTCCAACTGCCTGGCTTCTTCAGTTAGCTCAGCTGCAGATCTTTTCAGGCAGTTGGAAGAAAACCTGGCATGGACTTTGTGGTCCTGAAAAGCCCATCTCATTATACTATCTAAATAACCTGAATTCCTTCTGTGCTCCATCATGGTCTGTCCTTCACTGAAAGAGATCATAGCCTTAGAGTCCATTGTACCCAGTACTGAGTGTCCGAGGAGAGGCTCATGGCCTTTAGCATGTGGCTGTTCATCCCAGAGCTGACCCAGTGCTATTTGCCGTGCTGTTACACTCCTGACCCTTTTGGCATTTACTCCGATCCCAGCGAGAGCACCTCCTGCCATTTAGTGCCTTTCTAATGATGGTGGTATTTACCGGCTGGAGTGGGATGCCGTAATGGCTGCGAGCTGTTTATTGGACAAGGGGAGGATAAGATAGTGGCTCCAGAGCCATGTGATGTCATGCCCCCCCCACCCCACCCGAGAGGAGGGACAGTGATTTGTCAGGGCGGCTGGCATGTGAGGATGAAAATCTCCCCGCGCTGTCTCACTTTTGAGCAATGGACAGTTTCCTCAGCATCCCCGCGAGACGCCTGATGGATGTGGATTGGGTTAATGAGGCTTTACAGATGAAAACGATTTCGGGATGAATATTTCTTTCACACATTGGCCGATTTGGCCGCCTCATTCGTCACAATCCATAGCAGGCCTTTGTCTGTGTGTATGTATGGGTGCTTGAGCGTAGGAACTGACTGAGCTGCTGTAGGCTTTATGTGTGTATGAGGTGAAGGGAGTGAGAGTGAAAGCAGACTGAAGAAGTGATCAAGAAAGACAGAGGAGGAGAGTGAATGAGAATTATGGAATGAATGAAAGAAAAGGGGCAAGGCAGCTAAAAGCTAAGGGTTTGTAGGGAAAGAGGGGAGGATTACGCACCAAAAAAACTGCATGAAAAGTGCGTATTGCTTCCAGGGAATTGGTTCAGCTTGACTTTGAGAGGTGCCTGGACTTCGAAACAGTTTCAGCCGGCAGGACTGGCAGATGAAACATCCCGATGATTAAAATAATATGCGCCTTAGCGTGCAACAAGAGATTGGCCCTGTGTAAAGACACTCTCGCCGATCGATGGCATCCCTCTGTTAAAAATGAAATGTATTGATCTCAGCCGACTCAGAGTGGCTTTGCAGACTGAGCTCCAACAAATCTCCCCCATTCGCAGGTATTCAGCTCTCGCCGTGAGTGTGTGTGATCGCTCGCTTCCTGCCCACACGTCATGAGCTCTGTGTTATTTCAGTCATTCTACTATCAGAGAAAAAGGTGAATAAACTGTGCAGGCGTTATAATCCCGAGGAGGTGATGAGTGCCATATTTTGGCGGTGATGGACTGACTGCTAAGAGACAACAGGAATATTTCAAAGTGGCACTTTAGGGAGAAAAGGAAGATAAATCACTTTCTAACGATTGGTACAGAAGCTTTCCCCATTTTCATAGAAGCACAAGGCATGCCACCACTAATCTGAGCTTCTTCCCCTCACAGCTCTACTGCTACATGTCTCAGGTGGAATAATGCTGAGACTAACAGGTGTAGGAGGATATTTTACACACCGCTCGTCTCTGTCCACATCAACAGCCAGAGCACGTGCGTCAGCCGTCACAAACACAAGAGCGATAAACAGATGCCAGTCTCACTAATGAGATGTTAATTAAGACTGCAGTATATTTCATAACATATGACAATATATGCATGTTAACGTCCACTACATTAGAAACATTAGTGACACTTTAATGAAGCTTTTTTGTAAAGGTGTTTGCGTAAATTTACATCAGCTGATATGAAAGGCAATGTAAAGTCTTTCTGACATTTATGAAATAATTCTGATATATGTCCAAGCGTTTGTAAAAAACAATATTAGGTAAGAATTTTTTAATCTTGGTAGTAGATTATATAGTAGCGCAGCAGGTAGTGTCGCAGTCACACAGCTCCAGGGGCCTGGGGTTATGGGTTCGAGTCCCGCTGCGGGTGACTGTCTGTGAGGAGTTGGTGTGTTCTCCCTGTGTCTGCGTGTGTTTCCTCCAGGTGCTCCGGTTTCCTCCCATGGTTCAAAAACACACTTTGGTAGGTGGATTGGTGACTCAAAAAAGAAGTGTCCCTAGGTGTGAGTGAATGTATGAGTGTGTGTCGCCCTGTGAAGGACTGGCGCCCCCTCCAGGGTGTGGTCCCGCCTTGTGCCCAGGGATTCCAAGTAGGCTCCAGACCCACCGCGACCCTGAACTGGATAAGTGGTCACAGACAATGAATGAATGAATTAATTAATATTTTATTTGGCGCTCCCCCTAGAGTTGTTTTGCAACGTGTAATTCATATTTACACTGTCCTCACATCAAGGGAGAGTGGGAGAGAGTATGGGGGTGGTTTCCTACCCATCTCCAAAAGTTACACAGAGCAGTTTCTGCAGTCCTAAGCCTGCTGTAGCAATGACAAATATTCTATTCTCCCTATTACAGAACAGTGAAGCATCACAGTGAGTTTGTAGCTGTGATTTTAAGGTAAAAATACTACCTAGTGTTTCTTAAAGGATAACTTAAATGTGACTCACTTAGTGTTTTGGTGGCTGAATGTAATCAAACCCACACTATACTAACATGTCATTTTAAGCCCTCCCAGAAGAGTAGACACTGCTGCTGTGAGGAGCGAGACAAGCTCCTGTTTGATGTTCTAGTGTCCACTGTGATTTTTTTTTTTTGTCATACAGTGGTCAAACTTTTTATTATCTTACATTTCCATCAATAAGGGTAGACAAGGTGGGGAGACAAGGATACCACTGCTGCACAGCTCCAGGGCCTGGGGGTCTGGAGTTCAGTCACTGCTTCAGGTCATTGTCTGTATAGATTTTAATGTGTTCTTCAGCTGCTGGGGGTTGCGTCAGTCCAATGGTGTAGATTTGCTCTTGGCATTGGTGGGGACCTATGAATCTAACCTAATGATAAAACGACAATGTAAGAGAACTGACAATTGGCAGTTTGTTGTGCAGTTAATTTCCAAACCATGTTATTCATAGCCACAGACGATTTTAGCCTGCTGTTATTATGATGGACTCATTTAATTAGCAAACATGACTTTAAGTGACTTCCACGTTCCTTTGAAAAATAGCTCCATATGTCCACCTTCTTTTTTTTGCTGCCATCCGAACTCGCTTTTGACACCCGTGTGTCACCCACAATGCACCTGAGTCTTGCTCATTAACGCTCACCTATGAAAGTTTTCCTTACTGTTTTAGAGCTGCACACAATCAAACTACAGAGACTCACGTGACAGCAGGGAAAGACATAGCCAATCTCACTGGCCATATTGGTTTTTCTTCATTTGTCACCTTCGTCCATGCTAATCCTACGCCCTTGCATCAGTCTGGGTGCTCCAAGACCAAGTGCAATAGGAGGGTTGCGTTAGGAAGGGCATCTGATGTAAAAGCCAAGTTAACAGTGTATATTGGTTTATCTGCTGTGGTGACCCTTAACATGCAGTCACTAATAACTGTTCTGTCCAGTTATATAACAGGACACAAACCTTTTATTACTAATAAATATGCTTTATTTAGCAAGAACTATTGGACAAGCAGGTGTTCATAAACTTTTGGCCATAAATTATATGTGTTCTTTGGCAGTGGGTACTCTGCAAACCACTGACGTGAAACTATTGACCAGAATATTTATAGATATAAATCAGAGATCAAAACAGAGAGCCAGTGCCTTCCATTAATTACTAGAAGAGAAGCAGCCTGGCACAGGTATGCTTCATTTACCAGCACTGCTTTAATCACCATGCCACCACTAGCCCCCTGCAGCCAGCTCCAAAACACAAGGCAATTAAGCATTCGGTCTGATCTGCACTCCAGTTTAATCACATAAATGCAGTTTCTTATTGATTTCACCCACATACCGTAAGATAAGTGACGATGCCCCGATGCGTAAAACAGCCCACAGTTTCCAGAGTAAGTGAAATACTAGCATTAACAGAACAGCCACAAGATTACAACTACTGGCAGGTGAAGTGAAAACACAGATGAACCAGTTGCTGGAGCTGAGGTTAAATGATTTATCAGAGCATCTCTAAAATGGCAGGACTTGTGGAGTGTTCCCTGTATGCAATAGCCAGTGTCTAAGAAAAGGGTAAGATAAACAGTGAATAAACAATTGCATGTTTATACCTATAGGGAGCGGCGGCTAGCTCGTCTGGTCTGATCCCACAGAAAAGCTACTGTAGCACAAATGGTCATGATCTGTGGCTTCAGACACCTATCTGTCACAGCCAGCTGGATCTTTTTTAGCAGTTTATGCTACTGTAGCTCTTCTGTGTTCAGACCAGAACGACTAGCCTTTGCTTCCGTCATGCCTCAGTGAACTTTGAGGACTGTATTCACTTGAACCTAAGGTGACCAGATCTGAGATGGTGAAAAAAAGGACACGTCTCATGGGGGGGGGCGCGACGACAACTACTGATGTGCAGACTGACCAATTATATGTTCACAGAGAAGGTTATTGACCAATAACAGTCTCCGTCCAATCAGTCAGACCGTCCAGTCAGAAGATTTTAGGCTACTTCACCAGGTCCCCTTCTCACTCAAGCGAACCAATCGGAGTAGGGGAGGGCGGGACTAGTTTGTGAACAAAACGCTTCTCCAAGTTCTATGTAAGCTCTAGAAAAACAAAGTCCCGGACGTTTATGAAATTCCGCCCTGACATTTTTTTTACGTCTAAAAAAGAGGACATGTCCGGGTAAAAGAGGACGTCTGGTCACCCTGTTTGAACCACTTTTAGTAGCCACTGCATACAAGAAACACCCCACAAAAACCTGCCAGGAAAAACATGATTTCCTTGCTTTCTCCAGAAGTTACATAGTGCAATTTCTGCAGTGCTGAGCCTGGAGTAGCAAAATCAGAGTCTCTATTCTAGTCAGTAGAGAATCACAATGATTTTTAAAGCTGTATTTTTATAGTAAATATTAGCTAGTGTTTAGCTTTTAACTGTTGTCGAAATATTTGTTCTTAGGACAAGCCCCAACCTGCCCCTGCTCCTGAAGAACTCTGCTTTATCTAAAGTACTAGTCTGTAGTCTACCACAAGTATTCCGCAAGTTAACACAAAATACCACAAGGATCAAACAACACACTGCCATTCTCCTTCGTCTAAGCAGCCCTGTTGAGAACGACTGGTTTACAGCTCAGTTTAGTATAAGAGCCCAGGAGTGAGGAGCAGAAACTCTGGATTTTAGCCATTTTTACTTGGTTCTCTTTCTTCTCCATTTAGTTTTTCTCCATATTTAATCAGTAATCTTATTTCTTTGTGCTTGTTGTGTTTGTTTTACTTTGTTTAACCTCATCCTTGCACTTTCATATAAGGATGGGTCCAGCAACGTGATTGGACTCAGACAAGAAGGCAGTTAAAAAAAACCTCTGCACTTTATGTAAAAATCAGCACAGAATCAGAACAACTTGTCTTAGGCCATGTTTTCACACAGGACATAAAACATTCTCTCTGGTATTTTTCACAGTTTGTGGATTGAAGCTCTAGATTCCCAAATTAATGTGCAAGTGCACTGGGGGGGAAAAAAGAGTCAGTTATAATAAGTCCGTTTCAAATACAGGTCAAAGTTGGTTTACAAATCACTGCTCTGTTTTTATTTGCATTTCACATTTCACAGCTTTTTTGGAATTGGGTTTTTAGACATTAACATAGTAAATCCTTTACAAGCATCACAACATTCATTCAGAAGCTTTTTTCTTTTCTTCATCACCCAGCCACCCCCCCCCCCCTCAACCTTTCCTGAAACTGAAACATGACCAGAATAAGAAAAAAAATAATAATGTCACTGTATATGCATGTCCACTGTGCCTCAGGACTCAACCATATCAGCAGAGGCCAGCATGTTAAATTTACTACACACCTCTGGCTGTGCGTGTGTGTTTATGTATGTGTCTGAGACATTGTATTAACTCGGGCTTGACCCGAGTATCAGGTCCAGGAGCTGGTGCTGGGCAGTTATTACAGAATCCTTGCAGGACACAGATGCGGTTATCTGAATGTGCACAAACACACTGTCTTATTGGGGAAAGCTAATGGAAGAACAGGCCCTGGTCTGTTGTCCTTATTGCACTGCTGTCACATGCTTCTGGAACATTCAGACAGTACAAACAGCATGCAGATTAGATTCCCGTGATCCTTAATTCAATGATGAAGGTCTGATGACTTGTGTTGTGATGTTCTTACATCTTCAGGCATTGACTGATGTTTGTTAATCACTTCATGGCAGTATTGGTCTGTTGGATTATAGATTAAGGCAGGGGGTCTGCATGATATTTATATTAAGGACCCTCAGCAACCTCTGTCTTGTCCTCACCTGGCAAGACAACAAGTCTATGAGAAAGGATTGTTGGTGTAAATAGTGACCCTCCACAGGAAGGCTTGTAATGCTAGATAAAACAATGTTTTTCCACCTGGTGGTATTAGAATTGACTCACTTTTCAATTAAGCAAATTTGGGCAGTGGTATCTGGAGCTGAACACTTTTTTAGTTCCTGCTCTCTCATGGTTCCAAGCAAGCCAAGTGGGAACTAATATGTAACTTGTCAGTCACAGCGAAATGCAGACATCCAGCGCAGTACGATTTGTAAAATCTCCAAGCTACAGTAGTGATTATATTTGTTTTGTGAATGTTCAAACGCTTCTTGGACTGGTGGCAGATGAAAGACTTCAGTGAGAGCTAGACTAGGCAACAAGGAAAAAAAAATCTACAGTGATGTGTGCAAATTGATGCTTGGCTAAGCCATGTTCAGTCCCAAAAACAACAACACAAAACAAAATAATACAAAATGAGTAAACAATGCTTAATTATATCTCTGCAATTGTTGCTGTTTCCACAGCCTGCGGTTCCCATTAGATTCTGTGTTTTACGATGTCACTGGCTACATTTCGGGGGAAGACTTTGTAGAAGAAAACAAATCAGGTACCACGGACCAAAAAGTGAGTAGAGCCGAGTAAAGCAGGTACAATGCAGTGGAAATTCACCATTAGTGTGATGATAACACTGGCTTCTGTTAGGTGAAGTTACAGAATTGGCAGTTAATGTTCTCCTGAAAGCATGTTGACATGTTACGCTGTCTACACATTAGAGATAGATAGAGATAGATCCCCAATGTATTTCAGTATTTCTGTGCCTTCATCTACAGAAAGACATTATCACTTTTGCTGCAATTCTGACATGGAAGTACATCAGCCAATAGAAACATTGGAACAAACTCCACCCCTCTGCCATGGTCATGCCTCCTAGATAGACAAGTCTGTCTGCTTTGGCATCTACACTCTTTTTTCTAATGTGCAGGCACAATTTGTTGCAGTAAGAAACAGTGAGCACCTGTTAGCATTCACCTTTTTTCAGTTTTAAAGTATCGTACGGTAAGAGACTTAACTAATAGGTGGAATTGGACTGACTAACATTGATATGAAATGGACATTTTAGTGTCCATGTCTTGTGTACATCATGTTTACAGAATCTGATTAACAATAACAAATGTGTTATAATTAAACTGCATTTTTTTTTTTATACAAAAAAGAAACGGATATACGGATAGATGTTTGCATCTGGTAGCACAGATCAGTACATGTTAATATATTTGTCATTCAGGCTCTGGAGAAGACCACAACCAGAGCTGTTGTCCTTGTTGATGTACTATCAGTCTTTTGCTGACCACTTGGCCCGAGTAGCCTGGCCTTTGGCCTTGTTCTGTCTGGCCTGAGTAGATGTTGAGACTGATAAAAAAAAAAAGAAAAAAAAGGTGAGCGAGGGTCAGATTAAACAAACCCACCACAGTCTCTCAGCAGCTAAAGGTGTGGGGGCATGTGGGACGCAGCTGAATCCACAGATTAGCGCAGTGACTTCAGTCCAGTCCCAATTGATCATTACACCCTTCTCTCTGAAAAACAATTCATCATCAGGGCCCATAAATCTTCCACGATGACCTGGCGATCACATTTCACAACCTCAGGTCCCCAAACCTGTTTATCTTGCTGCTCAAACAATCCATTATGTGCTCAGACTTTGAGAAGGGCCTGGGTTAAGCAGCACAGAGAGGTATTTTCTGCTTGAGAATGTATGTGTGTGTCTGTATGTGTGCTGGACTGTGAGTAAAGGCTGAAGAATGATTGCAGAGCAAATTACTGCGACAAAAGAGGGGTAAATCTGCAAATAGGCGCCTATAAATGCGTAACAATAACCCCCCTTCTCACCGGACAGGGCAATACAGATGGCCAGTCAGCGAGGAGAGCAGCTAATTTAGATAAGCTAAGCTAACATACTCCAGGCCATGGCACTTTAGTGCCTGAGAAAAAAGGGAATGTAAACAGTGAGACTACAGCAGGCCCCAGGAGTGAACATTGAGAACACCTGCATTGCAGCAACACACATTCCCTTCATACTGACCCTTTAACCACTTATAGTAAACAGGCCATCACTGATAGGCTGACAGGGAACTGACAGACATCTGTGATTTAGTCTCATCAAATAGTTTTCAACATCATTCAGCCTTCTAACGCGCATGTGGAAAGCTTACAAGAGCCTCAGAAAACTATATATACAGTCTTGCTGTAAATTACATTATAATAATTAGTGTAATTACATTCCAAAATCTCATAGATGGGTGTTTATGATATAAGCACTATACACACTTAGTACAAATGCTCTTGCCCATGCAAAATGTTAGAAAATGGACCTAAAGTAATTCTCAGCTACAAACTGCAAACCGTATTAGCATATTATATCTGAATTATAAACAAGTAAGGTCATAAATAAATAAGTCAACACTCAGAGAGGACTTAGAGATCCTGGCCTAAATAGGTGAGGAGGAGCAGCCGTCTCCTCTGTGTGTGTCATTCGCAGGGTAATTTATGTTTATGGACAGCAGGGTGTGTATGTTAGTGTGTGTATGGTCAGCGGGGAGGTGAGTGTGTGGGAGGGGGGTTATTTAGTGTTGGTTTAGAAGAAGGGGGAGGGCAGGATGTGGAGGATTTTAGGGGGAATTTGCTCCTCTGTGTCTCACTGTGCTGAGGCTGATGTATGAGCTGCTGGGGGATGTGAGTGTGCATTACACACACCAGGGTTATGATATCATACTCACTCTGTAGAAGTCTGTTAGTGACATTACATGTCATAAATAGCGTCCCCTACTGTGTACCCTGCAAACTCAACCCTCTCCAGCGTCGTTTTGTCGTGCTTGATTGGTATTTCATGTACTCTGTGCTCCACTTCTCACTCAAACACCCTGACAAGATTAGCCATTTCATGTAATGTCAAGTAGTATATAATTAAATAAGTAAGTAATTACAATGCTGCACAGTGAAGGATGTTTACAGTGAGTATCATTTTCAGTTTTGTAAAGAATTAAGCAGGGATTTTTTTTTTCTCAGTGCTTCCAAATCAGCTTTTTACAATCTGAGTAATCCCATGCACACTCAGCAGTGTTAAGGTCTGGTATCAGTCCAACATTCTGTGAACACTGTATCTTAATAGATCTTTAACAGCTCCACATCCTTTCAGACCCAAAGCATTGAGTTGTTTTCTCACGGCTGAAGAATGGACAGAAATCTTCGAGTATGAAGCCAGAGTGTGGCCTGATTTCCCCACCTCTCTAAAAATAAAAGCTGATGTTCTGTCTCTTCAGAAGCTTTCAAATAAACGCTAAGTGGATGTGAAGCATTGAATAGCACCCCCTTGAGGAGCAGTGTCTAAATGTGGAAAGTGAGGTAGTGAAAGAGTGAGTGGGTGTATGTGTGGGAATCTGTGTGAGTGAGTGGGTATTTATGTGAGAGTATGAGTGTGAGTCCGTAAGTTTATGAGTGAGTGAGTAATTAAGTGTGTCAGTGACTCAGTAAATATGTGTGTATATGCATGTGAGTGACTGAGAATGATGTTAGAGAGTTTGTATATGTGGGTGAATGAGTATATATGTGAGTGAGTGAATTGCAATAAAAATCTGTGAGGTGCTTTGAATCTAAACAAATAACTTGTTCACAAAATCTGAACTTTAATTACGTTTGATTGGCGCATGTGCGGAATTTGAAAGAGAAACAATTACATTATATCATTAATATTAAAATGGCACCATATTTTTATTACAACTGGGGATAACTGTAAATTCTGAGGATTAACCAGGCCACATAAAGCCAGAGAGTTTGATTAGTTCAGCTGTTTTTCACAAAATTCATTCTTTAAAATTCATTATGAAAACAGACTATATGGAGCTCTATTCTCAAAATCCTCAGCTTAGCAATGAGCATGGCTTCCAACAGATCGCATGAATTTGTAGAAAATATTTAGATTAGTTTCTGTGAAAGCTGGGTTTGGGGAGTATTTCTCATGATGATGGTGGAAAGTGTTGTGAGGTAATGAACTTTTTGAAAGGGATGAACATAGTGTGTCATTTAGGACAAATGTTAGTGTGGGCCATTCCAGTACAGACTGAGCTCCAACAACAACAGCGACGACCATCTCAGAGAAATGGATGGTGCTGGAGTGTAAAAGATTTGGCCAGAAATGTCTTACGGCCTGTGAATGATGAGCACTCAACCACTCATCATTGCGTTAACCCCTTGATTTCCAGGAAACACCACCAGATCCAGACATCCATTCCTCTTAGATCTTCAGAATAACTGAGCTAGCTGTAATTACACTCAGACCTATTACAGAACACCAGTCCTAAGGATGGAATACATCAAGAGATTACAGGGGTTCATAAAATGTTATCACAATATGTTATTCAGGCTAAAGGTGGACCTACAAGTAATTCGTTGTGCAGTAACACATGCTCTGCAGAATTTGTTTGGCGCCGGATTATCCAAAGAGTTTGCCCTCCTACTCTTCTGGGAAGGCTTTGTACTGGATGTTGATGCCATTCACATTTGTGAGTTGAGGTTGGATGGAGCTCCATCATGCCTGAGAATACAGATACTCTGCGCCACAGTCCAGTTCTGGGAGGCCCCTGCTTGGTATTGGGCATTCTGTGCACTGATCCAGAGGTTCCTATTCTCTGAACAATGGCTATCCATGGAGATCATTCAAGCTGTACATAAGAAGTGAATGCAGGATTTGGAGTCTTGCCCAGGGGACTCTTATTGGCATAAAAAGATGTTCATGTCCAAGCTGGGGTGCCCTCGCATTTTTTTAGCTGAAATCCTTATTCCATGTGGCAGGTCATCAGGATCAACCTTTAAAATATCAATAACCTTTGACAGTAATCTTTATTGATCAGTGAAAAATGGAAAACAATTGAAAAATAATCACACTAACCTGGGAGAACTCCAACTGCCAGAATCCCCCTGAGGATCATATGCTCCACACTGAGAGCTCACAGCCCAATCAGAGAACTGAATTCACAGAATTACTGATCCTGTTCACCTGTGTAATAAGCTTTTTGTTGTCTCGTGTGCTTTGTTGAGTATTGTCTCTCTCTCAATGCACACTGAGCGTACTTTGTTGTTGTTTTCTCATGCACCAACCTATTTTTTTTTCTGGCTTTGGCTCTGCCTTTTGGATTAGCCTATTCTACTTCTGTGTCTGTGTTTTTCTTATGCTTTGACCTTGGACTGTTTACTTGTTTTTTCTCTGTGAAATCCCTGAACATGCCTCATATTGGTTGCTTATAATTAGGGTTTGTCTGGATATTTATGCAGACTTACACAGGAGAGAGGCCACAATTCATCTCACTCAATCACATTTACCTGCCCACCAAAAGAAGACAGTAAAAAATTATGAAATGTGAAAGCCTGTTTAAAAGTATGTAAATGCGCTGCATACTACATAGCCCTTTACTGTCAGTGTGGAACCAATTCAGTTTTCATTCGCAAGCCTAATTTGGAACTGTTCAGCACATGAGCCTATCAAGAAAACGAAACTCCAGAAAGAGCACAGAGCCTCAAATAAAGTGTTATAATGCAGTGGAGCTGGGTGGGGTCATTTGCAGCCTGTAATATTGTCCTCATTGTCCTGGGTAAAAGACCTGTTATCTGATTTTCGATTTGGAAACAAAACCAGGAAATATAACAGGAAAATGTTGTTGTTGCTGATGACATATCCTTGTTCCCATTAAAACTGACAGAAACAAAGGCTAGTTTACTGGATAACATCAATATTCTAATGGAACTGGTTCATGAGCCTGAGTTCTTTTGGTGGAAAAGGGCTAACAGTGTATTTAGGATTTTGCCATCATTACTTTCTTTAAGTATTCATCCCAACTCCTTCTTTCATGCAGATAGGAGTTCCAAGTAAAGAAACAATGCATCACTTTTCTTTCCCTAGTGTGCACTCACTTATTATGGAGGATGACACCTGTGATTATGCTGCATTTTGATGCAGGCTAATGCTAGTCCTGTCATTCAGGCACCCACACAAGTTGGGGAAAAATCTTACAAAGAACGTTTATCAAAAAAAGGCTACATAATTTGAGCTTGATTGCTACTTGGTTGTAATTAAGTAAAAATTGTGCTATTTTTATGTTATTAGAGCTGTACACTGCTGTGTGTACAGGTATCTGGGCCACTCTGAAGAAGGGGTTGATTAGTAGTGACCTGCTGAGTAATAGGGCTTAATATTCACTGCTCCTCTAAATCTCCTAACCTGAGATTTGGGCTTTGGACCCTAGACTTTTCACCAAACCCTGGAACCCCACATCTTTTTATAAGCTTTTTATCATGGTGTTAGCTGGTGGGGTTAACCTTTGAAGGCCCAAGTCCTGCCAGGTCTCTGAACGCCTGGACTTCCACTGCGCCCTCCTAATGAACAATACTGCAATTCAAATACTTAAAATTTTTTCCCAATTATCATGAGAATTTAAAGGGATTAATGATTGGATGTTCATTATCATTAACCCTTTATTGACATGGGGAATTTCAAAGAGTGCCCCTCTGAGTCGTGAGGCCAGAGGTCTAGACCTTTGGACCCCTATACCTTTATATTAGCCTTTATGCATTGGGTGAGTATGCCCGCTCTACAAGAGCTGATTTGGCCTGGTGAGAGCTTGTTCATTCTCAAAAGACGTCTTTTAATCCTCCAGCTCCTGTTCAGTTTATCTGACCCCAACACTCTTCTCCTCTCAGTCTGACAGGCCCTCTGTGTCCAGGGTTAAGACCAACGGCTCCTCATTTCAGCTTGACTGATTGCCATTAAACACATTTTAGAGCAGACAGCAGACGTGGGGGTGAAACGGCACACAGAAAGACACAGAGAGACGTGGAGAGACTCAGCATGACATCTACAGACTCATAGAGACTCTGAGCCAAAAAGCACAGCAACCAAGCCAAGGGACATTTGTAAAGATGTGCTAAGAGGTCCAAATGACTACAGCTGCACTAGTCTTCTGAAACTGGCATGCAGTGCAGGCAAAAGCCCTCACAATCATCAACATTAAAACGGAGAAGGAATGAGAGAGAGAGAGAGAGAGAGAGAGAGAGAGAGAGAGAGAGAGAGAGAGAGAGAGAGAGAGAGAGAGAGAGAGAAATAAACAAGTGAATAGTACAGAGTAAAATAGAAAGAGAGTAAAATAAAAGAAAGTGAGAGGGAGCTAGAGAGAGCAAAAGGTAGAGAGGATACAATTAAAAGAGAGAGTGAGAGATGAAACTGAAAACAGAGAGAAAATAAAAGACAGCATAGACAATAAGAGTAAGAGAGAAGTAGAGTGTGCATAAAAATCAGAGAGAAAATGTAAGAGGGACAGAGAGAAAAAAAAGAGAAAGACAAGAAGAGAAAGACAAAGAGAGACAAAGAGTGTGAGAAACACAGAGTGAGAGAAAAAAAGAAAGTGTGTGTGTGTACGTGTGTGTGAGAGAAAGAGAAAGAATGAAAGTTTTTCATCTACACAGCACCAACAGTAATTACAAGTTTAATGTGTATGCGTGATTAAATGTGAAGCAACATAAACTGCGGCGGTATACGACACAATATAAAGAGCACTTTTGAACTTCATTTTCTATTTAATAGACTGTTGTTATGAGAAAGAGAGTCGTGCCTGCTGCCTCAGAGAAACTCCACTACAATGCTACATTTGTCTGACAAACAAAGAATGTCAGAAAGAGAGGCAGGGCACAAAGCAAGTTTTTTTTTTTTCACAGATAATCACACGAATCAAGTCTCACCACAAAACATCACATTAACCCTTTAGATTATCAGGACAATAAAATTCAGGCCTTCCCACATTTAAAGAACACTGTTGTAAATATACATTGCTCTCCATCCAGTTCTTTTATAATAAATGTGGGAATTTAGAGGTTTAAAGACTGAGGTTCATCACCATCAAATGTTTGCTGATATTTCCAACAAATTCAGCTTGTTTCAGAAATACACAGGCATCTGCTTCAAGGACCCTATGTTACAAAATGTCATTTCAAGCAGGAGACACCAGCCATTACCCAGTGTATGAACAAATTAATTTATTGAGGAATTTCCACAATTTTGATAAACAACGCTATAGAGAGCGATAAAATGTGTATAACCTGACAAGAATGTACATGGATTATTACTTTATATAATTGTATTATTTCATTATTTATTGTATTTGAAATGTTGAATTAGAACACACACATGAGAATATTCGACTTATGGTCCGTTGCAAGTCCCGACAGTTTAAGAACATAAAAGAGGTGAAAGAGGGCAAACAAGGAAACAAAAGAGCTGGGCAATTAGTCAAAAGTGAATCAAAATCAACATTCAGAACTAGTGTAATCTTGTTTTTATACTTTATATTGATTTTCCTTTTAATTCTATTCTTCTTTTTTGTTAACTCTTTTATGTCCCGTACTGTGTGTACATGTACCATATTACTAGACATGTAGTCACATGATTCTACATCATCCAGTCTGCAACATGGAAGCAAGACGGAGGAACACCTAAACACTGAGACAAACCAAGCAACTCATCAGTTTGTATCAAAGAAAAATGCTGTCTGCTGTTTGAACATGTTTAGACTTTGACTTGTGAAGACAACTCTGAACATGAAGTTAACTGTATACATTTATTCATGCATTATCTGTAACCGCTTATCCAATTCAGGGTCGCGGTGGGTCCAGAGCCTACCTGGAATCACTGGGCGCAAGGCAGGGAATACACCCTGGAGGGGGCGCCAGTCCTTCACAGGGCAACACAGACACACACACACACAGAGCACAGGAGCACCCGGAGTAAACACACGCGGACACGGGGAGAACACACCAACTCCTCACGGGAATCGAACCCACAACCTCCAGGCCCCTGGAGCTGTGTGACTGCAACACTACCTGCTGCGCCACCGTGCCGCCCTAAATGTATACACTGACCCAAAAAAAGAAAAAAAAAAACAGTTACAGGGACCAAAGTTTATCCCAAAGTTTAATTCACAATAAATAAGTGTCAGTAATTTAGGCTAGGCACTTTCAGGATGAGAAATATAAAATCAGCCTTCACTAAAGCAGTGTTAAGCCCCACAGCCCACCCCATACTGACAGTAGTGATATTACATTGTCTAATGATCCAGTCCTTTTCAGTGGTTCTTTGGTAAAAAAGAAGGGAGCTGAGTTGGACTTGACAATCATTTTTTTTTTATGGTTGCTTCCAAATTCCATTGTCTGCTTCAAATCAACTCCTCTCCCCAAGCAAAAAGTGAGAGACAGCCAGTCACTCGAGACAGACACTGCTCCTTCAACACTGACAAAGTGCGATTTGTCGGTTACTGTTTAAACAAACCATTCACCCTCTGGCTCCATAACCGTGAGACAGAGAGAGAGTGAGCAGTGGTGGTTGAGCAAGCCAGACATATAATGAAGAGAGGGAGTGGTGTTAGTGAAAACAAAGCACTGTGTAATGTTTACAATGCTGATCATTGACATTAGGTCTGGTAGCATGAGTAATGTAGTGCTGCTTAACCTGTTCCACACTCCTGAAATGAAATTATATTGGTGTGATTTTGAAATTTGTATCTGATCAATCCTTCATAAGGATTCTTTCACAGATGAAGCTAACCCCTGCTTTCTAAAAGGAAAAAAAAGTGATGAGTTTTTATTTAAAGCAGCTATCAGAAAAGAACAGAGCCATAAGAGCCGACTCCCTGCCCAGAGACATTATTCTGATTACTACTTTACAACATGCCAGAATGCAGGGGGTAAGGCATGAGGACAGTGGATTACCACAGAACACAACAACCATCAACTTCATACACAAAACAAAACACACTAACATAAATACGGTGGCCTGTAAGTGCCAAATACACACCCAAACAAAAGAAACACCCCAACAATAATACAGAATGGAAAGAGTAGGTCCTTATTGAGCATCACATGCTTGATTCTGATTATATGCTTATTTTATAACATTCTGCAGCTCCCTCAGAGGCAGCAAGTTACATTATAATTCATTCAAGTTTAACAAAAGAGCAAGATTTTGTCTCTAAGTCTCCGGTAACAAAACAATAAAATTGTATTGTACACTTATTCCTTCCAAAGACATTTCTGGCAGTCAGAGCAGAGCTTTACTGGTTTATAGCCCTTTGTTTGAAAAGTTCTGCCCAATTCATGTTACCCAATCACATTGATCACTGCCTGTTAGCTGGTAACCAATTACATTCATTACCCTCAAAGACAGTGCTGCATTCAGGACCATTTTGAGGAGTGATTTTGCACATGAGCATTGCAGGTGTCAGTTGGAGGATTCAATGATTTGTTTGGCAAAAGGCTGATTCTTTGACTCTAAAGGATTGGATTTTGGCATTATAATAGCTTTTGAAATATTTGCACTAAACTCAGTCCCAGTTTGCGAGAGCATTAGAAAATGTGGTTTAACTTCAAGTCTATGAATTTATCTATGGCTCTGATGCGATCTTTCGTAAAACAGAGTAATTACTTTATACAAATTGTGGTTAAAATTAAGTGGAAATGAGAAGTCAATTTCATTAATGCTGGCACCAGGAGTCAATCCATTTATTCAATCTTTCACTCATTTTCTGTAACCACATCATCCTGTTCAGAATTGCGGTGGGTCTGGAGCCTACCCAGAATCACTGGTTGGTGGGAACACACACACAGACACACACAGTCATTCACCCTCACAACTATGAACACTATGGATTATTGGAAGACATCAGAACACCCAGAGGAAACCCATGCAGACACAGAGAGAACACAACAAACTCATCCCACAACACCAGGACCCTGGTGACACTACCTGTTGCCTTATCATTCCTTTTCTGGAATCAACTCCAGAAAAATTCATCACTGCATGTCATTCTAAGAGACCACAGAGAACGACGTAGGAACAACATTCTTGACTTAAAATGAAAGTTAATGTTAAAAGATTTTTGTTCAAATATTTGTACACACCCACACAATTGTGCTGTTGAAAGAATGCACCAAAGCAGAAATGGCTAAAGCGAATTGCCCTGGCTCATTACTAGAGGTCAGCAGACATTTGTCCACTTCAAGGCCGTTTAGTGGTAAAAGCTGTGGCAGGAGGATGGGCCTGTAAGCAGTGTGTGTGAAAGGCCCAGCTATGTGAGGCTGCTCAGTGAGGTGAGGAGAGAGGAGGAATCACCCTGTGAGGCTGTAAAGAAGAGCTTAACGTCAAAAAAGAGGAGCAGGAATCACCCCTGGCAGATCAAAGGAAGGGTCAGAGCCTTTGGAAATGAGGAGTGGGCTCCAGCAGATTAACACTGAGTCCAGTCCAGTCGACCGACTGAGCTTCATTGTGAATTGAGATGATGATAAAAGTGCACACAGAGCTTAGGTCTGAGGCTGAAACTCGGTCAGAAACACTGAGCGCTGTCACACCGATTTCTGTACATTGAGAATCTGCTGATTGCAGAATCATTCGTTCATATCACTTCTGAGTCTGAGGTATCTGTTGCTATCCTGTATTGTGACTGAGGAATATGGGGCTTGGACTTTCAGCTAAATGTACAAAAGTGCCAAGTTTATAAACGGTAACTGTGATCTGATTGGTGTCAGTGACTGTTCCTTTACATCAGAATGATTTCAAATGTATTTTAGATTTATGTTTTTAATTCTAATTTTTAATTAATTGCATTTGACTGTTAATTTGAATCCTGGACACAGACAAAAGAAGTAAAGAGAAGTGTGCAGATAAGAGAGAGTTTCTGTATGAAGGTATTTTTGGATCAAAATCACTGAGCACCTGTGACAGTGTAAAGTAGAAAATAGTTAAACATAGATGAGTAAATTTGAAGTATTCTCCCCCCAAAACCACATAACAGTTATAACTTCATACATTTTTCATTGCAGGTGCACAAACCCATCACACTAAAAGTAAAAAAGAAATATCATATGCTCACAGATTTACTGCAGTTGCAGCAGAGAATATGGTGCAAAACATTTGCAGGTTCATATATAATGTGAAACCATGGACAATATTTATTATTCATAAATCAGTATGTGAATTCATGGAATGAGGGTTCCACACCTGTAGAACATCTAATAACACATACTGTAACTGCTGGTAGCGTCAAATGCTGTTTTTTTTTTGGTGTGTGTTTTTTTTTTTTACAAAATATATTTACTTTTTGCTCACACATATGTGATCCTATTTTTCCACCAGATATCTTAGTAAAGGTGGTACAAAAGTGATTTGTGCATTTGTAAAGCCAGAGGTGAGCACTATTCAGAGATCAGTGAAAACCTTTCACCAGTCAGAGGCACTTGTTGGCCACATGTCGAATGCTATTCGCTGATGTCTCCTGATTTTGTGACTGAGTGCCTCCTATGAAAAGCCTTGTCCAGATTCATTGTTTCTAACAATGTAACAAATACAGGGTCGCTGTGGGTCCAGAGCAGACCCGGAATCACTGGGCGCAAGGCAGGGACACGCCCTGGACGGGGCGATGTAACACATTATCTGATTACTAATTAAAACAGAAAGGAAATTCTCTGAGATATTTTGATGTGTACATGTGTAACTACAACTACGAGTTCCACTGTCACAGGGGCTCAGTGGTCTTGCTCCAAATATACCACACAATACTTCACTTCTCTCTTCAGTTCTCTTTTCTCTTCATTCTAGTTTTTGCTATATTTAATCGCTACATTTCTCCTTACTTGTTTTGTTTGTGTTCTTACATAAACACAGGTCCAGGGTTTAAAAGCTAAGTACCAGCTATATGAAAGTGTCAAACAAATAAATACAGTGGAATTTGAGTTCCTAACTTGTGTTTATTGATAGTCAGAAAACAAGTTATTTTTTACTAATTCAAGGAATAAGGTTTAAAAGATCGTTGGTTCTTCCCACCCCCCAACAGTGTTCGGAAACTCTAATAGGCGTCTTGCCTGTGACGTAGATGGTGGACAACAGCTCTAGAAGTTGCACTTAATTTCATGAAAAATGACGAAAAGGTGTGTTGTTTTTGGCTGCAATCATTCAATGTACAGTGGTACATCTGTGTACAAATGGCCCAAAGATCCCAAAATATCCAGAAAATGTACAACATTTGTCCACTTTAAATGAAAATACATGATTAAAAACTATTATTATAAATTATTATTCAAAAAAAAAAAAAAATACATCAGATGATTCCTGAAATCTAGCACCTCAGAAAGGCATTGGAAGGAAAGTTACAATTAAAAATAGTAAAAAGATATGTAATTATTAAAGAGCTGTTACAGAATAAAAAGTGAACAATATTTTAAACTGTCAACTTTTATAGGAGTGTTTTCAATAAGTTCTTTCTCTTTTTTCTGTCAGCTTCTTCTGTTTTAGAGAGCAAGAGTAGGTAAAAGGGGTTTAGACTTCACCAGAGGCATAAGTAACTGACTGTCTTCTAAGGCTCTGAGAGTTCTGCTTGGCTCATATATTCGTAGCAAATCTGATGAATACACTTGCCCTACACCAGATTTATAGACCACTAATAGCACTTTATGCTAAACTGGTATCCAGTTTAAGGGGAACTCCTGTGTGTCTGCACTCCACGTAAGATGCAGCACAAATCAGAATGTGTCATTTTATCCCATGCTTTCTGACTTTTATCAGATCAAAAAAAGATGGTTGGATTGTAATATGTCTATCCTCAGTGGCTTAATACTGACCCTACCATCAGGAGAGTGTTAGTTCACTCCGTGGTGATACCTCAGCCATCTGAGGTTGGGTGACCTAGACAACACACTGGGTCTCTCTTTTTGCGTGGGATGACACACAGCCACAACCACACCCCATTTCTCTGGTCAAGGTGCATTGTACATTGGCTTATCCTGTTCCAGAGATAGCATGTTTGACCCCACATTCTCTGGGTTTGTGGCACTGTGTGCAATAAATAATAATTGTATAGAAATTTCATCAGAAATGGGGGATAAATCAACATTTAAAAGATGGGTAATTGCTGGAGGGTCGAATGAAGTAGATGAACATGAAGTAGACGTTTGCTACAGAAACATAATCTGGGACAGAAAGTGCAGTGGGGCAGGGTACACTTAAGTGAATATAAGACTACATGTTAGATCTGAAAAACAAGAAGTGGACGTACTAATGCACCCTGCACATTAGCCACAAGTGGATCCAGCGTGGAGTCATGGCAGCCCATCATTTTTCTATAAAAGCAGGCCTTCAGCAGGGCTTCCAAACACTTTAAGTCTTCACTCCCCCTGTCCTGAGCTCTTCAGGCTCTTCTCCTTCCATCACTCTGAGCCTAATCCAAACAACGTCCCTCCGCCTGGCGGCCAGGCGCCTGAGAAGGGGGTTTTCTTTTCCTCCCCTCTCTCTATCTCTCTCTCTCTAGGAGCTCTTAAAAGCTCAAGCTCTTTGTAGTACCAAGAACTGTAGTGCTCTCCTTCCCACAGATTTCTCACTCTTATTCTCGCCCTTAGTCCAGCTTGCAACTCTACAGACATTTACATAAGTAGCCAGTGTAAGGCTGGATGTGGTGGGAGGGAATTCCACTGGCAATACAGAGCTCTGGGAAGAGCTGACTCTCAGCTTCAGGAAAGCCAGGAGTACCATCTCAACTAATCCTGCTCATCCCAGCACATGGCCACTTGCTGTGGCTTATGGAGAAGTTGAAAGCATATAATAAAATTACTACAGCACTAAAGCTAAGACTAAATATTTATGTAGTGCAGAAGATCTACAGCAGGACAAACAGCTAAAACCAAGAGCAAGCCAGGAATATATATATGAATAGTGCATAACAAATATACATTTTATAAAATATATGAGATAGATATGTAGTATAAAGAATAAATCTGCAAAACTGGTGGAGTATAAATGTCAGTAGAATATAATATACACGAGAGGTCATCAAATGTGGAATTCTATCCAGATTCCAGAATAAGACTTTAAAAACGGCAGCTACTATGACATTATTGGTGTAACTCCTAATGCACTGACCAGGTATTTGTGTCATAACAGCTGGCCATTGTAAAATCCCGGCCTGGAACATAGATCAAATATGCATATTTGAAGACATTTAACATAAACTCACTACTACTACTATTACTATTACCGCTACTATTACTACTGCTACTACTACTATTACTACTGCTACCACTACTACTACTGCTACTATTACTGCTATTATTAATATTGCTACTACTGTTGCTGTTACTACTACTACTATTACTAGTGCTGTTACTACTACTACTACTTCTACTATTGTTGCTACTACTACTGCTGCTACTACTGCTACTACTACTGCTGATACAACTACTATTACTGCTACTACTACTACTACTATTATTATTACTATTACTGCTACTACTAGTGCTGTTACTGCTACTACTGCTATTACTACTAAAACCACTGCTACTACTACTGCTGCTAATAATACTACTTCTACTGCTACTACTACTGCTGATACTACTACTGCTACTAGCACTACTCCTACGACTACTACTACAGGTACTACTACTACCGTTATTATTACTATTACTGCTACTACTAGTGCTGTTACTGCTACTGTTACTACTGCTATTACTACTACTACTAAAACCACTGCTACTACTACTGCTGCTAATAATACTACTTTTACTGCTACTACTACTGCTGATACTACTAATATTACTGCTACTACCGCTACTAGCACTACTCCTACTACTACAGGTACTACTACTACTGCTATTGCTACTAATACCACTACTACTAGTATTATGTCTACTGCTACTATTAGTACTGTTACTGCTACTACTGCTATTACTACTACCACTACTACTAGTATTACTTCTACTGCTACTATTAGTACTGTTACTGGTACAGATACAACTGCTATTACTACTACTACTACTACTACTCCTGCTACTAACATTCCTACTACTTCAACAATAAAATCTACAACTAGTACTACTATTACTAATAATTATACTATACTAATAATTTCTCATAGTTTATGAGAAAAACAAGACACCACCTGGTGATGGTATTATTATGGAAATAAACAGACCAATGATTAAGGTCTTCAGCAATTTACTAATATACACTGGGCACCAGAAAAAGGCATTAAACCTACTTAAACACTTATAAGGGCTTTCTCAAAAAAAAGTCAGATATCATAAGATAGTATAAGGTGAATAACCATTTATAGATATTTATTTAGGTTGGTGTCAGTAGTTATTAAAGGTTTATGTTGGGGTCACAAACCATGACCTAGAGTCAAGCATTACTGATATTTTGTTCCCAACCACTGCACTGGGCTGTAAATGTGGCAGCTTCATTGGACAATGCAGTGGCAAATGGAAACAAATGACTGTTAGAAAAGAGAAAGTACTAAAGGAGGTTAATGTGCTGTGCTCCAGGTTCATACAGCTGCAGTCTATTCCACATTTCAGCTCAGTCAGTGCATGATGACTGATTACAGCACAATATAACTGCATTTCAGCCTGTTTCACAGAGCATACTCCTGCTTCATATCACAGCAGCTCTCTCTCCTGCTCAGATACTGTGTGCGTGTGTGTGTGTGGGTGTGATGGAGAGCGCTCGTGCTGAGTGTTTACCCTCATTTGAAACACTAACAGCAAACGAAAGTGTCCCATTTGTGTGGTGTCAGGAGTGATGTGGCTGCGCTTGTGGCACTCACGGCCCATGATGGAGCATCTGCTGCTCATATCCATCAGCCGCACACACACACACACACACACACACACACACACACATGCACACTTACTCTGTGTCATACAGCAAATGAATCGCAGCCAAAAGCACAAAAACAACCCTCATACAGCCGCTCTAATACACTCTGTATGTACAGTAGAAAAAGTGAATTTTTTTCATAAGTAGGCAAGAACATTGTTTCAAACTATTTATTTCAGCAGTCACATTTCACAACACTAAGTACATTTAAAAAAACTGCAAATAAACTCCCCCGTTTCAAGAGGTGCAGTTCTTGCTGACCCAGGTATTCAGCTGTACACACACAGCATGTATAAATTTCATAGAACTGCACTGTTCAAGTAATGGGATCGTCTGGAGCAGCGACACATGAGCTTACCATGCCTAATGCCAAAAGCTAAATAGGAAAGGATGGAACCCACTAGTACTCTGCAATGGAACAATTTAAGTTAAAGTGGAGTTTGAGATCCAGAAATAAGCATCCAAAATCAGTATTGTACATCACAAAAGCTCTTGTGGCAGAATAGAATCAAATATTCACAGCAATGTTCCAACATCTAGTTGAAATCCTAGATCCCAATTACACTTACACCTGTCAAGTCATGAGATAAATAAGGCACCAAGAGAAAAGTCAGGATCTGAGCCACTCTGACAACAGGGTCATGGACTCCCAATGCTCACTGGTGTGTGTGTGGGGGACAAAAACTAGCACTAGCCCGTCTGGTTCAAGCCCCCGGAAAGGCCTCTCCAGTACAAATTCAATCTGCTACAAAAGCTTAAGCTGGCTGTGACAGAAAGTTGTCAGAACACACAGTGCCTCACATATGCTGCATATGAGACTGCATGCCCATGTTGACCCCTAAACTCCCACAGATAGTGAGTCTTGGGACACTCATGAATCTGTCACTGATTCACTGTTTATCCTTCCTTGGACCACTTTTGCTAGGTTCTATACAGATAGCAGACTAATCTGTGCCACCTTTTGCACTTATGGCTCAGTTATGACACTGGCAAGTGTTATGTGGGCTGGACATGGACCAACTTTTATCAGCTGTGGCAAGTGTTGTGGAGGACAGACATGGGCTAAATATCCATAACGGTCCATAAAATTCCACAACACATCTGAAACACTGATGGGGACATTTTCTCCATTAAAGCTCCTGTGCCTGAGCCTCCTTGTTTTTAATGCTAAAACACTCCTCTGAACTCTCTTTTAATCAGTAAATTCATTCATTCATTAATTGGCTGTAGCCACTTATTCACTTTAGGGTCACTGTGGGTCCGGAACCTACCTGGAATCATAGAGTGCAATGCGGGATCACACCTTAAAGCGGTGCCAGTCTTTCATAGAGTGACACATTCACTCACACACTTATGGACATTTTTGAGTCGCCAATCCACATACCGACGTGTTTTTTTGGACCACGGGAGGAAGCCAGAGGAAACAGAGGAAACCCACGCAGACACTGGGAGAACACACCAAACTCCTCATAGACAGTCTTGCAGAGCAGGACTTGGAGCTCCCTGGAGCTGTGTGACTTCGACACTACCTGCTGCATCACCGTGCTGCCCTTAATAAGCAAATTGAGATATTTAATTTCAAACATCATCAAAACTACGCTGAGATACTAAAATAAATCAAAAATTAATTTCTTCAAGCTAGTTTGTCATGCATACCACACATTATCTCCCTCTCAAAATACAGGGAAGTACTAGCATTTTCACTTGTGATTAATCATGATCACAGAATATCATTGTGATTAACACAATTACATTTTTTAATCGATTAGGACAATAGTTTTCACATCAAAAAGGTCAGTCTGAGGAGTTGGTGGCTTTTCAAAAACAATATCAAAGGTACATCCATAGAGTTAGGTTCGCACAGAGAAAGCATGGGCAAAAAGGACTTGATCTGAAACACAATAATTTATAAATATTTATGTTTCTTCTTTGTCGAGGATGAACAAAACATGAAATAACAACCAGTGTTTTTCAAACTGGTGTATTAGCTGTATATGATGTGTGTATATAAAGTATAATGTGTTTATTGTGTGTGTGCGCCATAAGGTTTAGTTGTCTGTACTAATGACCCACCCCTGGCAAGACATGGAAAACAACACACTCTGCACCATGCGTTTTCTGTTCCCACAGGCTAATTATAATGTAAAAACTCCATGCGTGCAGCAACATAAAATGATAATTATGAATACTAATGACCAATCTGTCAAGGGGGGGTGCATTTCTCTCCACTGTAATGAACATCACTGGCCTTTCGCTGACCCTGCCAGGGTCTGGGAGACCGCAGCAGGGGTCAAGTGAGGAGCAACAGTGTGATGATGACAAACAGAGCTGGGTGTGTGTTTACATGTGTTCAGGGTCAGTTCCACACACAGTGCTGCACACACAGCTTGCGATACCCTCAGGCCACTCATTCCTACTCATTAGCAAAAGAACCAAAAGTCTGCACACTGATCAGTGAGCACATACCGTGCTACTCTTTGCTTTAGGTTTATGTTATATTAGTGTTTTTGTATGTCTGCATCCTAAGGCTGTTGAATTCATCTTTTTTACCTACAGTTTGTTTTGTCAATAGATCGAGAAGCTGCAAAGCAGCCACATATGAGCCCAAGGTCATCATGCCCAGTGTGAAGCGTAGGCAGGAGGGGTATACAACCCCCAGGACCTTCTCAGTCAATTTACAAGACTCTCCTTCATGTTATAAAACATCCATTATACTGACTCCTAGTGACTTGGATGATCTGAACCATGGTCGCCCCCATGTGGTGGACCTACACTATGGAGCAAAAACTGGTTTATTCAGGGACAAGAACAAAAAGAATCCTTCCACTTATGTATCTCCATTTTTATCTTTTTGTAGTTTACATTATACTACATCATACTAATCATGTTCATAAAATTTATTTGCTTTCAGTAACACTCTCAGTGTGGTGGTACATTTCGTTGTCACTCTGGTGGGCACATTCGCTTTCATCATGGTTTAAAAACAAATTACACTATCCCCATTTAAATACATGTTGGAACAACCAATAAAAACACTAATTTTTATCCAATTAAAAACAAGGTGGAGAATCAACCAATAAGAGGCAGTCACATGTTAAATGTTTCACAAATGGAGTGACCCACCTCCACAGAACCCATTAAAATAAAAGCAGAACAAAAATCACAAATAAAGAAACAACTTTATTTTAAAACTTAAAAAAGAAAAATAAATAAACGAAAATTATTTAAATGTATACAAAAAATTGTAATTTTTTTTTTGTACTCCATCTTACACATTTAAATACCCCCAAATATATTCCTTAAAGGAATTCTATTTCAAACCTACATGAGACAAACTAAGAAGAAAAATACCCAAAATAGGAAGGCCATTTGTGATATTTTAATTAAATACACAAAATTCTAAATGTGTTAATTTTTTTAATCTTCTAGTATCTGAAGTAATGTGATGAAGGTTATGCCAGAATTTTTTCTTCACTTTTAATTCAGGAAGAGAAATAAAACATTTAATTTTAATTGTAGATTTTTAAGGGGAATTTATTTCATGAATCTCATTTTGATTTCAATTAAGATGTTAATTTGTTTTTCTGTTAAAAACAGTTTAATTATGAAAATATACAGATATTCCACTTGCCTTTTGGAAAAAGCTTGGAGTGGACCTTGAAGGTTCACAACTGGACTTTAAGACCACTGCAGTACATTTTGAAGGGACATTTACACTGTCTATACCTCATAGTGAACAATGTACCTCTGCCAAATATTGTTTTTTTCTGACAGGGTAGTTCTTGGTGCTAAAACAACTGATTGACAAAATTGACAATCAATCAATCAATAAATAAATAAATAATCCTAATTTCATCAGAACTGTATATTAAAGAATACACACCCAAACCTCTGAACAGTTTTCTGCATGAGGGAATATGCCATTTATCAGTGCTGTGTTTAAGAGCAGTGCCTCACCTGATCTGAAAAGCAGAGCAGATGAATGTCTGAAACTGAGGGAAGCGGTGTAAGGAATGGAGAGACACGATCCGTCAGCGTCAGGTTCACAGAGTTAATCTACAGATTCACAGCATGTCGTTTTTACACACATTTCTAATGCCATCTGACATGATTTAAGGAGAGTTTAACGACAGGCTCTGCTCAGTTCATATCCTCCTCCGTACTCCCCTGTGTTTCCACTGGCCTCTCTCTCTCTTTCTGTCTCTCTCTCTCTCTTTCTCTCTCTCTCTCTCTCTCTCTCTCTTTCTCTCTCTCTCACACATACACACACATTCCTTCCCTGTCACTTTCTCTTCTTTCTCCTCGTTCCTTCTTTACTACTTGTCTCTCACTTTCATAACTTTGCACCCGCTCTCTTCCCCACACTTTCTGTCATCGCGCTTTCTTCATTCTCTTCCTCCTCTCTTCTTCCCCTTGCCTCCTTCTCCCCATTTCTATTTTATCCCTCTCTCTTTCTGTCTTTCTCCCCTGCCACTCATTTCTCAATCTCACTCTGACCACCTTTCTCTGCCTCCCTTCTTTCTCTCCTTCTATTCCCATCCTCATTCTGCTTTTCCTCTTCCTCCTCCTCTCTTTCTCCATTTTCTTAATCACTGTGAGCAGGAGGCAATCAGACACAGAACAGGAACCTAAGCAGCCTGTTATTACTGGCAGCCAGTGCCACGCTAGTGTTTTAATATTTATTGTCTAAGCTCAATACTACGTAAATCACACCCACTAAGGTGCAATGCCAACTTCTATCCTTCCATTACATCCACCACTAATGGCCTTTGACTTTTTCCAAAAAAGGTAAATCCTCTGAATGAAATGGCAGAACTGCATGCCAGGAAATCGTTTAGCAAATCAAGACAGAACAAGAAAGATACACACAGACAAGAACTCTTGGCTCTGCAGCAGACACACACACACACACACACCAACATCCAATGCCAAGCGCTGGCAAGAGGGGTATAAATGTAGTCATGAATAGCTATTGATCGGAACTGAGCTGGCAGTGTAAAACTTCATCACTCTGAACCACCCATTCAACTGCCTGCTGCTTCTCATGCACACACTGAACGATTAAATATTATCACTGTAATACAGTGATGAATGTCATTTTCCAAATGGGGATATTCTCCTCATATTACAGTCACAGCTCATTCCAAGGAATGTCATTCATCTGAGTATTACAGTAATTCACTGAGAATATTACGGTCAAACGTACTGGTGTACTGACTTACCGACTGCAACTTCAAGAGCAGTGAAAATTACTGTGTGGGTCTCTGTCTCCCTCTCCCTCTCTCTCTCTCTCTCTCTCTCTCTCTCTCTCTCTCTCTCTCTCTCTCTCTCTCTCTCTCTCTCTTTCTCTCTCTCTACCTTTAACCTTGGTCCAAGCCCTTAAGCTGGTAAAAGTCTACTAAATTCAAAATAAAATGCTATTATTTGGAGATCAATTGGAAAAATTATATTTAAAAGCCCCAGCTTAATCACTGTGACACCGACTCTTCTTATTCAGATTCTCTTGGCTTTATTTGATTATTCTGACTTCCAGAAACCAACTTTTATTGCAAACTGCTAATAAACTAATGCAAATTTGAGCACTGTGAATGACATATATCCATATCTCCACATCTTACTCAGGAATAGCTGTCTGAACATACTGATTGTTTAGTTAGTACATGGAAACCATTACCATATTTAAGTACCTTATTTACACAGGATATGCCTACTTTGCCATAATATATATATATATATATATATATATATATATATATATATATATATATATATATATATATATATATATATATATTTTACACAATTTAATTAGTCACTTAGAGAAAAGAGAAAAGCATCCACTTTCTGAGCCAGTGGTTGTCATCATAGTTGGTGTTTGGGGTCAAGCTGTAAGTGCATGGTTTTGCAGGTATTTCTGAAACTATTGTTGTGATGAATTATAACTGGATCTGTGGATTCAACAATTTGAGCATTGGTTTTTCTGTTCAAATATTGCTCACAAGTTCATCAGAACATCTTCAAGACATGAAATTTATTATAAATACCAAATATAAAATGACAAATATCATGTATTTGACAGATATTATAAAAAACTATTGTTTTTGAGCATATTTAATGTGCCTTAGGGCTAGAGTGCATGGTTGTATCTGAGAAAAAGTTGCTCCAGTGCGAGAACATGTTACACTTGATACTAAGATGAATTACTCATGGACAGTCAGTGGCGATCTGCCGATCCGTCGTGAGGAACATCAAGTTTGAGCCGCAGGAGAAATCAGTTCCAAACCGTGGGCTGGTCCAGTCATTACACACGTTACACCTGCGTAAATAATGAATGATACGTTGGTGCTCCGTGCCTAGCACTTGGAGGGCTGCAAACTGTTCACACACACAGCATATGCCTGGCAGATGGTTGCTGTAAATCATTTATACTTTGTAATATTTAGTAATGTTAAATTAGCTTAAGCCTCGTATCAAAGCATCAGGAACAATGAGGTCGTAACCTTTCCATCTGTGTGTGTGGATCAGCAATTCAACACTCTAAAAAGCCTATAATTCACTGTTGTAGAAACAGTGAGTGATCAGCATGGTTAATTAGCTACAGACTTGGAACTTGGGCACATGGAAATTTCAGCTTTCTGTGCTGCCCACAAAGGTGGGCAGAGGAAGCTAATTCAAAGGAGAAATTGAAAAGAATGTAAAATCAAATGTACTCCAGAAGTCCTCCAGCAGTTAAGTATCTATAAAACTGGAATGAGTCATATCATTTTAACTAGCATCTATCAGTATATATATTTATATAATGGTGCTTTTCCACTGCATGGTACCTACTTTACTTGACTTGGCCTTCCTCTGTTTTTTGCTTTCCATTAAGCAAATTTGGTAGCTGGATCCAGGAATTTTTTAGTCCAATGAACAGTCCTGATGAAATGCAGACATCCAGTACAAATAAGCTGTTTGTAAATTCTGCAAGTTACAGTAGAGATCAGATTGTTTTTTTGTCCGATTCTCAACAGCAACATGTAAAATTACACTTGTCTTTTGAAGAGGTTCAAAATATCCTTGGATGGGTGGCTTATGAAAGACTCAAGCAAGAGCTAGATTGTGGAACAAAAAAACTACACTGATCTGTCTGAACTGATGAGCAGCTAAGCTGTGCTGAGTTGCTTACTCATTGCTTACTTCTGACATTGCTGTGGTGTCCAAAACCCACGCTTAGAGACAATGTTTTGCAATGTCTCCAGCTATGTTTCGAGGGGTGGGGGGGGGGGGCATTGCAGTGGACAGCATACTAGATACAAAGTACCAAAAAAATTAAGTAGAGCCAAGTAGTCAAGTAGAGTAGGTACTATGCAGTGAAAAATATAGCTTTCAAAAAGGAAGGTGTGAACAACACCCACCAAAAAAGTGTAAATTTCATAATAAGATTTTTTGATACAAATCATCTCATGTAACCTTTGTATTTTATTCACTCAGTCACTCATTCATATACATAGGTATCACTTTAAAATAGGCTGCATTTATAAATGCTTAAAAATGTTTTAAATAAGTCCTCTTTATTACATGGTTATTAATTAGGTTCTAAACACATTAAACGTCATTAATAATCGTTTGTAAAACAGAAATAGGAAATTTGTGTCAGATACGTAAATTGTCAGAGAACCTACTGGAAAAAGCAAGGGAAAGAATAAGACTGAGAATATGAATTTAGTCATTTCACAGGTTAATGTACATACCACATTACAGTACACACTGTCTAAAATACACTTTGTTGGTGGTTAATTAATTAAATTATTAAATTCATTAACATATATGCGCTGCAGCTGATGGTTAATGTCGACTGTTGGAGAAGACAAAGTAAGATCAGTATTTGGCAAGATCTGAGGTTTAACTGTACATGGATTTGGGCTCACTATTTGAAAAACAACAGGTCACTGTGGCCCTTTCTATCTATGTGTTATAACTGATTTATAAGGACTATTAATCCATTAACAACATAATTAATAACTATTAATAAATAGATTTTAACCAATTTATAAATATTTATAAGTGAGGTCTTATTCTAAAGTGGTACCCATACAAATTTGTTTTAACTTTATTGCTAATACCTAACCCTAAACATAACTGCAACCCTAAACTGAACCTTAATCCTAAATGTAACCATAGGTATTTGATTCAGTCAGTCAGTCAAAGAAGCTGTTAATGAGCAATGGCCATACCCACCGTGAGGGTAGGTTTGACAGTCTAGGTTTGCTGGTGTTGTTTTCTGCCAACTTTGTTGGGTAAAATATATCTTAGCTGTCTGATCTGAACTCTGTGGTCCTCGGTGTGGTTTAAGTTGTACTTGTCGTGAGTAGACACTTGCTATAGGGCAGATGTTGCAGTGTTAGCTGGGCTTGTGTGAAACCTGATTTCACTGTGATGTGTGCAGACTTGTTATTGAATTCTAGCATTGCATTGGGTAGGATAATGATTCTTCTGCTATCAGCAATATACTATAGCTCACAGTCCATTTGGAAATGTAAACACACTCCCAACTCACTTTTTTTTTTTGTTTATTTGATACCCGCCTACATACAAATGGTCTGTCCGACAATGTTTCTCTGGCTCCAGGGCTGAACAACTGCCCACCTCTAACTACTCCAGAGCCTCCTGTGAAGACTGAGTATTACAGACAGAAATAACGAAGAAAAGAAAATGATGTGTACACAGTCTTATTAAAGCAGGACATAACAGGCTCGCTGCAGTGGTGTAAACACTTCAGGATCAAGAGAGTAGAGGTGAAGAGGGGCAGGACAAAGGAGCAAACCCTTCACAAAGCCTCAGAACATGTGTACAAAACTGTCTCTCTCTCTTTCTCGCTCTCACGCACAGAGTAAAAAATCTATTCCATTACAGGCAGACAGGCCCTGTGTTATTGAAGAGAGTAGATGAATCCTATTATTCCACTTATTTTGGCCTTGTCCTTTCATACTTCTCAAGAACCTACAAGTTACAAGAAAAGTGAATCACTCCATGTCTTTTTTTGCTATATTTCCAATGATCATTATTTCAAAAGATGATACATGGTAGACCTCTGCATTCTTCAGTGCACAAAAGTCAGATTATGATTCATGGTCCAAATTTTAGGTCAGGTATCTTCTAATTTTTTCCACACAGATGTTCAAATGTGCACATGCAGCTTGTATAATGTGTAGAGAAAAACACTGACTAGTAGAGCAGAATGATTTGAAGCCGGTACTCAATGCAAAGCATTGGCTAAAGATGTATAACCCCACTTTCATTGGGCTATTGAGTAGTGTAACTACATACTCTGGAGAGATGGAGCACAATTCAATACCATTAGGATGAGATGGAGTCAGAAGAGTGTGTCATTTGACCTCATTAATCTTTGTGTGGTTGCATGCAATCAAACCCTCACAATAATGTAAAACCCTGCCTGCTGCTGAAACAAAGTGAGGACTAACTCCTTGTTTTTCAGAAGACAAACATTGTTTTGTACATATTTTTGTAAGTATATGGTTAGCCATCGCTGCTTTCTAAAACTGGAGCAGATGAGAGGGGAGGAAGCAATATGTGCCTCTTGGTCCTCATCTGACTCCACTGGTTCTGCTACACATGGACACATATTAAACTGTGTGGAAGAGTGCACTGACAGGAATCCTGAGAGGAGAGAATGTGGGGAGAAGAAGGGAGGGAAGAGCAGTGGAGGAGAGCACAGAAGGAGAGAGCAGAAGAGGAATTTAGAGTCAGTGCTAGAGATTAAACACGCCAGAAGAGAACATCACAGCCCACTGCCCAGCAGACGCCCCACATGAGCTTCACGCTAAAGCGAAGCTCAGTTCCCAGCAGCACTGCCAGCATCTTAGCACACGGAGCACTTGAATGTCTCTGAATGGTATAACCTAATTATAGAAAGTATGATATTTATTTTCATTTAATTGTAAGTGCACAGAGCTTTGGGTTCCTGAGATGCGAATGTTTTAGCACTGGCTCTGTCAACAGGAGTGTGAGGTCAATCTCCAATGGCACTCCCCCACTCTATCACTTAGCCAAATCTAGCTGACCCATTCATTTTTACCTTACATAACAGAAAAGTGTTTGTGGTTGCCTTCAGATATCACGCAGGGTGCATATGCTAGCCTTGACCCTCCCAGCCTGGTAGCATCCTGTGACAGGGGGAGTTGTGGATATTGAGTATGCAACTACACTAGCTGGTCATACAAAACAAGATATGTCTCTCCAGAACTGATTACAACTGATTAATGTCTACATGTGTTTTAAACATTTTGATGCCTTAAAACCTGATTTGATATATTCATTCATTGTCTGTAATCACTTATCCAGGTCAGGGTCACTGTGGGTCCCGAGCTTACATGGAATCACTGGGCACAAGGCAGGAACACACTCTAGATGGAGTGCCAGTCCATCGCAGGGCATCACACACTCACACATCCATTGACACCTATGAACACTTTTGATTTGACTATTTATTTATTTGTTTGTTTGTTTGTTTGAGGAAACCAAGGAAACCAGAGCGTCCGGAGGACACCCATGCTGACACGGGGACAACACACCAGACTCCTCACAGACAGCCAGTCAAATGAAGCAGGGCTCAGACCCACGACCCCAGGACCCTGGACCTGTATGATAGCGACATTACCTGTTGTGCCACCATGACACCCATAATAAAATTAATTCTTTATGATTTATTCTTTTTGTTTTATTATTTTATTTCCCATTTCAGAGACACGATAAAAGAAAATGAAAAGTTTTATTAAAAGAAATGAAAAATTAAAGAATTCATTATGTTTATGAAAATATTCAAGAGGACTATGCAGTGGAATGGCCAATAGGGGACTTCAAGAACTGTTCTTTACACTCAAACAGTTTTGCCCTTTAAAGAACGTAAGATTTCAAATTGTGCTTTAAACAATCAAAATGCTCAAAACATTTGGAGACACCCTTCATATCTAATGAATTCATCAAACTGTGGATACTGACATTTACTTTTGCTTGACCAGGTGGTGTAGTCTCCATAAAATAGCCATGACCAATAGGTTAAGACAGTCTGGAACAGCTGCACGTGAATCTAAGATTACCATACCCAACGCCAACAGTCCACCAGAGGGGTATAAAGTTCCCCAGCAGACTCAGAAGAGAAGATTCTTTAACTAAAGCAAAAACTATCATTTCAGAATTGTGGGATGATAAATATTATGATATGATTTACAGTAATACCTGGATAAATGATCTGCATTGGGATTAAAGATTTAAGGATGGCATTCTGGATGCATTTTATTATAAGTTCATTATTATTACAAGCTTAAACATCTCATTGTTCCTCATTTTTGTGTCATCTACAGCTTTGTTCACCACTATATTTGTAAAACATTTTGTATTTCACAGCTTCCTACAAATGGTGTGACATCTGTGCAGCGTAGGTTATAGATTGTTGTGTAGAGTACTATAAACAAACCTTATAAACTCTACTGTGGTCTTGTGCCTGGACTCTTGTGGACATGCAGACAAAGGCAACTGCAAAGGTTCTCCAGGATCAATCAGCCAGTTCTGGCTCATGATTCTCCCCGATAAGATGTATTGAGAACCTTTGACACAAAGTGGCCTAACCGAGTGTAGTGCACTCATCTATCTGTCTCATTTCCTCTGGCTTCCTGTTTACCCAACACCAGCAGAGTTGACATAGCAC
This sequence comes from Hoplias malabaricus, assembly GCF_029633855.1. Classification (NCBI taxonomy): domain Eukaryota; kingdom Metazoa; phylum Chordata; class Actinopteri; order Characiformes; family Erythrinidae; genus Hoplias; species Hoplias malabaricus. The sequence goes on along the minus strand of NC_089814.1, from coordinate 12,935,922 downwards.
TGTATTGATCCGCCCTGAGGCTCCTACACAAAACACATCTTATTACCTGCTACATCGCAGGCCACAGGAAACTCTTTAAAGAGATTGGGTTTTGTGCAGATGGTGGTAAAAAGACCAAGGAGCTGAAAGGAAATACAGAACATATGATCCTCACAGAACAAGAAGACAGGAACGACAGTGGATGTACTCTCTTAAAAAATTGCTGCACAAAAGCCTGAGATCACAATGGCAGTTGCCAAGCGTTGGCTACAGGGGTGTACAGCTCCATGTACTGGGCTGTGGGCAGTGGCACTGTGTTCTCTGGAATGGGGGAAGGTCAGAGTGGCATTTGTAATCCTGACCACTATAATTCACCCCCCACACCCCCCAGCAATGGGAGCTACCTATTAATATACTTAAATTGGATTTTCCATGTTGAATGAGCAGGTATCCTCAAACCTGTGGCTATTCACTGCATTATGCTCATTCCTCCAATCTACATAAGTCATCACAACATATACACGCTTGCTCTCTGACTGCACAGCTAATCTGGATCCCTGATTGAGAACAAACTGCTGGTTTTAAGCTTGAGGCGACCATGACTTGATCCTTTCTCTACCCTGTAATGGGAATTTAAAGCTGTTCCCATGCCAACAAAGATGCATCCACTGTGTCTCAGACTGTAGAACAGTGGGCATGAACTGAGGTCCATTAATTCAGCCAACAGAAATAACACTGCTTCTGCTTCTCACATTGGGGGATAAGCAATCTAGTCGGACGCATTGTGCAGATGGGACCCCTGCTGAAGCCTTCCAGGGCCTTAGGCCTCACTGAAGGGCAAAGTTAATTTATTTATTTTTTGGGATGGGGTTATTACAATATGGCATTGGAGTGCCATAAGGGTCATGAAATACCAAGCATTTAAAAAATGTCCAGAAAATCAGTCCACAAGGACTTTAGAAGCTTAAGGCATGGTAATGCTCAAATTCTTCGAATAAGACGCACAGGTGTAACAGGAGGTCATACTGTACAAGTCATACACATCCAGCTCGTCAGACTGCTGTAGCAATGCTACTCTATTCCCTAACATAGGCTAACCGAGTAACATCAGTCCCCATCACGGTCAGGATCAAGCATTCTGGCTTGTACTGTTTCCATTATGCAAGCTGCAAATGCATCCACTTGTGTAGAATAAAGAGAAAGGTGAGTCATCTGAACATATCGCTATTTACACATCTCTGTAGACCATTTCTGAATACACAACTGTGCTTCTATTTTTTTTAATTATTTGCTTTGTATGCTGCAGTAGACCAGTGGTTCTATTCAGAACTAAAAGCGTTTTATTATGGAGCAAAAACAAATCCCCATTCATTTTTTACATCGTCTAATCACAGCGCTTGTAAATTGACATCACTCATCAGGCAGTTGATACATTGACATGTGCTTGTCAAGCCGCTTAGCAAATCAACATATGTAGGCAAACATCGCATCCAAAACTAAAATGGCATCTTCAAAATGTCTCTGTACAGTCTTTGAGTGATGCCATAGAAGAACCACCTTTGGTTTCATAAAGAAACATTTAAATGGGTAAAGAACATTAAGACTAAGATTTGTAAACATTTAAAAGGTTCTTTACACTCAAACATCACTCAAATAACTCTTTGTACCATCTTTATTCTTAAGAGTGTACAAAGATACTTGTTTAACCCTTTAAAGCCTGACACATAAAACAATAATACAATAAAACTGATTTTTTGAAAAGCACACATTATGTGGCCCTTAAACTAAAAATCTTTAGTTATTTGGTGTTACATTTAGTTAACTGCATCAGTTAAAACTGTTCTTTAGACTTCTTGAATATTTTTTCGTACTTTTGATTAATTTCAATTAAATGATGAATAGCAAATGAATGTCTCTGTTCTTCAGAATTATCAGGAAAACGCAACATTCAGCCGACGGGAAACACTGCTCCAGAGGTCCTTGACCTATTAGTAGACGCTGTTCTTCTCTCTGAGCTTTTTACATTTCATATACTGGTGGTAATAAAACATCTTTTTGTTGATCTGCACAACCGTGTTTCCATATTTAGAGGAACTACAGCTGTTTCTGTTACTGTGTGAACCTTGGCTTGAGGTATGAGGTCATTCAACAGATCTGTATCATCATCATCTTCACCTGAATCTGTCTCACAAAATCTATGTCGAAAACTGAGCTGAACACATTTGACACACAAAGGCTTTTGGAAATCTACTTTCATTGACAGTTACTACCAGAGTGTGAATTATACAGTGATATGGGGTCAGTCTTCTCTTTGAAGCATAAAGGAAAACCAGTGCAGCACAGGCACTTGCTTCAGTGAACTGCAGTTTTACAATTCTTACAGTAAACTACGACTTAGCATTCATCCATTATACAGCTGACACAATCTAATTCTGAATCTCAAAAAGAAATTAAGTATATTAAAAAAGCTAGATAGACAGCTACTTATATTAACATACAGTGCCTCCTTTGACTGCACTGTAATGTTAATGAAGATGCGTTCAGTGATGGGAGTTAGATAGGAGATGTTTAGAGATGATATGGTCCACTTTAGGGGTGTATGAAATTGTATTACAAAATACTTCCAGGCATGGATATGGGGAAAATACTGTGCTATTTACAGATAAATAAGAGATTTATATTGGAATCAAACCCCAAGACGCACCGTAACACCACACTGATGTTTTTATCTCTTTTATTTTTGTGGGTTGTGGTGGGGTTTGGGGTTCACATTTTCAGATTGTTTCAAAATGTCTGCTTCTGTTTACACTGTGGTTTTACAGTGTGTTTACAGTGAGAATAGAAATGGCTCATGAAATGTTAGAACAAGGTCTTTTATTCATTATCCATCCATCCATCCATTATCTGTAACCGCTTATCCAATTCAGGGTCGCGTACCAGCGTGTGTTTTTGGACTGTGGGAGGAAACCGGAGCACCCGGAGGAAACCCACGCGGACACGGGGAGAACACACCAACTCCTCACAGACAGTCACCCGGAGCGGGAATCGAACCCACAACCTCCAGGCCCCTGGAGCTGTGTGACTGCGACACTACCTGCTGCGCCACCGTGCCGCCCAGGTCTTTTTTTATTATTATTATTATTAATAATAATAATAATAATAATAATAATAATAATAATAATAATAATAATAATAATAATAATATTAAAACCCTTTTTAAACTAAGAATATTTCCTCTTTTGATTCATCTGAGACATATGAAGAAAGAAGTAAGAAGTACCTGAAACATCTTTATACTCTTCACTCATTTGTATTGCCTTGTTTCCTTGTTTTCATTTTTTTCTAGCACTCAGAGCAAGTCAAACTTTCACCTGACAGCTACTCATTAGAATCTGATTCCTAATTGCCAAATGGCAAGGAGTGTGGATCGGAGGCCTGGCAGCAGCCAATTCATCTGCTGCTGCAGCCTCTTAGGACTGAGGGCGATGTGAATAATGAGCACATCGCTGTGTCTGCTCAGGTTAGGCTCTGCGGCTCGGCTGTGTGAGAAAAACAGATCAGAGAGTGACAGCTCTCATAAATCTGCCGCTCAGACGCTCATCCTCGGCTCTGTTGCTCGCTTTTTACAGAGAAAACTTGAGAGGAGAGCTGCAAGGCATTTTCCTCTCCTTCCACTGGCCTCTTCCCAAACCCTGCCTGGAGGTTGAGTCAGGTAGATGTGACGGCAGAGTCAGCGGCTCATGATGCTGGTTATCGGCTCTAGAGCAGCTGCCCCTCCTCTGGCAGCTCCTATTTGGCTCCTGTAGGAACTGCTGGGAATGGATCTGCGGCCACTTAATTAACCATTGAGCGCAGAGTCCCTTTTATTCTCCTGTCATTTTCACAAGCCACAGGAGCCCTTCAATGGAGTCTACAGCATTTAGCATCATTTTGTGGCTCTCTGCAGTGTTGCTGTCTGCTTCTCTCTCATCCGCTCGCCCCTGAAGGCCTCATGTGGAGCTGCTCCTGCCTCCTGAGCCATGCTGCCACAGCTGTGAGTGGAAGACGAGCAGATGATGTCAACGTAGCGAAGCCGCCACGCCACCACACTTCACACCTGCTCTCGCCATGCCATGGCAAACTGAGTCTGCAAACAATTACAGGATGAAGAACTGATCCCAGGACAGTCAGCTGCTGACCTGTCTGCAAGTACAATTCAAAGACCCTCAATGTTTCCGACTGCACATTATATGTGCCGTGGTGTGGTATTCTCTCTAGTCCAGACGTGATTTACGCTAAGACTCCAGTGTCATGTTTACTGCTGGTACGTTACACCCCAAATCTAAAGATCAAAGATATTATTTGTCCAAAAAAGTTTTTCAGTGCATTAGCACATTCATTTTGAATTTTGTGTTGCTTCTTACATCAAGTGCAGAGAATTGTTCTATCTCCTCTGAGAATCTCAGATCACAGCACTGCAAATGCATTTATGTGAGGTTAATTGGACCAAAAGAAAAGGCAAAATCATAGAGAAATATGTGTATTTATTAAATATGGAGAACACAATAACAGAAAAAGCGAGAACCAAGCATGACACAGACACTTTATTAAGACCCCAAAACTGTATTAACTTGTGGAAAAAGTGTAGTGTGTCCCATTTTACACAACATCTCAGCAGCCCAAACATGCTAACAGGCTAAACACAGAGGGATTCATATAGACAATTTGAGAAGGGTAATGTGGTCTTTCACATGGTTCATATCCACTGTCCACGGTCCTACACCACTCACGTGCTTTCTGTTTGGGGAATCCATTTTCATTCTCTTTCAGAAGATCACTGGGGAACAGATCAAATAATTTCCCTCCAAAACACATGTAAAGTCTGGGGGAAGCTAAATCCATGTTTCCTTTCTAAATGTACAGAGCTACTCAGCTAGATCATGTGTTTGTCTGATCCAGCATTCCCTGGGCCAATTCCAGCTATGTTTCCAACAGTGGCAGATGCTGGGAGGGGGAGCTCAATTTCGGCCTACATCATAAGATGTGTCTACTCTCTGTTCCTTTTCAAGAAAATGATCTGTGACCCTGTCGTACCAACAAGGCGTCTTTTCCAGGGACTTGACTAGTGTCCTCTCAATGGCCAGCAGAGCTAGGCTGCTTAAACGGCCTTGGCCCATGTGAAGTGTGTCCGCCTGTGAGTGCTTTGAGACGGTGGAAAGGCACAGCAGCACCCGCTGGTCAGAAATTGTGATAGAATTCAGAAACTGCGATAGAAGTCAGAAAGAGTGATAGAAGTCAGTCTCCAATAACAAACAGCTACAAAAAACCCCACCAGAAATAGAAGCTCGATTTGTTGCTAGTCGTTTTTAACAAAGAAAATGCCGCTAAGAGGTTTAAGAAAGTCTCCGGTTCAACTCAGAACAGAATGAAAATGTAATGCTCCCACGGATCTTTACACCAAAGGATCACTGATTCGCTCATTTCGCTGTCAATCAAAAAGGGATTCAGCCTTAGACAGATCATCCAATCATCATGCCGAAGCTGAGCGTCCGGGCCAGCCGAGGCCAGCCCACTGCCCCATAGACCCCCAGAGACGCTGAGCGTCCGATGGGCGGGACAAAGCCCAGCATTTATCTAATGACTCGTCTCGTTTCGCTGCACTTCGCTGCTTCGCTATTGAACTCTGTGGATGCTCAGCGTCCGCACTGTTTAAATCACTGTGAAGCTGTGGAAATGACTGAGAGGGAAGCCGTGCCTTTACTAGTGATAAGAAGCTGATTCTGAACAAAAGTTGAGCGCGTTGTAGTGCATATTTATTCAATGACATGTACACACAACAGTATATATTTGATCACTTATTTTTTTTTACATTTTAGGAGAAGCTGAGCTTCCCTTGCAGTCTTAGAGCAATCGCCTCTGGTTTCCAACTCCAATAAATGTTGGGTATTATTTGTTTAATATTTAATGGGTGGACAGAGCAGAGCTTACTGCTTTACCTGTAAATGTAGATTCTGTTTCTTTCTCTTTTTTATCCCACTCACTATTGTGTTTAGTTCTGCTTCAGTGTGTTAGACTAAGGACTGTCAATCATGTGTGCTCATTAGAATAGTAGGAACACAGCCAGACAGTTCTCAGAAAGGTTTGATCTGTGATCTTCAAGCTATGTTATTATTATATAGATGTCTTCTGCTTCTATAGCATAGTAAGTTTTTAATATCTTGCCCTGTGTTCTATGAGACTGGATGTTCACACACTCTTTCAGAAACAGGCAAAGCCTTTATATATATATATATATATATATATTGACAATAAATATTGAATAGCATATGCTTACCACTACTGGTGAGTTGACTTCTAAAGAGGAATGACCAGACTTTATTCTGCATTAAAAATGAATGTGCACACTGTAAGAAGAGTTCCATCAGGTTTGCATTTTTGTGCTTTTTTTTTTTGCATGGTGTACAAGTATTTTGTGTGTATTAATAAATTGTTTTGTTTGATCGTATGGTACATTTATTATATATTCTGCACTGTCAAGCATCTGCACTAGTTTGTGTCGTACCAAGGGCCTGAAGAGCATTTTGTTCCAGTGTATGTACGTTCTAAAGGAATGACAATATAGAACATTTAACTTCATTTGACACTGACAACTGTAAAGGATGTTCTTCTTGGGATCATCCATCAGTTTGTTATGGAGTATGGAGAAGTGGTCATTGTTGAAATGGAAAGAAGGACATCACTGGTATCTTCTGAAGGGACATCAATCGTCACCAGTCCCATTAAACGAAGCAGAATGTCTCTGTATTGACAGAACCCTGGTCATTAAAGCCAACGGGTGAGCAACTGCACACATCTCAGAGGGCCATACTGAGCCTGAGGCTCACTAAGGGTCTTCAGAACAGGCCTTGAGAACTGAACAGCTTTTGCCGGCAGTAAAACTGCTCAGACACTCGTGACATAAGTTAAGCTCATGAGGCTCCAGTGACCCTTTAGCAATGATATTCCGAGTGTGTCTCTGGAAGAACTCATGAGTCATAGGCATGCAACGAGTGGCCTTCTCCACTCCAGAGACCCCAAAGTAGAGCTTAAATGGTTGGGAAAGAGATCAGATTATTTGTCTCTGTCTTTTAAATATTGTCAGCTTGTTAGAGAGATGGATGGCCCATTAAGGGAACCGAGGCTGAAATGAAAAGGAAGTCCATCGAAACGTGTTAACAAGCCTTAAACAAACATAAAAAGTTGCAGGCTCCAGTCGCATGGGCCCTGTTCTCATTTTAGATCAGACATGCTCTTTCCTAATCCGGTCTCGCTTTTAAAATAACATCATTTTGGGAAATTAAAGGAAGGCTGTTGAATCTGGTGCACTATCCTTTCCCATAGAAATATAAACTCTGCTTTTTTTGAACAAACCCCAGCTGTGGTAATTGCTGTTTTTTTGGCCTAGTTTTTCAATTTTACCCTCAGTTTGGAGTTTTTTTCAGATGTATTCAGATGCTTAATACATTATCTCATTAAAGGCCTCTCTTCTGGGGAATAAGTTCTGTTCCAGTCATTCCCGATGGCGGTGGCGTGTCATGTCAGTCTGGCTGTTTTCTTGAGGTGTGTCGTTTCTCTGTGCTGCCAATGTGTCACAGGTGTGAGACTGAAGAACACAGCTGTGTGTACACCTCGCTGTCAGAGTCAGTCACAGCCCCCAGGAGCCACAGCAAAGAATCAAGGAGAAGACCACCGCCCACTCCCCACAACAGCCCACCTTAATGCATGTAACACCCAACATAGTCATGGCTGAGTGGGATAAAAACACTCAGTCTAGAACAATCATTATTTATTATATATTAGTAATTGAGAAATCTACTGATTGTTACACAAATAGGTACAAAAAAATAAAGATTTAATTTAACAAAAACATGTACTGTAAAGATGAATAGGTAGTTCTCAATATGATGACAATATAAATATGCATAACCTAGAAAAATATTATTTATTTATTCATTATCTGTAACCGCTTATCCAGTTCAGGGACGCGGTGGGTCGGAAGCCTCCCCAGAATCACTGGGCACAAGGCAGGAATACACCCTGGAGGGGCCGCCAGTCCTTTGCTGAGTGACACACACTCACTCACACCTATAGACAATTTTGAGGACTTGAACCCACAACCTCCAGGTCCCTGGAGCTGTGTGACTGTGCCACTACCTGCTGCACCACCGTGCCGCCCCAGAAAAATATTAGTAGAGCTAGATTTAAGACACTAATATTTGTTTTCATGTAACAAAAAATCTAAAGGTACTCATTTATATTATCTGCTATAACACAGACACAGCACAATAAAAAAGAACAGAAAAACAACATTGCTACACTACTCACACCTGCACTAAAAACACAAAACCTTCCACCTGTAGCATGCCTGCTACAAATGACTTTCTAACCCTCATATGGATGCAACAGGATAAACAAATTAGTCATAAAGTTCCCTCAACCAATTGGTTACTGTTGCTATGACTGGCAAACTACAGAGTGTGTCATAGCAACTGTGGCATTAAGTTTAATGCATTTGTAGAAAGAAGTAGACATAAAATTGCTCCAGTCTTCATCTGAAGGTCAAATACACAGCAGAATGTCTCAGCAGCCCAAACATGCTAACAGGCTAAACACAGAGGGATTCATATAGACAATCTGAGAAGGGTAATGTGGTCTTCCACATGGTTCATATCCACTGTCCACGGTCCTACACCACTCCTCATGCACTTTCTGTTTAGGGAATCCATTTTCCTTCTCTTTCAGAAAATCACTGGGGAACAGATCAAATAATTTCACTCCAAAACACATGTAAAGTCTGGGGGAAGCTAAATCCACGTTTCCTTTCTAAATGTACAGAGCTACTCAGCTAGTTCATGTGTTTGTCTGATCCAGCATTCCCTGGGCCAATTCCAGCTATGTTTCCAACTCCAATAAAAGTTGGGTATTATTTATTTAATATTTTATTGAGTGGACAGAGCAGAGCGTACTGCTTTACTTGTAAATGTAGATTCTGTTTCTTTCTTTTTTTCATCCCACTCACACTATTGTGTTTAGTTCTGCTTCATTGATGTAGCAGTGTTGGACTAAGGACTGTCAATCATGTGTGCTCATTAGAATAGTAGGAACACAGCCAGACAGTTCTCAGAAAGGTTTGATCTGTGATCTTCAAGCTATGTTATATTATATAGATGTCTTCTGCTTCCATTCAGACTTGCTGCATGTTAAATATATAACACTGATTTTTGCAGCACAGAAGGTTTTTAATATCTTGCCCTTTGTTCTATGGGACTGAATATTTGGGAAATTTGTCAGTGGTCAAGGTTTAGTTACTAGATAAAAATGCAAATTCTATATTTACATGTTGGATTTAGTTAAATGTGTGTATAATTGGCTTGACACAGTTTGGATGACCATGATAGTTTGGGATATTTGAAATCCAGATTTCATCACTAAGCAAAGAACAGTGTCAAAATTTGACTTTGAAATATAGTGGAGTAAAAGTCTCAAAATTGGAAATACCCCACTTTTAAAAAAGCACTTATGTACATTAACAAAGTCCATGAAGTTTATAACTGGGCACCTCTGACTATAACAGACCAGAATGTAAAACATGCTTTACCAGCCTATGAACGTTCAACTAATCAATGTTGATTAAATGAGAAGACAGATTTAATCAATAACTTTTTAATGTATTTACTGGCAGTTTTACTTCAGACAAAACCAAATGAGGTAAAAGCTTTACAGAAACTATTAAACCCAAAATGCATTAGTGGTGATTTTATGGTAATATCATAAACTGTGTTCTGAGCTAAATGTGTGCTCAGTATTTAAGCAAAAGGGTTTTGTTCATTTGCTGTCTTTGCCATTTGTGGCCAATGGACTTGTTTCAAATGCAAGACTATAAGAACAGAGAGAATTGTGAAATCAGTTGTATGCAGCACGGGGGCAAGCCTGTAAGCCACTAGAGGCTACTACACTTGTACCATGACTTTTAATAATAAAGCCAGTGACCAGAACAATGCCAGTCCACTATGAGCTCCCACTCGGCCTTTTAAACTCATACTCCCCCAACAGTACATCTCCTCTCTCCGCCTCTCTCTCTCTCTATCTTACTCTCTCTCTCCCCCACCTCCCCCTCCTTGTGCTCAGCATTCATAGAGCTCAGTGGTGCGAAACTAGAAATCCATTTGAAATTCAGCCTCCGCACTCCATGTTGTGTTGGAATGACCCATTATTTCACACTAGGGCAAACAGTGTGAATTCATAAATATAAATAAGCAGCTTCACACCCCTGCCTCTCAAAGCTGTGCCTCGCACACAAAGGAGGCCTGATGAATTCAATCACGGAGGGAAAAATACTGGTGCAATTATGTGGTGGGGGGGATAAGGCCAGAGGCTGTAGTGCACAACACAAGCTCTATCCCTCAGCTCACCTTACCTCACAAACCCGAAAGGTGAGTAAGACAGGGGCCCATAGTTTATTTATTTATTTATTTATTTATTTATTTATGTTTATGCTAATCCAGATCACTTTGAGCACTGGTTGCTTTTTTATCATAGCATGATGCCAGTAATAGTAAGGGAGATGGGTTCTAACATTAGACCTTACATTTATAGACACGTTATCTAGAAAGACTAGATTTAATCATATTACAGAAGTATGTGGTTTTAATGTTAGGAGTCTTCCGCAAGGACTCAGAAATTCAAACCCTAGTGTTCCACATAGATGTTGTTTTATTTAACACTGCAAAAATTATATATTAAATCTGGTATATATTTTTAATCATTCTCTTTGATAGACTGTAGTAAGAAAATTATACTATATTTCAGTCTACTTCTAGAAGTTATGTTGCTGGTCTTTGTAATCTATTAACCATTTTAAATAATTCTGCCTTTTAATTAAACACTCAAATATAAATCTCTGTCAAAAAGCAAAAGTACCTGCCAATGGAATAAAACACTTTCTCTAATTTGAGTCGGCTTAATAGTCTCATGATTAAAATAGACAGCTATATAAACATAGCAAAAAAATAAGGAAATTTGTGTTTGGTACATTAGTTCTTTGTTGTAAACATGCTTCTTGGTAATAAGTCTTATAACGTTGGAAAGCCTGTTGATTTTCCTTTTAAATGGTACACATTTGTAAGGACCATGCATTTGTGGGATGAGCAGTAGAGCTGAGTATGTGGGTTGCGCCCATGAAAAATTTGCCAGATCCTCTCTGCCGATGCCAAACAGCTTATTTTGTGTGATGGTGTGGGGCGGCATCTCCCTCACTGGAAGAACGAGGCTTGTCATCATTGTAGAAAATCTCAATGCAAAGAGATATTGAGATGAAATTCTGCAACCAGTGGCAATCCCATATCTCCACAGTCTGGGACTGAAATCTATCCTCCAAGATGACAATGCTTGCTCTCACAGAGTTGGTTTCATCAGAGACTACCCCCAGAATTTGGGAGTGGAGAGGATGGAATGGCCTGCCAGCAGTCAGGCTCCAGTTTGTTACATGAATAAATTGTTAAACTGCCAATATATCTTGTTTCTTCAAAGTTCAGTCATCCAGTCCACCAAATACCAAACAAGTCAATGGCAGAATAAGCTGTTGTTGCATTGGCAGAGAGGGTTCGCTGATTTCTGAACAAATGCACAAATTAGTTTTGCACCACATTGACTGAGATATTTGGTGTCTCCGATGTGAGCTGCATGTGTGAACGACCATTCTGGAACATCTAAGAACCTGGAGTTCATGTGTGAAAAGGGCAAAATGGGTATAAGAAGGAGAATCTAAATGTGTCCTTGGATCACTGCAGGTGTGAATCCTTGCCAAGGATTGGACCCAGGAGGAAGCTGAAGCTGGACTGGATCATTTACTGGGAGTAATGCTTCCTTTCAGGATTCCAGGAACGATAAACTGGGTGTGTCCGAAAAAAAATAAATAGTGTACAACTGACATTTGCTAAGAAATATTGGGTACCCATAACGCACTGCATTGTTTGGTTTGAAGATTCCTCTACTTATCTAAGGAGAGCCACAGAGGGCAGCAATGGCAAACTCTCCACAGACTTATTCCAAATGTAAGTAGGGGATTCATTGAATAAATACTTTAAGTGTTTTGAGGCCCTTACTATAAGCTTGTGTTGAATTTAGAGTTATTATCTAGTCTGAGGTAAGTTGATTTTGTGGGAAGGCAACACTGGCAGTAAAAGAAGAGCTTGAGCATGTGAGTAGCATTCAGGACACACAATAACCCACAATGATTTTTAATGCAATATATTTAATAGGTACTTCGTGGAACAACATGTGCAAACTCTTGTCTGTGCAGTTATACCTAGTCTGGTTGTGTTTAAAATGTTTATGTGACAGAATCTGCTGTCATCATATTAATGAACAAACTTGCATGTCTGAAATAGTTCATTCATTCATTTATTCATTATCTGTAACCGCTTATCCAATTCAGGGTCGCGGTGGGTCCAGAGCCTACCTGGAATCATTGGGCGCAAGGCGGGAATACACCCTGGAGGGGGCACCAGTCCTTCACAGGGCAACACACACACCCACCCACCCACACTTCTGAGTCGCCAATCCACCTACCAACGTGTGTTTTTGGACTGTGGGAGGAAACCGGAGCACCCGGAGGAAACTCACGCGGACACGAGGAGAACACACCAACTCCACACAGACAGTCACCTGGAGCGGGTGTGGTACCCACAACCTCCAGGCCCCTGGAGCTGTGTGACTGCGACACTACCTGCTGCGCCACCGTGCCGCCCTGAAATCGCTCAGTACCCTAGAATAGTTTTCTCGATATTGTGTGTATTGTAGGGAATAGCAAGTAGAGGGCCATTTCGAACATGGCTCATGACACATTCACAGATTAGAATAAAATACCACCCTACCCCCAGGACAGTTCATTCAACATAACTTGAATTCTACCCAGTGACACTGGCAGGTCACTGACAATTAGCCAGTCATTCCTGCCCACAGTTCACCTCTATTAGTGTGTGTCAAACATTCAATTGTTCCTTTCCGTCATGCTTTACGGAAAACATCTGATCTTCCTAATAGACACTAGCTCCTGTAACTGAGCACGGACCCAAAAAATTCATTACAGCACCTGACGGCTGCAGTCTGGTCATTCCATTCGTCATCCAGGATATTAAAATGAACTACAATCAGTAATTATGGAGGGGAAAGGCTATTAGTGAAAAATGTCAATCTAATTATGCATGGGGATGGCAAATTAGTGGGTTAGCCAGGAAGCAGCTTCTTCAGCTCCAAGACACAGTTTGACTCATCGTAGCTAATGCCTGAGCCACATTCATTCTATAAAGTGATGTAACTTACAAAGGTCAAGCTGCCATGCTTGATAACACTCATAGTCCACACATCAATTATGATACTCAGCTGCCAAAACAATTACAGGCCTCCCTCAGTCCGTGTTTGTGTCTTTGTGGATGAGCACACAGTGCATCAACACAGTGCATGGCAGAGATACTTTGAAATAGTACTGCTTGGCTGACAAACTCAACAAACACGTTTGTTCAGCAGAGGTCCTTGTCAGCTAACTGAAAACTGACAGCAGAAAAAAGTAATGCCATAGCCTTCAGGTCTCCTTTAAAGGAATATTATGTAAAAATGTAACCTTAAAATTACAGCTACGGAATCACTGATGCTCCACTGACATGTAATAGGAAGATTATAGTCTCTGACATGGCTACTCTGGGCTCAGCACAGCAGAAATCGAACTATGTAACTTTTGGAGGAAAAAAAAAAGAGAAAAAGACAGGATCTAGTGGAAAACTGTTAGCATGTTACTGTAGATTCCAATGCGTTTCTCACTGAGCTGATGTTATGTCCCAGATGTCTCCCTACACTCTCTGTAGGACACAGCATTGGTCATAATATATGGGTTTCTGCGCTTATGTAATGAGTTGTATATCGATAATTTAAGTGAGCTATAAGGTTAATAATGAATGCATTATAATTAGTTTTGATATGTATGGTATATGCACTATGTAGGAAGTTTAGCTCTAATTTGGGATGCAGTCCGAGCTCCTCTACTGACTGACAGACAAACAAAACACTCTTCACAAACATGATGCGAAAAAAATGGATCAGGGATCCATACCTTTCTTTTATTTTATTTTAATGTCTAAACAAGGACTAAAAGTATCAACAGAAAAAATAAAACAATTTAAACATCACAGTTTCATTCGTGTTTGAGTGATCCCCAGTGTGGCAGCTACTAAAAGTTGACATAAGCTGCAACCCATAAATAGAGCCTCTGTCATTACTACAGGCTGTAGAAACTGCACTATGTAAAATTTGGAGGAGGGTAGGAGACTGTTATTTGCATTTAAGGTTCTATAAAGAAGGACTGTGTTCATTCATTGTCTGCAACCGCTTATCCAGTTCAGGGTCGGTCCAGGTGGGACCAGAACCTACCTGGAATCACTGGGCGAAAGGTGGGAACACACGCTGTAGGGGCACTAGTCCTTCACAGGGCGACACACACACACATTCACTCACAACTATGGACACTTTTTGGACCATGGGAGGAAAAGAGAGCACCCGGAGGAAACCCACACAGACACAGGAAGAACACACTAAACTCCTCACAGACAGTCACCCACAGCATGACTTGAACCCACTACCTGACTGCGACACTACCTGCTGCACCACCGTTGCACTGGACTGTGTTCAATTAGTGCCTATAATTAGTTGTTATAGGCACTTTGCTGGTCGTGTGTTGTGTTGAAAATGTCATTGTCCCCCTTGGCTTAATTTATTATGGAAGCTATAGCGATGTAGCTAGTAGGTGATTATCAGCCTTTCTTATGTGATGTCTTGTCCTAGCTTCCCCCTCAATATGTAACCACTCAGCCTTCCCTGAAAAGAAATTCTGGCTTTGCCGCTGGGTCAATTACACTTTTACTTGCAGACGGAAAGGTAAATGAAGTCAGATTCTGTATGCAATACCTGGAACTGCCTCAGGCCATGAGGGGTCATAGGTTTACCAGTAGCAGCTCAGAAATACAAACACAGCAATTTAAAAGATGAAGAATTTCAAATTCAAAAACCAAAGCTGATAGAGAGAGAGAGAGAGAGAGAGAGAATGTGAGTGTGTGCTCATTTAACAAAAGAGAAAGTAGGAGTGTGGGTCTGTGTCTCTCACTTCAGTAGAGAGGCTAAGTAAATGGCTGCGACCTCATGATGGAACAATCTGCACCAGCGTCCAGTCTGACCAAAGCACAGTGCTTCAGCAGAGCAGCGTGGAACAGAGCCCAGGTCAATGGGAAATTGATTTTTTGTGCTGTATCTATAGAGACGCCATCCCTCTTCAAAGTGTGACGGGGGTGAGGGGGGTTTCTGCTCATCAGAGAGGGCCTCCCGGGAAGGCTGGAGAGGTGAGCGATGGCATGACATCAGGGAGGGAAAGACAAGAGCTGGAGCCCAGTGCTAAAAGATTAAAAACTGTACAACCTCCAGTCCTTATCTCTTTTAATATTGAGTCTTCCTTTGCTGCGCTTCCAGACTAACAGCTGTAACCACGACGCCCAGTTTCTTTCTCTTCGTTGTCGTCCGCCTGCAAATATATCGTTCGGCTCCAGTGAAACACACAGTTAAAGGCATCTTTCAGACCCAGCCAGTTTGTTTTTACTCTGCTTCCAAATGGAGTATTGTTAGCAAATGTATTCTATGCCAATCACAGGCAGTGGTATTATTTTTTTCTTTCTTTCTGTCTATTTTTTTTTCACTAAAGCAGGACACAATGCATCGGCCTCATTCTCTTAGATTTGAATGATGTCAAAAGACTTTCCAGAAAATCTTGATGGATTAAAATGAGTCTAAGTATACCAATTACTGTAATCTTACAAGAGGCCCCATTTTTTTATGATGAACATTGATCGAGAAAAAAAAAAAGTTAATTGTTTTTTCCCTGTGTGGAGGAATGTAATTAGACAGTGAGAGAGAAAGACAATAATCTATAATGCTCCACACAAGTTCTGAAAAGAGGCCCTAATTTGCAGTTATCTCTGTAAAACAGAACATTCCATAAAGGCCCATTTATACACATGCGCCTTCCTCCAAGCATGTGCTGTGTACTGTTGACTAAGCAGAAACACAACTCAATCCAGATTCTCTGCTTACAATAGGAGGAAAATCTGTTGAATCTCAAACTAATATGAACAGGTTTACTCTGTAAACACTGTGTTTATTTATATGTTTTGGCACCATGGTGCAACAGGTAGTGTCACTGACACTGTCCAGGGTCTTGGGGTACTGGGTTCAATCCTTGCCTTGGGTCACTGTCATGGGGGCTCCGGTTTATTCCCACACTTGAAAAAAATATATATGGGTGGAGTGTGTGATGCCCTGCAATGGACAGGTGCTATGTCCAGGGCCTGCCTTGTACTGTCACCTCTGTATGAACCAATTTATGCTCCACAGGGTGGGTCATTCACATGGAGGCAGCCATGTTTAAAATAGTGTTTAATAGTGTTTAAAAAAGTACAGAACATTTGATGCACCCAGGCCACTAGGGGTCAGTGTAATGGAAATTTCATGAAGTGAAGAAGAACTATTGGATATAATGGCTGATTCATCTTTTAAGCTCTAGATAGATGATATGGTTTATCGTATCATAAAAAGCCGAAACCAACTTGACAAGGATTTCCCCAGAACAAAACCCAAAGCTCAGTGTTTAGTGTAACAGACGACAGCCCAATATGTCTGCATCTGTGCCTCTGTCACAAGAGCACCACTTCAGTAACAGTTCATTAGACAAAAAATGAGATTCATGGAAAATAAAGCTGCATTTCGTTGTCTTTGCAGTGAATCACAGTGCTTGGATATTCATTAAACTGAATCAAAGAGGTTTCTGTGGAAGTGTAATTTCTCCCTGCATGGAGAACATGACCTATGGGACTGGATACTGCTCAGGGTATATTTGTATTCCAGTGTCCACTCTCCCTAAACGAGGTTTTCCGTGTGATTCAGGAGCAAATTTAAACCAGGCCACACCTTTCTTCCTCAGTGACATTCTCCATGGCTGCCATCCAGCATAGAAATATGTTCAGCTGCTCATCATTTCATTTTTCATCCTCAGACATCTCCAGCTCCAGGGAAGCAGGGGGCTCGTTGACATTCTGGGGCCGAGCTGTGCTTTTCTGCTTCTCCGAGAGGCTTGCCGAGGGAGAGGGGACTTCACATAGAATTAAGAAAGGCTAAGAAACAGCGAGTATGAATCGCTTACCTTATTATAACCTGACCAGGGGGCATGTCTTCCTCAGGGGAGCGTGAAGCAGTCCTGCCATGTCCACTCCACACACAGCTCGTCTTCTTCCTTCTCCTGATGCCTGTGACAAGACACAGTTCAAACCTTCACAAAAGGCCCATTCACAATACCAGATACTAAGCATGTATGAGTGAAGGTTACAACACACCGCTGAAACGATAGGGATACCCCATTTTTGCTGTTAGATTAACCATGTTATACTTATCATAATATTACACACAAGTCTCAGTAACTGATTAAGGCATCATGGCATAATGACTCATGTGTCTCTACTGTTTACTTTTATTAGAGCTTCCAATCTGTTCTGCAGAATTGCATTTAACTATTGGATAAAAATTTGCATTTCCACATCAACAAAGATCATTCTTGTGTAAGTTGTAAATATATACTCAACTAACACCAAAAAAAATGTACATCACAGTGAAGCCTTCTGGGTCTTTTGTTGTTTATGTTGGTAAACATATGCTAACTGTTTTTATTACTATTAAAAACAAACTTAATGGTCATTTTGACCAGAACTTAAATGAATGAAAAGCTAATCTCCAGCCTTTGCACAGTACTGTACTTATCCCTATTTTTAAAGATAACCATACCGCATACAATTGTTAGAAATCACATAAATGTGGCTTTTGCCAGAAGGCTTCTTTAAAAAATGTAGATCAGATTAGAACTAAAGTGAAACTTGGTTGGTTATATTAAGAAAAAGAAATGAAATAAAGCCAATTGGCATAGAATTGCAGAGTGTTTTAATGATTTATGAGCACTCCACACAGCCAAATAGAGAGCAGATCCATTCTGACTGGCACCAGTGTTTTATTTTCATTACAGCATCAAAATGTTTGATAAGTGAAATGAATGTCCTATCTTCGAAACATGCATTCACCGGAAACTTCTCATTTCCTTTCATGTGTTTGATTTCTGTTATTTCTGTCCTTCGTAAAGTATCGAAACTCTGCTCTTCTCTGTAAGGAATGGGATGTGGGCAGGATGTGGTACAGCTGTTGTGATTTCAGGTTCACAAGGCTTTCTTTCAGATCAATGGGTTTTTTTATGCAAAGTACTTAATACATCTCACTCCATCATGGCTAGTGTTTTCTATCGGGTCACTTCCTAAGTCCTGTCCACTTTAATGACCAGCTTAGGCCTTTTCCCTGTCCTCCTTCCAGCCAAGCACTGGGTAGAAAAAGCTCTGAATGAGTTCAGTGTCTCGGTGGGTGAGGGCAGACGGAAAGAGAGCAGACGAGCTGGCCAGCCGGCAGCAGGGTGAAGCGGCCCCACAGACCTGCTGGACTTCCTCTGTTCTCGGATATGGAACAGCGGTCATGAAGTGTTGCTGGACGGTGACAACAGACTATAGTTGATGAGGTAATCCCCTGTTCCCCCTGGGACTCTTTTCAGAAACCAGACCAGTGTCAGCAGATCTCTATGACACGATGGGGCAGAGAGGGACAGAGTACCAGCTGTAGTCAGGGGGCCGACTGTCTGTGCTGACAGAACTATTCTTCCACTGTTTTGCCAGTCAATCCCAATTTTAGGACATGTTTTCCCTGGACATATTATGGCAACGCCTTGGCCAAAAATCAAATTTACCCAATTTGCCCCTCAGGCAATCAGCCAAGACACGTTTGCAGTCTGAAGTTTGCTTCTTCAGCTAAGCACTGAAAGTAGTGTTGGCTAATGAGGCTAATGCGGTTAAGTTGCAAACTGCAGACCTATACTCTTAAAAATAAATATTCCTAAGCGAATTTTGGCTTGGATGTACAGTTCCGAAGGGAAATTTAACTGGCAATAGAAGCATTATTTGTTCGTACATTCATTCATTTATTCATTCATATGCCTACCCAGAGTCAGTGGGCGCAAGATGAATTAAACTTAGTAGAATTAGCCATCTTGAAACCTTGTTTTTGGTTCATATGATTGGTTAAACAATTGGTTTACATCTCTCAGATAAGTGTTTTTCTCAAAATAAATCCATCATTATGATCCCCAGGGATGACTCAGCTGCCTGAAGCTTGGAGTCCAAGAGAGCTAAATGGGCTTGGCTGGACTGGTCCTCCACAGCACATATGCACAGTATGCCCAGTGCTTGCCAGAGCAAATGTCTGTTGGTGTTATCCTCCAGCAAGTTGAGCTGTCCAACGATGCTGCATTAGACACAGTTTTAAAATAGAAGATGGCTGGCTTCACATCTGGGTGGAAGCATGTACTGGCATTTACCCTGCCGGGGCGGAATTTGTGACTAGAGGAGTCCCAGCTTTTAGAATGGAATTGGTGAGGAATAAAACAAAACAATACATCAAAAATCAACTGGGAATCCCCCCATGATAAAAGTATCTCCCAATGGAAATAAACTCTTACCTACCCACAGACCTATAGGCTAAGAAAAAAGTTTAATAAAACATTTATACTTTTACAAGAACTGTAATTTAAAGATTATCTTTTAGGTCATCGGGTTAGCACATTTTTATAATGGGGATCAAAAATCACTTTTTGAGTGCGTTAGCACATTCATTTGGGGATCTAGAGCTTTGCTTAAGTTTGCCAGCATGGGATAAAAGGAGTCATTCTGATTTTGTGCTGCTTCATATGGGAGTGCAGGCACAAAATTATCCAGCTTCCTTTCTGAGAACCTCCAGTCACAGTGCTGGACCTGTGTTTATGTGAGAGCACAAAGGCAAGTTTAAACGAAGCAAAACAAATACAATGAGCATGAAGAAACAGGTGCACAGAATACAAATGGTGAAAACAAGACCAGAGAAGAAAGAACAAAGCAAAAATGACTAAAAAATTGTGATTCTGCTCCTCTCCTATGTCTCACTCCTGGGTGTCTCACTTTTGGTGTAAACAGAGGCTCGTTCTCATTTAAAGGGGCAGGCACTGAACCTGGTCATTCTCAACAGGACCGTTTAGACATGGGAGAACATTCCTGTTGTGTTTGGTCCTGGTGGACCAATTTTATTATTTTTTGGGTGAACATGTGGGAACAGGTGTATAATATGTCTCATTTAAGGAACATATTCCTTCCTTTTAATTTGCACAAATATCATGGAGACCATTTCAAATTTAAGGGTATACTGTTGTCGGTATACTATTGGTGGCTTACAACCATTTTGACCCTGTATGTGTAGAGTTCCTTTTATTCTGACAGCTCAGAAGCTGGTACTTGGACCTGTATTTCTCAGGGTTCGATAATATGTCTATAACACTGGCCTCTGTTCCCCTGATGCTGCTGGCCTGTGGTTTTAGCAGAATGTAGGTCTTGCGTAGTTCAAAGGACATTAGCCATTATTGATGTATGATGCAACATTGTGATGCAACTCCTACATGAAACAAATTATTAAATATCTACATCCATGATTCAAGGGCACATGCAAATACAACAGACCCATCTACTCTAAGCAGAGAAGGCAGAAGCAGATGGAATAAACTCCAGCATGTTATAGCATCATGACACACTGTTTTCCAGCTTGGTGTACACAATCTCTACCTCCCGCTAAGAAGCACCTGATTAATTATACTTTCATGGCATGAATTCCACATGTAGCCAACAGGGGTCTTATTCTTCCCCGAGGAGAGCAGGACTATATATGTTCTCATTATCTTCCCTCCGCCTTTTTAAAACTCTCCACGTTCTCTAATCTTATTACCACCTGTGGCATCAGGCCGAACACATCATTTCCTATTAGTGAGGCTTAGCTCTCAACAGTTCCAGTCTGCCTCTCTCTTTTTCTCACCCATTTTTTGCTTTTTTTTTCTTCCACCTGCGTCACTCATGGGCCTGCCTGATCCCTAAAGGCCCATATTTAGGACCACGTTTTCAGTTTTTAACTCTTAAAACAAAGGTAGCTATGTTGTTTTAGGCTTTACTGTATCATTATTGTGGAATACATTAATCTTGATATGAATTGGTTATTTATAAAATCATGAATTATAATTTTTGTTCCCCTCATCAATCCAAATCACAACTTAACTTATTTTTAAGCATGAAAATTCACAACCATATATTTATTAGTTACTGACTATTTCATATCAGTTGCTGAAAAAGATGTTTTTAGTGAGTTATGGATAATCCGTCTGCAGTTAAGAGGTAAACCCATCCTGTAACAGCCCTGACTCGGACAAAGTCTGACCTACTTAGTTTTCATTATTCTATTCCAAGCCTAATTCAGAATCCTGTGCCTGGTGGAAAATACCAGCATGAGTTAAAATAGGATCCTCATACAAAAAGAGATTTTCCTGGCTAATGACTTCTGCAAACAAATAGGTGCTAATGACAAATTGCCACCACGATTTCCCTCGGCTCAGGTGCGAGGGCTGATTGATAAGGCCGATCTTTGACTATTCAAAGTAGCACTAGCCAAATAAAGCCCATCACTCAGTTTAAGTGAGCTATTCATTTCTGTGCCATATAATTCATACTGAGGCCAGAGCTGGCCATTTCTAACGTTTGTTGAAAGAGCTACATTTGACGCTCCACATGACCTCTGGAGAAACTCCTGACTTAAGCGTAACGATTCTCTGTAACAGCCCGAGAAGCGCAACACGGGAAAAGTGATGAAGAAGAATGCTCGGCAGTGTAGATAGTGGCAGTGAGCTGGCAGCGGTGCAGCACGAGACTAGTCGCTTCAGCACAAATCCAAAGGCGCGATGGACTGACAATTTAATGAAATAATGAAAAATTAATAGAAGTCGCTTCAGGTTATCATTCGTGAGTTTGCAGCGGGTGAGTGATGAGGCCGGTCTCCAGGAACGAGGCCGAAGCTGCTTGACTACAGGCGGAAAAGCGCAATGATAAGGAGGAAGAGACGGATGGAGCTCCTCGGTAGATTGCAGGAAGCCTGCTGCTTCTTCATTGCTCCATTAATTGGTTTGACCTCCCACTCATTATTGCCTGTCTGCCTCAGCAAATACGGCAAATATGGAGCCATTTCTTCCAACCTCAGCCTTTCCTGGTGCAGAATATTGGGGAAGGGCCAGCTCTGTAGAGCCATTTGAATGTGATGAATAAAATCTGGGCATGATTCAAGAGAGAACAGGCCACCATTTAATGAATCTCAAACATAACTACACTCATAGCAGAATGCAGTAGACGAGGTAGAGGACCCTCCTTAGCAATGCCATATATAAGTTTACACTATATGAATATAGTTGGTAGACAACTGCTCATCAACACTTTTCCACAGTTAGAGGTATGAATAGTTAGTCTGTCTCCATTTACTGTGGCAGCAGCTTCTCCTTTTTGAAGGCTTTAGGGTTGGAACATAAGGTCAGGTACTGTTGTTGAATGTTCAGTGTCCACCGACGAAGGACTAGAGGACGACCAGCACTAACTGTGCAGCAACAGATCAGCTACTGTTTCTGTCTTTTCATTTATAAGGAGGACCAACCAGCTAGATGTGTCTAGTGGGTCTAGTGGACAGTGAGTGGACACTATTTTTATGACTCTACCACACAAATCTCATCTGCTCTGTGGGGGTCCTGACCTTTGAAGAGCAGGAAGAAATGGAGATAAGAAAGTATGCAGAGAAACAGGTGAACAGTCTGTAATTGTAAAACTACGAGGTCTAGAGAGTCATTGGCTGCTGAAGTTAAGCCCAACTCTTACCCTGATTGGAAAATGGCCGACCAGCAAACACAAGTAAGGCATATCAACTATTTTTAACGATTATGTCTTTTAGTAATGCACAGCTCGTCACAGAGGCTTAGAGCCAGACTACTAACTAGTTAATCTAGGGTGTGCCAAATTGGTGGGCGTGGCTTAACTTCAACAGCCAATGGCTGTCTAGGTCCTGCCCACACCTGCCCAAAACTGAGAGAAGCACAACTGAGAAAATGGAGGAATGAAAGCGAAAATGGATTCTTCAAGACTACTAAACTCAAAATAGCTGATTATATACAGAAATATTCTGTTTACAAAACTAATTTATAAATGACAGATTTCTTAGTTACAAATTTATTGGTTATAGATTCTGTTTTTTCGGTTCTCGGAACATTAGAACCCATTTTGTCGCCATAGAACAACTGATAAACGCTAAACACTTGAGGTTTTGAACAGGGCTCAGTTTTATTCAGTCTTTCACGAACACAAATTGAAGTCGATTTCTAGTGCTCCCTGTCCGTATCATAACTTACATATCAATAAAACAAAACCATGAGGAATGAAGAGTCTGTCAACTTCTATTATATTCCCTTTGAGCATGAACACTTTATGTTGTGTTTTCACATAAAGTCAGTGAGGCAGAATATCCCAGCGCTCATCTCTGCGTGCTCACCTCTCAGACTGCCTGCGTCCGAGCGGTGTGAAGCTGTCTGAACGTCAACAAACCTTAACCGTGCCGCCTCAGCGGGGCTGCGAGAGTCAGCCAGCGAACAGGCCAAACACCGCATTACTCACACTCACCATACCATAAAGATCGGTCCAGAAACACAGCACTTTCCCAGCCCTGGAGTTCCTCTGTCATAACAATGCGTGCGCACGCAGTGATCTAATCAGCCTTCATTCCGCTAATACGAGGACAGCTGTAGCTGCGTCTGATTACCACTCAAAACACGCCACTTCTACTTAACACCAAGTGACTCGGGCTAGAGTCCTATCACAAAGTACAACAGTCTCATTCCTAAACCCTTCATAGAGTTTTAAGAGTTTCCTAATGTCTGAAATGTAATGTGTCCTATGGGACCAATGCTGCTGCTCAGAGGATGAACAGTTCTTATAGGAAAGTCTGTCCACTCTGGGTCTATCTTGGTAAAGCACTCCAGTACTTATTTACATGCATACATGACCAGGGTCCTATATATTTGAACGAGGAGAGACCTGTAAAACACTACAGCATGAATAGATTTTGTAAAAAATAATTTTAAACAATATGTCTCTGGCTACTCGGCCTATCGATGCTGTCCAAAACAACCATTTATCTCCATTTTTATTTTACTACATAATTTGAGCACAACTGTCCTTCACATTTCATGACGAATGGTATAGAAATAGAAATGCCCCCATAAAATATTTTTACACTGAGTTCCTTCCTTCATTCATTCATTCATTATCTGTAATCGCTTATCCAGTTTAGGGTCACGGTGGATCCAGAGCCTACCCGGAATCATTGGGCTCAAGGCGGGAATACACCCTGGAGGGGGCGCCAGTCCTTCAAAGGGCAACACAGACACACACACACACATTCACTCACGGACACTTTTTTTTGAGTCGCCAATCCACCTACCAATGCGTGTTACTGGACCATGGGAGGAAACCGGAGCACCCGGAGGAAACCCATGCGGACACGGGGAGAACACACCAACTCCTCACAGTCACCTGGAGCAGGACTTGAACCCACAACCTCCAGGTCCCTGGAGCTGTGTGACTGCAACTGTGAGGAGTTTGCTGTGTTCTCATTGTGTTTGCATAGGTTTCTTCCAGGTGCTAAGATTTCCTCCCACGGTCCAAAAACACACATTGGTAGGTGGATTGGCAACTCAGAAAATGTCCGTAGGTGTGAGTGTGTTTCACCCTGTGAAAGAATTGGCACCCCCTCCAGTGTGAGTTCCTGCCTTGCGCCCAGTGATTCCGAGTAGACTCCAGACCCACCGCGACCCTGAACTGTGAAGCGGTTACAGACAATGAATGAATAAATGAATGTCTTTCTTTGGACATATATATCTTTGTAACAAGCCAGCTAGCACTTTCTATTGAGAAACTGCACAGTAAATATGTGCCAAACTTAGTGCTATGAGTTTTCCTTTTCATATTTAAACCTGCCTCCTGCTCCTTTTTAATGTTTTCAAGACGAAATGGACAATGTTCAATAAGCTCACAGTGGAAACCAATCATTGTAGATTTTGTTTCATTCTTCAAACTGTGATATATTCCTCATTGCATCAGCTGAGCAAGGCAAGCAAACACAGAGAAAGCCATACAGAAATGCAATAATAACAACAACAACACCATCATTCAGGGGCCATTCACGCTCACTTTATAATGCAAATGTTGGCTGCTGCTGGAGTCCACAGTTGAGAGAAGATGCTATAAGCCACTGCGCTCAGCCAGGCTGATGGCTCCCCCAAGGCTTGTTTCATATTTGATTCCATTTACTGCATCACTGTCTGCTTCCTCTCATGCAGAGCAGAGTTAAATGTACTTTACCAAGTTTCAGATCATGATACAATACTATAAAGCGGGCTTCCACATTACCTAATTTTCTCATTTACTATCAGGATGCATTTTTATGGACTAAACTCAAATGTCTGAGGTGTGTTTGAAAATTGTCACTCAATAAACAAACAAACAAACAAAAACAATTCAAAAGACAAAATACTGCATATTAGCTTTCATCATGTTAAGTGTTTGGCCTGTTTGTTTACATTACATGGCATTCTGGGATATACACACGTGGTATTTTCTGCATAGTGCACAGCCTTAGTGATGGAACATAATTCTTATATTACAGGTTATACCAATTTTTATTCCTTCAACTCTTCTCATAATTGCAGAGGATTGAGTCATGATGGCAACCTGCTCCAAAATTTCTTTCCTGTTTTGCAGGAATATATCTGTTGTACTGGTGCTGCCAGGTGGTACCCATAACACACCATTGTGGACCCAGATGTTTAGGTGTCCTCTCACAACTTGTATAATCTTGCTAGCCACATTTAAGCCACTACGTCTGATGCCAAGAGGTACAAAATGTATAAACCTTCTTAGCATTGGGCTGTGGAGCAGTGAATCTCTGTTCCTTGGAGGAAGTGCCATTTAATTGAAGTGTGATCTCGAATTAACCTTCTAAAGCCTTCAAGGCAGTAGCAGCTACTAATTCAAGGAAGAGATCCAAGTTGTACATTAATCCCCTTCATTTCAGAAGTAATTTTGGCCAGATAGTCAACTGAAAATAATTGGAGCATTTTACAGACTGGTATCATGTGGATAATAATATGATAATACAATAGTAACAAGTTGTATTTACCCTTTAATTACCCTTTAATTAAGGGTGAGTTTTAGTTGATGTTAAATAATAATTTAGTATTCTGTGTAGAAACCAGTGGGCTTTACCCACTACACCAACCACACACTGCTCTAATTACTCTCCTTGTTTTGACCCTATGTTATTATATCGGATGTGAGACACAGTGACTAAGGAATGAGCTGAAAAAACTGAGTTTGTATTTTACAGTCTTAATACAGTGCAGCTTTAAAGACCATTTAAAGCCATGACAGATCCAAAATAAGGGAGAAAAAAACTGTTTCACATCATTATTAATTTCAATAGAATTGTTTATTGCATTTGGGCCAATAACTGTAGTATTACAAACCAGGTTATGGATGCAATTAAAAAACTAAAACTAAAAAATGAACACTTTTGAGCAAATACTAATTGTTACCATATTTTACACATTCTGTAAAAAACAATCAGTAAAAAACAACTAAAAAACTGAAATTAGATTAGAAAATTTTTTTTCTCCCCAATATCGTAGAGCTCTGCTCTGAAGGTCACCTGTTTGTCAGGGATCAATGTTCAAATTACAAAGGAGCCAGAGGGAATTTACCTCCCACAGTAAGACATTAGTGCCTCTAAAAATAATCAAGTCTGAGTGTCTTAGGCAGCAGTGGTTTATATGAAAAATATAAAGTGTGAGGTTCTGAATGTGTTTGTCTGTAAAGCATGGTAAGTCTGGACAAATCGTGAAGTGTAATTTAAACACTTTCTTGGATTATATGTAAGGCCAGAGTGAAAGTAATTACTTGGTACAAGTTATTTTTTCCAGATACAAGAGTCACAGCTTGGGTTTTTCAAATGCAATTCTATAAGCTGCACAGCATAAGAGTATAACATGATTCCTGGGCACTAACATAAGTGGGCTGATATAAGCTATAAGTGTATTTCTACCACTGTACCATATTCTGTAACATTTGTAGATTTTTAAGTTGTGTTTATTTCATGCATCCCATTCCATCTCCGGGACTTATATTATGTTCTTCTATTTTACACAGTTCTGCAATAAAACCTTACAAATCTTCACATTTATGGAACCCAACCTGACTTTTAAACAGTATTGTACCTTTATACTGTGTGTACCTTTAGTGAAAATAATGTGTAGTGTACAGTACTGTGCAAAAGTTTTAGGCACCAGAGATGGAAATGTAAAAGGCTATTTATCTGAGCAGTAAGTGTTTTATTTGATAAAAACAAACAAACAAACAACAAATAACATTAGCATAAAACCAAATAACATTATTCCAGTGAGTGTGATATTCTGTGTGTAAATGTGTTGGTTTAACTTTTTCCAAATCTCTACTCGTGGAGTATGTATTATTTGAGGTTATCATCCAATACCTAGTTTAATTTAGTTAATAAACAATGATTTTAAACAATGTGTGCTGTTGATTTAACTAATCCATGCAATCAAGGAGAATCTGAACAAAACATTTTTCTTCAAACTCACTCTCATCTACTACTTTAGTAAAAATTCATTCATTCATTCATTATCTGTAAGCACTTATCCAGTTCAGGGTTGCGGTGGGTCCAGAGCCTACCTGGAATCATTGGGCGCAAGGCTGCAATACACCCTGGAGGGGGCGCCAATCAACACTTTTGAGTCGCCAATCCACCTACCAACATGTGTTTTTGGACTGTGGGAGGAAACCGGAGCACCCGGAGGAAACCCACGCGGACACAGGGAGAACACACCAACTCCTCACAGACAGTCATCTGGAGCGTGAATCGAACCCACAACCTCCAGGTCCCTGGAGCTGTGTGACTGCGACACTACCTGCTGCGCCACCATGCCGCCCTTTTTAGTAAAAATATTTGATTAATAGTGATTAATATACAAGCACCACACTTACTGAGAAGACATTAGTTTAAATATATATATATAATTATCTTAGGTGCCAAAAACTGTAGGTTTGCATTTTCTTTAAGGAACATGTGTGTGTGTGTTCGAAACACTATGGTGTGTGTGTGTGTGTGAGTGAGAGTGAGAGTGTGAGAGAGAGAGAGAGAGAGAGGAGGAGGAAAAGAGAAGAGTGAAAGTGAGAGAAGGGTGAGGAATAAGTAAAAAGAAAAATGAGAGGGAGAGGGGAGAGAGAGAGAGAGAGAGAGAGAGAGAGAGAGGAGGAAAAAAGAAAAGTGAAAGTAGAGAAAGGTGAGGAATGAGTAAGAGAGAAGTAGAAGAATGAGAGGGAGAGAGGAGTGATATATATATATATGAGTGAAAAATCACCTTTTGGAATCATTACAAGTGACGTGCGTCATTTGTCTAACCCTCACTAACTTCACTAAGTTTTATGCAGTTGTCCTCCTCATGTGGCAAGATGTAGTCCCTTCCAACTTGGATCATAAGAGTTAAATTAGTGCAGGGTGTTAGTAGGTTGGTTTATAATACATGTAGCAATGATTATTTGTTATTTCAGTCAGTGTCTCTTTAAACATACTGTTGCTGTCCAAAGAATGTATCACATGCCTGGGAGAAATGGGAGGCTTACGTCATGCAAGGCATCCAGTGTAAGGCTTCTTGTGCCAAGCAGCTGGGCACAAGGCAATACAATTACCAGATTAAATCCATTTTAAAATATATGTATAAAGATGCAGGGCTTCATAACAGGCCTCCCACCGATGTCCACGGTCAGTCTGTGACACTAACCCAGAGACCTTCCCTGTCAAAGGTAAACTCTAATTACCTCAGCTATCAGTCAGCCCTTATTGCCCTTCGCCCTCCAGGGCTTCTTCATCGGCTCTAATTGAACAGAGGAGCAACATGTAAAACCCATAAACATCCCCTTGGAGGACCAGCGCAGGCCTGATGGTGGACTAAAGCGCTCCCTTGCAGCTCATTAACTTCTTAACAGCCAAAACTGAAACATAATGAGGAAGAAGGATGACTGGGATCAGATCGGATGTAGCTTTTATGTGGAAATCCCTTTACGCAATAGCACATGCTCGCATTCGTTCAGAGGGGTAAACAATGATGATCTGCTCTCTCTAATGGTCCATCTTGCCAGGCTACATGCTATTCACGTTACATATGGCAAGAGGTCCAGAAGGTGAGGGTAATATTGTGTTAATTATGACTCTAATAGTTTCTATTCAGGGATAATGGAAGCAAAATAATTGCAGCCGTCTAAACCCAAAGCTACTAAAAATGAGTGCATTAGAAGATCATACAAGACTGGATAATACATGGGAAGAAACTGGAAATGTGCTGCTCATGAGGAGAATAAAAATAGGCCTGGAGGATGATAAAGCAGCAGCCAATTTTTGCACAGGCTTGTAATGGATCAAAGCTTTCAGCTCATATATTCAAAGCTCTATGAAATCACTTGCCTGTGTTATGATGATGGACAAAATGTCAGAGCACTAATAGCCTGCTATAAAGGACACAACAGCCGTGCTTGAAAATGTAAGGGCCAGCATTGAATCACCCGAACACACTTTTACAGCGAGCGGCTAAACCGACTCGCCCTGACGTCCAAAGCGACACAGAGAAAGACTGACCACTTTGGAACGCCTCGGTCCCTCATAGGCTTTCATTAGCGCCGAAGAGTTCATCGGGGAACGTCAAGCTGGGGATAAAATGTGATCAGACGCAATTAGGCATCAGGAGTGCTCCGGTAATTGTGTCATTTTTATCGTCAGCATGCTTTATTGCTCCTTGCCGTCCGAAAAGCCAGAGTCTGCAAATTGCTGCATTAGGGTTGGCTCTTGTCCCGCGGCCTGCATACTGTGCACTTATTAAAGCTCCATCAGTGCGGCCACTCTGCAGGAAGAGTTGATGAATCACAAGCTAATCACCTCTCCGCACCTCTCTCCTCTCTTCCATCCGCCCTCTTCTCTTCTCATTCTTCTACTCCTCCACTTACGAGACACTCTAACACGAGCAAGTACAGAAAACAGCACCTAGAGGTGGTCAGTATAGCAAGACCATAACATTATAGCATCTGCATGATACACAACACATGAAGATACACACACACATACATATTTCACAGTTTGTGTTGGTCGTCCTCTAGACCTTCGTCAGTGGACACAGGATGCTTTTAGCTGGATATTTTTAGTTGGTGTTATTTTTTAGTCCAGCATTAGCACTGAGGCTTTTAAAACCTCCAGCAGCACTGCTGTGTCTGATGCACTCATACCAGCACAACACACACTAACACACCACCACCACGTCAGTGCCACTGCAGCGCTGAGGATGATCCACCACCCAAATCATACCTGCTCTGTGGCGGTGCTGACCATTGAAGACCAGGGTGAAAAGGGGCAAACAATGTATACAGATCAACAAATGCAGTCTGTAATAGAAGAAGTACAAAGTGCTCCTCTGTGCTCAGTGATGCTGAGAGAATGGAGAGTGCGTGTAGAAACCAGGATATGGTCATAATGTTATTAGATGCAGATATGTTCCCTTTAATTTAATAAAATCTGCCATTAGAGCATTTATAATGCATGCATTTGCATTTTAGGCATGGTAAATATATGAGTTGTACAGAGACTGTGTTTTCTATGAGAATATAAAAGAAGCACCCTGCTGTTGTTATTGTTGGCTGCACTGTGATATTTTCTAACCAGTGTGAACCAACAGAGTTAAACCTATTACTGTCTACATTTTCAGGGACTTATCATATCCATAATATTCTCTATATCTATAACTATATCACACTGTTGTGATGTGTTGACAGTATTATGACTCTCTGCACCCATAACCAAGTGCTGATTCTTCACAAGTTCATCTCAGAGGAGGAGAAAACTCAACACACTCTGCATGAGGATTGCTTGATGGAAGTGTCATTGAACTCCACACGTGTACAATATGTAGCATTTCTAAGAAATTCAGTACTAGTGGTTTAAGTAGTATTTATATAGTGCTTTTCATAGCAGCTATTTTCACAAAGCCGCTTTACACAGTTCCAGGCACAGGCTCTGAGTAAGTTAAAGCAAGTCTCCACTGGAAGGCACTGGGAATTGACTTAAAAAGGCTTAGTTACAGTCCGTCAGAACAAGAGGCTAGTTCTGGATCACAGATGTTCTGCAGCCAACCAGAACACAGAACACAAACGGAAAATGATTCAGGAGAATAAGAAGGTCAAGTAATAAACATGGGTTGGGTTAAAAATGTCCCATAATCACTGTTCCCTACATTGGAACATCAGCAGAACAGAAGACTATTAGAGGGAAAAAGATTCAACAATAGGATTTGTTCATCACTCTGAATTCATACTCACTTTCTGTTGCATAAGCACACAAAATGTCATGCAGTTAGTCCACTGTGACTAATTAATTCATGTAATTAATGTCTGGGGAAATGCTGCTTTGTAATATAATAAATAATGGTAACATTATCAACTTGCTGTTCTGCTTAGAGTGAACCTTCAGTCGACACTATATGGTGCATTATGGCTATTACAATGCATCATTTGTGGTGCATTGGGGGAGATATACCCCAAAATATTAATTGCCTTCACAGCCAACCATCTTGCAAAACAGTACAAAAGCGCTGTTAATGCTAGAATTACAATAACAAAAAAAAAAGTTAATTCATTCATTTATTTTCTGTAATCAGTTCATCTTGGTTAGGATTGTGGTGGAGGAGAACGCTCCCCAGAGTCTTTGAGTGCAAGGTGGGAACACACCCTGAGCATGGCACAATAACGAACAGATCCAGAAAACATCATCTTCAAAGTGACCTAAAAAGTAAGATATGCTAAGTTTGTTTGGGAAAAGGTGAAGGTGCCTTTAAAATTGTCAGCACATGCTAATGAACATGCACAGCCTGTGTAGCCTCCACAGAGAAGCATGAAATTTAAAATGGAATCAGACACATTTCTTTTAATGCTGGAGTAGCTTAAGGTCATTTTACTCAATGTTGACTAGATGGGTATAAGCCTCTCAGTGAAGAGTGAAACTGTTTACTCTAAAGTAATGAAACAATGCCTTATGGATGAGCCAAAGTGGCTTTTTCGACCAAAAACTAATCACCCTGACATCACAGATGTTTTTATATTAAATGACATCAAATCCTAAAACCAAATGCTCCACCATGTAACCTACAGCCTCAGCAGAGGAGCAGATACCATTACTGCAGTAATGCAGGACCGAGTTCCTATTAATTCCATCCATTTCAGAAGAAACGTTGAAACATATAGTGTATATGTGACATGTGGAACTGCTCATACAACTCAGGAGACTGTAGATTTAGTGAAGGTGAGATGTGTCTATAGCACTGTTGAACAAAGCAATGGGCCACACACACACACTTAGCATCTGGCTGAATGCCTGTGGACACCAAGAAACAATAATTAACATGTCAGTGTGGTTCTTACCAACCCAAACAGTCAGAAAACACATTCCATGTTAACACTTTTTCCTATAAAACTAAGACAAAGTAAACAAAGAGCAGGTATCTGTGTGGGCCCACTGGCATCCAAATGAGTATTTGCTTACATGCAGGCTCAGCAACCCCACAACTTTATTGTACGTAGGTGCACAATGATTACATAGTTCTAGTTAGAGTCTAGTTAGACTTCAGGCAAAGACCAGAAAGGTAGGGGTCCAGAAAGAAGCCTGGAAGTAGCTTGTTAGAGGATAGGAGCAGTGAATTAGGTCAGAGAATGTAAATAGTAAGACCATTAATAGCCCTTCATGAAGAATGGCAGAATAAGAAGCCATTACATAAAGCAGGTGTGGGCTAACTTCATGCAGGTCTGACACAGGGGTTGTTGGTGTACAGGAGCCTCCAGTATTATAAAAATAAATAAAAAATACTAGGGCACCCGTGTATGCAGAAATTTTCTGAAGCTTTTGAGGGGACCAAAGATAATGATGCAAGGGGAGCTAGAGCATCATATCGTCGCTGTCCAATGAAAAATAAGTATTTCCAAGGGGAAAAAAAAACTTAAGTTTAATCTAAGTGAATATAAAAACATTTTATTCCAAATAACTTTGGAGCATTTCTATTGGTCCGTTCGTCAGCTGCCGTGTTCAAATGACGTGGTAAACTAAAAATCCACAAAAATGGAGATACATGTTTTTTATTTGGACAGTGACGATATGCTGGCACAGGAAAGGTGTCTCTCAAGAGGATTTCCAGGGAAATGCAGACATTTCCAAGGTGGTCTGCATGTTGTAAATCTGTTGACTCACTTCTAATAGAAGCCTTTGGGCAGTTGCCGGATTCCGTCAGTAAAAGTTTATAAGGTGCTTGTATTTTTTTGTAGAACACTTGTGAATTAGTCAGTGGTATTCGTAAACTAAGCTGTAAATCTGGGTAATTAATTCTGGCAGAGATGGCACTACTTTCACAGATGGTAGAACTAATGGTACATTTTATGTCTAAGCATTACCTACTAGGAAGGAACCCCCAAGAGCAGCTGCACATGAGTCTCAGGCCACCATTCCCAATGCTAAGTGTGGGCTAGATTTGTATTAAGCCACCCCAGCAGCACTGACATGTAGACCAACGGAACCGCATACTCTGGGGTGATGGACCTCCATCCATCCAGTGCCATAGGGAAGAGTTATAGCACTTTTCCACTGCCTGATACCTTCTCTACTCGATTCTACACAGCACTGCTCACTTTTTGATCCATGGTACCTGGTTGGTTTTCCTCTACAAGGGCCCTTCATCTCTAAAGGGAACCATGGGCTTTAGAAACCACAACAATGGTGGAGGAAATATTGTTTACTCATTGTGTATTCACATGTTATTTTTGTTTTTGGGGACTGAACACAGCTTAATTGTGTTCAAAATTGAGTTCAAACCGCCACCAATACAAGGTGCATTTGAACCTCTTCAAAACACCACAGTGTAATTTTATGAGCTGCTGTTGAGTCATAGAAAGACAAGCGTGATCGCTAGTGCAGGTTGGAGATTATACAAATGCAGAGCTTGTGCTGGATCTATATTTCATTGTGACTGACAAGTCTCTCTGGCCAATTAGCACTGTGCTAATTGTTTACACAAAACAGTTTAGTCCCTACTCAGCTCGCCTGGAGCCACAAAAAAGCAGGAACTAAAAAACTTGTTCCAGGTACCAGGGAAAAGCAAATAAATAAATAAAAATCAGAGTAGACTCGAGTCTAGTCAAGTACGTACGATGCAGTGGAAAAGGTTCTTGTGTTCGATTGCAGTCAAATACCAGCAGTAATGTGTGTGTACAGGCTTCCAAAGAAGTGCAAAGTGTATTTGCGCAACTAGGGAATAAATTATCTGTGAGCAGGTGCCCTAGAAAATATAAACATACACACATTATTTTCAGTGGAAACAGCTGTATGATTCAAAAGAGGAACATATGAGATTAAATTGAAAATATCTGGATTATTCCTTCAGCAAACAGTTCTTCCCAGTTGTATGTTTGTTAAATGACATCATAATGTAACTCTGGATCATTAGTGAGGATGTTCTTGAATTAATGACTTGGGCAAGTTAGTTCCCCAGGCTTGCTCCAGGCCTCACTGTGGCAAATGTATCATTTAGAAGATTAGACGGCTTGTGTCCCCACAAGTGGGTCGAGTGCCCAGTGTGGCCCGGACTGAACTGTGACTCAGAACATTATGAAAACAGGCATCATCAGGACGGGTAGAGAGGAAATGAGATTTCCTCAGTCTGTCGCAGGATAGACAGGGTCTCTGGGAACAGAGCAGGCTGACAGTTTATAAAACTTTTAATTTTTCAGCTTTCATCGCTCAACTGTCACTTTGTGAAGTTCACAGGGCCTGGAGGTGCAGACTGGAGCTGTTTAACATATTCTACAGGCAGCATAAGCTTAGCGCTCCCTGTCTTAAGGCTCACATTACCTGCAAACAGAGTCTAATGGCTATATCTTCACACTTATGAACAGTTAAGGCCAAACGAGGGTCTTCTAAAATCCTGTTCAGGGGGATTAGGAAAATTCTTGCTTCCTTATCGATTCTCCCTCTCCATTCTGCCTTCTATTTGTTTGTGCTGGCTCCTGTATCTGAGCAGGACTGTATTATTTATATTGTGAAATTGAATAGCTTACTAGAGGAAGGCCAGGATTCATTCCATTGCAAAACTTGCATGATTTCCCACCATTTGGGGCACCATAAAACAAGCCTTTCATTTCACTTTCCACTCTGGGCCTCAGGCTTGTGGATTGAGCTATGATGTTGTTTTAACAGTTGACTTTCCTCTGGATTTCCGTTTTGGATGAATACCTGACTCTTTGGAGCAAATTAGCTCAACATGTGATGGCTACAGTGGCCCAGGCTCCTGCTGACAATGACAGGCGGCTTCACCTCGCACCGTTCTCAGCCAGACCTCCTGCACTGCGCCGCTGGATGAAAGTCCTGCTTTCCACGGCTGCAGCTCAGCTCGTGTGCTCTGCCAGCACACACCGAGTAAAGCTGTGAGCTGACTGCAAACTCAGGACAAACAGCAGGAAAAAAAACACTCTGTCTGTGCACCTCTGTTTATCGCATCCAGTGCAAATATAAATGCTCAATTTCCCAGCAGTGGGCTATCTTTTAATGCATTTATCCTCAGCAAATAATCATGCCACGGTATGTTGGTGGGGAGAGATTTTAAGAGATGCTATGAATAACGAGATCAAATTACACACTGCAAGCCAGGGGAAACAATAATAGAGGTTCTAGATAGCGATACACACCGGATTGGAAAGCAGGACTGACATCAAGCATGGAGATGGCAGACAAAATACCCCTCCTAAATGGTTCTTAGCTTCTAGGAACAACATTATTTGGGGTGGAACCTTTTATGTGGAGGTCCCTTATGCTTCAAAAAAAGTTTTTTTTTTAAACACACACACACACACACACACACACACACAGGGGTTAGACAATGAAACTGAAACTGTCATTTTAGTGTGGGAGGTTTCATGGCTAATTTGGAGCAGCCTGGTGGCCAATCTTCATTAATTGCACATTGCACCAGTGAGACCATGTGCATCCAATGGTTCAAACATTGTATCCTGAAGGTGGTGCCGTGTATCAGGACGACAATGCACCAATACACACAGCAAGACTGGTGAAAGATTGGTTTGATGAACATGAAGGTGAAGTTGAAAATCTCCCACGGCCTGCACAGTCACCAGATCTAAACATTATTGAGCCACTTTGGGGTGTTTTGGAGGAGCGAGTCAGGAAACGTTTTCCTCCAGCAGCATCACGTAGTGACCTGGCCACTATCCTGCAAGAAGAATGGCTTACAATCCCTCTAACCACTGTGCAGGACTTGTACATGTCATTCCCAAGGCGAATTGACGCTGCATTGGCCACAAAAGCCAACCCCTGTACATATATAAAAAAAAGATTCCTAATACTCGTATCTTTATGAGAATGATAAGAGAATTAACAAACAGGTGCTGACCTCTTGATCTCACATACTGCAGTAAAGGTCTGCTTTAACAATAGTTACCTCTCAGTAATCAGTGTACGCCATGGCCTCGCTGAAGATAACTCTGCATTCATCTCCAGCCCAGTCATAGTCATTTAATGTAGTTTTGCTTTTACCTCATTTAAAAATAAGGCAAACTAAAGCCAGCAGTGAACAGAGACAGCAGCAGTTAACCACACATATATTAGTGTGCACAAGGCAAAAATGAAGGACAATAATAATGATGAACTCATTTCTGAAAATTGGGAACTTAGATATCAGGGTTGCATTTCCAGAAATTAAGTCTCTATACAAATCAAAGCCTTCACATCATACACTGTGTAAATTTGCATTGAAACCATATCTTCCTAACATAATGTAATGCAACATCCATCAGCCTGTGCATTAGGTAAATAAAGTGCCAATCTGGAATCACTATGTCTGGAGAAAGCCCATTCATGGAATTGCAATGCCAGCTACACAGTAAATAAGTAAACCTGCCCTATGCCTCATATTCAGTAAAGTCTGTAGCCAAATGTTTTTTGAGTAACTGTTCGTAAAACATTCCGTCTAAAATTTAAGGAAGTAACAAGAATTTACCCTTTTTGCTGCATCAACAACTTCTACTACTCTGGGACGACCTTACACTAAATGCTGGATCATTGCTGTGAGAATTTACAGGCATTCATCTATGAAAGTATTAGTGAGATCAGGTACTGACGTTGGATGATTAGATTTGCATCACAAACACCAGTCTAGCTCATCCTAAAGGTATCAGATGAAGCTGCATTCATCAGATTGCATTTCTTCTGCTCCCAGTGCTAGCCTTAAATGCACTTAAACCACTGGAATGTGAAGTTGACCAATCAGTACAATGCTATTCATTCTGGATTAGCAGGATTTATTCATGACACAGAACTTTAATCAAGATAAAATACTGAACATTTGTAAATGGTATGAATATATGTATATACATTTATCGAATTGCATGAAGTATTCACGTATGAGGTAACGTTAGCAACAGTATTGGCAGGTCACATATTAATATTGGTATGGGAAGTATAAAAATAATTCCATCACTAGGTGTATCCCTAGTCATGTTACTAATGTCAGCTAGTCATCTTATTAATCTACGGTTGAGCCTCAATGTTAATACATAACTTTTACTGTGCTATTTAAAAATGTGAAGGATATCTCAATATGAGGGTGGTATTTAAACATTTTGAAGTGTCTGGTGTATTTCTGTTCTGTGTCTGTTTGCATAGTACATGGCAAAATCATGTGCATTTATGAAATCAAATTGGGCACTGTGAGAGCTCTCTGATTGCTAATGTCACAATCTGAAAATCGGTGGGGTTAAAACACAAGCCAAGGAGGCCAGCGTAGCTCATTTCAGGTAATATCCAATTGAAACAAGGTGAAAACAGACAAAAACACTTCAAAAGACCCTTCAGTAACTTTATGCTCACAATTATGAATTTATGAATTATTCCTAATATGTGTGATTTGAGCCTTTGTTACCTGGAACACGGTCTGTGCTGTGGTGTTTAGCCTGTCAGCTCTCTTATAAGCCTAACTGGATAGCAGCTGTGCTAATCACCCATAACCTCTCCAGTGCAGCCATTGCCAGCACCCAGTAATACAGTATCATATTAAACATATTAATAATTTGGGATGGTATGATGGTATAAAAAAGTGGATACCGATCATTCCGATCGCTAACCAGACATTAGAGACAATTTTTATTTCCATTTATTGAAAACTGGAAAATGTATTGCTCCTATAAAACCCAGGATCTGCTTAAATAAGTGCATAGTACATAGTATACAAATAGTGCCTGAATTGAAACACAGCCACACTGAAGGTTTAATGTTCTGGAAGTAAACATTGTAGTCCAGGGACAGCTATGGCTTTATTTCTGTGGTTTCTTACCAAGGCTTTATAATGAGTGCCTTGATGTGTTCTCATAGAAACATTGGGGTTTAAACTTCTCCAAAAGTGACCACTTCACATACTATCCCTCCTCGTTGGCCTCATAGCTATGACAGTGCAGGAAAGTATTCTGTAAGTAGTGCTGTGTGTTAGATGTGGTGCAGTGAGTCAGGCCAGACTTGCGTTCACATATTCTGAATCTGGTTTGGACATTCAACAGCTGTCAAAACAGCCCAGTTATTACACATCTCAGGGGTACATACAGAAGGATCTGTTCGTAATATGGGTCTGATATTAAATTGAGTATTAAGAACCTAGTCTCCATTTGGTTGTAGGATTAACCACCAGACTTAAAAATGCCACAGAAAAATCATATTTGGGTCTGTAAAGGACCTCACAATGGTTCCTTAAAACATTTTATATGATACTCAATATGTCCAAATCCTTGTAGACACAGAAATTCAACTCTGCATACACAGCTTGTATATTCTCCATGAAAAAAAAAAAAAACATAAAATGAAAGGGGAAGTACTGGAGCAGCTCCCCATGATGTCACCAATATCAGTGCCAAGCGTCATTTAGATGGGTATAATGCCTCCACAGGCACTGGATTGTTGAGCAGTGCTCCTGTGTTCACTGGCCTGATGGAGCTCTACCCTGTACATCTGGGATGAGCTGAAATGGCATTTGTGACCCAGAACTAATGATCCCACATCATTCCCTAAACTCACTAATGTTCTTTAGGCAGACTGCAAGCAATACTCACAGAAATGTTCCAGCATTTAGTTTGAAACATTCAGAAGAGGGTAGTAGCAATTACTGCAACAAGGGGAGAGACATTACCTATTTATAGCAGAATTAAATGTTTGATGAGCAGGTGTTCAGAAACATTTGTTCAAATAACGTATGCGAGCACAAAGAGTCTTTTTAAAGTTGAAAGGCCCTCATTATAACGTAATGGTTCTATAACTTTTAAAGGTTTTGTCAAGAACTGGATGTTCAAGCCAAGAACCATAGAAACCTTTATTTTTAAAAGAGCCATGCTAACAGATGATGAGAATAACCAGTCAACCATTAGAGCAGATTTATCCTCATATTACCTTTGTGCCTCTTCTAGTTGATGCTTTCCTAGAAACAAGAAGAACTACACAGAAACACAGATATATCATCAACATGGCACATAAAGGAACATATAGAGAGTAAACATAAGGCATATTAGGGCTGAGCTACTTTGGTTCATATGTACAGTCAATGACTTTCTAATGGAGAATAAATTGCCAGCAACAAGTAATTGGTTTGCTTCATAAAAGTCATTGTGCAGGACTGATCGCTCAGTGTGTTTATATCCTTCTAAGTGAGAGTAATTTCATCAGCCTCAAGCCAAGCTGAAAACGGTTGACTAAGCCAGAGGAAGAAAAAAAAAAAAAAAATCAATGAATATAATTTCCATAGTTCCCCGTTAAAGATGTTTGTGGATATGCCAAGCATATACATGCAAACAGCCTTAGTTTGACTGGGAATATTGACAGGACTGAGCGGCCTCTTTGTTTTCCCAGACTTGTTTGGTGTGCATTAACGTGAAAATTTCCAGAGGAGTCAAAGCACTGAGAGAGAGAGAGAGAGAGACTTAATGGAAAAGGCTGTAACTAAGCTTCAGCCTGTTCTATGATCTCAATTAAATGCAATGTTCACCATTTTAATCCATATCTCATTTATAAAGTTTAGAGGATGTTTCCTCACAGTTTGCTAGCTCTCCATTCTGTTTGCATGCTGGAAAAGCATCCATAGCTCATTAAACGGAAAGAAACTGGGAAGTGCTAGTCCAAAATGGCTCAGGCTTTTTCACTGTGGAGAAATACGGTCTCTTTAGGTGCTTGGAAGTCTAAGAGACCTCAGAAAGCTGAAAATAATGAAAAGAGATGAGGCTGTTGCTCTATTCCTGCTCCATAGGTTGGTAATATTGACTTACTTTTGGTGCTACAGATTATGTAAGGTGAAACTGATTAAATTTGGGAGATGGCTAACTGCATGAAAGTAAACACAGACTGAAACGATACAAAACTAAATAACTTGAGTTACAAATGAGTTTCTGTGGTAGTTCATACTGTGAATAAAACTTACAAGCACTTTAAACAACAGTCACATACAAGATACAGTGGGATTTTTTCCCCAAACATACCGTTGAATTCCACAGACGTTGAAATTCTGTAGAGCGGCTAGACCTGTAAACTCTGCAAACATAGTTCAGGATCATGATGTGGCTTTCCTGCTGTGGTCCTCTCTGTCCTCTGAACTTGCTTGACCATTTTACAGCCATTTGCATGTGTCACTCATCACCCAGCTGCGATTAAAAACCACACCTGGACTATTCAGTAATTTACTGAATAGTCTACTATCACATGTCTCTAAATCATCTGTCCTGTAATGAGCTCCATGACTTCCAACCCCTACATCCTCACACTCATTGCAAATACTTGCTCTGTTTGTATATGTATGTGTCCAAATATTTGTGGGAATCTCTTATTATTACTAGACTCAGCTACTACTCAGCTACTTTAAGGAGCACCTATTATAGACTCAAAGCTTCAGTTGCACGTGTACAGCTTGCATAAAGCAGAAAAACAATGCTCAGGTTCAGCAACACAGGAACTTAAGGCCACCATGCCTAATGCCAGACATCAACCAAAGGGATATAAAGCCCAACAGAATTTAACTCATCCAATATCTTTGGGATAAGTTAGAGTGCTGTTTGTCATCCAGCATCACTGTCTAACCTTACTAATCCACAACAAAGTTTCTAGTCAAAAGCCACCACAGAAGAGCCAATAAAATCTTTGGACATCTGACTCCTATCACCACCACAGTGAACAATAGAAGCATTTCACAACAAACCACTGGCTTAAATCTTTACTAGTTAATTATACAAGAGAAGAACACAGCAGATATTGGTCCAGAGCAACAGTAGCAACTGATGATCTAAATTCCACTGAGGTACAGTTGCAAAAAAAACAGAAAAGGGAACCCAAATGAGTTTAGACAATACTTGATGTAATGAACCATGTTTTTCCCAAAGAAAAAACTTTGCAGGACTATATTTGGGTTTTGTTATGTATAGTTCAGTGTGCAGTGAAATCTGTTAAATCTGCTACATATCACTGCTAGCCAAGTAATCACTACAAACACCACAGCCAAATGTAAAAATATTATGGTCTCATAGGATGATTTTTCCACACAGTTCATCCAGTATCAAATTATAGTCCATCAAACTCAGTTTGACATTCTGCTCTTTAACCCCACAGTCATGTTTTTAGTTCTAACCTTAGGCCAAACAGCATTGTCTGATTACTTATGAGCCCACTGCCAAAACATTGACAGGAGTTAGTGGTACATTTTTATGCCACTGAATCATTTGATCTTTCACCTACATATGCAGGCATACAGGCTTTGGATTCCTTTTTTCGTTCTCCTTTCAATTCCCAACAGCCTTTCAGGTCAACAAGCTTATCTAACCACAGCAATGTGCTACACATTCTTATTTCACTGAGTGGCAAGAAAAAAACTTCACATCTCTCATTTCAGAAACACCAGGGAGGCGCTGCAATACACTGCTCTTGGAGCTCTGGACGCTGTGTCCGGCTGAGATCAGGAGATCAGTGTGACCGCTCCAGCTGGTCTGCATAACAAATACTCCCACCCAGACAAAGCTGCATCAACCAGAGTCTCCTCGTGTCTGTTGATTTCCTATGTGACTTTCAGTGCTTCTCACCGAAGCAGCAGCAGAATTTTCAAGATCAAGAGCCAGTCGTCAACAGCGAAGTCAACCACATCTCAGACTTGCAAACTTGAAAATGCAAGATCCCATCTTCTATGGGAAAGAGAAAGAAATGACTTCAGAGAAAGCACCTGCTTATTATTAGCTTTCATCTGACAGCCTTGACATTACTGTAATCTGCAGATGACTTCAGTATATAGCACTGAGTCACAAGTTGCGTCATGTGAAGCTGAATCAACATAAAAGCCATATAACATGAGTCTGAGTCATGTGACAAGTCACTGGGATGCAAGCCAGAGTCATGTCATGAGTGACTAGTAGTCAAGACTGAGTCAAGTCACTAGACACTGGGGTGTGGATCTGAGTCAAGTCACTAGGATGAATTCAAGTCAAGTCATATGCCACTGAGATGGTACTCCAAGGAAAGTCATGAGTCTCTGGCATATGAACCAGAGTCAAGTCATGGTAAGAGTCAGTAAGATATGAATCTGAATCGAGTCACTAGTCACTGAGACATGAATAAGATTCGACTCACTAAGATGATTCCAAGTTGAGTCAAAAGTCACTGGGATTTGATTCAGGGTCAAGCCACAAATCAGTGTTATGTGATTCCAAATCGAATTTTGATTTTCTGGGCTGCAAATTAGAATTGAGTCATGAGTTATGGACATGCAAGGCTGACTCAAGCCACAGGTTCCTGGAATGTGAGCCTGAATCAAGTCCCAAGTCTTTAGTACAGAATTTGAGTTTAGTTTCAATTCTTTTTATGTGCCTTTGTAGTCTCATCTCCAGCTTTTAACATGCCTCTTGTGGGGGAAATCAGTTGCAGCAAAATAAACCACATCTTATCAGCACGCTCCATA
Source organism: Hoplias malabaricus (assembly GCF_029633855.1). Classification (NCBI taxonomy): domain Eukaryota; kingdom Metazoa; phylum Chordata; class Actinopteri; order Characiformes; family Erythrinidae; genus Hoplias; species Hoplias malabaricus. The sequence continues at coordinate 12,892,739 of NC_089814.1, read as the reverse complement.
ACAGATTTTCAGAAGAGATAAGAAAGGAATGACTTCAGAGAAAGCACACGATTAATAGTCTTCTCTGGGCTGCTTTGATATTTGGGTAATAGGAGGATTACTTCAATATAGTGTTGTTCTAATTGGATTTTAACTACATCGTTGGATGTAACTCATACAGTCCAAAATAAACACTCTCTATATTGCATAACACTCCTCCAAGACCAGGACATTAAATTCACATGCTGCTCTGTGGCAGTCGTAACCCTCATCACCTCACTGTCTTATTACGATTTCAATTACAAAGGATTAGCTGGCGTACTTACAGTCTGCACGCAGTGCACGCTGTCAGCATGATTACAGATGAGGAGTGTGAGAACCAGTATTGCTCTGACACACACTCATATATTGCTTTTTTTTTTTTTTAATCCTGCTAAGAAACTGCACACACCTTCATTCATCAGATTTGGCTCCTCTCACCTCTGTCTCTTATTTCTGTTCTTTTGTCTATAAACATTATTTATGTTATCAGATTTTTGCTTACAATGACTTATTTTCATAATGCACCAATTATTTTTCAATAAGTGACAGGTCTGGACTAATTAAGCACCCAAGTCTTTTACTAAGCAGCTATACTGTTGTTGCCTTGTCTTACTGAAATAAACAAGGCCTTCCCTGAAAAAGATGTTGTCTGGATGGCAACATGTTGCTCAGCATTAATGGTCTCTTTACAGATGTGCACCTCATACAATCAGGCATGCTGGCTTTTAAACTGTGCGCTTATAAGAAGCTGGATGGCCCTTCTCTTCAGCCCAGAATAAACTCATCCATAATTTCCAAAACATTTCAGATTTTCATTTGTTGGACCGCATTCCCACTTCACCTCAGTCCATTGGAAATTAGCTCAGACCAAGAGAAGGCATTTCACTTTATACTGGATCCTTTCTTTTTTCTAATTGTGATTTTTAACTTGGATTTGTGGATGAAACAATAAAACTTCACATTTGTGTGTGTGTACAGAATGGGTTTGGGATGTGTTTTTGAGCCACACAGTGATTTCCACTAAAGAAACCTGTGTTTTTAATTCAGTGACAAACGAACGCCTGAAGATCACAGCCAGCCAATACATTTAAGGTAAAAACGGTAAATGTACATTTAAACGTACAACAGAAGTCCAGTTGTTTTCCTAAAGGTACATTACATTCTCTTCTTCAGAAGGAGTGGTAAATATTTGTAATATTTAATTACAGAACTGTGTAAAATAACACAACATTATATAAAACCTGGAGATTAAATGGGGTGTATGAAATCAACACAATTAATATAGAATATGGTACAATCGTGCTTCCTAACAAAAGGTACAAATGGAATACATTCTTTTGATGGTACCACCACAGAAACACAAAGTTTTCTGTCTTTATTGTACGTGTCCTCTTTGTTCAGCACTGTGCACTCACAAAGGCACAAAATCACATGTGAAAAATTAAAGATACTTCATTCATTCATTATCTGTAAGCGCTTATCCAGTTCAGGGTCGCGGTGGGTCCAGAGCCTACCTGGAGTCATTGGGCGCAAGGCGGGAACACACCCTGGAGGGGGCACCGGTCCTTCACAGGGCAACACACACACACACCTACGGACACTTTTGAGTCGCCAATCCACCTACCAACATGTGTTTTTGGACTGTGGGAGGAAACCGGAGCACCCGGAGGAAACCCAAGCGGACACGGGGAGAACACACCAACTCCTCACAGACAGTCACTCGGAGCGGGAATCGAACCCACAACCTCCAGGTCCCTGGAGCTGTGTGACTGCGACACTACCTGCTGCACCACCATGCTGTAATATTAAATATTACAGTAACAGGGGAATTTTCTATTTGCAGCAGTAAAGTTATGTAGTCCTATACACAATGTGAAATAAACATCAGCTATTTTTCATGTATGTATCAGCCATAAATGTTTGTGAGTGACTTCATGTCAGTGCATGTTGAATTACTGGGATGTGAGTGTCAATCTTGATGTGAATCTCAGTCGAGACTAATCTCTGGGATGCAAGTCTGTGTAGTCATGAGTCACGAATCACAGTGATGACAATCAGACTTTTTAATTGTGTTGATGGGAATCAAGACCACTTTATTTATCATCCAAAGTGACCAGGACAAACCCAACACTTCCAAAAGTGATCCGTTACAATGCTTTGCTGCAAAGGACCACTGTAAATGTAGCATAATAATTCATTTAGGTCTTTGGGGAATGCTCTAATCTAACCACTTATAATGACCCTCATTATGACCCAAACGATTCATTCTGAAACTATGAAAGAGCCTCAGGCCTTTGTTCCCTGTTGCTCTGTGAGAACACACTACGAACCTTAGGCCAAAACATGCCAGCTCACAGAAAATGTAGCCCTTGACCTAGAACACCCTGAATCACATCATTAGCTCACAGGACATATGAGCTGCATGCCCACACATAATAAGCTATATGACAGTGGTGTAAGTGCTCAGAAAGCCCTTGAGTAGTGGAATTGTTTGCATATATAAAGGGAGGCAGCATGTTTTTAATATAAGAGAAGCAGTCAGACAAAGCTGGGGAAAGTGCACACTTCACATGGTGGCTCTTTGGAGTTTATGCATATTATCTCCTGCCTCCACCTTTGCAGCCCACACTCTCAAGGGCACTGAGGAGCTAGATGCTGGGTGATTAATGTGACTTAGTTACATCTGAGAGTAAACACATTAAGACAAACTAACTGTGCGCCTAAGGGTCCTCTGGGTGTCCACAGGGCAAACAGTGTGAACTAATTAGAGCTTTTCACAGCACACTGTTTGGATTGCACTCCTATAACCTGTCAGGCCAGAGCTGCACAGTACCACAGGGACAAGAACAGCACAATAACAGAGGATCATGCAAGGCAATATATTAACCACATCCAACAGGCAAGTAGTTGTGGGGTAATACAGCAGGTCAGGCCACACGCAAGGCCCATCCATCAAGTCTAACTCCACAGGAGTACCTTAAGTCACCTCCATATCAAGAAAGGCTCTCTTTAAAAAGCCTGTTCAATTGCAACCAAATCCAATCATTTTCCACCTTCTTTCAAATGTACTCTCCACTGCTAATACTCCAAAATTGGCGTCAGATCCGCCACACAGGACCAAACGGCTCCCCGAACCCATGGTGTTGGAATATTAATGTTTTGATTAGTCACCAGGGGAACAAAATGTTCCAGACAAGGTGCTCATTTTTGCCACAATGACTGGAAATGAGAAATGATAAGAACTAGCCTGAATTGAGATGTCGCATTCAAATACTTCACGTTCAAATGCACTCATGAAAATGGGAGCTGAGGCATAAAGCAGAGGTCATATTAAGGTGAAAACAAAGAGGAGATGCTAACTACCTCCACATGCTCTCTCTCATTTCTGCACGAAGATTGAGATGTCTCTCAAGCAGTCACCCCATTTCTCATTAGCAAACGCTGATGTTTCTCCAGCTGTGGAGAGAGCAGTCTGTGATGTCTCCTATCAACAAGCACAGAATGAGACTAATTAATAATGTGAATGTATAGATATGTTGTCACTCTCATATGGAGCCCTTATATCTTAGGTTTGTACTTATTTTTTTGTTTTATTTTTACGAGGTAATATGGAATACTGGGCGAGACCATGTTACTGCCACGCAGCTCCACATCCTCTGGGTCCTGGGTTCGATCACCACTACCTGTTAAGTGTTCACTGTGTTTTTCCCATGTCTATGTGAGATTCCGCCCACAGTGCAAACATATTTTGATTGTTCGGTTGACTGTGTGTAAATGTCCACTGGTGTGAGTGACCAGTTGAGTGTCAGTGATGCCCTGTGATGACTGGATTTTAGTTTTTTAGGTTTTGCATTGCTTTACACTGAAAGTTTAAAGGACAAGTTCCCTTCTCCTTACTATTTTGTGAGATACATGCAAGTTTTTAGGGTAAAATAATAATAATAAATACATAAATAAATAATAACTCAAAGATTAAATCTTATAGCATCCCTAGTATACAGTTTATCTCCAATCTAGAACATATAGCTGAATAATTAAACAGCAGTTGCTTACTTTCATTCATTGTCTGTAACTGGTTAATGTTTTACAATATGGTTACCATATTTATCTTTTTTTTAGTAAAGATCAATAGTTGATTTTCACATCTAAAATTAATAATACTCCTGTACAGCCAACTGCACTTGTAACAACTGTTTATTTGCGTCACCAAGAATCTGGTCTAAAATAATGAGGGATGTTTCCGAACTGAAAAGTTTCAGTTCATGTTTGATCCACTTAGGTGTGAGAATGGCTAAGAAATACCCCGATACGGAACCATAGCAACCCCCTTCAAATGGTAAAGGTGAAAGGCCTGACACCTTGGAGCCTTTAGTTTTGAAACTAAATCAAACAAAATGGCAGAAGTGCAGTAGAAGAGCACAGAGCTGACACTGCTCTAAGCCCTGTGGGGCAGTGGGCTCTGAGGGTCCTAAGCTGCTGCATTAATAATGACCGTGGGTCCTGCTGACCAACTCTCAGTTCCACCAGACAGCTGAAGCACGCTGGATCTCAACAGCCCTGCAGCTGTGATTGATTTGCTGCACATTATTAATAGATAAGGGTTAAGACTTTGATATGGCCTCTTGCTTTGTACGCACAAAATAACACAGACACTCCCATCCTCAAGAATGCTTCACAATATAGAACCAGCACAAATTCTCATAGCTTAACGCACAGGAGGTGTGGGAGCAGCCAGTATATATATATCATTTATCAGCATAGATCAAACCAATATGCTCATGCTAACACTAAGAATTACATGTCTATGTACGTATGTATATATATCTTGCAAACATTCATCCTTGTTAAGCACAAACATTTCAGCCTACTCCGACTTGAGACCATGGGCTACTCACAAAGCAAAGGCTATGATCTGACAATCAATAAATGATAATTCTGTAGAGAAAGGATGATTCTCTTGAACCACATAATGTGAGTTGAATGAAATCAAGCCTCTCCGAAAGAAACCCATATAGTACATCAGACTCCATTTCCTTTTCAGACAGGTCCCAGCGGTACCAGCTCTTCAGGATTCAAGGTTGCTAACAGTGCTAGCCCTGGAGCTCAAATCAATAAGCAGAGTTTGCCTCTTTGAGGATCTCCACCTACCTGCCATGGAGGCTAACCTTGAGCCGCCTCAAAAACAGGAGAAAAGAGAGGGAAAAAAAAAAAGGAAATGCTTCATGGCCTGTACTTACTCTCCAGCTTCTGAAAGTTCCCACTCAAAACAAACTGCCAACTGCAAGGTCCTGAGGAACAGTAGAATTTAATGAACATGAGGAGTGATGGGTGACAGGTAGCACTATCAGGTTTTCCTCTCAGATCTCTGTGTGAGCAAATACAGGAGTATTCCTCAAATGAGCATCCATAAGTTACATTTTGAACACAGTATTTGGTGAATCATAAGAAACTGCTAACACAGTCCTACTCTAGTATATTTACATTGATTAATGTGCACTGTACATAAAGGAAAGAATGAATGAATTGCAAGAACGAGAATGAGTGGACACATTTAACTATAAGGGTCCGACAGATAAAACAGTCCTATAATAAATTCGCAGCCTTGTTTATTTTGAATAACACCTCTGGTGTTCTGGGTTTAATAATCCGGAGATTTTGTCCGTTTTCCTGTAAAGTTAAACAAAAAGCTGTGCAGATGTAATTTACACATCAGAAAGTCAGTAACAGTGAGATGTGTCCATGTATTCACGTCATTATAGGGACAGACAAGATGACTCTGTTTGTTAAATACAGGAGGTCCTCGGGTTACGTCAGTCCCAAGTTACGATGTTTCGTGGTTACGACACATCTCCCATTTTCTGTATAAAGCCTTGTTTCGAGGCTTTTGTGTCGTAAACATCGTAACGCGAACATGTTTACACGGTTACACGGCTCAGGACCGAGGAGGATAGGTGTTAAGATGGATAAGTGCTTACAGTATGTTATTTATGTACAGTATGTATGTATGTCCGATTACACCGAAAATCGGTTTACGACGCGACGTAGGAACGGATCAATGTCGTAAGTCGAGGACCCCCTGTATATATTAGAAAACAAAAGGCTGGGTCACAGAAACATTCTCCACACATAAAGAAGAGACTATGATAAATATTACCTCAATAACGTCTGCACTGCGGTGGATGGTGGACCTACAGCGCTGAAGCGACGCGAGTGTGTCCCAATTCAGTTTTCAACTCTCTGACCCCTTAAATACATTTTTTAGGTCATAAAATGAGTACTTATCCAGGGTAAAGAGGACCTCTGGTCACCACTGAACGGTTCCAAATATAGTTCACAAACTAACAACCGACAGCGTAGTGGCACCACCTTAAGTTCTCTTTGTGAAACACGGCTGAATTAACTGTACTTACTGGCGCATGCTTGTTTCAATCTTAGGCGGTCCATTAAAAACAGCCAAAAAGTAACAGGAAAAAGAAAGAGAGAAAAAAGAGAGAGAGTCAGCATTTTGCATTTTGTGAGATTTTTTAGTGGAACCCAAAAGACAGATTGAGTTGGTATTTATAAAAAAAAAAAGAAGGAAAGGCCATGTTGAATATTGCAGTGTTTTAGCACCCAAACATCACTTTGCTGTAAGTTTCCAAAAGGGGAAAAGGGAGGAGGAAAGAGGAGGGGGAAATCTTGTTCAACTATAATTAAACTAAATTTCACCAAAAAAAATACTCGTTTCACTGCATAATGTTTTCCATAATTTTTGGGGGGAAAAGCCAACTACAATAAAGTTTGCCATTATCTTTACACAGGAAACATTCTATTAGTTTCCACAGTAAACAGTAATTATGTTTAAATGTGTGTAAAACTGAGGCTTGTTTGCTGGTGTAGAGTATGTACACAGCTAGAAAATCAAATATTTCCGTTTGACTGTATAGCACACAATTGGCTATACTGGCTTCAACTGCAGATAACTGAGGGAGGCAAGATGAAGGGGAACAGGAATGAAGCAAGTGAGCTGTTGGCCATATTAAGCTAAATGGTAACTCCAAGAAGCCTATACATTTATCAGATTTTTCTGATCCTGAGACTGGATTAACATTAAGTGACACTGGACCTGACTACACAGCAGGAAATAAGGGATTGCTAGAATATCCCTGACTCTACAATTCTGTTAAAGAGGCTGATTATTATATCATGTGTCACACTGTTTGTACACCGCTTTATTGTATATCATATATGTGAACAAAAGTATAAGACAACTCCTAAACATCATGAAAATATTAAACCTTCTACTGTAGACTGGTCAGTCAAAACGGCCTCAAACAGACATTCCTGCTCCAGCGTAGAAAATGAACCAAACTAAACCTAGTCTGTTTCAAAACAGTTGTTCAAAAACAGGCTTGAAACCTTTGGACATTTGCATATCCTATTACTCTGCACCTGTAATCCAGAGCAAAACGGGACTAGTATTTTTCCAGGAACTGAACTGCATCCAAAACATAAAGCTATGTATTTCAATAGGCAACCAAATTAGTTTCATTTCCAAGTAATCCTAATTAGAACCATATTCATTTGTCATGAAACAGGGCCTTTAAAATACATTTTCAGCTGAAAATCAGTGAGGTAAAGAAAAAGCAGTAAATCCGTAGCTTTACTTTTTCTCTTTTATGATTGAACACCGCCCCTTACTCCCGAACGTGCCAAAGCTCATTCAATTCACACAATTTTATATGGTACTTTATCGCTCTCCAAGGAATAAGCAGAAGTAGTCTATACATTCACTGAGTAAATCAATCTCCAAATTCGTCATGCCCTTTCGAATCTCCATGAATTCAATACAGCAAACAGTCTATTATGTACATAATTCATGAGATCTCTCCAATTACAGTAGAATGAGAGAGAGGGGGATAGAAGGAAAGACATATTGAAGCAGAGTGAGAAAAGATGCACAGTCAAGATAAGAAGGGGGAAAAAAATCAGGGCTTAGCTGCAGAAAAGTCTGTGTACACATGCATATTTGCAGTTTTTCGACTTTCTCCATCTGGATTCACTCTGTCAGCCCCAATGAGCTCACGCCTGCGTGTATTACACTGAGTCAACGCACACTATCTCCAGAAAACAGCCCTGAGAACGCAGAGAGAACACTTAAGCCTAACATTTACAATCACCTCGGTGTTAACCCAGCCACAGGGATTGGGTCCAATCCACTAAAACACCAACAGACTCTCTTCAAAGACTAACACAGCACATATCATATGACTACACTCAGGCAAAGCTCTCCTGGCCCAAGGCTAAGAGAGGGCAGTGAGGCAGTGAAGAGTAATCACCCAGGTCCTGGCAGATGGAAGATCCACTATGTGACTGGACATTTTTGAGTGAGGAATCTACAGCTCGAAGTTCACTTTCTTGGCATGTGCCTTCAAGATGTCCTGAGTTGAAGCCAAGGATGAGAACGAGTAGGATTTCCTCCCTGCTGGTCGCCTCAGAGCATTGTTTGAGAAACCACAGCTGAGATGCTGAACTGCTCACGTGACAGAACATAGTCCACGTTTACCAGTCCAGAGTCACCTTAGAAAAGCATCATGACACAATGGGACAATACTGAGCAGCCACACACGAGCTTAAAGTCACCATATTCAATGCCAAGTGTCAGATAGAAGGGAGTAGTTTCCCCAGAATTGGGATATGTATCCCCAGGATGTGTGCTAGAAAATAGGATCAGCAATATGGCTTCACTATTGCCGCTTTTCCACCAGATGTGTCCAGCTCTAATCAACTCGACTCTATGGCTCGGCTCGCAAGCTTGTTGCTTTTCCACTGGCAGGGATCCCCCACAAAACCGACTCAGTCACGTTGCAAAACCCCTACTCAGGAATCGCTGGCTTTTAAAAAACCACAATGGCAGTGGAAACGTTAGGTGCTGTTTACTCATCATGTATTCATGTTGTATTTGTATTTGGACTGAACACAGCTCCACATCACAGTTCCCACAGATCAGTTTTACTTGTTGCACGTTCGGCTTTCACCTGAAATTTTCGTCGACCACTGACCCAAGGAGCGTATAAACCTCTTCAAAACACCTTGAGGTAAAGTAACAAGCTGCCGTTGTGAATCCGATAAAAATGTGAAAGTTGTTGTAATTTAAGAGATTTTACAAGCAGCAAGTTTGTACTGGATGTGAATGAGCTCTGGCTCTGGCCAATCAGTGCTCTGCAGGGTTTACGCGTCACCATTTAGTACCTACTTAGCATGGTTGGAACCCTAGGAAGGTGGGACTGAAAACCTACCCGGTTCAATGGACCAGGTACCAGTTTGGCCAGTGGAAAAGCAAAAGAGCAGTGCTGACTCGAGTTGTGTAGATTCTATGCAGTGGAAAAGCATAATGCTTTTATGGCTAAACCCGATCAAACCCTCACAAAAATATTCAAAAATCTAATACAAAAAAATGTTCCTGTTTTCAAAGCAAAGGGGAGATGAGGTCTTAATATCCTTGATTACAGACAGAGGGTGCAACAATCTTGATTTGATTCAAATAAATTTAATGCTTCCCTCTGTCTCTTTCACAAGTCTCTCATCATGCTCCATGAAAAATAGCAATCATAACAAAGCATATGTGCATCTTTACTCATTTTTAGATATGGTTTATTGCAGCTTTGTCAGCTGTGCACAAGGAAATGGTTTGAAAAGTTATGGAATGTATTTTCTTGTGCTAATGAAGATTCCATAACAGCTCTTTACACTCAAGGACAACACAAAATGGGGCTGGGGGACAAACCATAATTCATAATCATCACTGGTAGAATTTGCAGTCTATTCAACTGTCACGTGTCCCTTCTCTGTAAACTGTGTCCAAGCCGCCAGCCTCAAAGCACTGTTCCAAGGAGCAGGACATCAACCTGATCAAGGTACTTTACAAGTACAGCATGGATATAGACGACAGAGACACTGAACACTGCTCCCCTGGTTATATGGACTGCTGCAGAGTCTTTAAGTGCTGTTTCAACTACATTAGGCAGTCAGATAAATTACTTAAATCCATTTAAACGTAGAGATAACAGCCCTCAGCTGATATATTACTGCTTCATTGTATACACACACAGACATCAAAAAGTCCCATGTCACCCTGCACAAAATATATATAAAACTAGCACCTGTTATCATTTATCATTAAATTATGAGGCTTGACTCAATTTATGCTGCCTTACAAATAAAAATCTGAAACAAAAGGGCCACAAGTACGGCATTAAAAACATGCCAAAGGACATCCAATAATAGACACTAGCTAATCCCTTGATACCCATGCTGAATATCTTCCCAATTTCTAAATCACTACCATAAAGTTCCTAAGGCGAGCTAAACTTCAAAACTAAGTTTAAGACTTTCAGTGCTCTTTCTGGAAGCAGTTCAGAACACTGCTACAAGTCAAATAAAAAAAATAATAATGTCTCAGTATACACAACTATATTGAGCAAGTATATTCCAGGTTATACGACTTTCCTTTTAAATGCACTAACGTATGTGACAGAAGTATTCTTGCTGCCATAAGACTGGTCTTAATGCGCCCTCTAGTGGCGGTCCCTTTCCCGAGGCCTCTATACTTTTAGATTTATTCTTATTAGGATTCTTCATGAATTAAATTTACAATATTTTAACATTTCAGTTTTTAAAAAAAAAAACCCTCAGAGGACTCTGCATTGATTTGCTTGCTTTATTTTTGCCACACATGTAAACCATTAGATCAATCACAAAGAATGGGCCTAGCCAAATATTACTGTCTGGAAACACAGACCATTAAGAATAAGCGAACAAACCGCTCAATATAATTTACATTTTTATTACAAATTCAAGTGCAGTTTGATTCAAGTCTGGGCAAGGCAACCATACGCCTTCTGGGTTTGGCACCAGTTGGATCCAAAGGGCATTTTGTGCAGCAGCTGCATTAGGCCAATGCAGGGAAATCCTCTGGGTCATCTGGGTCAGGAGCCTGGGGGAATTAAAAAGTCTCACTGAGCTATGGTGCAATGCACCATCTCAGCAGTTTGCAAATGTTCAGGCACACATGCAACTACACAGATCCCATATGCAATGGGTTAATTTATCAAATGTGATGTTGCACAGCTGAAATGTTATTTTTTACTCATGGGCCTCATTGGCAAAGAGGCTCAACTAAACTCAAGACTGCTGTTTCAGTGCTGGACAGAACTTCAGTGAAAGTTAAGAGTATAAACTGCCAGTTATTGGGACTAGATTCTCATTAGCTATTCAGGATAAACAGGCAATGTTATTTAGAACTGCATGACACTGATAGGAGCAAACCCTTATTGCTGTCAAAAGCTTACCACTTCAGCAGATCTTTCAGGTAATCTTTGGGCAGGAGGTGCTCCACGGCCACGTCCCCCTCGCCCACCTCTTCCCCCTCGAGAGGGTCGGGCGAGACTACCAAAGTTAATGTCCATCTGAAAGGTGATGTCATTAGCAGGGCGCCGAACACTTAAAAGATCATCCTCATGAGGACCATTTGAATGCATCTAAAAATTATTAAAAGGGTGGGGGAGAGGAGAGGGAAAAAAAAAGCTCATTATAAACACCACTGCAAACATGTCTGCTAAAATTAATACATTTGCTAATGTGCTTATGATTGCCCATTAACATGATGCAACTTGCCTCAACATGTTTGGACTTGTGGATCACCAAAGCCTTGGAGGGCATCTTTGTGTCTGCCTTACGGATGTTAAACTCCGCCTTTGATCTGTTTTGCTCCTGAACGGCCTTCCATTCATCTAGAGTCATCTCTATGGCAACCTCAATCATTTCTTCAGTCTCAGGAGGCCTGTAAGAATACAGCATCTCTACCATCTTCTGTAACCAGACATCTATGTACGTCTTTATTCAAGTTTATTTAGCTGATCTTATTGGCATTAGAACACTGCAGACACAGACTTACGGGTTTTCTCCTTCAGCCTCTGTTGACTCTTGTGCTTCATTTTCAGTCCTCTCCTCATTAGACAACACCTCAGCTACTGCACTGAGGTCAAAAGAGGTTAAAAATAGTGTAACCATAGCAAACAAATGCCTTGTCAAACAGGTATTCAGACAGATCAAAATTCATCTGTGTATGCCTTAAATAACCTTCGGAAATTACAGTCTTACTTTACGTGATCCTGCATTGATCCCCAGTTACGTGGTCCACTGCCTCCCCTCTTCTCCCCAGGACGAACACTCCTGATTAATTCAATTCAAATTTCAATTGCAGATCAAGATTAAACTGAACATAAAGTTAAAGACAAAACTGGGCAAATGCATCAATTTTAACCCGTTTTAGCTCCAAATGTGGTGGGCATTAACATACCATACACAAGTTGAACATTTTTTTTTGAATCATGCCAAGAACAGTCAAGGTTTAGTTTCTGTCCAGTTCTCTTTGCAAAATTGACTGTTGAGATATGGACAAATGTCAGAGCACTGGCCAACAAGCTCAGAATTGGACTGCATTTAATGCACAGTGTGAACACTCACAATGGCATGTAATTTGGACAGATTACTTTCACTTAGTGTCAGCATTTGATTTGAGTATAGGCTTTACCATGCAGTTTGAGTTGTCTGCCAAGCATAAGACTCTTAAAATCAGCGTATGCCCAACTTGAGCATTAGAGAATCTAGGATTAGCCATAAAGTTGGGCTAGAGAGAGCCTGTTGGAGTGTGAGGTGCTTCAGTCTACATTTAGTATTCGAGATACACATGGCATTAATGGAAATTCTTCTTACACACGATCACTCCCACTGTGGCGCTCAAATTCCCTCTTTCCCCTCAGATTAAAGCCATCAGTCGATCTGGGATAGCCAACACCACGTGCTCCACGCCCCCTTCCAATTCCTCTTCCAGCTCCGTACACATCTGTAGGTCTATTAATGGTGTCATTAGGTAGTTCAATGGATGTTCATTATTGCAATGTATTTATGCACAGGAACCATAAAAACGTAAATCCTACAGTAATGGTTTGGTGACATTAAATTTAAATATGTATTATTTAAGAAAAATTTTATAAAAAGTGCAGAGGCTACTCAATTGAATGCAGATGTAGCTAAGAAACACCTTGACATAACCTCATAAACAGGTTATATCATGGTCCTGGAGTATCACCAGTACAGCAGTTTTTTAGCTGCTCAAAAAAGGACAGGTTCTCAAAGACCAGTGGTTCACAACTGTGGTCCACCGTGTAAACCTATTTTTTCAGACAGTTCTTCTACGCATGTGGGAAGAAAGTCTACAAAAGTATAAACAAAACACAGCATCAAAAAAAACTTGCCTCTCAAAGGAGAACCCCTGGAAATCTTCACCCTCAGTGTACTTGGGCTCAGTAAAGGAAACGCGTTTCTCTACTCTCTCTTCTTGCTGAGCACGAACAGGTCGTCTTTGCCCTGGTAAAGTTTGTGGAGGGATAAGAAAAAATAAATGACAAAGCTATTAAAGAAATTAGCGTTTAGACAACAGTATCTTCGACATCAGGCTCACACCCCACTGACGAATTAGTGTACTACCAAACACTAATGTGACAAGGAGGACTTTTATTAACACTAATGTGACCAATTTTTTCTACTCTTTTCTACTTAAAGCTTCAATGGGTTAACCTGGCGAAAACAACCCAGAGGTGAAGAAAAACAGGGTTATTAAAGTCTGTCGCTCACCTTCTGCAGCTTTAAGGTTTGTAGCTCCACCGCCTTCATCCGCGGCTCTGGGGGCAGCTTTCCTGTCTCTCTGAGACGACTCCTCCTTTTTCGCACGAGGAGAAGAGGACTTCTTCGACTCCACTTTCTTCTTTTTCTCTTGTTGGACCCGAGACTGGCAAAGCAAGTCGAAAGGGTCCGCTTCGTTGTCCAGGAGATTCCCGAAGCGGTTCGCCACGGTGCAGCTGAACCCAGGATCCGGCGGCTTCTCCACCAGATCCTTCATCTCAGCGGCAGCAAGAGGACGCTCATAAACAACTTAAAAATGTCCAGCGTTGTATTTAACCCGAACAGACCGTGTAGAGCTTCACTGAGTCACAGACCAAAGAGAAGCATTTTCGGAGGAGTTTTTATAGACCATGAACTTTACTATGGGATAATTATATCTGCCAGGCTTATTACAGGCCACACAACTTTAACGGCGGTAGATTTATAAGCGGGAAAACCCCGCCCCGAGACCGCCACTTAACTCTCTGTGAAGCTGTGATTGGCCAAATTAGACACATTAATACGATCAATTACCAATCAGAGACCCCAGTCTTAGTCTACATTGAGAAATTGACCTGTAATAAAAAATAGCCTTGTCCATTAGCTAATGTACAAACATTATTTCACATTACATATAAACCACATTAGAATTTTAACTCTAGCACAAACCTAAAAGGTAAAGTTTATACAACAAGCTTGTCTTAAACTATTAATATTAATGATATTTGAGGGAAAAGAAAAATAGCAATGATTTTGGGGGAAAAAAATGGGAACGAAAAATTTATTAAATGAAGTCATGTCTAAATTAAATTATATATAACAGGTAGTGTTGCAGTCACACAGCTCCAGGGACCTGGAGGTTGTGAGTTAAAATCCCGCTCCGCATGAGGAGTCTGGTGTGTTCTCCCTGTGTCAGTGTGGGTTTCCTCCGGGTGCTCCGGTTTCCTCCCACTGTCCAAAAAACACACAGTGGTAGGTGGATTGGTGACTCAAATAGGTGTGAATGAACCCTGTGAAGGGTCCAGGATGTGTTCCTACCTTGCGCACAATGATTCCTGGTAGGCTCCAGACCCACCGCGACCCTAAACTGGATAAGCGATTACAGACAATGAATGAATTAATAAATAAATCAAATGTGGACAATATTAACTTAAAAATCTGAGGCAGTGCACATGCACAATAAGGAATATTGCCACCCTAGTTTCCAAATTTAAAAAAAATAAATAAATAAACACTTTACAATGCTGGCTGGTAGCAGGCAAAAATTGGTGAGAATTTATGTTTAGCACTTATCCAAAAGCATGTGTGTAGTATGTTTTTATTTGTGGTATTTGCAGGGTTTGTATTGATAACGGGTGGTACTTAGTCTAAAAAGTTTAAGAACCACTGCTCTAGTGTATTCCTTTTCAAATCATGGCATGGCCTCTTTGTCAGCTTGTGCACTAAGTTAGATTAATAAGTGAATTCAGTTTGTCCTTATTTAGCAAGAGAGAATAACATGCTAAGAAAAAAATAAAAGAAATCTACATTTTTATATTTTGGAATCACGGAATCTTAAAAATTTAAATCAATATGAAACAGAGCTTTATGTGTATGGATATGAAAAAACAACTAAGGCACAAACAAAAGACTTTACAAAGCTTCATATGGATCAACATTCATATGACCCAGCTGTTTGATTTGTCATTTGTGGCCAGATGCCAGCAGTGCCAGGATTTGTTCAGTGGGAAATGATACTTCTTTGCACTGGCTTTTGACTTCAAACTGTGCCAAATGCACTCATACAATAAGGGATTTTGCTATGAGTAAATAGTCTCAGTATGAGAAAAAGTGTGGGGAATCTGTGCAGTTATGATTTTTATGAACATTTCTGAAAAGTAACTGAGACCACACTGATATGAGATCCTTGCATATATCTGACAATGAATAATTAAATAAAAGGCAAGAACAATGTAGGTGGAAAGTCACCATATATGATGAAAATACAAGGGAAAATGTGCAATAGAATCTGAACTTTGTACAAAAACACCAAAGACAATATATAATTGCTGTCCAATTAAAACATGTCTCCATTTTTGTGGATATTTTACATCATTTGAACCCAGCAGATATCCTTCATATTGTAAGATGAATGAGTGAATAGAAATGCTCCAAAATTACTTGGAATCAAATATTTTTACCATGACTTCCACTGAAAGATAAGAAGTTTAATCTTTCTCCTGTAAACTTACTATGTGAGGTACTTTTTTATTGGACAGCGACCAACTACAGTCGCACAATGGCTTTTTAAAGTAAGAGAGAACCTTTTTTATTTGATAGTTGTGAAAAAATAGTGAAATGGTTTATAATTTTTATTTTCCGCTCTTTTAGCCATAACATGCCTATAGCTAAAAGTCCCAGATAATACTGTAGTCATAGAATATGATGCAATATGGCACCAAAGCACTGTAAGAACTGTAAGACTTCACTTGAGTTTCAGCCCACTGGGATGCCATTAGGGCACTTTTAAAATAGAACCTTCAGTCCCTATAACTATAAGCCTTTGGTTGAATTTCATCCTGTGTTGCATGCATTGCTAAACATCACAGCAACAGCTCTAACACATTTCAACAAAGCATCAGAATAACAACCAAGTGTGTGTTTTATATTGTGTATTATATTGGAGAAAAGTGGCACTCTATATACATTTATATTAAAATAATTACAGTACTGCACAGAAGTCTTAGGAACCTAAGATAATTATATATATTTAAACGAATGCCTTCTTATTAAGCATGGTGCTTTTATAAAGTTATATATAATCACAGTAAATACAAAAAATAAAAAATAAAAAACACAGATTATCCCACTTATTGGAATAAGGTTATTTGGTTTTATTCTAATGTTGCGTATTATTTGTTGTTTGTTTTAGCAAAAATAAATAAATAAATAAACACACAGTAAAACCTTAAAACATTTACACAGTACTGTATATATTTAATATATAATTAATTAATATATTTCAATTATTCATTTACATATAAGGGGCAGCACGGTGGTGCAGCAGGTAGTGTCGCAGTCACACAGCTCCAGGGACCTGGAGGTTGTGGGTTCGATTCACGCTCCGGGTGACTGTCTGTGAGGAGTTGGTGTTTCCTCCGGGTGCTCCGGTTTCCTCCCACAGTCCAAAAACGTGTGTGTGTGTGTGTGTGTGTGTGTCCCTGTGAAGGACTGGCGCCCCCTCCAGGGTGTATTCCCGCCTTGCGCCCTATGATTCCATGTAGGCTCTGGATCCACCACGACCCTGAATTGGATAAGGGTTACAGATAATGAATGAAAAAGATTTATATATAACATTATATATTAAATATTTATATATTAAGTGGTTACAGGTGCATGTTTTTTATTTAATATATTAATGCTTGATGGATTTACATTTATTAGGTATTGTAGTAATACACAAAAGTGGTAACCTTTGATGGAAATCAAGAAGTTTAGTTTAAAATAAAAGTGAGTGCCCTGATTAATTGATGAGGCGGCACAGTGTTGCATCAGGTAGTGTCGCAGTGACACAGCTCCAGGGACTTGGAGGTTGTGAGTTCAAGTCCCACTTCGGGTGACTGTCCGCATCTGAGCGAGTTTCCTCCCGGTGCTCTGGTTTCCTCCCACAGTCCAAAAACAAAGGCTGGTAGGTGGATTGGTGTGTGTGGGTGTGTGTGTTGCCCTGTGAAGGACTGGCACCCACTCCAAGGTGTGTTCCTGCCTTGTGCCCAATGATTCAGTGTAGGTTCCAGACCCACCGCGACCCTGAACTGGATAAGTGTTTGAATAAAAAAGCATTAATTGCTATAAAACCTCCAATAGTGTAAAGGCTATTTTCAGTATTTTAGTGGCTAAGCGTGGATTTCTTGCAGACAGTTTAAGGCAAGTTAATCTCAATAATTTGTAAAAGTAAACATAAAAATGTTTAAAAGTTCTACATAAATCTATTTATTATTGTACAAAGTTAATAATCCAGTGATTCCAGTGAAAAGTTCACACTCTCAGGTAGGTGTCACCGTCCCACTCTAATACATATAGAATAGATTTGATCAGTCTGCTATAGTAGAGGTTAACACAATACAATACAGGTATTAAATACAGAGTTTTTAAAACAAAGACAGGTTGGCAGCAACCAAGACAGCTGCTGTATTTATATAAAATTAGATGTGCACATTCATCAAATGTGGAAGGGTTCTCTGAGTTCAGTTCTTAGCGGAATCTTCCTGGACCTCTGGTGGCGGTGGACTCTGAGGTGGGCTCTTCACAGCAGGAACAGGAGTGTAAGTAATAGGGACAACTCTCTCTCTTTCACCCGCAGAGCTCTCTTTGGGAGCTTGTATCTGCAGCTGGCCTTTATTTATGGTGCAGGTCACCAACTCAGGGTTCACGCCTTCTGGAAGATCAAACTCCTGCCGAAATTCCTGGCATCTGTATGAGTAAGATCCTTTACCATCCTCTTGTTTTTTCTCTGCCTTCCCGCTCACTCTCAGCTTCTTGCCCACTTGCTTGACAGACAGTTCCTCGGGGGTGAAGTCTGTAGTGTCTAGCGTCAGAGCAAATTGGTCGCCTTCTTTTCCCACTTGGAATGAGATTGGCTTGAATGTTACTGGGTGTGGGACATGGTCGATCTCGTCAAATATCCTCCTGTGGAGGCGCTCCATAAACTCCAGGTTGTGCCTCATCTCCTGCATGTGCCTCATCATCTCCTGCTCGATCTGGAAGAAGAGAGGCCTGGTCTCTGGCCAGAGGCTTCGCACTGGCCAGTGGAAGTCTGCAAATGGGCTGAGGGTAGAGTGAAATGTGCTTGGGCAAAGCATCTTCGGCTGCTCTCGTTAAGCGCTTCTGCTGATCCTTGCTCTTCTGTTCTTGCGCCGTTTCTGTCTCAGCAAACCCACTGCTGCTCTTTTATATTCCAGGCTGGAAAGTTCCAGCAGGACTACAGCTATGCAGCTGGGTACTATGTGTCATCTTCATACCCAAGTGCCATGACCATGCAGGTTCAGTCATATGCCAAAACAAGCTGCTAGTATTTTCGTGACCTAACTGCCACATGCCAGAAGGAGCACGTCATTGTTCTATTTACAACCACTGCTACTGCACTTCTGTCCCAGGGCACCAATAGGTCGTATACTTATGGTAAAAGACAACTGAATGTCTAACATAATCAATACACATACAGAACTACATTAGAGATGACCCTTTATATAGTTAGGAGACTTTTAGTCTTAGTTTCTTTTTACTTTTACTTTTTTTTAAAGAAATTTGCAATGTACTGTTCCATATCAAAGCCTTAGAAGTTGATCACATTTTCAGTTTTTCACAATGCAAGTAATCCCAACCACATCATGATTGAGGTCTGAGCTCCAAGTCTGTTCTCTGAACAGAGAGAGACTCTTCCTTATTTATTATTATATTTTTTTATTATTTTTATTTTTACTGTAACAGCTAGACAGAGAGCTAATGTTCAGACCCATTAAGACACTAACACATTTTCTTCTCATAGTAAATGGATAGTTTTTTTAGTTTTATCTGACTCACATTTTTATTAATCAGTGTCAGTATGGCCCATATTCTGCTTTATTAAAATAGACTCTTTTATCTAATCTTATCAGAAAAATAAGAATATTCCTGAATATTTCCTTTCATAATGTTTGTCACATCCTTAAATTTAGCAAGAAGGCAAGCCACCAGCTGTCCCTCATCCCACATTCATACCAGATATCTCATGCCTCCTTTAAAAATAACTCTAACAAAATGCTATACATAGTATTTACTGTTTCAGACATTGACTTTCAGTAAAATCAGTATAACTGTATTTGTATATTATGTGTTTGTATATTATTCATGGACTACAGACTAGTACAAGTTTGAATTATATTATATTATATTATATTATATTATATTGATAGATATATTAGATTGATAGATACTTGGATATCATGATTACTCTACATTCTGCTTATTTTTGTGATGGTTTAACTAAGTAACAATACATTTAACTGAGTAAAAATTTAGGCTACTCTTCTATACCCACTTTCAGTCGTTTGTCTCAAACGGAACTAGTAAAATAATGGTTTCTATAACCAATTATATTCTGACAGGAAGTCATTTACATCCAGCCACTGTCTACACTGCTCTCTTTTAACACCCTGGAGTCCGAGGCCTTTCAGCTATTTTAACATTTGTGGTAGTTTCGCTGTAGAACTCTGTTATTCCCTATGAAGTGGACTACGCGCCGTTGAAGTTCACTTTATAGGCCGTAGGTTGTGATTCGAGATCGAGCCTCACTGCCGGACATTACTACTTTACTGCTGTCTGTTACCGGCTGAGCTGCAACACCGCTACAATGGTCCCTCCTGTACAGGTTTCACCGCTTATTAAGGTAATCTCTCATCTGAATATATAGTCATAGTTTACATACGGCAGCTTACAGAGCAGAGTTTTTCACAGCGACCTTTATTCACGTAGTACACAAGGCTGTACGGAGCTCTGTGTTGCTAACGTTAGCCACCTAGGGAGGTATCAGCAGAAGCGGCTCTGGATTAAGGCTGTATCTCGAATGGATCATCCCTGTTACCTATTTGTTCACTCCATAGGTCAGGAAACTAATATATCTTCATCCAAATAGCACACTAAGTAATATATGTGAAATCCTTCAACTTACAGTTGAATATAAACCGCTGAATATTAAACATTTAAAGCTTTATTTGTGTGTGGAATTGTTATTTCATGACGCCCTAGTGAAATACGAAGGGAACAGGGATCAATTTAACACAGATGGCCTTGGTCAGTGGCGCTAGTTAGGCTAGGCCAGGATGCATGTTTTTCTATCTGTACACGTTATTTGACATTGAACCCATTAAAGCTCTTATGTGGTTAAATAAGACGCTTATGTTTAAAACAAGACACTTAGTATTTGGCTTAATCTCAAATGGCTGCCCACGCCTTATATAATGCACTGAAGAAAACAATACTGTTCCTTCTATTAACATGTACTTATTGTGAGATGGAGTACCGTTTTTAATATAGTGTATTTTAATATTACATTAAATGCACTTTTGTGAGTGAAAAAGCAGCAATTCGCCGTTATGTCATTGCTTATATTGTGCACTATGTAGGGAGTAAGTAAGGATTTGGGATGCAGCCTTGCTGTCATTGAATGAAATACTGTAGGTTATTAGCTGGCTAGTGCTAGCAGTAATGTGTTGTAATTCCTGATGTTACTTGAATGTGTTATTGAAACGTGATGCAGCCATCCAAAACGAGACTTTGACGCTCAACATATAATGTCAGCCGTACTGAGTCACAGTTTTTTTTTGACCAACTAATTTTTCATCCCAGTGTGTACAAGTTATCTTGGTAGCGGCTGTAATTTAAGAGTAAGTGACTTAACAGGTGACCAGCAGAGAGACCTCAGTAATAGATTGTGTCTCATGCTCTTTTTTGCTTATTTCAGACTGCAAGGTGGTCAGCCTTACTTGTTGGAATCATCTATGGGAAGCAGAGATATGGTAAGATCCTTGACTCAGTTTTAAAGTGTTTAACATATGCTTGCGTTCATTACATGTGTTTGCTACAGTGCAAAATGTTGCTGGCCCAGTTTTTAAAGTAAAATGTCTCCTTGATAAATCTAATTTTCTGAAGATTACCTGAAGCCCATTGCTGCAGAGGAAAGGCGTGTGGAAGAAGCCGAGAAGAAACTGAGGGAGGAACAAGAGAGAATCTACAAACAGCTGGCTGAAGGTTTGCAAAGATTAAATGAAGACTGAATTCTCTTGAGTGATATGCTTTCATCCTAGACTAGGATTAGTATGAGATAACGGTCTTAGAATTTGTTGAAATGGTACAATGTTTGATTTCATTTCAAACAGATGTCGATCATTCATTTTTTAGGTACTTAGAAATCTAATTTATTAGTTTAATATGTGTATGTAGAATTGCTGTTTGAATGCTTTGAATGTCATCTAATTAAAATTACTTGGGAAGCAGATAGATGATATAAATCATGTCTACAGGATAAGGCACTGTCCAGATTTAACAACACTGTCTTTATCTTCTTTCACAGCTGACTCTGACACTATTCTGAAATGATTTGACACTTCAGTCACATCCTACACCACTCTAAAGTGAAGTACAAGCATAATTAAAATACCACTATTTTTTAATAAAAAATGTAAATATTAATATTGTCTGTTTTTCCTTGATAGTTAAAAACACTGTTATTTATGTGTAAGAATGTATTTTGCATTAAGCACAACTTAAATACTTTACAAAAATAATACATTTCCAACACTTTTCCACATTTTTTGTTGGGTATAAACAAATATTGCTAAGGGCATGCATTTATCTGAGAGGTACTGTATTTTCAGCAGACATTGGCAGATTAATGCATGATTTATTGGGTAATAGCAGAAGGTAACTGTATGTAAGTACTGTATGTTTTTAATGTTAATTTATTTAACGTGCCCATATCATGGACAACTGAATTAGTGAAACAGTGTTTACAGATTTTCAAGTTTCAAACCCTAACATATACTTGTCCATGCATTTCATCATTGTTTTTATTTACATAACCAGCTTAAAAGCACAGTAAAATAGCCATGTTATTTGTAAAGAATAAAGAGAGGTTTAAAAATTACTGTTGTTTTTGTACAAAAATATTTCCCAATAATTAAGATTTAATGCCTAAAATTGAGGAAACTAATAAGGGAAGAATTATATTCTGGAGTGGCCATCTTTAAACAGATTACGTGAGTATAAGGAATTAATTTTTCCAAAGTTTTAAGAGGGCATGCTTTCTCCGCCTACTTCTTTTAGCTATATAGCAGATCACATGTCTGCAATGTCCTCAATTCCTATTACTATAGTCTTAATAATAAACACAGATTCTTATTCATTGAAATTGTATTAATTGCATAACTATCATCATTGTCCTTCAGCACTGCTACGCTGAGCTTTAAAGAGAGCAAGCAGTTGTGTAAGCTACACATGGTTTAGAATAAATCCTGGGATTCAGGTCACCGTCCAATATGAGAAAGTGCTGAGTTTGTGCAATACCTCTTATTGCAAGTTTTACCCAACCTTGGCTTGCAGCAGGCCCTGGCTATTCCAACTGCAGTCATTCAGCTGAAATTAAAAGATAACGTTTAACAAACAGTATAAACTTCAATTTAGATTAATTACATATATTTTAGAAATTGAAAGGAATCAGCACATAACTGAAGCAGAAACACTAAATGATAGATATATATCAAGCCAAAATAAAAAACATTAATTGTTATGTATTTAAAAAAAAAAAAACATAAAATGAAAGCTAGAGTTACTAAACGAACCACACAAAGTTACGGGCAGGCAACCCCTGAGCTAGAGGGGTGGAAACTGCTGATAGTTTCTATAAGAGGCTTTATTAGAGAGTGAGTCATTGCACATAAACGGCTGTGACATGACAAGCTAATTAAAGGGCTAGTAGAAATAGACCATCAAAAACAATGCCTCAAATTCTCAGCTTGGATTAAATGTAATTGTAGAAATGAACCCCAGTTGCAGAACAGTTGACTTTTAAGCAAACACAACTAAAAAAGTTAATAAAAACATGTACTTTAATCCTTTTTTTGTGGAGCGCATACATAAACAGCTTTACAGGGGTATTTATCAAACATGTTGGTGTGGGGACGTATCTTAAAAGCAGTACAATGAGAAATGTTCATGTTAAGATCAGTTCTACACTTTCTGTTTTTTTAGATCTGATAAACTGAATTGATTTCCATTCAGGCATAAACACATGAACTAAACTTATATATGCGCTATTGAAGTAGCACAATCAAACGTTCAATAGCAAAAATAACCTGCCTTAATTCAGGAGCTTTAGCATATACTCCAGTGACATGCTCTCATGCTAAAGCCAGTCTCTTCTACATGTTTATTTACAGAATGAAATCAAACACAGCTGCTGGAAAATGACAAATTCCGCTACCAAATATATCACACAAGAAAACGAGACATCGAATCCTTGTCAGGGATTTTATGAATGTTTATGAAAACGTTTATGTTACAGCTGAGATATCAACAGGTTTTGTTTCATCAGATGTTTGCTGTGCACTCATTAGATGTATGGAATAAAGGCCACCGGCAACTGTTTTTTTTCCAATTCCATGTCTCACAAATGGAAGCATCAAGTGCTAGAATTTCTCAGCAAAGGACAAGCAAAGCACTTGACCTTATGATGGAAATTAAATTGAATGACTCTCAAGTGGTTAAAATATATAAGTACAACATCGTCTGATACACTGAAACCTGTGATATCTGTTGTTTGAATTTTTTTTATGAAAAATGAGTTGTAAATAAGCTGTAAGTTAAAAATTCCAGTAGCACTTATCTGAACATCTCTGTCACAATCTTTAAAATCACTTATGATACCCAAAGTGTGAATATTGTACTTTTTTATACATTAACAGATGTGTTGTTGATTTTTGATGTTTGTCGTTTTATGGTATATGTTTTATAAAATGTTCTCATTCCCCATTTGACAGACTTGTTCGCTACTGCAAATTCAGCTTGATAAATAACTCATTTTCATAAATAACAACAAAAAGTATAAAACAGCTGTCCCAGTTAACATTACAATCTTGCATCTTTCAACAATAATTCAATTATATTGTTTTATCCATCATTGCATTGTGATGTTCATTAAATATAACCACACTGGCACTATACACACTCCAATTCTGGAATTTCTTTAATTTATTTACTCATTATTAACAGATCTAAGAACAATCTATGAGCCAAAATATAAACATGTTTATACAGAACAGTATAAATATATAGAGTATATAACTGAAGCCAAATTTAAGTGCCAGTCTCAAGGTTTTGGTTGTGATGCATTGAAATTACCACCCTTTTTCCGAGGTCTCTGTGGTCAGAGATGTGGTTTTCCTCACATGTGCCATCAGTGGCTGTGCTCTCTCTCAAAGTACCTTGCCATTCCAAGTCATTCTTCAGTTTTAGCAGACTGAGCAAGTCTTGGACCCTGATGAATCTCCACTGGCGTTGTTCATAGTGGCTATAGAAAAAGAATAGAATAGAAATGCTTAACGAAAAACAAAAGCCCTTTTCCATGCGTGAATGGCAAATGCAACAGACGTTACTATTCACTACAAAGGCAACATTTGCTGTAAAAAATGCTTATTTAGTAAAGATATTTCCATGTAAAATTCAAACCATTTTTGGCTGCTGCAGCCTCCTGTTTTGCCTTGGCTACTTCTTCAGCTGCCTTCAGCTTTGCCTCATATTCTTCCTGCAATGCCTTCCATTCTCTCCTGTTGTTCAGGATGCCATCATACATAGGCTGGATGGCTGAGTGGAAACGAGAGAACTCCTGCATAGGAGAAGTGTATATGATGTTGACACAATTGAATTTGAGATGTTTAATATATTTTTCTGCTTTGAAGCAGAGCATAATGCAGTTTACTCATAATTACAGAGTACACTGTACCTTGTAAACAAACGTGCAGACAAAATCTATAAAACCACACTGAAGCTTGGGCAGTTCTGCTGCTTTGTTCCGATCCATCATGGGCTACAAATAAATTCAAGATACATGACAAGCCTTAAAAACAAACAAAAACATTGCATTTTTATACAGAATCAGACCTGACGTTAGTGTTCTAACATAACCAACTCAGACACGGACAAAATGCCAAACTCTAAACTACTCACGATGGGTTGTTGTTCAAGAACAGTCCTCTCCAGGTCACCCTGCTCCCAAAATTCTGCTGCAACTGAAAGGGCCACCTGGGAAGATTCAAAGTGTCAGGCTGAAGAACTCCTCTTCTGTTTCACATTATTCCACATTAAACAAAAACTCCTGTGAGAGCTCACCTTGCTTTGCACCTCCCATGGTTTGGTGATAGCTGACAGATCACAAGCTGTCATCATCATAGCCCTGTTTGTTCAGTGGAACAGAAACAGATCTTAAATGAACCTTTAGTATAAAACTTTATTACCTTCCCTACATCAGAAACACAACATTATCTTGTGCAGTTTTGCCAAGTTTGATTTCTGCAGGGGCTTAATGCACCTTTAAACTATTTATACTCACATTACAATCTCCTTCCTCGTTGTTTCCAGAGACATAAAATCAACCCATTTTTTCTCATCCTCGTATGTCTCTGAGAGATCCACAATTTTCTGGAACATTGTCCTCTTCCTGTTAATGAAAGGGAGTACAAATATATTTAAATTCTAAAATTGAACTATTTTTTAAAAATAATAATAATACTCAAATAATGCTAACTCACTTGAAGTACAAGGCAAGGTCAGTTGCAATAATGGCAATATCAATGAGGTGGAAAACATGCTCTATCTGCCTTCTGTTGAGGTTTTGGAAAATGTTTAAGGACTGGGAATAAAGAGAAAGTTCAGGATCAATCTTTGCCAGATATTTACCAATAGTTTACGTATTAGTTATTTAAGATACAATTCTTACCTCATCTGCAAGCAAGAACTTGCCAAATTCTAAGTGATGCCTCTCCAGAATGGAGGAGCCATGCAGCTTTGCTAGTGGATTTTGAGATCTGATCACAGATAAATACAAAAAGCACAAAATTACAACATTGATGGCAGAATTTTTATATATTTTAAGCAGCTGACATATAATTCATTCTGCAGTAGAAAAACACATCTTGCAGTGATTGACCGTGGTTAACTCACTTCACTTGGTAGAGATTATTAGTGCCCCTGTGGTCAATATCATGCAGGAAACCAGCTGTGATCATGGCCATGACCTCCAAATCTGTGTAGTACCTCTTCAGTTTCCCTGTCTGATTCCACAAATAAATAACCAAAATTGTAGTTGCTATTGCAACTTCTTGAATTCAGATTATATGCAACAAAAGCATTATCTGTGGAAGCAAGTGCAATGGTGGTATAGTCATGAGGTTCATACGGTTAGCAGCGTGAACATAGTTTGTCCCACGTTGAAGCCATGTCGCCAGTTGTGATAGGTGATCCGCCTGTAGCCTTTGCTGACAGAGTACATAAAACGCACAAGAACCTAATAGGAAAAGGATTCAGATATTACTACATTGGGTTCTTAATTCATATACTATATGTACATGGACACTGTAAGATTTTAATTCTGTAGTACTGGGGTCCCCATCCAGAACAATCACTGACCTCTTGAGGGATCTGGAATTTTTTGACAACTCCAACTTCATAGTACATTTGGATCCCACATTTCACCAGATCCATTTCAGTGCAGTCGAAGTCTGAAAACCGGAATTCATAGATCTCAAATTTAGTTGGCCCAGGAAGTTCTTTTTTCTGCAGGAAAAAGGAAATGGAATAGGCATCATTTATTTGTATCTTTGCCAATAATGCACTGAAATGACATATGTAACTGAGCTTAAGTGTTTAGAACACTTTGCATACCAGGATTTTCAAAAGTTCATCTTCTTCACAGTCTCTTGGTTCCCTGTCATAAACCTCCCTGGTTTTCTAGAATACAAAAAGAGTCAAATCCATGCTCATTCATCCACATTATTTAGTTACTTGCTGAAAATGATAAACTATTTAAAGAATTGAACTTACAAGGATATTTTGAATCTCATCATCTCGGCACTTAACGTGGTACAAGACCATGTCCTGGGCAATGTCCTTCCGGTTCTCCAGCTTATTCATCTTATCATAGGTGTCCGGGTTGAGTGCTGACCAGCCCAGAAACTGGGTCAAAGCCTGAAAAATAATCGCTATTTTCCATGGAACTGAACTACATCATAATATTTTATTGAGTTTAAACATAGTAAAACAAACAACCCTACCTCCATTAGCTGTTCATCTTGTTCATCAAATGGCTTGCCATCTTTCCTGTTATAGAATGTTGCTACTCCCACAATTTCCTCCTTCTTATTGACGATTGGCAGAGACAGCACATTTTTAATAGTCCAGCCTTTGTCATCAAGACTTTCAGTCTATAGCACAAGGAGAAATGTGTTTGGTATGGGTGGGAAATAATGGACATCACAATGTGCTGTTTAAATTCTCATGGAGTAAAATGTAATCTTTGTGCAGGGAAGATGGATTTCTACCTGAAAGCTGAACATTTCCTCAGCTGCTGCATTCATGATGTTGCAAATCTAAAACACAAATTAAATAAACATATTAAAACAAGTCACTATGTCACAACATATAAGTGCCTCAAAAGCAAATGATCAACACTTACAAAACCACTCTCTGCTACATAAGTGGGTAGCCCACTGACCAGTGCCCAGTGGTCTGCAGGCGGGTTTCTGTTACAAAAACAAAAATATATATAAAAACATATACTTTAACCCTTACATAAACTATATTTAAAAGACGAAAAACTTACGGTATGACTTTGATCTCCTCTTTTCCATGCAAAATATAATCAATAACTTTGTAGAAAATTATTTCCTGGAAGAAAATAAATAAATGGGCCTTCAAGTTATGTCAAGCCTAAATGAAATGTTGAATCATTCAGCTTCTAGAGCTGCTCAGACTCATACCCTTCCATCTGGAGTCACAGGGCCAGAGTACGGTGCCTGTTCTCCCATCAGAACAGGCCAGATGTCGAAGAATTCCTATATAAGAGCACACAGGAGAAGCAGAACAAAGATACTGAATTCCAAAAGGTATGATGTTTCACTTTGCTCAGATAGACATGTAAACACAGGTTCTGGCAAAGGTATGGATTCTAAAATTTCAGCGGGTACCACTATGTAGGTAGGAGATTCAGTCTGAAAATACAGAAACGGATATAGAGCTTTTGGGTGTACCTTTTCTTTGGTCATATCCAGCAGGCCCACAGAGTACCGATCACAGTTGAGGTATGCACGCACTGTGTACAGAGCTTTGTGAAACTGTCGCTCAATGTCTGTGAGCTCTTCAAACACCTTGTTAGCAGACCACAAGAGCAGCTGTCCACAGAAGAGATCATGATGTTAGAACCTTTCACCTTGGACAACATCATGGTATCCAAGGAGACATAGGACACACTAACCTGTCCTTTACGTGTCTCGCAGTTATGCAGGTAGCTCAAGTGGTAAATCCTCAAGTTCAATGCACCAACTTTTAGATACTTTAAAAAAAGCTGGGAAGGAGAATTAACAGCTTTAACAGATTTGTAAACGAAAGATACAACATTTTAATTAATATGTGAAATATGTGCAGAATGATTTGGTTCCTGTAGAATTGTACATGTTAACATCAAGGCCTGGATAAATGATAAGGGAACACATGGATAAGCCACAGCTCTACTGGACAACAACATAGTTGTGTGCCTGACCTTTATAAAAGATTTACCTCACAGACATCTTATAAACCTCCAGAGATGTTTAAGCCTTTGCTTATATTCCATCTTAAGAAGGGCAGTGGGGTAATACCTTTTCCCCCCTCCCACAAAGCATTGTACCAGCACAGAATTCAGTGCCAAAATTATTTACAAGGGTCACTTGAAATGGTTTCCAAATAAGTGCCATGTTTAACCATTTCTAACCACACGGTCCAACAGTCTATTGCCATGGAAGTTTATCTAGCAAGGTCATGTATCTTATAAATGTTGATTCAGCAAGAAGTATGACTATAATTTGGAATACAGAGGGTGCATTGCATTTAAACAAATAAGTAAAATGGTGAGCACAGGCCCGAACTCTACTTACACCCATTAAAAATCATCTATTACGGTTTAGCTATCTTTTGTAAGATAAATAATATATTCCATAAGCTCTTTTTGTTTCTCATGAAAGCACATTGTTTTGGGGTAATGATAGGTCAGTTTGAGACATGGTATACAATGGCTCACATCCTCATCCGCATCTGTGAAATGGGGTCCAGTAGTTTTATTGACAGCCATGACAACTGCCACCACATCCTTGCCGTTCATGATGGGTGTAGCCAAGAGGTTGCGTGTTGTGTACTCTGTCAGTTCGTCAACAAATGAGCTGAAGTGACTGTTCTGGAATTATTAAAAAAACGTTTCAGCACAAAAAAATGATTCAGCATATAATTCAATGTTTTTTGTCAAAATAAATAAGAATAAGACAAAATATAGTGAAGATTAAGGTCCATTCTTTTAACAACACACCATGGGTCCCTACCATAACAGTAGTAGATCTCCCAGCACACAATGAATGTCACAGACAGCCAGGGCAAAGTTGTTTTTAAATATAGCTACACAGAAGACTCTAAATTATAAAATATTTGTGATGTCTTCACTGTAACTCTAAAATGTGGAAAATTGTAAACACTGGAAAAACCTTTCAGAGAGTGTCCAAACTTATTATAACTTCTTTACTCTGCTGAGTGGGTGCTCCTCACAGCATGCAACCATTAATAGCTGTAAGATAGCATCGCTGTCCAATTAAAAACATGTATTTATATTTTTGTCGATTATTAGTTTACATTTGAACATGACAGCTGTCCTTCACTTTGAATGAATGGACAAGTAGAAATACTCCAAAATTACTTGCAATAAAAATGTTTACATTGTCTTCTATTGAAAGAAAAGATGTTTTTTCATTTTTCTGTAAAGTTCCTATTTTGGGAGATAGATGTTTTTCACTGGAGAGCAACAATATGCTTGCTGGGTCAGTGGTTATACAGCGATGCTCCACTACAATTAATAGATGAATAACCTGTAGTCAGTATTCTGCAGGGATGTCTGTATAGGTAAGCTCTAACTTTTTTTCAAGCTTCAACATGAGCAGGGGGTTAAACTATAACAAAGAAAAATCACTTTCTTTAATTTAGGGTTAGGTTTAATATTAATCGCCTACATCTTCTCACTGTCCCCAAAAAATACCACAGGTGAAATAATCCCCACTAGTTAATGGGTCATAAGATATTGAAATAAATGGATTATGTCAAGAGGATTTGGGTGTCTGAAAATATATACTTTCTACCATATTAATATGCACAGATGGGTTTTTTGTCCCTCTTTATTTAATTTATTTATTTATGAATTAAGATATCATACAGCCAGTATGTTGTTGTGTTTTCCTCCTGTTAAAATTGTTGAAAATAAATTCTATAAATGTGATTCTTACCTCATTAACATCTTTAACATTGATGGTTTTCTTGGTTTGAGCAACATGGCCTACTATGCCAATATCAAGAGGAAAAACAATCTCAGAGTCTGGAGGAACCACACAATCCTCCAGCTGAGATGTAGTAGTGACATTAAATAGCCGGGTGGCCAGCTCTGCGATGCCGTTTCTCTGTCGGTACATGAATAAGCTGCAGCGGTCGGCATGAATCAAAGCACTGATTCTCTTCAGGATCTTGAAAATCACTTTCTCCATGTTGACATTCTCCTGCATGTCTTTGATTAAATCATAGAACATGGCGCCTTCCTCTACCTGGCACATCTCTGAAAAAGAATCCAAATCCACCTTAGACTCTGGAATTCCAGTCACAGAGGCCACAGCCCCAGGTTTGAGCTTTTTTTCAAAATACTTCTTGGCAAAATCCGGGTTTCCATCCAAGAATTTCTGCACGTCTTCACTTTTGACACTCATCTTGAGTTTGGGATTCTATGCCTGTTTCCCAGTACTGGCTTGTGATCACCTTAAGAGGTTGTAACAAGGTTCAGGCTTATTGGGTCTTAAAAGAGAGAAAGATATTTACAGAACATGATCGTAAATCCACAGAGAAAAAATAAGGACGACAGAATAGGATCCTCTTTTGCAGAGAAATGCCTGCAGCAGCAGGGGCAACCTGTGTCCAATCCAACTGTCATCAGCAAGGTGCTCCCCTAAGAGTGCTGAAGGTGAACCAGGATTCGCTCATGCAAAACTGATTAGGTAATGTGCAGCAAAGCTGGGGTCCACTGTCAAAACGGAATACCTCTGCCTTCTTCTTCTGCTCCTCTTCACTTCATTAGCAGGTGACTGATATTTGGTGGCAGCACTTTTCAGTTAAATGGTCCCACGGATGTTACAGATGTGTACAGGAGATTTGTGTTTGGATTGTTCCCCTTGTCGCCTCTCCCAGGCCTTTGTGGCACAAGCTCTTTATGTTCTTATTAAAAACACACTCCTCATTCCTAAGCCCTATTTAGTCAGGCCACTAGCTGATTATCTCAGCACCCTGGTCCTTTCCTCACCCCTCACCAAGACAGCAGTACTACTGCCCTTCTCTAAACTGTAAATAAATAAATAAATAAAATGCATTTTTTATAAGATTGCAAGTTTTTAACATTATAACCTTTTAATACTTCAGTTCACTGTCACAACTTGTATTCGTTCATTGACTTACTATTTTAAAGTGTATTACGAGCCTATATTGTAATTTTATGTACTTTTTTTTGTAATTTTGATAATGAATATTAAATACATTGGTCCCTATTTCGAAAGCAACAGGAAGCGTACAAAAATGTCATTAACACACATCTATATAAAGACTTACTAAACATATTAAACAAAAGGTCAGGAGGATAATCACCTTATTAATAGCATGATACCTGCACATAATTATCCACAGTGAGGACTGCTTTCATCAGGTGTGAGACCATTCACTTGTATCTGATACTGATGTAGATCAGATGTTTGTTCAAAATATAGCCTAGAATCATACAATATACACATTCTTTAGAACAACGGAATAACGAATCACTGTTCTTAACGTAAAAAAACTGCCATCCATATTAGATATTATACATATTACACTGCCATCTAGTGACCAGCATCAATTACTGTTGATTGGAGAATGCACACAGGGATAATTCCATATCAAAATATAATACAGACAGTGCGAATATTAATTTAAATTAAAATACATTAAAATGTATTACATATAGCTTGTTTCAACTTCTGTTAAATTAAGGCAAATATAAACTCCTCGAATTATAATTTACATTTACATTACATAAAATACATTTCTTTTAGAAGGTTGCAATATTTAAAATGCCCAGAAGGGCGCAGTGTAACACTGTTTGTAACCTCATAGTTTTGCTGAATAAAAGAGTTTCAATGGTCTGTGATTTAATGAACAGTTAGAGCATTACAGTGGGTGCTATAGGGACAGTACAAGGAAGATGCCTGACTGGATGTTCTCAACAGTAAAGCAACATGAAGCTGCAAATTTGACTGTCAGAATGTTTGATACTGAGAAGCTGAGGTAGAACAACTGTTTGAAAGACTACTGAGCCAGAAGTTTCACAGTTTTATAGAGAAACTGCAAAATTTTATTACATTTTTAACAAAATCTTCTAAACAATTTAGACCTTAACTTACTCAAAACCACAGCAAAAGACTAATTGCATATATATATATATATTTAACTTAAATAATTCCTTTTAGACACTGAACACATTAAGGCAGGTCACCAATCTTATTTACAAAGAGTAATGGCACCTGCAGCATTTCATTCCTTCCAAGTAGGAGCACATAACAATAAAGCATTTGAAAACTATAAGTGCTTCTGCTGCTACTCTGACACTGGTACTTGAGCCCAGTAGTGAGGAATCCCTGGTTTTGTTGTCTTACATTTCATTTCCCATTTTTTGCCATATTTATTTAGCAAACTTATTTTATATCCCTCAAGGAACATAATTGCACCTTATACTATTATAATTGTAGATTTTAAATGCAGATTTGTGCATTTCATCTGTATGACAATTTCATCTGTATGAAAATTTTCATATTATGTTAAAGTATTCTACAATTAAATATTATAAATATTCACCTCTCCTTCTGGAGAAGAGAATGTAATGTACCTTTAGGGAACACAACTGGACTTTAACACCACTGTTATACCTTTAAAGGTTAATTTACACTGTTTGTACCTCTACTGTACCTGTTTTCTGAGTGCATAAACATGAGATGTCTGCACTCTAAGCTTTAACACAAAACTGATGTTTAATGTATTTGGTAGACCACAAAAACTGTCTGTGTTGGTAGACACTCCAGGTCCCCAAATTAATGTGCTTGTACACTGAAAAGGTGATTATTTTTATAATATGATCCCTTGAACACATTTATAACCTCTGGATTTTCTGTGATACAATGCACATAAGAGTATAGTTTCCAGGTACATGGAAGGCAGGTACGTGCCTGGGACCCACAAACAAAGCCACACATGCAACAAAACCAGAACTCTGACAGAATTAATTTACCATTTAACATTGGCTCAAGACTATATTCTTTTATGTGGAAAGAAAAATGCTATTACAGTATTACAGATATAATGCCACATGCTACATTCATTTTATCAACCATCTTCTCTGTTGTAATCTTAAGAAAAAAGGCTTTAATCTAAAAAAAATAAATAAAAACAACACAGCAACACAAACAAGGCCCAGATTTACTAAGGTTCCAAGCCTGGTCCAGGTCTTCTGTATGTAGGAACATGTGTTCAATCAGCAGTAATGTCAAAGTCCTCTGTTCTGAGCCTGCACTGTGCACTGCTTTTGTCTGTAAGCCTGGACAGGCTGGCTGGTGTCCAGGCCTGGTCACATGGGGGATGTGGGAGATTAGGTCTGTAAGTCCAAGGGAGGAGGCCCACGTGTAGCACAAGTAAAACAGAAAAGTTATAGATGCGTTTCTTATGTACTCAGTCTCCATTTTCAGTGCTGGAAGTGAGCTTGCACAACCAGTCCAGAAAAGGAGTGAGTTAGGAACTCACATACCAGAAATCAATGTGGAGTACGTGCACACTGACATCATCTGTTTAACTTCCTGCCAAAATTTATGGCAGTTACTTAAAGATCACAAAAATATTTTTTGGTCAGCGTAAACAATGTCAATGTTATGTCTGGACTAAATCCACTGCATGTGGTGTGCAATGTGCTCTACTGCATAAGAATAGCAGCTAAAAAGATCACATCTTACTAACCTGAGTACATCTGTGACTTGGCACTTCTGTTTACATGTATAAATATAGCAAAATATCTGTAGTGTGGCAGCCAAAGAAAGAAAAGGTCTTTAAAAAGAACTGTGCTAATCCTTATAAAGCTTGACTACAAATAGACAATATCACTGAACTGCGTATCTATGGTCTATGCCAGCAGCTCAGGCTGGTTTAATGAGAAGAGCAGCACTGTCAGATACATTTAAATACTTCAGGGCTACCTTTAAACTAAGAACAATGCTCATGAGTTGGACAAAAATGGTACCCTCAGGGAAGGGTCCTGAGGATTGACTGCCATCACATCCTGTCCGCATTCAGTATGAGTACTTCTGAATACTTTAGAAACAAGTGGCAGGATCCTGTGGGTCTTTAAGGACACTGACTAAGAATCCAGTCCTAATGCTACTCACAGAATGTTGGTCATTCACTGTGAGATTACACAGCCGCGTGGGAAACAGTCACCTGAGAGGTTCAGTGTGGGTCATCTTGGAGGAGTTAACTAGAAAAACTTTGAAGACTACAGATTCGTGTAAATATAAAAGGTGCAATAATGCAGAATGATGAACAATGTGAAATGCACTGTTAAACTGTGTAAAATTAAACATGATATGAATTTTCATACATGAGACAATGAAGCTCGTAATTCACACATCTGCTATTTTCAGTGTTGCTACAGCCGTCAATTAACATGCATATCTCAGTCAGCTCATAGAATCCTTATTTAGTTACAAATGTGGATCAGTATGTAATAACCCTATCTGTGCTAAAACAATATATATTTTTATTTTTGTAATTTGTCAACCAATAACGTAGTATATTTTTCTACTAATACAGCATTACCTAATACAGGAAGAGAGGTGTTTTAAATACTCCAATATAACGGTTCTATAATAGGTCCTCATAACATGAAAAGCTGCTTTGTTAATGCTGTACATCTCATCAAACTGGCCCACAGCCAGAAGGAGCCAATCTCAATGGAAAAAAACTTTGGCACAGGCACTTCCACATTGTAACAAACAATTACAATGCAATCACTGTCCCTCTGCCAAAACAAGAGAGCACTGTCAGGTCTTCAGATACCATGTAAAGATAGAAGTACAGTGAATCATTGATGACCAGCTTCAAAAACAGGGACTGCAAAGCAAGGAGTTAATCAATTAAAGATGGTGTATTAGACAGTAAGGCATGTGACTTGATTTGGTTCTGGCTACAGCAAACACCAAAAAGAAAAATGCCTTAAGAGGAACAACTAAAATATGTCCCAGAGCAATTAGTTGACACATGACTAGCATTAACATGTTAGAATCCACCAAAGGCTTACAACTAGACTTGTTTAAACAGACAATATTAAAAATAAAGTGCAATTTTTAATGAAGAATTATCTTTAGACTGAACCTTTCTTTAGCTACATGCACATGATTCAGAATTCCACCCAGATGCTGCCCTATCAGTTCATTTATTCATTCATTGTCTGTAACCAGTTCAGGGTCACGGTGGGTCCAGAGCCTACCTGGAATCATTGGGCGCAAGGCAGAAAAGCACTCTGGAGGGGGCGCTAGTCCTTCACAGGGCAACACAAACTCACACACTCACACCTATGGACACTTTTGAGTCATCAATCCACCTACCAATGTGTGTTTTTGGACTGTGGGAGGAAACCAGAGCACCCGGAGGAAACCCACACAGACACGGGGAGAACACACCAAACTCCTCACAGACAGTCACCTGGAGCGGGACTCGAAACCACTACCTCAGCTTTCTTTATCACAGCTTTCTTTGGATAGGGAGCTTGTAATTACCCAATTACTTAGCATCCCCCAGAGAACAAAACACACACTAAATCACTAATAAGAAAAATTCATAATGTATAATGTGTTGTGTCTTATAAACACAATATATTGTTGCCATCCAATTAAAAACATATATCTCCATTTCTGTCGATTTTTAATTTGCTACATCAGCAGCTGTCCTTCCCATTGTGTGGAAATTTCTTGATGAATAGACCAATAGAAACACTCCAAAATTACTTCCATTAAAATTAAAAAGTTTTTTTCCTTCTGTAAACCTACTATTTTAACACACAGTACATTCTGACCACAAAAGGTCCTCTTACAATATAATGATCCTGTTTATTTACATTTGTCATCATCATTCTTTGGGGTTTAATGAATAGTTACTTGTGTTATATAAAGCCTTAATTGTTTTTACTGCAAGCACGGGAGGGTTGAACCAAGAAGCCAGATTACACTGAGGATTTCTACAACCGGATTAACCCTAGATTTAAGCACCTTATTTAGTTACAAGAAGTGAAAATAATCAATAAGCCCGTCTGTAGAGTTGGTATAAAGAGGGCCCTGTACTGTGGAGACATCATAGCCTGGTGAGGAACCATAAAGAGAGGTCTGCTGCCTTTTTTCTTATTCCTTTAACACCACACAACTTCACAACAGGTAAGATATGGACGTTTTGTGCTGAACTTTTGTAACAGTAGATTTGCAATCAACTGCACCACACAGTTTTGGTGGGTGTGCTTTCTAAACAGAAAAATGGAAGCAGTGAAATATGCAGCATTTGTGGATTTGGGAACGACTGTTCTCACCTGCTCTCTCTTTGCCGTACAGAATGGAATACTTCAAGTTTGCCCTGCTTGTGGTCTTCTTGTCCTACATTGAACGTTGCTGGTCAAGTTCATGTGTGGTAGACAGCTTCATGGTGAAGCAGGACTTTGACCCAAAAAAAGTGAGTCGAGAGAATTAATAAGAATTAAGACAAATAGCATATTACTGGCTGAAACTGTAGGGTCTGTTTATTGTTGCCATGTGAATTGCTAGTATGAATGATGTCTTGTAACTCGAGATCTTTCACTCACAGTATGCAGGGAAGTGGTATGCCCAGCAGAAGAAAGACCCAGAAGGACTTTTCCTCCAGGACAACATTTCTGCAGAATACACTATTGATGAGGATGGCACCATGACTGCTTCCTCCAAGGGCCGTGTGACTCTGTTTGGGTGAGTTAAGAATAGAACAGCATAGGGCACTAACTAAAACAGCTATATATAACATCCTAAAATTAAAATACTTATAGTACTAACTTTGCTTTCCATAACTAGATTCTGGGTTGTATGTGCTGATATGGCTGCTCAGTACACTGTGCCTGATCCCACCACCCCTGGTAAAATGTTCATGACGTATCAGGGCCTGGCCAGCTATCTGTCCAGTGGAGGTCAGTGAATACACAAGTTGAAAAAACATTATATGCCTGTGTTCTTCATAATCTATATCAAAACGTGATCTGTTTTAAACAGGTGACAACTACTGGGTCATTGATACTGACTACGACAACTATGCCATCACCTATGCCTGCCGCACCCTGAAGGACGATGGCACCTGTGACGATGGCTATGCCCTGGTTTTCTCTCGCAACCCTCGTGGCCTGCCCCCTGCCATCCAGCGCATTGTGCGTCAGAAGCAGGAAGAGATCTGCATGGCTGGCCAGTTCCAGCCAGTGCTACAGTCAGGTGAGCCTGGATGCATGGATTTCTCACAGAGAGATGTGCTCTCAATGTTAAATTACTCTAATGCTAAATGGCCAAGCTAAAGCACTTCATTGATGGGTGCTCCCAGTGCGAGCATGAATAGGTAAAGAAATATGTAGTACTAGTTTATATATACACACAAATAAGAGCAAAGTGCATATTACTCTATATGAATAAGAGCAAAAACACTGTGTTTAAGTGTGGGACTCAATATTCTTTAAATGCCTTTCTGAATTTTGTCCCAAATACAATATATTAACTAAGAACATGCTAACTTAACAAAGTGTTATGACTCACATCCTGTACCTTTCATCTTCTGTCAACAGGAGCATGCTGAAATCTTGAAGAGAGGTTGTTTTAAGACACTGGCAAGAGAAGAGACATGTGGAGGTATCTCCTAGCAGCATTCTATAGATTCAAAAAACAAAACATGCATCAGGGTGATACAGTTTGCAACACACTGTCTCAAGGGAAATTTGTGTCTGTGAATAAATATTTTTTAAGCAAAAGCTTTGTCATGGAGTGTTTACACTGAATAGAATCATGCATTTGTTAATATGGTTTCAAACTCTGGTGAATTCTCTCAAAAAACTGGTGAATTCTGTAGTAAATGGATAATGTTGTTTCAAATTGTTTCAAATCCGTTTAAAAATATAGTACAGTATTTTCTGTACTGTGGAAAAACAGCAATAACTCCATGTCATCACTGCAGCAGTTCCATGTCATCTCTACAAGAGAGACTTTACTTAAATATTGTCTGTTTTAACAATTCTAGTTGTAAGCCTTTGGTGGATTCTAACATGTTAATGCTAGTAATGTGGCAATGAATTGCTCTGGGACATATTTTAGTTGTTTCTCTTAAGGAATTTTTCTTTTTGGTGTTTGCCATGCCTAAACCAGAATTCCCCACAGTCAGGGGCACCCAACAACAATTATTAGGAAAATGTCTGGAAAAGTAGATAAAAAGTTAGGGTTTAAGGCTTTTAAAAATAGTTATCCACCTAATTCTCAGTATTCTCATGTTAAATATAATAAATCCTGTGTGTTGATCATACATTCCCTGTTTGCTGTAATCCTAAGGTGATATTTGTTAGCATAATATGAAAAGTTAATATACTCTATAAAATAAAAATACAATTGAAATAAAAATATTTGAATAAATAAAGAAGGAACCATATCTATGAAGAGCACAGCAACTAAAGAAACAAACAAACAAAAAACGAATAAAAACTCTGGAAGTGTAGGAAAAAATATTTGGGGTTTAAGAAACTAAGTGGTCATGCTTGGGACTTGAGGTCTTTCCAAATCCTATAAAACGTGTACATAGACAAGAGGGTAGCCAGTGTTGCTGCTAACCCTGTCTGAAAACCGGATTACAGGTAGCCTAGAATTAAATTACCTTAATTACTGCAAACAAATAAGAGCAAATAGATAAACAACTAAAAACAACACTTAACAATCCTATTGCCAATTCTAAGTAATTAAATTCTGCTGAAAACTGGCATAGGTCGGGCTAATATTACAATTAAATTAGCATTGGCAGAAAATCTATATCCATTTTAGCATTTCAGCATTGAAGTCATTGCATTCTCTAGCAGCATTCAGCGTTCAACACATCTTTAGTCATTTTAAAAAATTAGCAAAAAAGTGATATTTACACCTATTTTAAAGCCAGTATTTGCATTCTTGGCAAGCACCAGTTCATCTTTCCTGGAGACGACATTAATGATGAGAACCTTTTCTGAAGAAATCTGTTTTATGGAAGCCAGAGTTAATGATTTAAGTGGCTTTTAAGGGTCAGTAATCTTGGTTGCTTGGGTAAGGGAACAATGTGGAAAAGCCTTTACGTGGAGTCTGACACAGTTTTCTGACATACTTTTTTAAAAACAGTATATGGGGTTTAGGCTAATGATGGAAAACCATCAAGTATTGTTAACCCTTTTATAGTGAGAAGCAAAAAAACATTTAATGTTTATATTTAGCCAAATATTTAACAGAATATTAACATATACTACTGTATTATTGACAAAGATGGAGATAAATACAGAAGGCCACAACATGTCAATGAAACCAGTTTACAGAATGCAGGACTTCTCAACAGCACCAAGCTGAGAAGGGCCAGGCTGGAATTCACAAATTAGTACAAAGATAAACCAGAAACATTCTGAAGCAAACATGTGCTGAAGAGGCACATGCTGGCTTGGGACTAGAACTGGCTCAATGGG
This sequence comes from Hoplias malabaricus, assembly GCF_029633855.1. Taxonomy (NCBI): domain Eukaryota; kingdom Metazoa; phylum Chordata; class Actinopteri; order Characiformes; family Erythrinidae; genus Hoplias; species Hoplias malabaricus. The sequence continues at coordinate 12,852,370 of NC_089814.1, read as the reverse complement.
CCACCTTAACCAACTGGCAATGGTGGCAGACTAATGTAAGAGATATGAAACATCTTGTCTAGTTCAAGGTATTGTCTCCAAAACAATAAACAGAAGTTTTAAATGCATCAGCACAGTGAACAAAAGCATTCATTTGAAAAAGAAAACGTGGAGAAATCCTGATTTAAATGCGTTACAATGGTTTAAGGACACAAAAAAACAACATTATTTTGGTATAATTATGATGAATTAAAATGATTTAATGATGATGATCTAATTAATAAGCCATGATGTTTTCTTCAAAGATACAAATTCATACATTAAGCTATCAATTCCTATTAACCCCTTATATTTAGACACAACTTCACTACAAATAATCTTAAAATAATAAGTAACTACTTGGTGCAGAGGAAGAGCTATTCATGAAAAAAAGAAACATTAACAACCATGTTTTTTGGTCAGGTAGAACATAACACTGAATCGTTTTGTTTGTAGACTTTATCCTGGGCAACACTGTGGTGCAACATGCAGTTTCATGCTGACACAGCCCCGGGATCCTGGAGCTATGGGTTCAATCCCAAGCTGTACATACACATTAGCAGTATAAATACATAAAAATACTAATCACAGTCAGAGGAGGCAAATTCAGGTTTAGAAATGTAAAAAATTTGCCTCAAATGCCTGACATTTCTGAGATTTGCTGACTTGAGATTATTAGAGATGGCAGGCATTTGGTAAAAAATAAAATAAAATAAATAAAGACCTGTAGAAAATATTCACTTTTATACTTTTATAATCAAAACTGCACAAACATCAAAGTCTGAACTATTGTGGTTAAAGTCTACATGAATACTGAGACCATGAATACCATGAATTTCCAAACTTGGGACCTAACACTTGATATTCTTAAGCACATCCTTGCAATAAGTGACTTGACTTGGCTGAACATGTGTAAACATTTACACAGGATGGTCTTGAGCTTTGAAGTTAATATATAAATTACAACATAAGCTTGGCCAAACAGGAATATGCTACAGAATGGATGATATATTGTAAATGCTAACTCTGAAAATAATAATTAACAAAAAAATAATATTGCCAAATTATTACATCATTATAAACATATCACAAAAGCACCACTTGACATTATATATTACTTTGAGGTGGTTTTGGAGGTGGGGGTGTGGGTAGTTTACTGTATTACACTGTAAAATAATGAGACAAATATTGTTTGGGTATTAATACAGTAACAATATGTAAATCAGCAGAATAAAGGATTGTCTTATTAAAGAGGTTACAGAGTGTGTTTACACTGCTTTGAATTTCAAGAACTGCAAAAGCATGTCTTTTAAAACCTATTAATATTCTGCATGAAATTACAGATTCATTTCAGTCAGCTTTGTCAAACAGCTCATTCAGTCTCATGAAACAAATGCATTTTCTATAGTACCATTCATCCATTTAGGTTCAGCTACTCTCATGACTGAGGCACAGTTTCCATGGTGATAAGACAGATAACGCATATCCACCCCTCCCCCTCTCTACCCATCTGTCCCGGATTGGCTGCCGAGGTGGAGAGCTCAGTAATAAGCGACGTTCTTTTCCCATCATCCCTTGCCCCATTCAAAGCAAGCTAGCAGACCTGATACACACCAGCGAGCAAGGCATGGCAAATGTATTCTTCACTGTGTATACTCGCTCCTATGGTGAGGGTGAGTTGGTCTTTCTGTCTCACGATATTCTGGCCCTTAATAGCTGGCTTTGTAAAAGAGAGAGCCCCATGTATTTGTTGGTAGTAGAAGCATGTGAAATAATTTAGATAAAAATATTGAATATGAACTCTTACTCATCTTTACTTGTCTGTTCATTACTTGTTAAATATATGTTGTTCATGAATTCCAGAACACTGTACAAATCTTATTAAGGTGTTTAGAACTCACACTAACCAACTAAAGCTAAATGCCTTATGGCTTAATAGTCATGTACATCATTTCCTCAAGAATATTTTAGATAAACTGTATTATCATATAGCTTCCTCCATAAAGACGGTATACAGTGACTTAAATTATAATTCAGAAATATTTTTCAGTGTCTGGTGGTCAATATCTCCAGTAACAGACAATGAATGCCTTCATCAGGAACAAAACCAGAACTTCATGTGCTGCATATACAGTCACAGTCATGGTAGCCTTTTGTTTCTTTCTTGACACACACACACAAATATCCAGAACAAATCATATAGTGTCCCTTATGCTTCAGTCATGTGCTGAAAGCCTGTAATGGTAACTAATTGCCAAAAGGCCCTTTATAATGAAAAAAAAAAACATGTGTTCCCTAAGGGGACTTAAGCCCACAAAATGTATGTTTTGTGTGTGTGTGTGTGTGTGTGTGTGTGTGTGTTTATATATATATATATATATATATATATATAAAGTAAAAGGCCAGCTGAATATAGAGAACAGTAATATGAAAAAAGTAAGAAAGAAAGAAAAGCAGTACTTTATCTACTGTGGCCATGCTGACACACTAAAAATCTTTTTCTCATGTTGTGATGTCACGAGACACTGAGAGTTCAATTTTCTTTGGCTTCATTAGGCTTGCTACATATTAGGAAAACATCTTTTACAATATTAAAATACTAATCACAATAACAACCAAAATACAAATCTGCAAAAATAAAATTCAATTTAAACATAGTTACCAAATGCAATGACAGGACAGCAAAATCATCAGATCTGTGATGCTTGTAGGACTCAGGGCATGGACATTGGTGACGCTACCTAAGGAATGAGTAAAGGATGTTAATAAGTAGTTCGAACGTATGTGTGTGTAATCTTAAATAGATGGTTGGAAAAGTTAAACAGCAGGTTATGAAAGTAATATATGAGACACAGGAGCCAGGTGCTGACAGTTGGTGGTTCTTTTAGGTGACTTATGTATTAAAAAGAACACACGAGAGCAGTAAGTACAAATGGACTGCACCCTTTGCCCTGATCCTGCTGATTTTGCTCACTGGAGGACTACCATAACTATGTTCAACCCTGTAAAGACACAACAGCCCCACCCCCTGTGTTTTCAGCCTATAAAAACTGGCATTATCTGACAAGGGATTGCCTTTATGTTTTTATATCATATGCAAGTGAGTTTGAACTCTAAGCTACCAGCTACATTTGAAAAAGGAAGTGCAAGGTTGTGCTGTTGTTGTTGTTTTTTCTGAAACTTACTTTTAAATATTGTCAAAACTTCAATCTGAGGTGCATTGAAGTGCCTTTAACTTGTATCATTGTGGTAAGTGACAATTTATATATTTAAATATAAATATTTATATGTTTATTTTTATTATTTGATCTAGCTATAAATCTGTATCAGTTAAATGCAAAAATGCCTTTTTGCAATATATACCTTTTTTGCATTAAACTGACACAAATTTATAGCTAGATCAAATAATTCTTATATATGCACTTGCTTGTGTATTTGAATTAGTTAGGTGATGTTTTGAAATGTCTTTGTAATGTAAGTATCGTAGTGCTATACACTTGGCATTTTATGAAATGTTTTTCAGAGAATATCTGTCTCCTGCAAACACATTAGAGAAAGCAATGTTTGAAAGTAATTTTTTTGTACACTTGTTGACATAGCCTGATTCCTATTTAACAGAACGACCTACGTAAGTATAATTAATATGAGGTTAAGGGTGCACAAGTTGGTTTCAGGCTAAGCCTTTATTTGCAGGAAGGAGGCACACATCAAAACACATTTGTTTACTTTACTGACATTAAGATAGTTTAACATGATATGACTTCACACATTGTTTACACTTCTCTGTTTTGAATGTGTTTTTCAGGAAACAACTGAACTACTTTCATATTTTCATATCTGATTTATCAAACTGATGCAGCCTTTTATACAGTAAAATTTAAGCCAGCGTTTAGTTATGTGTTGAGGCCATATTTGCTAAAGTTGCCCTGGATATTTTTCCTGATGCATATAATTCATTCATATTTTTCAATACACTCACACACAATAAATGCCATCATAAAAGCATTATTAGTTAACGGAGAGGGCTATAAATTCCTGCTATGTCATAGTTACAAAGTCATGTCAATATACCTCATAGCCAAAGTCAGTAAATGAAAGGGCATTGTGTTAAGTCGATAAGCATACAAAGGCTTAATATCTGTCCATAATTAAAACAAATCTCAGCTGACAGCCAAGACAATATATTATAAATATAATCTGAACTTCATTTACATAAAATATACAGAGATAAAACTGCAAAGATTGCAGAGAACTTACAAAGTTCGTTTAAGAGTTGGCAGTTTAATTCATGTGACCTGACATAACCGAATGCTTTCTTCACTCTCTAAATTTTTATCTACTGCTTCGGTTTTCTAAATGATCAGAAATGTGACTCCTCAGTAACTTACAAGGAGTCACATTTCTGATCATTTAGAAAACCGGAGCAGTAGATAAATCCTTGCGCTCCACATCACTAAGCGACCACAAGCAGGTGTGTTAAATTTTATGTAGCAGAGTCTGGTATTTTCACTTGATTCATGTTGAGTCGTTGAAGAATTTTAAATTCAATAACCAAGTAAAATAATTGGTTAGGGGCAATTCTGACACACTGCAGTTCCAACAGGGATCTGTTTCATGAAAACCTTTTGATACTTTGAAAAATGTACTAGATAACCAACATATTTCTGCATATTTTTCATATATCTGCAGAAAGCCTCATCAGTACATGGATACATCATCGCTAGAAGACATGGAAGATGCAAAATCTCCAACAAGCTCCTTGGAACGCAAGACTCAAAAAAGAAAAAGACCAGTTGAATTCATTAGGACCAAGCTGAGCCGTCAACTTTCTTGTTCAGTGCCTAGAGTGAAGAGCACACTAGCAGGCCTCTTCCCAGTGGTGCTCTGGCTACCAAAGTACAAAATAAAGGAATATGTATGGGGCGATATAATGTCAGGGCTCATAGTGGGGATCATTCTGGTGCCTCAAGCCATTGCTTACTGTCTGCTGGCAGGACTGGAACCTATTTATGGATTGTACACATCCTTTTTTGCAAATATAATCTACTTCATCTTGGGAACGTCCAGGCATGTATCTGTAGGGATATTCAGTCTCATGAGCTTAATGGTTGGTCAGGTTGTAGACAGGGAAGTCTATCTGGCAGGTTTTGATTTGAGTGATGAGAGTAAGCAAATCCCTTTGGGTGGTGGATGGAACATCACTGAAGTATCCAGCAAAACTGCAACCAATTTCACAATAAGTGCCTTAAATATGGAATGTGGAAAAGAATGCTATGCTATTAGCATTGCAGCAGCATTAACCTTCCTTGCTGGAATCTATCAGGTATTCAATTCTTTTCATTATGCATATTAAAATTGATAAAAAGAACTGTTTACTGTGCAACTAATATGTTATACTTTCCAGGTGCTGATGGCTGTATTCCGGCTTGGTTTTGTCTCCGTTTACCTATCTGCTCCAATGCTAGATGGCTTTGCCACGGGTGCCTCTTGCACTATCCTTACTGTCCAGGCTAAATATCTTCTGGGCCTCAAAATTCCACGCCACCAGGGCTACGGAACAGTCGTGGTCACCTGGATCAACATTTTCAAGAACATACACAAGACCAATTTTTGTGATATGATTACAAGTGCCATTTGTATTGCAGTGCTAGTGGCAGGAAAGGAGCTCCAAGAGCGATACAAAAATCGTCTGAAGATGCCGCTGCCTACAGAGCTTGTAGTAGTGGCACTAGCTACCATAGTGTCACACTTTGCTGACCTCAGTGGGCAGTACAGCTCTAGTATCTCAGGTGCCATTCCAACTGGTTTTATTCCTCCCAAGGTCCCAAGTTTTGAACTAATGCCAAGGATAGCACTTGATGCCATTCCATTGTCTGTCATCAGTTTTGCCTTCACAGTTTCCTTGTCAGAGATGTTTGCTAAAAAAAATGGATACACTGTTAGACCAAACCAGGAGATGTTGGCTATTGGTTTTTGTAACATCATCCCATCCTTTTTCCACTGCTTCACCACTAGCGCTGCTCTGGCCAAAACCATGGTCAAAGACTCAACAGGTTGCCAGACACAAGTCTCTAGCCTGGTGAGTGCCTTAGTAGTGCTCTTGGTCCTTTTATTTTTAGCCCCATTCTTCTACTCTTTGCAAAAGTGTGTCCTTGCCTGCATCATTATTGTTAGCTTGAGAGGTGCCCTGCGTAAATTCAAAGACTTTCCCAGGCTTTGGGGTCTCAGCAAGATTGATGCAGCTGTCTGGATGGTGACAATGTCTTCGTCGGCTTTGATCAGCGTGGAGATTGGGCTGGTGATTGGTGTAGTCTTTTCAATGGTATGTGTTGTGTCTCAAACCCAGTTTCCTAAGGTTTCACTGTTGGGCCAAATCAAGAACACCAATGACTATGAAGACATGAGTGACTACAACCACCTTGAGATCATTCCCAAAGTAAAAATTTTCCGCTTTCAGGCTCCCCTTTACTATGCCAATAAGGACTTTTTCTTAAAGTCATTATACAAAGCAGTTGGACTTGAGCCATTCCTTGAGAAATCCAGGAGAAGAAAACTAGTGAAAAGATCAAAAGAAAATGCTGCAAAGAAAGCTAACAATGAAAATGGTGATGTAACTATTGGCCTAATAGTTAATGAGTTGGATTTCCATACCATTATCCTAGACTGTTCCTCCATACCCTTTATAGACACAACAGGAATGAACACATTTAAAGCACTGTTGAAAGACTACAAAGAGGTTGGTGTAAATGTAATCCTTGCTTGCTGCAGCACAAAAGTCATAGACTCTTTGGGACGAGGTTCATTTTTTGGACCTGATGATAAAGAAATGCATAGATTGTCATTTCACACAGTGCATAGTGCAGTTTCTTTTGCCACTTGTAACGCACCAGAATCTGTTTATGCTTCATCTGTGTAATTTGTATGTAAGCTGATTTTACAGGCTAGGTATGAAAAAAAAATCTGATAGTTGTTAAACGCACACAAAACCATTCTCCACTATATCTCAGTTAATAGCCAGTACATAACATTATTGACCCAGTGTATATTAGTCAGTAGGTTTTTATAAATGCTAAATGTTTTTTCTGAAACTAAAGGGAATTAGTCATGATTTTTCATACTTTTAACTAAAAAGATGTGACTACTGTTACTGTATGTATTTAACCAACTGTAATTAATATGCTAATGTGAAACTATTTTTGTATTAAAGGTTCTTTATATGATCCTGTCTCTCACTAGATGTTGCACTAGACCACCAGGATCAAATTCATCGTAATCAGTTACACCCTTCCCTTCAGCCACACCTCACTCCTTCCATTCCTGTTCTCAACAGGGATATTCTATTAAGCTAAATGTAGAAAAAACATTAGCATGGCTTAATGTACCAAACAAAGACAAAGGAACAACAAACCTCTCTAGTTATTACTGCTAAGAAACACTCTCTACAGCTGAAACAATAAACCTGTAATTCAAGAGTAAAGTAATTCTCTTTACATTAAGCTTTTTTCCTTACAAGGGGTTTAAATTGGAAAAAAGAGCTTTATGTAAAATGTATAACTTTCCTTTTAGGTGACATGTTCATCATTTCAGGAATCCATATTCACAGTTAAAAGTGAGAGAGGTGCGTCTCAGACCAGAAAAGTGGCTGCTAAACATAGATAAGGCACAATGGAGCAGTTGTAATTTAGAGTCATTTTGTAGGCCTTCAGCAGCTCTTAGTTTTCTCCATCTTAGAAAAAGACTTAGATTTTTATTCCATTCTTTGTCAGAGGCCTTTATAGATGAAGATCCCTTTTTTCCCCACTGGTGAAGTACTTGCATGATCTGTTTTACCTGAACGTTTGTACTCTGCCATATTGGATGTATAATGCTATGTGTTTGGTCACAGTCTTGAGTCTTGGGTAGCGCAAAAAATGTGGGAAATGCCAAACTTTTCACATGGGGTACTAACAAATGCTCTCGGCTGGACTGGCTAATGAAAGAGCAGAGGACAACACACAGAGAGTGTTTCTTTATCTGTACATAAAAATTTGCCGTTGGCTGCTATATTAATATTTAAAAAGGTCAGATATATCACCTTTAATGAAAAGGACAGATTTTTCATTTTTGTACTCATATTATTTTATAGTCATTGCAAATAACTATAAAATTGTAGGAACACACCTTAGACAGGATACCAGTCCATTCCAGGGCATCAGGGCATTGGTGTGTTAAGTTTCAAATGCAAAATGAAAAGTATTCTCTGTTGAGAAAATCAAGACCAAACTGAAGAATTGCTGTATGTGTTGTTCATCTGTTATTAACAGTAGGTTTTTATATTATTCAGTTATGTCTCAATGATTTATTCTTCTGAGTCTACAGTAAAATAATATTTTATTTTAATTTTAAATATATAATAAAATCATTAAAAATGAAAACAGCCTGTCTCTGGTTACTGTCATTCTGTGAAGCCTTGGGCTTATTTAGTAGCCTATGCTGGTTCTTAGACCGGTTATACTACTCCAGCATGTTGATGATATCTTGGAGCTTAATTACACAAAAACATATATTCAAGCAAAATAAATAGCAGATATCTGTCAACAGCTCAAAGCAATATTCATTTTACTCTTATTTGAGGATGGAGGCTTTTTCAAACACAAACTCCTTTTTTCAGCAAAGAAAATAATCATAAAAAGGATAAAGGACAATGAGAGAATGTTTGTATAGTTTCTTTGCACTGCAGATAAAACCAAACTGGCTCTAGGGTTCAGAACTTATGAAAAAAAAAAACACTTCAAAAAAACAGCTTAAAACAAAAACAATAACATCATGCTTCCCCGCTCGGCCACCAGCTATTTGGCTTGCAGGTACCTGTTGTTGTGGTGGACGTCATATTACTTACAGCAGTAAAGCCACAGGTGAAATAAAGCTGAGGTCAGTGCGGATTACTGATCATCATCTTCAGGCTGCATTGGATTCCTCTCTTCTTATACAATCCTGTGAAAAAATAGACAGTAATGCTTTGTAGTGTTCAGTGGTTTGTATATTTCAACAACTGAAGTAATGTTATAGGCAACAGGTAATAAGGAGTCTACACAATAACAGTTATCTGCCCCGACTGAACCACAAAAACTTGTGAAAGATCTTCAGACGGTGTGTAACCTATTCATAATCTTTTGCTTATGAAAATGTTTCATGCATCCTTTCTGTTTACGTGTGTGCATCATGTATTAAATCTCACAAGACAGGATTAGGTTCACTGGTCATTATGGATAGAAAATAAATGGCTGTATTTGTGATGCAGACATTGCAACTCCTGGTGCCAATCACCTTCACCATCACAAACAAAATACAGAAAATACAGTCAAGCTAAATCCATGACAGTTGTGTAAAGACTGGAGGGCATATATATACATATACAGACATTTTTTTAAGTCTAAAAAAGAGGACATGTCCTGGTAAAGGAGGACGTCTCGTCACCCTATCTAAGTTGCCCGATTTAGCTCTAAAACACTTAAATGTGAGCTTAAGTTATCAATAAAAGTCATTAATACATGCGGAAAAGTGTAAAAAATAAGTATCTAATAAAAACAAAGGATTCATGCAATATAAAAAACAGCATTGCATTTTACAAGTATATGAATTATACTAATAACGTATTTAAAATATATTTAAATTATTAGTAGTTGAAGTGTGGTGAAGAAAGCACAAGTGCACTCAGTATATATTGTGTGTAAATTAACAGAATTTAAATGACATATTAGTAGTGATACATAGTGGTTCCACAACGATGGCGTTTATTCAGAACGCATTTATGAGATAATCCTCAATATCCTTTTACCACTCCGCTCCTCGCCTGCACCTCCAAAGCCCTTAGGTTCCTTAGGTTCATAACATCACAAATCCTCAAGTACTCCTCGCTGTCTGGATTTTATTATTGAGTTAAATAATATCTTTGGAAAAATCCAGTTTCAACGTGAAAATGCTCAGCCATTTTTCTGGCCGCTTATTTCGCGTCTTAGCGTACAAACCTTCGTATAGCCCCTCAGTAACAGAAGGTACTGTCTGTGCTTTTTTTGACTGGCGCTCTCCAGCAGGCGGCAGTAAAATGGCCGCCGTGTCTTTGAAGAAGCCCTAAAGAAGAGACGCGATTCAAATTTTAGCGCCGTGTTGGCGGAACGTCTCTGGCTCGGGGAAGAAGAAGAGGGGTTTGTTCAGTTGGCTTTTAAAACGTTTAAACCTAGCTGGTGTCTGCATCTCACATAAAAAATGGGGAGCCGGAGAAGGTAAGATTTTGGTTCGAAATAAATATTAGAAATAAGCTCAACTGTAACGCAGCAGCAGGAATAGTGCAGCAAAAGCTACCAACTTGTTTATCGAGCCGACGGACATTATGTATTGTTGTGTGCCACTTTCCCCAGACTGTTGTTCCTATTACAACACTGAGTTAAAGCGAACCGTAACTTGCTATTAAATGTAGGAACCATAAAACAGTCATATTCTTGAAAAGCTTTATCGTGTCGTGTTTTCTTGAAGCTCCGCTGACCGTTAAGTTTTGAATTTCTAGTATTTCCTGTTTGTTTGTTTTATAAATATTTTCTTTTTTGTGTAAAATGTATCAATTATTTTAGTATTTTTCAGTATGTTCAAAGACCATGGAAATGTAAGTTTGGACATTTGATCCAAGTGAAGTAGGAAAAAAGCATTAATCATTTAGGCTTATATGAACGTAAGACGTCAATATTAAAACTTTGTATTGTTCCAATGTGCAGTGAAACTCTGGCCTCTTCTCTTGTGACTGGGATAAACCATGCCATGGCGAGGCTGGTGGACATATGGGACAGTATCGGCATCATGGAGGAACAGAGGATTGAAAGAATGCAGACTGTGAAGAAATATATTGAGGTGAGCTCTAGAATGTTTGTATCTTTTTCTTTTCATTCATGTTTCCTTTCCTTGTTTATGTAACTGCACTTTATGGATATTTTCCACACAGGACCTTTTGACGGATATGATCAGTGAAGAGGAATCTCTAAGACATCGTATTAAAGCCAGTATCATTACAACACAAAAGCAGCTGGATACACTATGTCTTGAACTGTCTGTAGAACCATACAAAGTAAGTTTTGTGAATTGGAGCCTTAGTTACTGTCTTAGACTCAGTATCAGTGTATCATTACGAGACTGTATTAACAAGTAAATTTATAGATTTCTTTTTAGTTTACAGCTTTGTATTCTCTCTCTGCAGTTAGAGGAAAACCTAACAGTTTTGCAGATGGAAAAGGACCTTCGCTGCCGTTTGGAGACTCTCCAGAAAGAAAAGGTTGAACGTCTGAGGGAGCTGAATGATCTGAGGCAGCAGGATGAAGAGCTGTGTGTGACACTATGTGCAACCCCATACTACATTCCCAGTGGCAGCATGCCTTCCCACACACAACTCCAGGAGCTACGAGAGCATATAAAAAAACTGAGCGAGGAGAAGGTATGGGGCAGTTATGAGGGCACACTGCTATACGATTTGTAGCACTATTTGTGCTTTCCTTTGCCTCTCCTTCGATTGCTCCTGTAGAGTTTTGAAAACTTTTTAAGTTTGAGTAATCATCACTCACCACAGGATCTTGATTATTAACCTCTGCTGTCACCTGGTTCCATCTGTTGGCGCAGGAGAACCGGGTGAAGGTGTTCTCAGGGCTCAGGGAAGACATCAGGAGCCTGATGGATGAGTTGGGCCACGAGCCTGAGACCAGCCTGGAGAGGGAGTCTGTGTGTTCTGACACGGATATCTTCCTGCTTACGCATGAAAACATCACAGCTCTGAAGCTGCTGCTCAGTCAGGTGTTAAGAGTGTACAATTTTAGTGTTTCCACACTCTACTGTAAGTTTAGGACTTTAGATTTATATTGTGATTCAGGATTTCACAGTAAGCGTTTCTGAGGATGTTTTGGCATGTGCATTTGAAAAGCACTTAAACACTGAGCAAATCTGTTTTATTACAATTAGACCATAATTAGTTTTCCTTGGTTGCAGTTCTGTGTGAACAAATAAATAAAACTTTTAATTGCATTTTTACATGTCAAGTATTTTGTTCTGGTTTTTTTTGTTCCATCTCATCAAACCTGAGAAACTAATTGTAGTGATGAGTTTAGTGAAGATGCCTTGAAGTTATTAGATGTTATGTTTTCTTTATCACCCTTTCAAATTTATACTTTAAGTCTTGTTTTACCAAACTTTGCACTGTGTAATGTCATTGACTTCATAACTTTCCATGTACAGTTAGAAATGAGGAAGGTAACCCTTATTTCAACGCGGGACAAACTCAAGGATCGAGCTACGAGCCTGTGGAATCGCCTGTGTTGTCCAGAACAGGAAGCTTCGGAATTCAAACAGGAAGCACTGAAAACTCTTTCTGATGACATTCGAAGGGTAGGGACTTTATAGTAACCTTTGTCTGCTATCTGAGATCAGGGTACCAAATATACTCTTTTTAAACAGGATGCTGTCTCAGAGTTTCTCTTGCACTAAGTAGAGTGTGTCTTTGCAGTGGCAGAATTCAGTGGATCGTCTGGAGGTGCTGCAGAAGGCCAAGCTGGAAGAAGTGACAGAGAAAGTACGGCAGGAGCTATTAGTTCTCTGGGATAAATGTATGTTTGGACCAGAGCGAAGAGAAGCGTTCAGTGCACACTTTTGTGACAGTAAGCTTAATTAATCATGTAATTTAGATTTTTTTTCCCTAAGAATTAACATACCATAACGTCAGAGTGTAGAATCAAAGAATAGGTTCTGATTGTTACTACTGTCCTTATCTCACCCTGATTGTACAGATCATTACACAGAGGAGCTGCTTGCTCTACATGACCATGAGCTACAGAAGGTGAAGGAGTTTTATGACACAGCACGCCCCTTAGTGGAGAGCATTGAGAAGTGGGAAAGACACTGGGCTCTGTTCCAGGACTTTGAGGTGCCGGAAACATTCCACAGAATGCCTATTCACAATGTTATAGTTAAAGCATTCAATCAGCCTTTGCCATCTGCAGATAAGAGGATAATTGTTGAATTATGTTGCTGTTTCATGCAGAGAAAGGCTGCAGATCCAAGCCGCTTTTCTAACAGAGGAGGCTCTTTGCTGAAGGAGAGCAAGGACAGGGCTAAAGTGCAGAAGTTGCTTCCTAAGGTACAAAGCGCACACAATTGCTAGGTCAAAGAGGATTTATAATACTCACAGCTTTGTTTTTACTTTCTTATCACATAACATCCCAATGTTTGTAACTGAGTTTTATTTGGAAGAGTGCAGATTACTGTAACGCATGTGTGCACATACAGCTTGAAGAAGACCTGAAAGCACGTGTAGAAGCTTGGGAAATGAATCAGGGCACTGCCTTTCTGATGAGAGGACAAAGGGTCATGGAGTACATTGCCAAGCAGTGGGAGGAACATCGCATCCTTAAAGACAAGGAGAAAAATGAACGCGTAATGCTTTAATATTAACATTTTTTAATGTAATTGTATTTAGATTTATTTATGTGAGAATGTTTACTGAACACTATTATATGCACAGTGGCTCTGTTCTACACAGCTTTCACCAAGAAATGTAAATGAGAGCCTGAAAAATGTCATCTAAAGCAAATATTTATGTATTTATTTTCCAGCCAATTGGTTTGAAATAAAATAGACATTAGTACGTAGAAGATTTGAGTTTTTGTATAGATTTTTATTTTTGGCTTATGTCTTATGTATATTGGATGGTGTGTGAAGTAAGACATGATAAGATTCAACTTTGATTTTACAGATTTCCAAGAAGGCAGAAAACTCTCAGTTTAAAACACCTACTAAGAGGGCCCATGGACAAGCTAATAGTGGAGTAACCCCAAGCAAGATAAGGAAGGTACTGCAAATAAACATAAATATAGTTGTGATAAGAGCTTGTGAACTTCAATCTCTTCCCTCATCCATTTCCATGTTCATTTCCTGTTAGACGCCTAGTCAGTCAGCTCTTCGCACCATGACCATGAGCGGCAGCAGCACTGTGTCCAGTACATTTCTGTGTGTGCCTGGCAAACCTCCAATTTCAGCCAAGGTAAAAACAGCTGTTCACTTTTAGATTGGTTCTAAGCTCGGTGGAGCTGTAGTTCATAATATTAAGCACTTCTTTTGACTAACACTAGAGGACACTGTTGCTGAAGAATAAGAATCCATGAATGTGACTAGACCATGATTGTCCATATACCAGTCAGCTTCTTCATTTATGGCTGCTGGCTATCTTTAGATACTTATGATGAATAAATGTTCAGAAGAGTTTTTTTTGTGTGTGTGTGTGTGTGTGTGTGGCTAATATTTTCAAAGATAGAGATTTATTGATTTCAGAACATGTCTGTTTTTCTTATTTTTCAATCCAGCAAAAGGTTAAGACATCTGAGGCTGGTTCTGGATCCAGAATGCCACTGCAGGACTTCAACAGTGATAAGAAAGTAAATTCCATCAGCTATTCGGACTTTACAGTAAGTAACATCTATAATGTATTTTTTAGGATTGCAGCAGATTTAGAAAGCTCGTTCATCAAGTTCATTTTCAGTAATCTTCATTAGGAAGAACATCATTATGCACTTTTCTGTAGTTATTATCATAGCCCAGGCATTTAAATGTTCTAATGTGTGCCATTTATATGATTTCCTCCCACAGAATGAGCTCTCCAGAAAGGCAGATCACGATGCTGTTCTGAACTCCACTGTTAAAGACATGCTGTGATTTTTATCTTTAAAATGGATCATTTTACTTAATTTCCTTTTATAATAGGTCATTATAATATGTACTTATAGATGAGTGGCATTGAAATATAACAAAGCATTTGTTCTTATGTACATTTTGTGTAATGTCATTTTAAAACACTTTGGCGGGCATCTTTTTTTTATCTTGTTTGTACAGTACTGTTTTTTGTAGGGGCATGCAAATATGATGCATTTTAAATATTTTGTGCTGAGCCTTTATGCTGATAAAGTCAAATAAATATCCAAGTTTACAACGTGTGAATTGCCTCATTTAATCCAGGTTAGCCCATTTTGTCTTTAAATTATATCAACTGTAGAGGGCTCATGGGTCTAATTAGTTTTATCATTTTGCTTTATACAGTACTGTGGCTCATATGTAAATATATTCAATAGAAAATGACAAAAGTCCTCCAACATTAAATATGCTGTCAGAGCTGTCTGTGTTTAATTGTTCCAGTCTAAATTTTGTGCACTTTGTTGAATTCTTCCTGTGAGATGCATCTTTGTGCGTTCAATAGAAACTATTCTCAATCGAGTCAGTGAAACTCCGTTACCATTCAAAGTCAAACAAACTTATATAATGTGCAATTATTTGTCATTGTACAACATACAATGAAATGCATCTTCCACATTTAAACATTCTGTGGCAGTGAACACACAAACACTAGTGCACTAGGGGCTCTGAGCACACCCAGAGAGGTGGACAGCCAACCTCAGTGCCCAGGCAGCAATTGTGGTTTTGAGGGAGGAGGACAGTGCTGTTACTTCACTCCCACCGTGCCCACTTTTCCTGCCTCTCGTGTGAATCAAACCAACAACCTTTCAGTCCTATGCCCTCTTCTCAAACCATTAGGTCATGGCTGCCCGTAACTACCTAAACACATTTAAAATAACTAAAGATTCTACAAAATAGTCGAAAAAGCATCAAAGGGAAAAGCTATTTGAAGAATTGAACTGAAAATGGAATTCCTAACAATCATGACCTGGTAGAAAACCAATTCTGGCCCCACCAGATAAGCAGTACTTAAAACTTTCATCCTTGAGTTGAAGAGCTTCACTTTAGCTTTGTACTAGAAAACACCTTTCCAAATAAATAAAATACTATAACAGAAAAAATAATTTAATTTTTAAATAATTTTATAAATAATAAAATATTTTTTCTTGGTAAATAGTATCAGTTTACTCTGCTTCACACCAATTTATAAGACTGAATTTTGAGACTTGAGGAGAAAAAAAAAGAATTCATCAGGCTCCTGTATAAATCTTGAAAAGTATTGATGCATGGAACAATTCAGAATTTAATGTTATATTTAGCTGTTGAGGGCTTTGGGTGCATTTCTGTGTAATGTATGTTTTCTGCATTTTCCTGATTAAAAACATGTCACTGGAACTTAATCGCCATTTGGACTGGAATTAAAAGAAAAGATGGTCTGTGTGGTATGTAAAGGTTGCTGGAATAGAAGCCAATGTTCTGAGGTATTTAGAGTGGGAATGGATACATAATTTTACTTGTAGCTTGGCTTAGACTACATTTGTATAGTTTTCATTTTCATTATGATTTGGATCTTTGATAACTATAAGCCATTTTGTCAATGGTGTAAAATCTGTAATTGGCTCAGTTTCATGGCAATATGGAGCATTATGTAATTAAGAGTCCATCACTCGCCTGTCTCCTCTAAACTCCCTCTAGCTGTCTGGGGAACATAATGAGGTGAAGAATAGTATATTAATCAAAAAATGGGTTTTGGGTAATGAATGTCAGTCCAATTTCATCAGAGCAGTGAATAGACACAATGGTAAGCACATGTCAATTTTTAATAAAACTTGGCCACAGCTCCCAAATCTGTCCCACAGATGACATTAAACAATATTTCCACACATATAGATTAAAGAATACAAGAAGGTACAATAAGAAAGGTCACACAGTGACAGGCATCGTTTCTCCTGGTTTCAGAAGCAAAATTACACACTGTAAAATAAATAAAGCACTGTATATTAGTAATATCTTGAGCAAAGTGCATCCACCCCAGACTGATGTTGAACTGGAGGTTAATGTTTTAATTAAACCATTTTAAGCAGCCTCAAATAGTGTATTTAGTACTCGCAGATACTTTCAGCCGGGCAAGCTCCATGACTTGCCTATGTAACATTGCAGTAGGTAGTAGGAAATGGGTGAGAAATGCACTTCATTTATCAGAGTCTACAGTCTTGGGCAGATGCACTCTGCAGAACTGGAGCGAAATGTCAGTTACATAAATGAAGAACAAGGGTGAGAGCACCTTATGGCCCCTTGAAAATATGTTTGGCCATGGAGGTCAAGAAAAGTCTTTTCTTTGAAGCATCCACTCCTTTGTCCTCTGACACCGTTTTGTTCCTCTGTGTACTGAACTTCACTCTCATTCCTGGAGGCTAATTATTATCCATGTTCCATTGTGCCTGTCTCACCCTTTTTGCATCTCTGCGTGATCTGTAGCTGGCCTGTAAAATGCTTCTTCACAAGGTTGGTGTTAGCGACAGGTATAATCCATGATGCTTTAGAGCATTCGTTTGTGTCTCATTTGAAGACGTGTCTTCCACCCACCAGTTGATGCTTGTTCATTGTAACAGCTTGTTGCCATCTGTAAGACTGTCTTCTCTTTGCTATAAAACACCAGCCGACTCCTGTGATTCCTGTTCACTCGGCAGGATTCGTATGCCATTGTCACTGTAGCTTCGGTTTGGTAGAAATGTCAATCTGTGGAGAAACAATTGTTATATTAGTACAGCAGTGTGCACACAGCAGTATTTAAAATAAACCGCATGGTCACAGCTGAATGAGATACAGAGGAGTGGGCATACAAACAAACTCAAATGATGAACCATCTCTTCATAAGCCACAGGTTTACAAAAAAACACCAACAGAAAACATTGGACACACTCCATTAATCATGTGATTTTAAACTCTATTTATTTATACATATACAACATTAAGTACCATATACAAACATTAAAAATATTGCCATAAAATGCATAGATGATGAGACGTATCACAGAAAAACTAATCTTAAAAATGTCCCTATTATGGAAAACTATATATTAAAATATTCTGCTATTAAACATGGTTAATATTTCAGTGTATGCCAAGTCTGCACATAGAAACTGAGCTACATCTGAATGCATGCCTTTGTGATTTCACAAAAACCAAGGCATATATGTGGCTATAATACAGGCTACACCCACTTGTAATGGAGCTGTAAGTAGTGCTTCACTCAGGTCTGCTTTTTGAATTAAGCCACATACAGGGAGAGCATTTGCATATACACAACAACAAAAGCGGTCTGTTCTTAAGGATAGAGTGAAGTTGTGTGAAAAATCTAAATAACTGACACAAATGGAACTATAAATATGATATTGGCCTTTAAATAACCAAATGTCATCTCTCCTTCTGTGGAATGTCAACACAGTCAACATGGACGACCACAGGGGGCTTTTCATGAAGCAAGATTTCTCCGATTTCAAGAACATTCCTTCTTACCATCATCACTGAGAAACTTCGCTTCAGGAAATACGTCACATCACAGACATCAAGACAATGAATTCAATCAAAACATGGACACAGTCGTGGTGTAGTACCTAGGTTGATGGGCCTGTCCATTGAATCTTTGTCTCAGGAGCTCCTGTAGAGCTGGTGAGGGAACCTCAATACAAGTGCTCCTGATCAACAACATGAAATACAACAATCTCAGGTTATATTAGCACTAGCACTTAACCCAGCCCAAGATTTTGCTTTACAAATACACTGTATGGCCTCTGTATGGTCTCTGCTCATCCAAAGTTAGTTCTCCTTTGCTGCAGTAAGATCATCCACCCTTCGGAAAATGCTTTACACTACATGCTGAAACATTGCTATATTTGTCTGCATTGTTCCATTAGCTGTACATCACGCAGATTACTCCACCTCACTTCAAAGGTATTAGATTGAGATTCATCTCTCTAGAGTACACAGTTCTTCTGCCAAAAGAGGCCTAAACCTGTGGAGATTTATAACCCTCCAGCCTACACTAGGAATTGGGCATGATGACCTTTGGCTCATGTGCAGCTGCTCCAGACCTTGGCATTACATTTTATAATTTCCATGAAGATTATACCAGCTGTGCATGTGCAACTGAACATATGTGACAAAAATGGATGTACATTATTATAGAAAGTATCTATGAAATATTCAAATTAAATGATAAAAGAGATAAAGGAGTTGATGTTAATGTGGGTGGCTGATTGGTGCATAGTATATTCCAAGCGCTCTGTTTTTATTCATCTACCTCTATTATTATGCATGAATGTATATAAATGTATATCTTTATAGCATTGGGGAGAACATTCAAACTTACAATGGACTTAATTACACATGCCAAACAGCTTGTGCATATGGCCATAAACCTCTTTGAATCCTGATATCATTTTTATAGTATATGCTTAAGGTAAACTGTACCTACAACAGACAAAAAAAAAATAGCAAAGGTGTTAATACAGTTAGAAGAAAGTATATGAAGATGAACTACAGGCAGAAGTCTAATAGATTTGGCCGTAGGGACACATACGCTGCTCCTTATCTGTTCAATCAACACATCTGCTTTTCTTTGCTCTACTCTTTTTGCCTTTTTGGCTGGAAACATTTTTTTCCGTCACTGACCCATCAGCAGCTACAAAGTGCTGCCAGATTGTGAAAATAGATCAGACCTATTAAGGGTAGTGTGGGATGGGTTCATAGATTATTATTTTATTTTCTGGAAACCAAATTAATTATAACATATTTGAACATAATAAAGGCACACAGACAGCATAACAGATCGCTCGGAGATAACATTCCAGGAAAGAGTCATCTCACCCGAAGCTCATGAACCTCATCCAAAAGCATTAAACACAGTTTATCCTTGTTCAGGAAAAACGTTATGCAAGAGTGTTCACAGACTAGCACGAGAGAAGCCATTTTCTGTCCTTTTTCCTGTCATATTCACTGGACATGCTCCACTTCCTCACTTAGTCTGTGTCTGTTTCAAAAAAATGGCCTAGTGTTACTACAGTCCTCTAAATAGTCCAGAAACTGTCAGTACAGAGGCTCGAGTCCAGTTAAAGCATCATACTAAAACAAAAAGTATCTCCAAAATGGCAGATTTACAAGAGAAGACAAAACCTTCTTCACTTCTAATGTAAGTTTACATTAAACGGCCAACTCATTTATGCCAACTCATTTCAGTCATTTCCTTACTGAATGTTGCAAACAATGCAGAGAACGTCTAAGTTCAAATGATATAAAAATCAGTCAAATGGGCATACTTAGATTTTGGACAGTGATTAAATAATTCAACAACGTTTTCAAGCAAAAGGGCTCTGTCTGTGATGAGCAACTCAAACGAAAACGTCTTAGCGCCAGTACTAAGGATTCCTCCCCTCCACCTGAAAGTAATCTTCGCTTCATTGCTTTTGATCCAATCCGGCTTTCTCTCTTCACAGGCTGGGGTTAATTCCAGGGAATTTCTTTAGAGTTATAGTATTGTAACAGCTTTATAGTGGACTTAAATTTCACACTGCAGTCTGGAAGTTAAGCCTGCTTGAATTACTGAAGGAACCTGATACTAAAACATCATCAGTCATGGAGCAGCAGAATGTGGTGCAGAAACTCTAAAAGTATCACTCTGTGTGTAATATCTCATCACTCGCTGCTGAACCTCAGCAGACCTCTTGCACTCTGCAGAGCTTCAGCTAGTCAAATCTGGAACAGTTCACTCTTAAAATATCTTTAGAAACTTATTCTGCATCACTTCATTATCCGTTCCAACACTCTTACAAGTACAGGTGACAAGAAGAATTTGTGGTTCACTAAACAGCTTTAAATGTTAAAAAAAACTCCACATGAAGTAAAGATCCTACTACAATTAAGGGCTGTGGGTTAAAGCAGTAGGGACCTATATTTTTCAGTGTAAGAAACATCCAGTAGAGTCACAATGCATGGAATTTCTTTTCCCTCACACTCAACAGTGAAGAATATGGCAAGATAAAATACATATGCATATTGGGTATCACCAAAATGATGTGAATCCTTATGGTGTTGTGCTGTAAAGTCAGAGATCTCCCTCCATTTATTTAAAGAGCCCCACCACAGCCCCCTCAAATATGTTTATTACAATATGCCCAAGAAAAGAAAATCCGCTAATTCCTTAAGTGGTTTAGAAGTAACTATACCCATTTTCATTCCCTAGGCATTGATCTGTAAGTATGCAATTAAACCTGGCCCCTCCACCTCTTGCTGGCAGCTCTAAAGGCCCACCCTGTCAGTTGGAAGGGCTGGTTCCTTAGGTTTATGATACCAGAAACATTGTTTGCATTCACCTGTTTGGAACTCTGCAGTTTCCAAGCGAAGATGCTCAGATATTGTGACAGTGTTTTTGCATATTGAAAGAAAACACATTTTAACAAGGTGAAAACATGATTTTTGATTGGAAAGGGTTTTAAATTTCTGATTATGTTCATTATATCAGTACAATGGATCTGATATGATGTTAGCTAGACATGAAGTATATAGAAAAAAAGAAACACTGCAAATCAAACAGCTTTTCAATAGGTTCTTCATGAATTCTGTAGTACGGCAATGGTTCTCTTCAGAACCATGAGTTGTTTATACAGCCATTTGCGTGGAGAAAGGGTTCCTCAGATTAATGATGTGTTGTGCATTGTTCTACCAAAAGGGCTCTATAGTTAAGATGTTCAGTGTAGCGCTAGAAAAACCTTTGTTGGTCTTCTGGATTTTGAGAAGTAGAAAATGCGACCAACTTCTAAGCCTTAAATTTTTCATTCAAATTTTAAAAAAGTGACAGTAAATCTGAATAAATAGAATGGAAGCTGTAATATGACCTTAAAAGTAGCTTGAAATTTGAATGACTATTAAATAAGTGAAGGGTCTTTGACATATGCACAGTACTAAACACTGAATTCTGGCTCTCTAGGCCACTGTAAGTTGGTACTGACATATCCATGATTGGAAAAGCCCAGAAAAGCATATTGTAGCACTATTTATAATGATACTAATGAATATCCTCACATAGCCCAGCCCTCGTTTAACAAGAAGATGCATTAGTGCATGCATTAGTTCCTCTCAGCATGACCTTTATTTCATTAGAGCACTTTGGCAGTGTTAAATCTAGAGTGGATGTTTAATAGACTGGAGCGTACTTGTGGCTATTCAGGAGGAATATGAAATGATTGACTTGTGTGAATTTGTCTTGTAGAAGACTTTGCTAAGTTTTGGTAGTGCATGACTGTGGAATTTTCAGCCTGGCTGCTAAAGAAACTGCAAAAACTCACTGAGTTCATTTTGATGTCCACATTTCTCATGCTCACTTACGCCTCTTCCTCTCGTTCCCCTGTGCAGACTGACCCAGTCCAGAACAATGTTCCTGTTACAAACGTCCAGAGCATAAACACAGTCTGTATAGCCATGCACAGCTACTGCCGATACACCACTGTTCGGCTTATAAGTATTTGCCCTCACAGCAGCGGTATGTTTACTATCCAAGAGGCCTCTCAGAACAATCTTTTATTGCTCGTCCCCCTTGCCAAAATGAAATACACGAGGTCTGTATCAACAATCACAGCTATTTTTCATCTTCCCTGGGATTATCTCATGAGGGAAATGTAATTTGAATGCAGTGCACGGAAAGTTCTTCTTGATTTAAATTCACAGTTGCCTTTGGAATCAGAATCTAAATGGCCCTCTCCTGCTTTCCAAAACAAAAATCAGAACCAATCACAAATGACAGCATCTGAAACTCTGAGAAAATGTGAATCAAATTATCATCAAATTACATTCTGACTCCTCTGACAGATTGACTCCTGAGCAATAACTGGGAATGAAAAGGAAAGCTAGCTTCATTTATAGGACAGCCTAGACCTGTTAAATATAAATAAAGGTAAGTTATTGTAAGTTCCCAGAAATGCAGTTTTATGTATGGAATTATGTGTTCTCAGATGAATTGAGCTTAGCCTTAACAGAAGAGGAGCAGCTTGTTGGCACTGGATGAAACGTGCTGCATGCAGTATGTGTTCAATAATACAAGGTTAACAAACCAGATGTTCAGACATGTCTATGCTTAAGAAAAGAGACCACTCTACTTCTATATTAATTCCAGTGGATACAGCCATTAAGTACAAGTTGTTTGTTTTTCAGCATAGAAGATAAATATTTACCACAAATTTACACACACACCTCAGTAACTTTCTATTAGATTTAGACGATGGTTTTATTTTCTATTACCTATTTTTTCTATGTCTCACAGCCTTTAGTACTGGTCATCTGATGGTGATAGTTTTGATGGTTTACCAGGTCTCACACACTAGACCCTATCTTCAGTCACAGTGGGTTACACTGTGTAAAACAAACCAGACTGGAGGAATAAACAGAGCAAAAATGGTAAAATCGAGAGATTCGCATCTCACTTCTGTGCACACTCAGAGCTGAGGTGAGCTGTGCTGAAACATTTTATTCTGAACAGGGCTATATAGCAAGGGCGGAAATGGCTCTGTGTTGTTTGATCCTTGTGGAGTTTTGATTAAAGCATGCCACAAACATTTAATCAAGACCACAGAACTGTATTAGCTTTTGAAAAGTGATTAAATATGTCACTTATTTGTATTTATTTTTTTAAAACTGTGTTTAAGAAGGTTTGGGAATTTATTTTTTAAAAGTTGGCTGTCCAGTTCTCTATGTAGTTAATGTCCTGGGTACTTACTGGTATCTTTGACTGTAAATGTTATGTGTCTTGTCAGACTTTAAGACAGTATTATGTATGTAAAATATTTCATGTAATAAAACACAGGCAACAAAATTAATTAAATGAATTTTTTCATTGTCAATAGTAGCGCGAATTTACCCAAGTCTAAATCCTTTTCTCAAAGATGCCTATGAAATGGCAAAAAAGAAGTGGAAGAATGTAGAGATTATAGGTTAGTACTTTAACTATCATACAGAAATGAAAGATTTTGGAGGTGCCCTTGGGTCAACAACATTTATAGAAGGCATTTCTCAAGTCTTTCACATGAACCTTTACTATAATAAGACTCTGTGCGATAAGATCAGTAATCCAGTTCAGCTCCGTTCTCTCTTTTATGAGGTACATTATACTCATAATGTCCAGTAATACTCCCCATATGTCAAAACAGATTCTCATGACTCGTGTGTTTTGAGACGCATTTACCAAAAAGGACGGCCCATCTCAATCTCTGGCTTCTTGTTTTTTCCTAATACGAACATAGTGTTTCAACAAAGGTTTCAGATAACAGTTCTAACCTTGGTTATGAGTGCAAGACAAAGAAAAACATCAAATTGCAAAATATATTACTGAATAACTCTAAAAGTTTTGGAAATGCCAAAAAAAAAAATATATATATATATATATATATATATATATATATATATATATATATATATATATATATACATATATATATATATACATGCAATACGCTTTAATGCTTGGTAAAACACAGTTAGAGAACCAGATAGCTTCTCAAAGGACAACTTGACATTTAAAACAATGTGGTGTTCGATACAGTCCAGCACTTTTATACTGTGGTGCAAAAATACATCCTATGGCTAAAAAGTTTTTATTTTCTTTTCCAACATTTTTTTCTGAAATTAAGTGTATTAATAGGGAATTTGTCCCGCTTTGGTTCAGGGGTCAGGTACTGATGTTGGATGATTAGATCTTGATCCCAGACACCACTCAAACTCCTTCCAAACCTACTGAAATGACATCAATACCAAAGAGCACTTCATAGTGCCATTCAAGAGAATGAAAAGACTATATAAAACACAAGTCTGTCACCGGTGCAGACCCAGCTGAGTGCGAGAACCTGTCAAATTCTGAGTTGCTCTGGAAAGAAATTAACCCCTAGCAATATATGGGACCACTTTGGCTTCAAGTGCAAGAAAAGCCACATCTTTATAATGCAGTGAAAGCTGTGTTTGCCAAGAGAGAATTAACAGCTTATAAAAACCCAACATCAAACCTGGGCATGTAAAGCATGTACAGGTATGTTAAATAATAGTTCCTTTGCATTGGTAGTTAAAAATAAGTTCCTATTTTAGTAAGAGGCTCACATTAGCAAAAAAAACATCAGTGTGTGTTGGTTGGTATTATTGAACTGTACCTCTATTTGCCTTTGTGTTACGACTCAATCCGTAACCATCAATGTTATTTATCTCTCATATATTCATATTGACATACAACACTGAACTTTTTTGTACATTTCTCTATATGCGCTATTATAGTTCTGTATTTAAAAGCACCTGGCTGCTATGACAACTTAATTTCTCTCAAGGGATAAATAAAGTTCCTAAAATCTAGCTAGCAATCTGCTGGTAACGTGAACTTACCCATAGTAGATGACGCTCAGCACTGAACACTGTGAACTGGAAGAACGCTGAATGCTGTCTACTATGGGTAACACACTGATTAGGCATAAGTGCCTCACATGTACCCACTTCAAAACAGCAGAAATATCCCTTTAATAGGAATATGATTTTGAATAGGCATAACTTCAAACTATTTTAATAGTCATGTTCGTAACTTCAGGCCTCTCCATGAGCAGTTAATTTAATTTGTAAAACCAACTGATCTGAAATCTATATCCCCTTGTCCTTTTTGCACTGCACAGGAGAGAGCCCCCTGCCACCTACCTGTTAAAAAAGTAACTGACTTTTACTCTGAGTAAATTTCAAATGCACTACATTTTACTTTTACTTTAGTACATTTTTATACCAGTGATTTCACTTGTACTTGAGTAAAATTTCATCAAACTAACAGTACTTTTACTTGAGTAGAATATTATAGTACTCTTTCCACATCTGGTAAAAAAGTAAAATTCAAAAACAACTACTGTGGCATTCAAAACCACTTGCATGACTTTGAGCTAATGGCCATGGTGGTGCAGCAGGTAGTGTCGCCGTTACACAGCTCCAGGGATCTGGAGGTTGTGGGTTCGAGTCCCGCTCCGGGTGACTGTTTGTGAGGAGTTTGGTGTGTTCTCCCTGTGTCTGCTTGGGTTTCCTCCGGGTGCTCCAGCTTCCTCCCACATCCAAAAACACATGTTGGTAGGTGGATTGGTGACTCAAAATGTCCATAGGTGTGAGTGTGTGAAGGACTGGTTAGGGTTAGGGTTAGGGTTAGGGTAGAGGGCCCCTCCAGTCCAATAATTCCGGGTAGGCTCTGGACACACTGTGACCTTGAACTGGATAAGTGGTTACAGAGTGAGCACAAAGAAGCATATTTACTGTTACAGAATAAAAAAATCAGATATTGACTGGAAATAAAGCGGTCCACGGTGTGAAATGATGACTACGCTGGCAGTGTTTCCAACAGCTCAAGTTGTGTAATGACTTCAGAGCAGCACTTAAGCTCAGTTCTAACTCCATGTGTTCTCCACTAAAAAGTGGACTCTGATCAATTAGCTTTCCCCCATGTATCAGCTCCAGAAGGGCAGACCCCAAACATCTGCTGACATCAGGACAATCTCAGGCTTTTAAAGCCATTAAGAGTAAGAGCTGCAATTAGCCTCAGAGAGGCACCTATCTCTGTATATCATTGACAAAAATGACACTTTTCACCATCCCCGTAAGTCCTTTTTTATGTTAAAGACAATGTGCCCGTGCCTTTAAAAGTGTCTGCAGTTCCTTATTTGTTCCATGTCAATAATATGGCAATCTCTGTGATATTTCCCTCATGTTGGCTCAGGATGATCTGAAACACGCACTAATTGCGAGTGACTCATGTTTTTATTATCAGTTATCCACACACAGGTGGATTTTTCCGATCTGTGGTGTTTCTGTTGCATACTCTGACAACAGTATTACAATAGCGCTGTAATTAAAGGCCTTGTGTTTGTGTTGCAGTTCACTGATCATGTAACAAAACTTTGCAGGAGCAGGGGAAAAAAAGATTATTTAAAGGGTCTGTATCACTCACTCATATTTTATGACCAAAAAAGACCTACATTTTAATTTGACAATCATATCACATATCTAAATGATCTATATTCTGATTGGCTAAACTGTGTCATATTCTGAAATTAGTCCAGGCTTAAATACGGCTTATAAGCCTCAGTGTGCATGACGGTGATAGTGGGCCCTTTGATAAAAAGCAATCTAACAATGTTATGAAAGGTACGTAAAATGTAAAGGTCTGCTGGCATTTTCAGATACTGAAAAATGTACACAAAGCTTTAATAAAAGAGCAATGAAACACAATCTATGTGAGGGGTTAGACTTCAAGGGGTTAGACCCACTGCGACCCTGAACATGAGCAAGCAGTTACAGAAGATGAAGGCAAAAATGAATGAATGTTAGACTTAGTTTGCTCAGGTCACATAATATCTGTTACTGCTGACAGTGATCAGAGTGGTCCACAGTAGTAGGAAATCATGGCGCAGTGCCATAAATGCCCACCATTAATCAACACATTCTGCAAAGCTGGGAGAGTACATTGACCTCTACTGTTTAGTTCCTTGGAGCAGAACCTACTGCTTTGTCTAACATTCATTTACTCATTTATTCATTCATTCATTCATTGTCTGTAACCGCTTATCCAGCTCAGGGTTAGGAGCCTACACGGAAACAATGGGCGCAAGGCAGGAACACACCCTGGAGGGGGCAATTTGTCCAACAAGTGTTTATAATTTACAAAATATCAATTCAGGATATGTATGTATGTAAGAATGTAAATTATTTTAGCTGCCTTTTTTTTCTCTGTCATATCTGACCACACAGGCCATGGCTGTCCACAGCAATAGATAGGGGGGGCCAAAAATATGCAAGGGCCTTATGAATTTTCACAGATATATCAAACCCAAATAAACGTTTGCAAATCCCATTCCGAAATACAGATCCAATCAGACCACAGTCAAATAGCTTGATCATTTAAAAACATCCCAAACATCTGTGATAAATAGATCTAATCCCTAGAGGATATAGGCTCCCTTTCTGAAACAAAGCTCTGACATTCTTGTGTAATCTATGCACACTTTGTACAGAAAAGGATGTGAATACAGCCCATTCTCAGCCACTGGCACCCCGAATTACACAAGCAGTGATAGAATAGTGAGAAGAAACATTGGCTTGTGTTTCAGTTCAGCTCAGCCAAATCCCTGTTTCACTTAAACCTTCTAATAATCCTCTCTGACAAATTTGGCAGGGCTTTTACATTAGATCCATATGCATACAGGCACCATCAGGCCATCTCCTGCACTATTGGAGCTGACATGTATATAAAAGTTTGAAATTCGCTTGCATTGAAGCACAGATTATTGAGCTATGTGTAGGAGAAACCTGATAGGGCTGAAAAAGCAATGTCATATCTCATTGCAAAGCGTCAGACTGGGAGCACCATCCATTAACATTCAAAAGTCATATTCTCTGATTTTCCTTATAACAATCAGAGTTCTGTTCATCAGTGAGTCCTAAAAGCATTTCTACAGTTCTACACTAATACGTATGAGAGGTTTGGCCAGTTGCAAATGGACTGACCCATGAGAAAACAAACCTCAGCACGCTTCCATGCCATGCATCGCTTAATCACTGATGGAAATTGGTGTATGCAGTTCTTGCCCATAGCTATTAGCCCTAAGGGTGTGGTAAGAAAGATATATGGTTACCATGATGAATTATCTCACAATAAGTCATAATGTGGTTTTCTGGACATACTGTGAATATTCAAAGGTCTTGTAGTACACACTACAAACCTCATAATGTGTTTAACTACATTTAGTACAGTCTATTATATTTTTAAATGTGGAACCAAATTATTTTTTTGGTCTGTTCGTCTCAAAGACTGTTGGTCTTCGTTTGTCTGTTGGTCTCTTATCTTAACAAGAACCATAATATATTTTTGACCACAGTGTTCAACTCTGAACAACTCATAGCGCAAATCAGAGGAAAATTACACTGAGGAATTTTTGGCTTGGTGTTATCAAGTCAAAAACAGCTCTAAAGAGGCTGACTCAAATACCTTTCCGATCAAATCCAACTGAGGGCTAATTTCCCGAGACATGCTAATCATGTTCAGTAAAAAAGAACCAATGAATGAGCCGTTCACTTCAAGCACTATCAATTAATCTTATGACCAGAATTTATTTGACATGGCATTAACCTGGAAAAGCTAGAATCATTGCTCCAGAGATTAAACCTGTCCCAGTTCTAACCAAAAATGGAAACATCATCTTTAGCAATGGATTAAAGAGGATACCTTTCAAAAGCTGCTTGCCAAGATCCAACATCATTCATCTACAGTTCACTACATTCAGACCTTGGGAGCAGACTGAAATAGGTTAACAAACTACTATCTGAAATGCAGTGTTTCTTTGTGCTAATGCTTTTACAATATCCAAATAAAGCCTGATAATATCAGAACCGTGAAGTTATCACATTTCTGATGAGGAGCTGAGACTGAATATTTGTCCAAAGTTGAACAGCACCTCTTGGATGAGAACAAATGCTCATTCAAATGTTTATTTTTGCACCAAATCTTTTAAACTTGGGTCATTATCTTGGTGTCCAGACCATCTGAGCAAGCTGGGGCTGCATGGTGTCATATTCACACACAGACTCACCCACTCTCTCACTCACCCACCAACCCAACAGCATCCTTAGAAATTAAAGTCTTAATGTGTGATAGAAATACTGCTACTACTTTTGAAACCATCCTGTAAGCCACACATGCTTATGATTTTGTCTCCTGTAACTCTTTTGGTTTCATTCTTTTCATTTCACAGAAGTCTACCAACAACAGAAGGAAGCTTTGGTTACAGACGTTTTAAACTAAACAACTAACTGAACTCACATTTTTCACTGTCATAAAACATTCATTCATTCATTGTCTGTAATCGCTTATCCAATTCAGGGTCATGGTGGGTCCGGAGCCTACCCGGAATCACTAGGTGCAAGATGGCAACACGCCCTGGAGGGGGTGCCAGTCCTTCACAGGGGGACACACACTCACATATTGACTCCCACAGTCACAACTATGAACACATTTTTTGAGTCTCCAAACCACCTAGCAATGTATGTCCTTTGGGACCGTGAGGGGAAACTGGAGAACCCAGAGGAAACCAACGTGGACACGAAGAGAACTCACCAACCTCCTCACAGACAGGAGCTGTGTGACAGCCACACTATCTGCTGTGCCGCCCAGTCATAAAACATGCATTTCTAAAATACAGAAGAAGACTTACAATATTCTTACATATAATTTTCCTAATGTAAGGTCTTCTTTGGATGGTGTCATTTTATTAAATTACATTTTATTAGGACCCTAGAGCTGTATTAAGGCCACACTATTAGTTTTATCACCAGAACATCCTGTCCAAAGTTTATTGCCATTAAAATCTTCCTCACAAATATACTGCATGCTGTTTTTACACTAGGTCTGGGATAGGAGTTTTGCTTTGAATAATTGTTTTAATTATATGCAGGCATCTAGATACACCAGAATAAATAGCTGAAAAGGAACATTTTTTTGGTTTAAGATTTACCCCATGTACTATTTAACCGTAACAAGTGCTAAAAACACATGTGCATTCTCTGGTGCTTTTGGAAAGCAGCTTTTATTAAAACAAAAACAGTACTATACCTAGTAAATGGTGAGTAAAGCAGTGATACAAAAGTGATACCTTACACTTTTACATATTTATTTTTTTAAACATGAAACATTGAATTATGTCCATCACTGGAACATGTATTACCCTCAGGTTACTTTAAAAAATTCAACCTATTTTACAAGAGCTTCATAAATGGCCCCAGCTGTGATGAAGGTTTCATCAGAACAGGCCAATAACCTAGGCTGCTATTTTATTTGCATGTTCCAGCCTCAAATGGATACGATGATGATTAGAAAAGACAGATTAAATGTGCGTATGATGGCCAAGTTAATACATCAGACCTGCCAAAAAAGCCAAAACTGCTCCCATGTTTGACTGACAAGGACTGAAAATGATTAGAAAGGACACTTTAAATGTGCTTTGAGAACTATGCTTGGAAGCTTCATATCAAGCCAAAACCCACTGAGGGACACTTCATTCTATTGGCCTGCCGAGATCTGCAGTTGTGCTTAATAATTACAGAAATGGCTGATGAAAATGAGTGTGAAACACCCTCTAAAAGCAGCATGTGTATGGCAGAAATGTCCTGATTAATGAATGTTTCCTTTTTTTATTCAAACTGCAGATAGAGATGGTATTTTTTTAAAAATAACAAATTACACTTTACTTTAACTAGCCATAAGGAATGACTTAATTGATATGCAAACCCCAAAATATGTGCCCTTGAAGTGATATTAGGAACTATGGACATAAAGGCATTATATGTGGTGATGCTATAACTTTATAATGCCTGAGTCTACTGTTCCAGTAGATACCATCACTCCACACTAGACCCGGATCTTTTCCTTTTAAGCCATTCACAGAGGCAGACCATTTTAAGTGCATTTATCACAACTAAGTTCCAAAGAAATAAACAATTCCAAATGAATGTGTGGTTCTATAGAAGTTCTCACTCTAGTCTACTACTGCACACCATACTGTGCAATTTCTGATTCTTGTCAAAACGTTAGGAAATTTTCTTTAGATTCCTGCATTTTTTATTTCAGTAGTAGGCAGGCTTGACCTGCTGCAGATTGCTAAAACATTGCCAAGACTGGAATCAATCTTGGCTCAAATATCTGCATCAACCTACAGTGAAAGCTTGTAAAAGCACATTATAAAATCGATGATACCTTAACCCCAGTGCTTCTGTTAACCTAATCTAAATGTCTCACATCTTCAGGCTACAGTTAAATGTATTTACAGACTGTCATAACTTGGGGTAAGTCTCCATACCAGGTGCCTTTATGCCCAAATTTAAAAATGAATTGAATTAACTGTTTTCTGATTGAGTCTGATGGCTTTCCTCATTTCCAATCAGATTCCACTCAGAACACATGTCCTACCCTAAGCCTATATGACCACACAGATAAACCCACGCCTAGAGCTAGTGGTACTAAAGTTCTGCTGCATTTGTACATCAGTCCATAACAATAGCAAAACGGAAAATCTCCAAACTGTAGTTCTATGATTTGTGATCAACTGGAAATCAGTAACGGAGCAGTGATTCACTTATGACATTTATTCACTGCAAAAGAAAAAATAAGAAATAAATAAAAAAAAACATAGAGCCAGCCTGTGATTGATAGATGATCATTTTCACATTTAGTAATAAGTGTGATGGGAGGCCTAATGAAGACATTATATTCACTTGTTCATCTTCTATGAGTTAATTATCATAATCAGAGTCACAGTGTGCCTGGAACTTACCAGGAATCACTGTATACAAGTCAAGAACACACACTGGACAGAGCACCAATCCATCACAGGACATCCCACAATCCTATTAACTCACATATTCATTCCTGTGGACAAATTCACACAGCTAATCCACCTACAAACATGTGCTTTGAGAGTAGAGGAGTTTGTGAGAGAGGGGGGAAAAAAGAGCACCCCAAGGAAACCTTCGCAAATGTGGGAAGAACACAGCAAATCTTCACGGACAGTGACCCTGTGTCTGTGGTGAAGTCACATGGTATCAGGGAACATACTGGCTCGTTTTCCATAACAAACTTCCCTAAGTTTCCTGCAAGTATTTTATGACTTTGTCAGCAATTAACTCAAATATTCACAAGGTTACAAGGACCATCCTAAAACAATATTTGCTAAAGTTTGTATTTTCCTGCTTTAACTGGGTTTCCATATAATATATTTGAAGTGGTAATTTTTTAATTATCCTGGATTTATTTAATGCTCTAATTATATTCAAGGCTGAGCAAAATAGGAGTTGATGAGTAATTACTGTTCTTTTCATGCAGAGAGTTCACACTGCACCAATCCACTGACCTTTTAGTGTCATAAATACATTGTGTACAATAGTTCATACAGTTATAATCAAGGTGATATTAAGTTCACTGACTATTGTAACTACTGTAAGTTACCGTACGACATTGCTGTCAAATGAAGTGCACTGTAATCAAGATAACCCTCCAGCTGTTGAACCATTAACCAGACCATCCAGACCTAACAGGACATCTTTATGACAAGCCATAATAACAACATCCCTAATCTAAAAAAAAAAGCATCATAAAACACTTTAGCATTTGGCCATGTCCTGTTTGAGGTGCCATAAGCTTACATGATGTCACGTAAAATCAACCTGCCCAGTTTGAGTCATGCAATCCTATTTATCTAGGCTCAGGGGCGGGTTATGGAGTTTCAGAATGAATATTTGACACAGCACACACTAAACGCACTGCAAGGTTGCCCATCTGGCCTTTTGGTTGTCTTTTATCAATGAACCCCTTTTGTTGAGTTTGCTCTGCACTGTTAAACAACTGTGCAATTTGTCAGATAAAGTTCTCTCTTATCTTACAGAAAAATTTCTTGAGCAAACTCAAGAACAACAATTTTTCATGCCAGTTTTTCACTACACATTCTTGGCATAAACAAAGTGCACAGCCTTCTGCTTAAGCCAATAAATACACTGGTTGTAGCTGGCTCTCACTGCGTCCAAGTCCAAAGTTCCTCTTGAAGATATAATACTTTGCCAGGCACATCTACATAAATGTAAGCTCACATATGCGTTCACACACAAATCCCAGAATTACTGGCAGCACTTTAATTTAATTTTTAATACATTCTTTAAATACTGGATAATAAAGTGCATAATAACTTGTGTTTAAATTACTATGTATGTACAGCAAAGTACAAGTAAATCAGTACTTGGAATGTAATGCATATGTTTAGTACTTACATAGTACCTTTTGAATATTTGAAGTTGAAAGCACATAAAATTAAGAATTACTGTGAGAAATTGTATTGTATTGTATTGTATTGTATTGCTCATATTCACATAGACTACATTGGATGCTTTTCCACTAAGCTTTCAAAAACAAGAACATTTCTAGTTTTAGTTACATTTCCAATCCCTTGAGAATTACTAAATCTTCTTTTCAGGCTGTTGTGTTACTCCATATTATAAACTTTGGATAGCTAATGGCAGCTACTACCTGTTTGTTTTACATTATGTAGTGAAATATTCTTCGTTCTTTCAGACAAAACAAACACAAATGCTTAAAATTACATATAATCATGTACATAAGTCAGATAAAACTAAAACATGTTTATAGCTAAATATACTTTGCATATACAGTATTGCGTAAAAGTGTTAAGCACTCAAGTATAATATTGTTATTTTAAATAATTAATCATCTCAATAAGAATGGTGCTTGTAAAAATTATATATTATTACTATAAATACAAAAACAAAATAGTGTAACATGAAAGAATGTTTTTTTTTTCTAAAAGTTTAGGTGTTGTTTCTTGATATTCTCCTTGATCATATAGTGCTGTCTTTAAAAACGTTTAAGATAGGCAGTTTACTCAATCAATAACATGCAGCTTGTGAACTGGCTGGTGTTAGATCTATCTGCCAAGTAATCATGTGCTGTGACATCACAACCACAAAAAAAAAAAGTTTCCCCAAAAAAAACTGACCATAAATTCCACACAATTTGTTGTACCACAGCATTATGCACATGCTTCAGGACGAAATAAAACACTGCTGTGTTTGACACAAAAGGTGGGCTGTGGGTGGTTGGAGCTGGGGAAGGGGGTTTGTTGTGTTAGAATACGACCAAAAGAGAAAGCAGACATGTGAAATGGTGTTAGGTTTTTTTTTATTATTCCACCTCTGCAGCACTCTAATCGTCACACTGATAATGGAGCTGGTGAGAAAGAGGCCTGTGCCAGTTTTGTGGAAGCTGAGCCCCCCTCCCATTCGCTTGGCTTTGGTTCTACTGCTGTTACACCAGCACTGAGTCAGCTTGGATGGTCTGTGCCTCTCCATACAAAGTGCAACTCTTAATCCTTACATTGTTAAACACTGAAAGCAGCATTGATATAAAACACTTTGGTAGGAAAGGATTAACCCCTTCAGTAGGCTTATTATTCAGTCATTAATCAAGTCTTATTCTGTAAGTACTATAAATTTTGCGGTAGCTCCTTAGAACAGAATTATGCATGTGGTTTTAACTGTGAAATGTGGGGTGTTTTTTAGATTAAGATTTTAAGGGTACTAAGGGGAAAAGAAAAAAGAAAAAAAAAACACACAATAGCACTTCATTGTGCAACAGTCCCTAAATGTGAGTGGCAATGTGAGAATTAGTGCTTCTAGTGGTGCAGTTTCTTACCGTGAATGAGTGAGTGAGTTAGTGAGTGAGTATCTATGTGAGTGAGATTTCCCATTTAGGAAATTAAAATATTGTATACCTTAAAAATACTGTATACAATATATGTCAAATATATATAAGGTATGTACAAAAATTTGAAGACACCCGTTATATTTAGTGATTTCAGCTGATAGAAAGATCACCAATAGTTGACACCAAATAACACACAAAGATTGTGTAATATCCTTAGAAAAGCATGAGCCAAACTGGGATGTTCTTGGACCGTGCCTTATGGTAAACGTGGGCTAAAGAGTTGTAAGGAACCTCAGCACTGGATTGTAAAGCAGCAGAAGAAATGCTCTTTTGTCTGAATGTCAAATTCTCAGAGAAATGTTCCCAGAATAGAAAAAGGTCTTAATACAGCAAATGGGGGTTTAATCACCTATGAATTGATAGAATTTGAGGGGAAAAAATGGATAAACTTGTGTCCACAAGCATTTGAACATATAGTGTAATATATTATATATACAAATCTGCATTTTAAAGTGTTATGCACTGTTTAAAAAAACAAGCGGTCTGCTGTCCTAGATACTGGGATCCACACTTGACTAGAAAACACTCTATATCTCATTCAAATAACAAGAGATTTTATCAATGCTAATTATGCTAATAATGCCAGGTGATGTATTTCAAGAGAAGACTGGCTCTCTGGTGATTGGACTAGTGTCCCCCGTGATCTTCAAAGAAAAGGTCTACTTAAACGATTCTTTGATCTGAAGATAAATACATCTTGAATATATAAAACACCAGTGAGTACAGTGCTTATACAACAAAAAGAACATGGATTAAAGCAGTTCTGTTAAACACATCAACAGCATCACAGCAGACATATTAATGTGAAGTTTGGAATGGCTTACAGACAGCTTCTACTCTAATTACAGTAATTAAATTTATTACCAAAAATAACTACATCTGTTCTGAGTCTCATATTTTTAAAAACAGCCTGCTTCTAACATTATTTCCTTTACTCCTCTAAGTTCCTCTACGAGAGACGCTGTACCCAATAAATACAAAGATCTAGCAAATTTACAAGCCATAAGGAAAAGTTTTCAGTAAATACAATGAAGGAAAATCACAGTGGATGATGAACAGTCTAATAACAATAAAATGGGGGAATACCCACAAACAATAATCGTACAAAAACAAACCATAAAGACCCACCCTCTGTAAAGACACATAAAGCTATTCTGCTAGGCTGAAGCTTCAAACCACAATGGGGAGCCCCACTGTGGTAATGGTTCTAATCTGGGCAGTATGAAAGGTAACAACAACAGAGATAATTTGCAAGAGAAAATGCACCTATAAAAAAGTAAACATGGAAATTAAAGGGCAGTTGGTCATTGTATTAAACAGCATATAAATGTTTGAAATGAAGAACCCCCTGCTGTCACACCCATCCAGAGCTACATGATGTCATGTAGCTCAGCTCA
Organism: Hoplias malabaricus; assembly: GCF_029633855.1. NCBI lineage: Eukaryota > Metazoa > Chordata > Actinopteri > Characiformes > Erythrinidae > Hoplias > Hoplias malabaricus. The sequence goes on along the minus strand of NC_089814.1, from coordinate 12,815,851 downwards.
AAAAAAAAAAAAGAGAATATTTTAAAAAAATAGATAGTTAGTTATGTCTCAGATTAGGTCTATGTTCTTTCCAGATTTCAGCCATACATTTATTCTGACCTTAAAACCTTAAACTGAAGCCCAGTTTAATTAATTAAGTCATTCATCTGTTTTAATGAATTTATCCAGGGTCATGAGTCTGCAACATACCCTGAATCACTGGACACAAGACAGGAACACACCTCGGACAGGGCATCACTATCACACACTCACCCAGTAACTCACACAGTCACACCTGTCTGTAACATCCACATAGCCAATCCACATACACGATTGTGTATTTTTATTATTTTTTTGGTTTTTAGAGGATGTAATGGGAATGTAAACGTGCAATTACTTGCAAGGACTGAACCCAAGACCCTGTAGTAAAATTGTATATATATATATATATATATATATATATATATATATAAATAAGGCTACGGTCAGAACAAACCTGTATCACAAAACTAAGTTATACTTAGTCCCTTTTAAAAAATATTAAATAAATAAATGTCTTAATCAGTTTATATAAGATATTTGTCAAAATTCTGCAAAGCTTCTCCAATCTTGCAACAGCTGTAGAGAAAGAGGCATTTCGTCGTCAAATAATAAATGAAGTGATACTTTGTGTGAATGTCTATGATACATTATTTAGTAATTTTGCAAGGTCAAAAATTTTAGCTATAAATGCAAAGCATTTTGCTCATACATCCCAGATATCCGTGGCACTTATAAACCAGTTTAACAGAGGGAAATTCTTTTGCTCTGCACTGCAATAAGCATTCACAGATGAACTTGAAGAAAAGTGCAAAATGACCACAGTGAGCTGGTATCTATTATACATAAGAAGTGCAAGAGTATGTCTCCACTAGCCCTGTGAAGACGACCTAGCTAACCCTTAAAGATAAGGTTTTCATATGTTAGATAATCTTTCATCTCCTTTCTCTCAGAACTCATTTCAGGTAGAACAGTGTGTTCGGGATAGGGGACTTACTGTACCTGAGTGCGATGGAGGTACCGTTGACAGACGCTGAGTAAGGTCTGCTGGGACTAAAGCTTCCCTGCCGGGCATAGCGTTCATCCCCACAACACAGGATCATGAGGAAGGCTCTGCGGAAAGCCCGGTTCAGAAAGGCATAGAGGAATGGGTTCAAGCCTGAGTTAATATAGCCCAGCCACAGCCATGTCGTCCACACCTGCCAGGGCACACGGTACTGGATGAAGGGGTCCACTATGTTGGTGATAAAGAATGGAGCCCAGCACAAGCAGAAGCAGCCCATGATGACAGCCAGTGTCTTGGCTGCTTTGGTCTCGATCTTCATGCGGCTGGAGCCATGGTGGTCATGGTTGTAGTAGGACACAGGAGCAGATCCAGCACGCTGCAGTGTCCCAATCTGACGTGCATGCCCCATAGCAGTCACGTAGATGCGCTGGTAAGCCAGAATCATTAGCCCCAGTGGCACATAGAAGGCCACCGCAGAGCAGATGAGAGCATAGGGCCGGTTTACCAAGAACACACAGGATGTCTTGTTTGTGTCATTAATTGACATCCTCTCTTCAATCTGGTAATAATGACAAAATTGATAAAAATGAAAACATTATTTAAAGGCACATAAAGAATATTACCAATGTGTTTTTGCATCAGATGATTTCTTAATAAAAAGACAGAATTTAGTTTTTCATGTGTCTCCTTTAACCATGTTACTGTTCATTCATTCATTGTCTGTAAGCCTTATCCAGTTCAGGGTCACGGTGGGTCTGGAGCCTACCCAGAAACACTGGGCGCAAGGCAGGAACACACCCTGGAGGGGGCGCCAGTCCTTTGTCAGGTGACACACACTCACACCTAGGGACATTTTTGAGTCACCAGTCAACCTACCTGATCATGGGAGGAAACTGGAGCACCCAGAGGAAACCCACGCAGACACACCAACACACCAAACTCCTCACAGACAGTCACCTGGAGTGGGACCTCAACCCACAACCTCCAGGTCCCAGGACGCCCCTATTACTGTTATTGTACCTTAGAATTTCATTACAATGGGCTACATTAGTTTTTATTTTAGGTTTTACAGTCAGACACAAATGTAAATGTGATTGTACTAAAATATGTTGCTCCTCATTGCTGTAAAATATTTTGAAACCAGACAACATCTCAGGTATATACAGACATATACAGACAGATATATAACATATAGCACATTTACAGGACACAAATAACTTTGTGCATGCTAAACCCACGTATGGCATAAGTTCTGGCATTTAAATGGTCTAACTTGACAGATATAGAAATAGCTGCACTGTGATGCTTGGTGGGCTACAGAACCACCATGACCATGGAGTGCTTACAGAAGGAAAAAAAAGGCAAGGCATACTAAAATTCTTGTGAAAGCCCCAAATAAAACACACATTTTCTTTAATATATAGTCTTTCATTTCTGTCATTAAATTTTATTTTAGCAAACCTTACTGCTTCTCCCCGTGTCTGCGTGGGTTTCCTCCGGGTGCTCCGGTTTCCTCCCACGGTCCAAAAACACACATTGGTAGGTGGATTGGCGACTCAAAAGTGTCCCTAGGTGTGAGTGTGTGAGTATGTGTGGTCCTGTGAAGGACTGGCACCCCCTCCAGGGTGTGTCCCCACCATGTGCCCAGTGATTCTGGGTAGGCTCCAGACCCACCGTGACCCTGAACTGGATAAGCAATGAATGAAACCTTACTGCTCTAAATCTGATCTACAAGAAAAATACTGAATTGCATAATCCCTTTCTCTAACTCTATAATGATAAGCTGATCACTGAACACACATATGTGTAGGTACCTGTGTCAAAGAATTATTATTAACCCAGCCCTACAGAAGCCAGTCTTCGTGTTATCTGTAGGAGCTCTCCCGGGCAATTTCACAGAAGGACGAATCATTAGCGCTCACTGAAATTTTTTGGGGTTTCCAGAATTGCATTTCGAGCTTAGTGTTCCTGTCAGAGAGAATTACACTGCTTAAAAATGCCAAAAGGGTTCTTTGGAACAATGCCACAGAATCGCTTTAGGTTCCCTAAAGGGTTGGATGGGTATTTAAGTAATCATGCTGTAAATAAGATGTAATATGAAGAGCATTTTATAGACCCCCTCTAGAGAAAATCAAGCTTTTAACTTGGTAAACATATCCATGTGGTGTTTTTATTTGTTAGAAGATGCATCATAAATGAAATAAGCAGTTAATGCCATGGCTAAGCATTGCCTCTTTAAAACTGCAGCGTACAAATAAGGTGCATTCAGACAGCAAGGGTTTCTTATGTCATAAACTTTAGGAACCAATCTTATTGTGTGGTGGGTTTGGGCTTTCCAGGAAAGCTTGAAGTGCCTGACAATGGCAGAGATTTAAGGGAACTAAGATGCAGAGATTAACTACAGGTTCATAAATCCCTGCTTACTAAATTAAAGTAAATGTGTAGCATTATATCTAAGCCACTTTTATAGTTTCCTTGGAAATTACTTCTAACTATGTCATGATGAAGAGAGGTGAGGTTTTAAGGATTTAATCAATGACTCAAGGCAGATATTAAAGTTTAAAATCTGAAATCCAAATGCATTTTCTTTTCATTCCATGGTATTTTTCTGAAAAGGGTTGGTGGGTGGAGGAGGTGAAACCTGTCATTATTTTTAGCAAACTAAGATTACAAGAATATGTAGGGTTTGTCTTTAAAAGAATATGAGAAAAATGAATGCTTAATATCACCAAGGACTAACAAATGGGAAAAGATATTAAAAGTGTCCATTAAAAATGCAAAATTATATAGATTAAATATTTTTAGAGAATTAAACATTCAAGCCAAATTCCTCAGTATTACACATCAATATCTGCCTTTCACTTACAATTTCTTCGATGCCAATGGCATTCCAGTTCTGCATGATGGGAAGAAAGGAGATGAATGAGGGGATAACCCAACATCCCCCCAGCATCAAAGACACTCTGATGGGTGTCATCTTGTTCCTGTAGACCAGCGGCTGGCAGCAAATTGCATAGTACCTGCCAAAGACAAGAACTGTGAATGATAACTCAAGTGAATATCTCAAGTATGAATCATGGTTGCTGTTGAGTGACGTGTTTACATAACCAACAGGTCCCGAAAACTGATTGACAACACATTGTTTCTTTTTTTTCCCCTGCTGATTTTACCCAGAAAAATCAACCTTGCATAGCTGTCACTTGAAAATCTGAAGCACTTTTTCTGACCTGCGTGTGGCAAAAAAACATGAGTCATGCCTCGATGGGGCACAGAGAAAAATGAATGACATCGTGGGATGAATAAAATTGTGAAGGGGGAGGTGAGAATGGGAAAATGTGTATGCATGTGGTCGTGTGTGTCTGTGTGTGAGAGAGTGAGCAAGAGCAAGAGAGAGAGAGAGTGAGAGGGAGAGAGAAAGAACGAGTGTTATTGCCATATGGACCAGGTGCAGCACAAGAGACGCAGCTGCTCTCTCTAAAGCCATGGGAGGTGGCATCATTCTAATAGATGAGCAGAGAGACTGTGCATGCAAAACACTGCAAATTAGACATCATTAGCCTGACAAACCTGGGCAGCTGATGAAGATATACATGGCCTGTCTTCCATTTTTTCCACCCTTATGGATATGGGGCATATATTGTTGCAAGGTACTGAACCGTATATGTATATTCTGTATGAAATTTGCAGGATGGTGGCAGGGATTTAGAGGAAAGTGTTTGAATCTGATGACAAGCACACTGAGTCCTTGCAATGTTTCAGAATATTTGACCCAGCAGGGGACATGAAAGGAAAAAACATGAATAATAGCACATTGTGATACAGCACTGCAAAATTATAGTGCTTGGAGTAACAGAAACTCAGTGCCTGAATGGAGCACAGCAAACCCATACACTTTAAAAAGCACTGCAACCAGTTCCATAAAAGTGCAAATTTGGAATGGAGCATAGGGTGAATATTTATGAACGTTTCATAAACAAGTCATGACCCACAAAGCACCAATTAGATATTAATAAACACAAACGCAGCAACCTTGGGCCATTGTGTTAGCCATTCACATTGAATTCAATGGCAAGCTCTGAAGTGGACTCTCAACAACATGCTAATAATGACACGACCTAGAGCAAATAACCAGCCACTTGAGTAATATGTACAAACTTTTATGCAATTAATTTCCAGGTAATCTGGTTTCTGAGTGAATGGTAATGTGCTATAACCCATTAAAAGAGATAACTACCTGGTAAGCTGTGTTTCTGGTAAAAAGCTGTATGTCATGTTTGTACCTGTCCAGGGCGATGCAGCACAGGTGCAGTATTGATGCAGTAGTCAGCAGAACGTCCAGAGAGGTTCGGACCAGACAGAATGTCTCTCCATAACTCCAGTGCTCTGTGGTCAGCTCTATAGCTGCAAATGGCATCACTAAAACAGCCACCAAAAGGTCAGCAAACGCCAATGAAACAATGAAATAGTTGGTCTTCTTCTTCCTACCATTTGGTTAAATAAAAAAAAGAAAAAGAAAATTCAAAATGGCTTTAGGGTATCAACACTACTGACATAAACAATGTGGCCAAAAGTTAGCAAACTGCAGTTCCAGTACTCTACAGACCAATCCTAAGTGCTTGATATCAATCTAGCTAAGAACTGGCATTGGGCATGGTGACATTAAGCTCACTTCATTGAATTTTATATGCAAACTTTTTACAAATCTGCATAAATGCAGATGCACATGGTAAATTTGAATCGACAATGGGTGCATATTAATTCACAAATTCTATTTAATGTCTATAAGTGTTTGGATACATCATAAAATATTATAATTCACTGGGTACACATATCATGGTATGGGCTTTCAATCCCATTCCATGTGTTCCCATGTGCTTGTTGTAGCTGATCCAAACAGTAAAGAGCTGTCACCAAAGTAATGTGGGGTCATAAGCACTATGACTGAGAAACACTGAATTACTCCCATGCCAGATATATACAGGAATGCGTAACTGTCCAATTGTGCAGTGCCTTTTGTTAATTTGTGTGTGTACTTTCTTGATAATTGAATTTTCAAACCACAAGGGTCCTCATGATTTTAAGGACGCAAAAAATCCCCAACGGAGCCGGCTGACATATTATGTCTCAGTTACAACATTATTCAATTCACTGGCTTCTCAACCACTGTTCCTTGAAATCCCCAGATACTTAGAACAGCTGTGTTTTGTTTTTGCTTTTTGTCAGTTTTCTACTAAAGTATCACACCCTTACAATACGACTTGATTAATATAATGCAGTAAAAAATATGTTTATTAGTAATTCCTATTTTATAATCCAAGGTCACTTTGCAATAAAACAATAGAAATTATGAAAGGATTTCTAAAACAAAAGGAAATCATAATTGGAAAATATATAATTATAAGATTTTTGTAAAACAGAATTGTAATTATTTTCTATAAATTAATAGTATTAAAAATAAATGGCATTTCTAAAGTGCTTTTCAATAACCCAAAGACACTACTTACAATAGGAAGACATGTAAATGACAGCCCAATTAGACAATAAACACAAATGAAAAAAACTAATAACACATAACACAGTACAAAACACAGCAGGAGTAATAGCGCCGGTCGGCCTGTTATAGGCTTCAGGAAACAGAGAGGTTATAGGTTATACATATATGTGTTTTAAGGTTGGATCTGAATAGCGATAGAGAGGTAGACTGTTGAATTTCTGGAGGGAGGGAGTTTCAAAGCCATGGAAGTTCAGGTCCAGGCATTTTTAAAAACTAATGATCTAAATGTAGAGTGCCAGACAACAATTCTAGTTGATGTCATGTATATAGCATAGTGTTAGACTGCATCCTAAAAATGTCAATTTATCATAAAATTCATCCCCAAGGACCGTCAACACCAAACTCACCAAACCATGCCTTTATGGACCTTGCTTTGTGCACTGGGGCACAGTCACATTGGAACAGAAAAGGACCTTCCCCAAACTGTTCCCACGAAGCTGGAAGCATACAATCATCCAAAATATCTTGGTATGCCAAAGCAATACATTTCCATTCACTGAAGCTAATGTGTCTAGGCCGACACCTGAAAAACAACCCCATAGTCTTATACCTCCTCCACCAAAACTTCACAGTTGGCAAAATGCAGTCAGGCAGGTTACATTCTCCTGGCATTCACCAAACCCAGACTCATCCATCTGATCTACTGGCATTCACCAAACTCAGACTCATCCATCAGACTGCCAGATAACGAAGTGTGACTCATCTCTCCACAGAACACATTTCCAAAGGGTGACACGCTTTACACCACTCCATTCAACACTTGGCATTGTGAATGCTGATGTGAGGCTGTTTGCTTGATGTTATATACATGTCAACAAGACTTACTTTAAAACACCTGAAATCAATTTGGAGGTGTGCCCCAATACTTATGTCCATATAGTGTATATTAGCATGTTCCCATTTAAAAATTGGTTCAAGATAATGTTGGCTAGTTTTGTGATTGAAAAATTGCACATAATGAAATTGTGGTGTCAATATAAAAATAATGAATGATATTCACTCATTATCTGTAACCGCAGTCCTTCACAGGGCAACACACACATATTCACTCACACTTATGGACACTTTTGAGTCGCCAATTAACCTACCAATGTGTGTTTTTGGACTGTGGGAGGAAACCGGAGCACCGGAGGAAACACCAACTCCTCACAGACAGTCACCCGGAGCGGGAATCAAACCCACAAACTCCAGGCCCCTGGAGCTGTGTGACTGCGACACTACCTGCTGCGCCACCGTGCCACCCATAATTATTATTTGATGGAGAATTTGGTGGAGAATACATTTGATGCATTATTCAATCACTGAGATATAAACAAATACATTCAGTGGTTGATGGAAAATGGTTAATTGTAGAGAAATTTACTGTCACTAAAGACTTTTAATAGAACTTTTAATCATCCATGAATGCTCAAGAATCTCCTTTTTTCACATCTGATGAATGAGTAATTTAGTTCCCAGATTTCAAACAAAGATTAGCACTATATATGTATATCATTTATGATCCAAAACAACTGCTGTTTGTACGTGTTTGAAGTTTAACTTGTCTGTAAGTTTTTAATCACTGTTTGAATTATCACAGAAACTCATTTGCTCCATTTACAGCAAAAATAAGTCAGTACTATCCACTTACAGAGCAGGAATACAACAATGTCCTCACTTCAGTTCATGCTTTTCAAAATTTGAAGGCCTTGCTGCATTTCTTTTGGAACTATTTTGCATAACAGTGTCCTAAATGTACCTCTCTATTTTGAAAAATACATTTTGTGTCTCAAAATATAAACAAATGCAATCAGACCTTATATGCTTCAGACATCTGGATATTACCACTACTACCGATGTCAGCAGTACTAAGCAATTCACATCAAAACACTCTCAGTGATTTTCTCTGCATCTTATCTATGCTAAGTCAGTCCAATGCCCCATTGACCCCTTCTTCATATCTCTCAATATTCCACCAGATAAGAGATAATAACACCACTATTGTGTTGAATGACAGCTGTATATGTGACAGGAACTGTCTTACCTCAGTTGTCTGTCTTTACACAGAGCCACCATCACCAGCAGGTTACCAAGGACAGTCATAATGATAATGGTGGCCAGGAAGAAAGTCAGAACGATCCTCTCAAGTGGGATGTGTGCGGTCACCACTTCATCAACTGAACTGGACGCAAATAAAACCAGTGATTATACAGAGGATTCACCCACGTCATTGTGTGGTAGCCAAGAAAAACAGGAAGCATGCTTCAGACCTACGCCAAAACCTTCTCACTGGAGATTTACAAAGATTTCAAACATCTAATAGCTGACAACCTCAAGCTCCTTACTCTTCTGTTGGGTCCGATTTTGTGGCCATCACTGGTCATCTGCATGGAGCCGGTCAGATGGGATTCCTCCACACTAGACACTGCAGCACCTCTGCGGAGAGAGAAATAATAAGTTAGTTTTCTCACATCTCAAAACTCAATCATTTTTTTTAAGCGTGAACTTCAGAGTGAGAGCACTGGGACCAAAGCGTATCTTCTAAATGAAAGATGGATCTGTCATCAGGACTCCTGAAGTTAAGGCTCAAACTAAGCATGGCCATTCTTGGGTACTTTGTGCCAGTCACGCTCTAGTTCTTCATATTGTCAGGGAAGGAGAAGAAGGTCTTTTGGACGATCAGTCCTTTATAGCATTTCATGGAAATGAAAAACCATCAAAATAATGCAGCTTGTCTCTTAGAAACAATTCTCCTGACACATTAAAAAGCGTAGGCTAAAGTCTCTCCTACATCAATCTGCACTTGAGGGAGAATAAACAAGAGAAAATGACCCATATTTAAATGCCCCTGACCCTTTACATTCTCATACAAAACAAAGCTGACAAGTACTCGAGAAGCAGACCAACAAAACTTAAAGCTCATTATCTTTAAAGAGTCATAGCCTACATTTTCTTTTCTTTCTTTCTTTCTTTCTTTCTTTTCCCTGAAGTTCAGTTTGTATGGTACACTTGTATAGTTCTATGTATCAAAAACATTATTTTTTCCAACCTCAAATTGAAGAGTTTTACTGCAGTGTGCTGCAAATCCCTCTGTAACAGGAATGGACATAACATGTTTTTATCTGAATAACAGCTGGCTTTTAATGAACTAGCACTGACAAAAACATACATCAGGAACAAAAAGAACCAACCCCCTCAATTATATCTTACCACTAAATCTGTCTGTGATGGACTGGCACCCTATCCAGACAGTGGTCTTGCCTTGTGCCCACTGATTCAAAGTAGCCTCCTGTAACCCTGCATGACCCTAATCACAATGAAGCTGTTACAGAAAATGGTTGAATGAATGAATTATTTAACTAAATCAGTTTTTTAATACTGTGGCTTTAAGAATTATATACAAACTGTTCATTATATGCGATATTAAAAATGTAAAAAGTCTTGGACTTTGGCTGCATTTTTACTTCTCACATTCCAAGTCATTCCAGTTACAATTCTAGACTCATTAGTCCATTAAACATTACTCCATATCTTAGATGTTCTGTCCATGTCTTTTTCTCAATACTCGGCTCCTGACAGCTTCATGTCTATTCAGAGCCATAGTGCTATGTTGTGTTGTCACAGTGGAAGGATGCACAGAAACCCTTCAGCTTGGTTTTCTCCTGTCTATCAAAGAGGAATGCATTGAACTAAACAGCTCTAAGTTAAAGAGTAGGTCCATAAATGTAAACTTTAGTAATGTTTACAAACCTCAAACTCATTTCAAATAAAACTATTTTTTACATGGAATTGTCCTTTTAAATCAGTTTTATTCATTCATTATCTGTAACCACTTATCCAGTTCAGCGTCGCGGTGGGTCTAGAGCCTACCTGGAATCATTGGGCACAAGGCAGGAATACACCCTGGAGGGGGCTCCAGTCCTTCACAGGGCAACACACACTCACACTCCTCACAGACAGTCACCCGGAGCGGGAATCAAACCCACAACCTCCAGGTCCCTGGAGCTGAGTGACTGCAACACTACCTTCTGCGCCATCGTGCCACCCAATCAGGTTCAAATTGTCTTAATTTATAATTTAAAGTCTCTTGTATATTAATAGCAATAATAATAATAATAATAATAATATTAATAATAATAATAATAAGAAGAAGAAGAAGAAGAAGAAGAAGAAGAAGAAGAACAACAACAACAACAACAACAAGACGAATAATAAGAAGAACCACGACAACGAGGGTGCTGAATAGATTATCAAATTTGAAAATAAACAAATGCCTGAATATTGTATCTAGCTTTTACATTATGACAATGATCCACAGAGGGATTTATTCAATTTTATCTTCTATTTAAATCTGTAGGGCAGATGCCACTCCATTCCTAAAGTCCAAGCAAACAGCAAGGACACTTCATCATCATCATCACACGATTAGTGTCCAGATCACACCCTGAGCCCAAAACACTCTGGAGATAAGTCCTGCAGGACTGGAGTGTGGTCCTGCTGAGCAAATAGAAAAGAAGTGTGATGTGTTTGCCCAGATGGGAAACTCAAGTGGGGATTGAACAGTTTTGCTGCCTCTTTCTTATTGCTGCTGCCTATTTCACCTCCTTTAAAATCAGCTCAGAGATTGTCCAAAAGCACCTTTTCAACAAAATTTGCCATTTCAGCCTCAGCCACCCTAAGGGAACTGCAAATGTCCACAACAATCTTCAACAGTTTTCTAAACAGTGTCAGAAAATACATTTTCTGCAATTGGGGCCTGTATTAAATTTCTACATCCTCTCTAACTACAGCTTGTGATTTTAAAGGCTTTCTATTTGTGGCTGCTCTAAAGAGCTCGAGCACTTAACAGGCTAAGGTCTATGAAGAAAGATCTTCTTGAAAAGAGTTGTGGGGCTGCTGGAAACAGATCAATTGTCCTTAGAAATGCATTTGGATTGAGGCTGCCAATTCTGGGCACGGATTTACTCCCTGACCTTTTCTTTCTCACATGAGGCTAAGTGTAAATGTGCATGCATCCATCACACCACATGGAACTGTGCCTTCATTTCCACCTATTGAAGAGCAAGGGCATGTGTGAAAATAGTTTACTGAAATATGTATGGCCACACACACACACACACATACAAAATCCAATATAAAGCAATCAAAATAAGAAAACCTTTGGTAGACTGAAGACACCAAAAATCACTTAATCTCTGAATGTTCTGTAGAGGAGGGCAGGGCACAGAATGACACAGGGTAAAATGTCACATAGATATTTCATAATACAGGTCCAAGTTGATATTGCCATAGCAACATATTGACAGCAAACACACACAAACATGTTTTTTCATCATAACCATTCATTTAGTTACTGATGTATGTGTGCCCTCACAGAATTCATTCATATATAGTTTTAATAACTGTCTTGGAAGATGTAAACAACACACAGTGAGAGATAGCCAAGCTAAAGTACAGTACAGCCTCCACATGGTGACAGCTAATCCTCCCCAAATAAACAATGAGAGAAGTCCATATTCCTCCATGCAAATTCAAAACAGTCACTCATTTGGAAGTTATGCAAGATCTGCTAAAACATGCTACAGATGTCATGAAAATAAGATAAATTCCACTTTTCTTGTGCTCGTAAATAAGCTTGTCACATCCAAGACATCTTATTTTGACCATTTTAGGATCAATACACACAGACCATGCACACAACCGTAAAATGGCATTCTTGTTTCTATAGGCATTCTCTATTTTATCAGTGCCATATTCTACAAACTATGCAGAGCAGCAGCTCCATCCACGAACAGGCCCCCCACAGAGCAGGGATGATTTGTGTGGTGGATCGTTCTCAGTGCTGCAGTGATACTGACATGGTGGAGGTGTTGGTGTGTGTTGTGCTGGCACGAGCCGATCAGACAGTGCTGCTGGAGCTCTTAAACATCGAAATCACTCATCTGATACACCTCCCTTGTACAGAGGTCAGAGATTTTTTGCACAGTTTGTGTTGGATGTCCTCTAGTTCATGAATCGTCATAAGACACTTCCCACAGGATGCTGTAGGATGGATATTTTTTGTTTTTGGACTATTTTCAGCAGCTGCACTGAGGGCTTAAAAGCAATAGCAGCACTGCTGTGTCTAATCCACTCATACCAGCACAACACTCACTAAAACACCACCACATTGCAGTTCTGAGATTGATTCACCTCCCAAATCTGCTCTGTGGGGGTCCTGTGGAGATCCAGAATATCGGAAATTCTGAGAGCAGTGTGAATGGGGCTATCAAAGCACCGAGCATCAAATGAACTACAGTCTGTAACTGAAAACTTCAAAGTGCCTCTGTATGCGAAGTAGAGCTGAGAAAATAGACCATGAATTTGAACATTCACGAAAATGGTCAAAATTAAAATGGTGCATTATTTACTAATGAATTATTGAGGCAAAAAAAAATTAAGTAAGAGCTCAAATCTTTCATCCCAGTTACGCCCTGTACTCGCCTTAACAGAATTTGGCACATCCATGTTGTCTAAGATGAGGACACTCTGCCAAAACACATCCTCATGGGGAAATAGCTCAGTGTTGGTTGTGAGAAATAACATACTTGCACAACTTGTTTAAGGAACCAATTAAAGGGATAAAATTTGAAGTCAAACTCCCACTGCTCTCCAGCAAATATCTATATAAAATATTAATAAATAAATAAACATACAAAATCCCACAATTAATCATATTTCTTTGTCATGTCAACATGGGTGTACATCATTTACATTCTCCACGACTGTCTCTTATATACTCACTTAATATGATACAAGCACGAGAGAAAAAAAAAGAAAAAACAGTGACAAATGCTCTGATAATCAATTTTGACACCTTCCCACACAACCCCTTTTTTTAATTCCACTCCATCAGACAAACTGAATGTTTTGAGCAGCGTTTACATTTACAGCAATACACCACTCTCTTTGACATGAAAGGAAATGGCACGTTACCACTACCTTTGAAAAAGCTCATTCCAGCCTTCTCTAGTGAAGTCTGGAGTCTGTGCAGGTGCACTTCAGCAACAGCACAACGGGAGCGAACAAGCAAAACCTCTGAAAGAGAGAAACGTGCACAGTGACCTTTCAGACCTATCAGAACCTGAAGAGAAGGAAGTAAATAGGTCATACACTCTTAAAAATAAAAGTTCTAAAACACTTCAGCAACAATAAAAAATGTAACCAGTTCTTTTTCTGTCACAAACACATCCACTCACCTCCTACAGCACTACAACAGTAAGGTTAAGGGTGAGTGTTTCTGGTTAAAAACAAGGAAAAGCCCCTTCCGATGATGTATCTGTTCGTTTGGTGCATCATTTGAAAAACAACCCCTTTGTGGTGGATTCTTGATGCTGGGCTTTGCTTCCCAGCTTTTTGTTCCATGCAGAAGAAAGCAGCAGAGATAATGTTACTACAGTGATCCCCGTCATCATGTGCTTTCCGCTTTCATTTTCCCAAGAGAAATAGTACAAATAAATAAAATAAATAAATAAATACAGATTACACCAGGATTCCAGAGAAGCACAGAATATCAACTGTGAATTCTAGAGAAAGAAATGATAAAGAGATTGTGAATTTTAACAGTGCACACCAAAGCAGCAATCAGCTTATCATAGAAGCTTCCTTCATCATGAAGGGTGTTGCCTCTTCAACATTTTAAACACAGCTCCACTGTTTAACGCTACAAAAATAGTTTTATAATGGCATTTCTCATGAATTACATGGTGATAAATCATTGCTGTTTTGTCTAGGGCAGAGGAATTTAGTGCTGAAAACCTGCTGAAAAATGTTTCTCCGGTTACATTCCACAGGTATTACTTTAGGTTTTGAGCCCTAGTTGGAAGACCTTACTTTTGTTCTTAGGGCTGAAATTTATGATTGTTTTTTAATTATAGTTTTTAAAAATAAATTGGTTTATCAGCAATTAAAGATTTAAAAAAAATTAAGAGGAACAGGGAAGTGAGCTGCTGCACCATTTAATGTAGAATGGAGCGATGTGTGTGTCATTCTGGCTAGAATATGTCCTTTTTGCTTGAGATGACATGTGTGTTGTTAAAAATTAAACCAAAACCAAACTGATACATCTCTGTAGCTCTGGATTTACACAGCCTTTTCTAAAGATAGAATTTGTGCCCAAAATTTTTAAAAATAATTTGTTACCAAACATTTTTTTGTGTTAAAATGTAGCCTCAATGTAAGTCTGTTCTAAATGTTTTTGCCTGGACGGGGTAAGCGCTCTCTAGGAAGAGTCTAGTGCCTTTTGCCATTTAATGTGGCCAAGAACCACCTGCTACTACAGGAAAAGACATCTGACTGACATGCAGTAGGACCAATCACAAGTCTGCTATTTTGGCATGACGTCTTTTATGATTCACGTCGGTCCAGTTAGAGACACTGCAAAATGATACACGGAAGCGCATATATGCAGATTTAAAGAGAGTCAGTCAGTATGCAACTGGCAGAATCCTGACAGTGAGACCAGGTTAGTGCACTGAAAGTATCAGACTATCCATCGACTTGTGTGGCTGAGACTAGTGCTTCTTCAACAGTGTCCTTTTTTCTGAGTGCCAGGTGGGCTTATACCAGATTGTCTTAACATTTTTTTTCCAATCATGACAACCTTCATCTTTTATCTTTTTGGGTGGTACAGTGGTGCAACAGGTAGTGTCGCTGTCACACAGCTCCAGGGTTCTGGGATTATGGTTTCAAGCCCTGTTCCAGGTGAATGTTTGTAAGGAGTTTGGTGCTGGTGCTCTGGTTTCCTCTCGTGGTCCAAAACACACGTTGGTAGGTGGATTGGCTACTCAAAATTGACTACTCAAAAAGGTGTGAGTGTATAGGTAAATGTGTGAGTGTTTGTCGCCCTGTAAGGTGTCCACTCCAGAGTGTGTTCCTGCTTTGCACCCTGTGATTCCAGGTAGGCTCCGGACCCACCGTGACCCTGAACTGGATAAGCACTTACAGACAATTAATAAATAAATGCAATGATTTCGCAATGTCCAATCACAATGAAAACACATGTTCCCACTCCAAAAGTAAGCAGAAGACTCAGCAGACA
Source organism: Hoplias malabaricus (assembly GCF_029633855.1). NCBI lineage: Eukaryota > Metazoa > Chordata > Actinopteri > Characiformes > Erythrinidae > Hoplias > Hoplias malabaricus. Next base: position 12,800,215 of record NC_089814.1, on the reverse strand, counting down.
AATACTGGCTAAATCTCTCTCATCAAGGATTTTTAGATGTGAGAGATAACATCAGAATATTACGTTTTTTTTTCTTCCTGGAAATATCCTCACTTCTTACTTTATTTCTTTAAACCTTCTGACTTGGAAGATTCCACCACAGCTTCAACAGTTCCAAACAGGACCTGTCCTACCAGCCAGCCACAGTTAATTCTCAGAGCTCACAAGACGTGGTGCTGCCTTTTGTGAAGCGCTGTAAACCCCCCCTGATCAATACAATGTGTAAGTAAACCGCCTCCACCCTCGACAAACCAAACCAGATACCAACATTTAACAACTCCACTTCTTGCTGAGGTCAAATTATTCGGGCACAGCTGCAGTTCTATTTCTGGCCACGTTATTGTTGGTTTATATACCTTGTGAAACGTCACATCCGGGTCCAAACTGCTGCTCAGTATGGCCAATTTGTGATTTTGCCACTAGATTTAGTACTTTTCAAACCTTCTGCAGAGTTATTTAAAAAAAAAACAGGCTAGCACCAAATATACTGGCTTTCTGTACAAATCTTAGCTACTTCTTGTAGATTATCGCCGGTAGCAGAACTTGTTACAAAACACCTGCCGTAGAATCTAAGAAGGAACGCCTTATTCTTTGAATTCACAAAGATTTTCTGTTCAAAATTCCTACTGCCTGGCGCTAGGCGCTCCGGACTATTGCGTTATCAGTACGTAGAAATTACATGTGCATGTGATATTATACCCGGGAATACGGAGCTTTTCAGCGGTGCAGTTTCCCAATACTGTGAGTGATTTTTAACAACATCTAAAGTGACATGTTGTGCCCTAACCAGCCGACATTAAAAGACGATGTGCTCCAGGTATAAACTCTGAGGAGCAGGGCGGGTTTGGTGTTTTCAGAGTGTAGTTCGGTTGAAAATTGGTGTGCAGGTAGTTGGATTAGTTCTTATAAATGGAATTTGTGGACTGTGTTATAAGAAAAATTGACATTAATTGTGACTAGAAGGCGTTCTAAGGGCCCACACACGGACAACAAAATTCGATAATAATAAAACAATAATAAAACCCACTCAACACATAGTCCAGGCTCCTTCTGAAGACAATTTTATTAAATGCACTTGGGCTTAAAGTTTCATTATTTCACAATGTAACACAAATGCAATTTTCAAATCACAATAGCTACACTATTAAAGCAACATAATAAACAACGTTGTTTAAATTCTACTATCACACCTGATGAACTTTCTGTAGATGAGGTAAACTAATCAGAAACAAACAAACATCCAGGTGACATCACAAACCAAACCAAAGAAACAAAAACAGATCGGTACCATCCAAAAATAAACCTTAAAATCACCTTTCTTGATCTAAAATTACTCATTTAAAAGTGTAAACTTTAGGTATTATTTCATGCTTTGCCTTCATCAAGTACGGAGATAGGAATATGCAATTAATCCAGTTGTTTCAACCCAGACCTATCGCTTGAGTTTATGAGGGAAGCCCCACCCAGCATTTTGATGGGATTGTTTTTTCAGCTTTGTGAAGTTAATTTTCACAGGCAAGAGTCTATAATAATTAAAAACAATGTAATTGCCATCTAAATTGCATCTGCAATTGTTGGTCCAGAACATTGCAATTAGATTTTTCTCCCAAGACGTAACTACTGCCTCTGCGTTTTAACCAAGACTGAAGCAAGAAAATGCAGATCAAGTAAAGCAGCATGCCTGAAAATGAAGCAAAACATAACTTTAAACCTGTGGTATTGCCTTGTTCCCTTTTGCTTTCCAAAATTCTATTTTGCTGTTAATTTTTGCAAAGGCATGGGTGTTGAAGGCTTGTGAGACTTGACTGTCGTTAATTAGAATGACCTCATCTCACAGTGTATCACTTCAGGGCACAGTTTGCCTAAACATCACTTACCACCTACTCACCAGGTTAGAGGTGGGCAGCATGACAATACTTTAAGATTAATGTGAAATATCGTTATTGTGATTTGCTGAGCATAGTATGAATATTGACCTTCTACATGTTCCAGCATCACAGAAATGTATGTGAGATGTTTAATAGATGATTGTACCAAAATATCGGATGGGGGGGGGGGTGTTCCATAAGCCACTACTGTGACAAAATATTGAGGCACAACGTATATTGTGAAAATGTCTTTAAGTATCAAGATATTTATGGCATGTTGCCCACACTTACACCAGAACATGGAATTATGGGTGAAAATGTTTCATACTTGGTCAAGGAAATTAGCTTATGCATTTTAAATCATACTGCATTCAAGAAAATGGTAAGTCAGACAGTAAATGGATAGATAGTAATATAATAATACATTAAACACTAAATTACTTTGCCACGTTACATATATATATATATATACACACCCACACGCGCACACACACACACACACACACACACACACACACTCTACCTGTTCTCTCTCTCTGTGTTTCTCTGTGTTTCTGAAAATTGTTTAGCCTCAGTCAAAGCTGGTTTCCAATGTACAGCTGTGTATCGTAAAACTGCTTCTAATATAAATGATAACTTTACTCACCTGGGTGTCAGTAATCCTCATCCATAAAGAACTGCATCATCATCAAGTGTCGTTTTGTTTCTGTAAACTCTCATATTCCATTTTTTGAGTGGACTGAAGTCAGCTGATGAGCGCTCATGCCACCAGAGCAGCTGATCCAGGAGGGAGATGCAGGGCTGTTGGAGTGTAAGGTGCGCGCACACACTCACTCCCCCGTTTGCCTGTTTACACTACGCCTGAGGAGCTTATGATGATATGATCTTCATCCTGGAACAACACTGCCACCCAATGTTTGATGAAAACGTCCTTGAACGGTCTTAAAAGAAGACTTTAGCTCTTTGCAAAGAGTATGGCTCATGTAGGGAGCTTCCTGTCAGCCATATGGATAATGGGTAAGGTGTAGAATTTAATAAAGTCCTGTGTAAAACCTGAGATATTCATATTTGATTTACAGTCAAAATGGAGAGTTACAAACTTTTCAGCTAAAATTTCTGAAGAGATTTGATATAGGATAATCCACTTATGTAATCAGGGAGGAAATCAAAGGATAACATGTGAAAAACATCCAGAGGCTTCCAGAATTAAACTTAGACTTTAAAAAGTTAAATTATAGAGAATTTGTGACTCCTAACAACTGTGCAACACACAGTAGACCACAAAACTCTCACCATTATATAAATAGATCCTAAAACATTCCTATTTGAAAATGGAAAAAACAAGATTTGTCCCAGATTTGAAAACAATATGAATTTCTTTCTATCCTTTCACTGTGAGAACAGCTCATTTACTGAGAAAGGACATAGTCAAAAAGAAGGAAACTTACAAGGCAAACAAAGAAGCTGCTGGTGTCAGAACACCACTGACCACACTCAGATCTTAAATAAATGCTGCAAATTATCAGAGACATAACTTTGAGGGAGTATGTGTGTTGGGGGGCCTGTGATTTCTTTAAAGGACTTTAAAGTCTTATGAAAAGAATGGGATCTGTAATATTTGCTTCTTTCCTGGTGCTGAAAAATGAATATATTTTGATAATGAATGGCTGTTTTGACTAGAAATTAAGTAATTAAAAGGTGGTTTCTGTTTTTATACAGTACTAGACATCTGTTTATTTCCAAGCAAATGCACACAATTAAGCTATTCATCCTCCCAAACGACCCTGTTCTCTCTGTGGATAAGGGTAAACTCATGTGCAGTCCAGTTTTTCGTGAACTGTGTAGTAAGCCTATTAGAGGGCTTTTTGTATGTTTTGCTGTACTGCACATTTGTTAGATTAGTCCTTGGCAACTTATCCATCTTCAAAGGCATTTATTATTGTTGCAAAGGCTCAAAGTGCACTTTGCCAGGACTGACACATATACACTGTGGCATAGAATGATATCCAGTCACAAAGATGTCATTCCGTTTTTTAAACTGACATAATCTATTCAAACTGAGTAGCACCTAAATTAACAACCAGCAACAGCAAACACAGAACAAACATAGGTAAAGATGTCCAAGATACTGCAGGGAATTACACTGAAGGGAAAAGGGAAAAAACATTACTTTTTAACCACTTAAATTTACCAACCATTTGAACGTGGTCTTTGCAATGATTCCTGGTTCGAATTATGAGCTAAATGCAGTAAATTGTGCAAGTTGGTGGGACACAATAAATTGTTTCCTTGTGAAAATTCTTTTATGATGAATGATGAGGATGACAATTCCCAGATTGCTGTAAGTCAGTGGCTGCATGGGGGCGGCTTTGATGTGCCCTTCGTGTATCAAAGAAGGCTGTTTTTCCATCACCAGATTCTTTTCTTATTGCTGTGAAGGCTTAAAGTTCAGTTTGCCAGAGGGATTCACATGTACTCCGAGAGACTGATATGAAATTCGAACCATTCACATGGATTTGATTTCTTGTTCAGGGGCAGGAGATTATGATTTGATGGCTCTCAAACATTTTCCAAATACTTCTTTTAGGTTTTTGGAAAGTTACATTTGTAAAGCTGAAAGTGGGGCTTAAGGGAATAGGTGGGATAATATGGGTATCTTGCTGTTGGATTGAACATGATGTTGTTTGATAGCATCCAAATCATTTGTATTTGTTTGTATTTGTTCAACTAGATTTTTCTTCTTCTTCTTCTTAAAGTAGCAACATAAGCAGTCAAGGCTTTGGCCGTAACCGAGAGACAAACAGATACATCTCTGGGCAGGAGTTCAGGCCTGTGCCCCCACCCCCCATTTGGGCAGGAATAGGGCAGTGCTTCTTGTAAGATTGTAGTGTAATTTCAGTTGTACCACATACCACCACCAGAGGTGGCAATCATACAAAACATTTTCCCGGTAAAACACTCAGTAAGAAATATAAAAACTGATAATAGTGTTTGTTATACAGGTTTCTTTGGCACCTATTTTTTTTATTAGTAGACCATAAGAAAGATTTGTGTTTTTTATTATGTAATATTGTGATACAGGGAAATGTAGGGCAGAGAAAGTCATTTGAAGTAGTAATTTATTATTATTATCATCATTATTAATATTATTGTTATTGTTAGTATTATTATTATTTTAGATATTTAATGATCAGTAAACCATTTCGTTTGGTTAATTCAGTATATTTCAATGACTGGTACAACATATTGGGGCCTATACAGCTTGACCAAAGACTGTAGAATCAGGTTCCTCAAATGGTTTTAATTAACTATGTTTTCTTTTTTTAAATTTTAAAATAAGTCCTCATTCGGTTTAGTGCGTTTCCTCAGTTGCCTGTATGTGTGATAGTTGTTCCCCCTTTACACAGGTTTGTGAAAAAAATGTGCATAAATCTGATTATCATACAGTGCAATCACAGTTAAATTAACACCTAGAAAAACACATTCCTCAAATATAAATTGGGGGTGTTTAATGTAGCATGCGTACACATGTGCACAACATTATCCATGTGTGTGAAGGAGGGGGTTCTGCTTGTGGTGACCAAAATCTGTTTACACAAGCCCCACAAAGTAAGTTAGTTTAGGGTCTCTCCACAAAATGAATGTCGGACAACGTAACATTGTGCTTGTGTGTATGAGAGAGAATCTGTAGGCTGCCTAGTCTCGATCTTCTGAATGAGAACTGATTTAACAGATTGCTCCTGCTTGGATCACCACCTTAAATAGATAGGAAACAAGAAAAGTTGAGTCATATACAGAGATCAGGGGTTCCCAAGCTTTCTTTTGAGAGATCAAAGTTCAATGTTTGTGATAGGCCAAATGACAAAATGATTAAATATTACAGACATGGATATATGAATACAGTAATACAATGGATTTTTAAACATTGTTAGTTTCCATTTTAAAATATGTTAAAAAAAATACACTTTTAAAGAAAATAATTATGTTATAAATGAAATGTTGTAAAAATGTTCTTTCACTAGATTGGTGGTGGTGATATGATAATGTTCTGGACAGCCAGACCAAATATTTTTATTGGCTGATGTTGGGCAGCTTTGACACTCTTCAGGGTTAAAATGTCCAGTAGACCATGTACTAGTTTGAGATCCGGTGACTGCTGTTAAAGGACATTGTGTACTTTCAAAGTTAGTGTTAATCAGAAATCAAAACATTGTCCTTTCATACCTTCCATGTTCTGCGTGAGACAACATTAACAGAATTCTCTGAACTACCTGAGTGTCAGTGACTCGCTGGGTTGAATGGAGGTTAATGGAGGCATATGCTTTGAAAAGCAAGCAAGACTGTAATATTTTGAGGGATGAAAACAAACCCGTATATTACCTTTTGCTCCTGGAGATGGTTGCATTCTTTATCAGTGGCTAAAGAGCAGAGGCTCCCTCCAGTATGGAAGTATTGGTTCTTATTTATTTTGGGAGTCCTTTGCTATGTATTGATTTTTGGGTTTCCTGTTTATTACTCTGTGCCCTAAGTGACTTATTTGTAACATTTGCCCTCTGCTGTCACTCGAAATTAAATGGCTCTTTAAAATGCCCATGCGTTTTCTCTTAGCTGGGGTTTGGGTGACCCATTTCTTGTTTACATAACAGCTTATGTAGGTCATTGACTTATGCTGCCATTGATTGAACTAGTCATGCTTCTTTGTAAAGCCGTAATGGAAAAAGCACAGTCCTACACAACAACATGCCCCAAAACATTGTGTTGATAATAACTAGCATCAGAGTAAAGATGTGTGTACAGAATTTGTGGTTGGGATAACAGACTGGAGAACATTGTTGCCTTTCTATCAGTAGTCAAGGGTTCAGTTCCCTTCTTGGGCAAGCACATATTACGCTACACCAGTAAAAGTCCTTGGGCAAGACTCCTTATATTACATTTGTTTACCACTAACTTGTTTTAGTTTAAGTTGCTCTGGATAGGAGAGTCTGCCAAAAGTGTAAATGTATTGCATAATAATCATGAAAAGGTTAAGATGTAAAATAGCCTATGCCAATCCATTAGAGAGGGCCCAGCGCACTCTCTTCCTACCTACAGCCACAAAATTTCTGTTGTTTGAATCCTACACCTCAACACTAAGGTTGCTGTGGCCATTTATGAACTGATCAACAACCAGCTACATGGAGCATCCTTTAATAATATCCTACACCTACCCATTAGGGTTGCTGTTTCCGTTCATGATCCGATCAGCACCCAGCTATCCTTAACAATTATGATTAATCAATGAGCCTAGTAAAGGCACCACCCCTTGTCTCCTCAATGAATTAAGCCCACAACACCTCTAGAAGGCTCAATAGTGAAGTCTGGCATCCCAGACCCACCCCCATCCAAGACAGCTTTACAGTCCTACCTTACCCTTTAAAATCAGCAACCATAAATCCACACTGGCCTCCCTGGTGACTAAGGCTGTACCTAGCCCCACTGGCACCGTTAATGCATGCTCAGTGCTACCAGTTCCATGTGAACTTCCATGTTTCTGATTACTCCTTCACAGCTGCCCTTTGTTTATGTCCCCTGATGCCAAACTGCACATTCGCATTCCCTCACCTCAGCGGCCATGTCTGTGTGACTTCAGTTTCTTCCTTTCAGCTCCTGCATCCTCAAATGGAACTAAAATAAATAATCTGTTTACTTTCAGAGTAGAGCATCATGTCTGGCCTCAGTGTAGTTAACACAATGCACTCTGGGACCTGTAGTTTTTTTTTTACCTACATCCATCAGCAATTTCCAATCTTGTGCTTCACCCCATCGACAAATGTATGTAGCTTGCGCACATTCTCAATGATGATCCCCCTCTTGCACAAACCTAACAATTTTATTGCTACAGCCACTCATCAATGCATTAACCTCTAGGTGTTTGCTCCAACAAACATGCTAACACCCTTAGCACTGGATTGTGTCTCCATGTGACAAACTAACCTTACAAGCCGATAGAATATGCTTCAACGTGCGAACCCCTGGACATTTCCTACAACTAGGCCCTTCACCTACCCACTGTCCAATATTTTGCAGGGTTGGAAGGACGTCGTAAGCTGCTCCCAGCAAAAAGGTAATACAACTTGCCTCCATCGCCCACAACTCTTGTGTACAACTCAAATGTACAGTGTAATAAACAGTCTCACACCAGGAAGAGTTTGCAGTAACAGTGATGTAACAGATGATAATGTGTTTGGTTTGTAAATGTGGAAAGTGTGGCGATCAATCAGCGAGGGACTGAAGAGCCAATGATGCAAGAAGAATCTGCTTGGAAGTGTTGTGATTAATCAAGGCAAACAGGTGATCACAGATTAATATTTAATAAAATTGCTTATGAATATTAATGTACACCAGAGAATGAGTTGTCAAGGTGATGGAGTGTTTTTAGCTGGCAGCAGCAGAGGAGAGGACTGAGTGTGCTCATTGCTTCTCACACAGCTTCTGTGCTTCAGTACCCTCAAAGCAGTACATTGGTTCATACTGTATCTTGTTCATCCAATGAACATTACAGCAATGTTTACAGATATAGATAGTATCAATTATGTGGCTTTGTCTATGGAACGTAGTTTTATTTCTGACAATGTGTTGTAATATAAACAAAGTATGATGTTAAGGTTGCATATTTTTTTCTTGTTGTCTTGTATATCTTGCATATACAACAGCTGATTGTCATGCCCTAATTTTACACCTGTTAGAGTTAAACCCTAGATTCTGCTATACGGTGCATAAGTATGATTGACTAACTTCAAACGCTTCTACATGTAAACACACTACAATATGTTTAAACACAAATAAAAGGCCTTTATTTGGTGGTTCATTTTGACAAAAAATTGGCAACGTGGCGCTAGAGGTAGTGACACTGCCACACAGCTCCAGGTTCCTGAGGTGCCTTGCAATGAACTGCTCCTTGTCCTTGGCTCCGAACCCAGCACAACCCTGATCAGGATGACGTGGCTACAGAAGAATGAATGAATATAATGGGTTGGATGTTTTATAATATATGTATATAATTACACAAAATATAATGGTGAGGGGCGGCACGGTGGCGCAGCAGGTAGTGTCGCAGTCACACAGCTCCAGGGACCTGGAGGATGTGGGTTCGATTCCTGCTCCGGGTGACTGTCTGAGGAGTTGGTGTGTTCTCCCTGTGTCCGCATGGGTTTCCTCCGGGTGCTCTGGTTTCCTCCCACAGTCCAAAAATACACGTTGGTAGGTGGATTGGTGATTCAAAGTGTCCGTGCGTGTGTGTGTTGCCCTGTGAAGGACTGGTGCCCCCTCCAGGTTGTATTCCCACCTTGAGCCCAATGATTCCAGGTAGGCTCTGGACCCACCGCGACCCTGAACTGGATAAGAACTTACAGAATAATGGTGAGGGCTTTGGGAGATTTAAAATTTCTGCAGGACACAAATAAAATGTAATGAGTAAAATAAAGTTTTACAGACTAAGCAATGGATTAAAAGAAGGCTTCAGTAAAAATCAATAAGTTTGAATTGTTAGTTTGTTATTATTCTGCTGTATGTATGTATATATAGCAGCATTCTGCTAAAACATGATCATAAATTAATGCTAATTAACAGAGGGCTGCACAACTTTGACAAAGCATTATTTACATTTGCGATTCGACTGCTAGGGTCTGTGATTCAGCAGAACTCTGGCAGAACAGCTGTCAGGAACATCTGTGGACGGTCAGTGGGCTTGTGTGGCACCCAAAGGAATTTTCCATGAGCTGTTAGAAAGTTAATTTAGACTGTACTTTTGTGACCTTTTGTGGAATTGCACAATACTATATGTCCAAATGTTTGTAGACACTTGCTCTTTCAAAGCATCCTGTGAAATGAAGGGCATCAGACACTTCTCCTCTGAAAGCCTTCACATTAGATCTTGGAACATTACCATGGGAAGTTTGATTAGATTGCGTTGGGTTAAATAATAATCAGTTAACCATCATATTGTAAATATGATAATAAATAGCTTATTGTATAATTGTCAACATCCACATAAAGCTTGTACATGGGTGTTATTTTAAAAAATAAATAATAATTGTATTAAATTTTAACGTGTAATGCTTGTGCTTTTTATTCCCTCAGCTCAGCACCCTGTGAAGAATCATGTGCATCACTCAGGCCTAGGCTGTTATTATTGACTGACTCCCATGTAGAGAATGATGAAGGAAAGCCCTTGATGTCTTCTGGAGGGCACACTGCTGATCTGTGCAAAACAACAGATTACACCTTCCCTCGCACAGAAGAGAGAGAGAGTCAAACTTCGACTAGCCGTAGTTATAGAATTGCAGAACTGGTTCTATCAGCATGGTTATAGAGAGGAGGATCTGGAGACCAGAGACTGGGGGAAGGGTTCAGTGTTAAATATTCATGACTTGTACCTAGGGGCCACTTTCCCTGCTCGCCCTCTTCCTCTGCATGAATAATGTACAGATTAGTGCATACACCAACTCCTGGTCTATGATCGGAAATTGATTGCTCTGTGAAGCCCTGGTTTAGCCAGGTGACTTGAGACCAAGAAACCAGCCTGTCGTCTTTATCCTCGTTAAACAATATTCAAGCAGATTTTAATACCAGAATCAGTGTATTATACTTTATTAATCTTTCTGTGATGTTTCAGCTAAAGAGAGAATTAACAGTTATTTTATCACAGATGTTTAACTAGGAAACATTTGGCAACCAATATCTAGAACCATAAGCTCATGTAGCTAACAAATACCTCCATTTACCTTATGTAGGAAGCCACAAATATGAAACTTCTTTTCACTAAGATGTTCTTAGTAACTAACTACCAACAAACTCAACATACATTAAACATTGGCTATTAGAGAGGCAAACTTGTAAAAGTCTTTATTTATTTATTTTGATCTCAAACCATCACTTTAACATGCAATACCGTGTGGGAGAGCAGGGGTATTTTAGGGCCTGTTTGTGCATGATAAATTCCCTGCTTTAAGGATTAAGGTTCTATGAGTGAGTCAGTGAGTAACCCTGGAGAATGGAGCAGAGAGTGTGCCTAGGCATTCTGAGCATCTAGTGTGCACTCTGTGGAGTGGAACATTAACCTGGAGGAGGTCAAGGAATCAGGCCATTCTCAAGCAGATAGCAAATCAAGTTTCCACAGCTGCCGAAAAAGATCAATCTCCAACTCGCAGCCGGCCATTTGGCCTCCCTCTCACACGCAGTTAATATTCAAACCGCTCAGAGGGTCCATACTTTGAGCATCATCTATGTCCTCGGCCATGGGTTGTGTTTATTTATTACAGGCAGATTGTTAAGCCTTGAGCCAAGCCTGGCCCATATGTCTGCATCTAATAGGGTTATACATAAAACATCCACATCTGCCTCTTTCTGAGAAAATGTGGGTGTCATTGTGAATGAGGATTGGTCTTATATAGACTCTCCATACAGGCTCAGTTTAGTTGCCAATTCACTAGAAAATTAAGTTGCTATAGTTTGGATATTTTTTCCCCTTAATTGAAACCCTAATAGTTACACAGAGGTTTTATATACTGTATGGCCAGAAATTATATACAATATATGGTCAAAACATTAACAATATTAATAACAAATTTGGCGGCATGGTGGCGCAGCAGGTAGTGTCGCAGTCACACAGCTCCAGGGACCTGGAAGTTGTGGGTTTGAGTCCCCCTCCAGGTGACTGTCTATGAGGAGTTTGGTGTGTTCTCCCTGTGTCCGCGTGGGTTTCCTCCCACAGTTCAAAAACACACGTTGGTAGGTGGATTGGCGACTCAAAGTGTCCGTGTGTGTGAGTGAATGTGTGTGTCTGTGTTGCCCTGTGAAGGACTGGCGCCCCCTCCAGGGTGTATTCCCGCCTTGCGCCCAATGATTCCAGGTAGGCTCTGGACCCACCGCGACCCTGAACTGGATAAGCGGTTACAGATAATGAATGAATGAATAACAAAATTCAACAACAAATTCAATTCAATGTGAATATATACAGCAATATAAAATGTTTTAATAACATTTATATGATTTTTATACACATTTTCAATATACATTATTTACAGCATCTGCCAATACAGGGCACTGCCATCAGTTCAGCGCACTCAATTAAAAATTTAGTTTAAGAATATTAATATTAACAAAGCCAAGAGTTTTATGTTTAATGGTGATGTCATGTTTCTTGTTTGTTCTTAGAGGTTTTTCAGTGGATTTTACTTTGTTCCTATCGATATCGGAATTATATTATATCGAACAAAATTAAGAAATATATTGTGATATAAATTTTGGCCATATCGTCTATCCATACTCTAGCTCATTCTTGCCATGTAGAATTATAGTCTTATGTTGATGTGCACCTATGTAATGTACCACTTAGTGGAGACCATAAACACTTTATATAGTACTTGTTGAACCTGTTCACATGGGTCCTGGGAAATAATATTAAAAATCAAAATAATCCCTCAAGAGCAGAGGCAAGCCATAAAATGGTGATCTATCTATAAAATGGTAAGTCCTTTACTGAGTTGATGGCACTTTGTCCCCTTTTTACCTCAGGACTACTCACTGCCGACAAGTCTTTTCTCAGTAAACAGGAAGCTGCAGCCACTTAATGACACATTAGTGCCATACACAGGGTTAATGCTTTGACAAACATTGGTAAGAGGGTAATTGTTCCACTGGGCCCTATGTTTAGTGTTGATAGTGCTGCCTTATGCTGCTGGTTGTTTATGATAGAAGCATTGCACTGAGATGGTACCGGCTCCCTGTGGCTTCAGATAAAAATTCCTGTTATTACATTACATATCCACAGTAGGAGCTTAATAGAAATGTTCCTGTCTCCCTGGTGGACTGCTGTTTTAATAAGGTGTCACTGCACTGTAAATACATGATACTTTTGCATCCTTTAAAACTGATATCCCTAGAGTTAACTGTGTTAGCCAGATAAAATGCACCTATAAAACGGTAAGATTTTTTGGGGGAAAGGCACAAATCTGACTTAATTGCTTAAATTACCACATAATTTCTTGCATGATTACAGCAACACATAGCGGATAGCATAAGAACAGCTTGCTAACTAAATATTAAACCAGAATTAGAGATCATTAATTATACAAAGTCAAATGTTTACACATTCACCATTTAAAGTACAGTTTTAATTGAATAAATAGGAAAGTGGTAGATTTTGCATTAGCAGTGTTGTAGGGCACTGTGTTCCTTCGTCTGTGGTAGTAGAGTACAGTATTGTTTTGTGTCTGCTACCTGGCTGCATCCCAGTTGCACCCTTAATACTAATTCTAACTAGATCTTGTAATGTATATAATAATATAGTATGTAATATTTCAATAATATCTCAAAACTACAAGTGTCAAAGTTGAATTTACTAATAAATACACATTGCATACATCACTCAAATATTGAGTGTTGTACGGATGGACTCTATTGTCCACCAATCTGGAAACATAGTGCACTAAAGATTATAAAACTTATACTACTACAGTCAGACAGCTCACTACATGTTGGACAGGGACACATGAAGCTTATTGCCAAATATAATGATTTTATTATCTAACATACAATACTACTCCAGCCTATTCCAGTTATTTTATGACATACACTGTGCACTACACAGTGTTGGAGGAGACATTTAAGTTTTAGTCTTTGAAACAATGGCAGACACCATTGCAACTGCAGCTTAGAATGACAGGTATTGTCCTAGCCTCAATAAATCACATTCTGTTAAAAAAAATATGTTAGTAAGTAGTACGTTAATATTTTTTGTACTAGCCTGCTGAATACACACTATTAAAATTAGGAAATACTATTTAGTAGTATACATTTGGGAATCAGCCATTAGCCAAAAGTATGAAGTAATTCATTTTAAAGAAATAATTGATGGAGAGGCACTGATATAAACTAAACACAAAAATCAGTATCAGAAAAGAATGTGATATCAAGCCATCTCTATTTTCAGTGTAGGGTTCCCTGAAGCCAAAGCCATGTCCTGATTATTTCATGCAGACTTCCTCTAAAGGACAGCACTGAAAGGCTATGATGTCTCAGAGGGATCGGCTACCATGTGCTTCAGCTATTTTTTTGTTTTATTTATTTTTATTTAAACGCCTGTCTCCAAAGGCCTTCCACCAGCCAGATGAGTCTGTGCCAGAGATATGCTGTGGATAAGGAGCTCAGAGCAGTATCTCCATGTTAGCCCGTTCTGTGTTATTTAATTTCAGTGAAAGTATGCTCGTTGGTTTGCCTCAAGCTATAACAAGCTGCAAAAGAGCAGGGATATATTCTCATTTAAACCCTGTTTTTGTTTTTTGCTTTTAAGTCCTGTTGTGACCTTCTCTTGTGTTAGACTCACCCTCTAGCTTAGCCTTGGGTCACTTCAGTTCCTACCAGTTGTATTTCCGGTGTTGCTCCCTTGACCTGACTAACCCTGACTCTGCAGCTTGCCTGCTCTCAAAATTCACCTGGGGCTGTGTTTTAAAAATACACACCATGATCAGTCTCTCTCTCTCTCTCTCTCTCATTTATTTCTTTTTTTTATTATGTCTCCCACAACCAACCCAGCCAGTTAAAGACCTCATTCCACCCCATTGTGGTTCTAAACCTCTCCCTTAATGCCTATTTTGTGTGTGTTTTTCACATGTTTTGGATGACTTTGCTCAGCGAGTTATCCAGATGTCAACAGCATTTTATTTTTCACTGTTTGTGCAAGTGTTGATTTCCACTGAGATGTACGGAAGTGCAGCTCACCTGAGATCATCCGAGTAATTATAGAGCAGGCCTCAGGACTCGGTGTTGTTTACAGCATGCTGCTAATGATGCAGAAACGTGGCAATGCAGCACACCACTTGCAGCTCTCACATGTGCCAGTGAAGTACATGCAAGAATGTGTGTAACTTTCGTAAGCTCTGTTCATTTGTTGTTTTCTTTTGAAAGTACAGGTACATATTAATGAAGAGAGGGTTGCATGTCGTCACTGTCCAAATAAAAACGTGTCTCCCAAAATAACAACTTTAAAATTCTTAACCGTCAATGGAAATCATTGTAAAATGTAATTTTGAAGCATTTCTATTCATTCATAATATAATTTTCACACAATGTAAGGACAGCTTAAATGTTTAAATGATGAAGTACAATAAAAATCCATTAAAATGAGATACATGTTTTTAATTGGACTGTGATGATATTTTAATGATTCACCATTAATGATATTACAAAACCCAGTTGTACTGTATGAACTCAACATTTCTGATGAGAACTGTTTTGTGCAGTGAGCTATCTATTGCTTCAGACTACATCTAAAGTATGAAATAAGTTTACAAATACGCAGAGGTGGGTAGAGTAGCCAAAAACTGTACTGAAGTGAGAATATTGTCACTTTATGATAAATGATGGAAAAGTAAACATTAGTCACCCAATTTATTACTTCAGCAAGAGTAAAAATACTAAGTGAAAATGATGAGTAACTGCTGAGTAACCTCTTTGTTGAATAATCAGGACATCACATAATACACCTGAATGCACAAAAATATATAACAGCAATGAACAAATTCAGAGCCGGACGATATCTCTTAAACAACTAAAACAATAACAAATAAAACCTTTACACAGTAACAAATTTAATTCAGCCACAATAACTTAATAAAAAAAACAAAGGGCCCCATAGGTAGAGGTTACAAAGAACAAGAAGAAACGGAAGTCTGTACATAAACGTATGTAAACCATAAACTGTGTGTGAGTAGTTCTGTGTATTTACATGTTTGCTAACAAAACAATGTGCTCATTAGGCAAAGATTACAAAGAATAACAAGAAGAAGAACAAGGCACATAATGACACTGTTTCTGCCATTACACTGTGCTTTGGTGCTTCAGTGCTCCTTTCCGCCTGTGTTTTCAGCATGGATGTGACAGCTTGGTGACAGTTTGATTGGTAAAACAGAGTCAAACATCGCTAGTAGCTACATTTGATTGGTGAGACGCAGTCATGTGACAGAGCCTCTGTTGGAAGTCTCGACAGAACAAAAGGACAAGAACGTAAAAGTACCACTTTTTCTTCACAAATATACTCAAGTAAAAAGTATGCTGCATTAAAATTACTCTTATAAGTACAATTTATCCAAAATGTTACTCAAGTAAATGTAACAGAGTAAGTGTAGTGCGTTACTACCCACCTCTATAAATAGTGTTTCAGTTAATACTTTCATGCCTTGTGTTTTTAGATGTGAAGAACAGGTTTGAAAATTATTACTTTTAATAATTAAAAGTATACTTAATTATACTATTAATTATACTATACTTAATTATAAGTCTTCACTGGTTCATCACTATCATGAATGTATTTCTCAGTTAAAGCCTAGGGCAAAATCGGGTATAAGACATGTCCAGTCATGTTCAGTATATAACAACATGGCTGGTCTATCAAAAGCCACTTTCATTTCAGTCACTGACACCATGATAAGAGCTGTTCTAACTGGTCAGGCCTTAGAGTGGTGTGTACCAGATATGTCACCAGTTGTGGTATATGAAGTCAGCATTAAAAAGTGCTTCTGAGTCAACCCTGTCACTAGCTGTATATAAGTTGCTAGTCGACTTCTGTCTATTGTGGCCATGACAGTACAGTGTCCAATAGCACACACTTTCAAGGGTGCCTTGGACACATCTTTGTCTCCTCCTCCTCTTGGACTTCATAGGTGCCAGCATGCTGACTTCATCAGCCATCCGGCAGCCTGTGTCATGTCTCAGCTCTAATCCTGGCTGGCATGGCCTCGTCCTGCCTGGATGAGTGCAGCTGAGCTGAAGGCTGGTGTCTCCGCTCTGATGAAAATAACTGTGACGCTGACCGGAAGAGCCTGAGGGAGTGCCTCTATCCGTTCACTCGGCTGGAAACGGAGTGCCAGAGTGGAGAGAGAGCCCCAGAGCAGAAAGAGAGGGGAATATGGGGCATGAAAGGCTGTGATGACCCAGGCAATGGGCTGAAGGTGACCCTTTTTCAAGCGCCGTCAGAGCCCAGCACCCACGCAATCCATTTTAAAGAGGCAGTCTCGCTTTCCACATGGAGAAGCTCCTGCTATCACAGGCCTTACTGATGAAGAACATTTATCAATGTGCTCACAGCTTTATCTACCCTCCAGCTTCACTATCACCCTAGTAAAAGGTTCTAAAGAGGTTCTTGCTGGGATTGTGGGATTTGTTCTAGTCCGGAAAGCCTTGATTACTCAGTGAATTGCAGTCTGAATATTTAATATAATTAAATGGAAATATAACTATTTAAATATTTAAGATATGTTGTTTTGGTGTACAAATCAATTTAAAGAATTTTTGTGAAACATAATCGTAATTCAAATTTAAACATTTCATTGGTACCATTTTTTATGGTAAATGTTGCACAGCATTAAAAATGACCATTGTCAGTTGACTCAGACAGATAACACAAACGTTCAGTCACTAATATCAAAATCATCAACTTTCAATAATATAAACCAAAAACTTTATTGGTTTTCGGTTTATATTACAAGTATAAACTTATATTTATATATTTATACTCATATATTTATACTTAAACTTATTGGTACACGTAAAATATATTATCAATGCAAAAGCTTTTGAAGTGTTTTTTCTTTAAAGAACTCATAACGAATGCAGTGCCGAATAAATTCTTCTGCCATTTTCAAACTACTTTATTTTTAGATTATTTGTTGGTGAATAAAATTCAAAATTGTGCACAACAGTTACCATTAAATGACAAAAGAGTAGGAGAATGTTTACCTTTTAAATTACAATTATAAGTTACACAAAGCTATTAAACTTATTGGTACACCTAAAATATAATGAGCTATGAGCTACTGTGGGGCAGTGGTATAAACTGGGAGTTATTGCATTACCATGCAGATGTTTTAAATTAAAGCTTGTAGTAATATAAAATCAAATACATTGCATAAAATTATATTAAATCATTGCAATATACTAATAACAGATTCTGAATTAAACCAATTTTAACTAATGTCACCCTTAGGTCGGGGAACCACTCAATGGAGTATAAACTGATTGTGTTATCCATTTTATAGAAAAGACGGGTACAAATAAAACAGTCCTCTTCATAATTGTTTGCTACATTTCTGTGGTAAACACCAGTTGTTACTTTAACTTCACTAAGAAAATCAATTTTAAAAAATTCCATTTTATTAATAAAGGGTACACCGCGTCCCTACACTGGGTAAGCGTTTACAGACAATGAATGAATAATAAAGGGTTTGTTACAACAGTTTTATATCAGTGGTGTTCAAAGTTTTGTAGATGACTGTGTGAAATAAGGTATATTAAGGCTGATGTCTTTTGGTGGTTATAAATATAAATGCTTCAAATCTGCCATTCTGTTCCTGTGGCTTTGAGAGATGACAGAAAGTTGCCTGCTTTGGTGAAGTAAGCAGCGTAGCTGAGGAGAAACGACCACTTAACGCAGGAAGTGTGTTGCTTTTAAACTTCCAGAAGTATCTGAATGGCCTGGTTAAGCTTGCGGGGCCCTAAGGCAAAGGTCCTGTGAGAAAAGCTTTAAGTAGCAGTAAGCTTTCAAAGTTAGGGCACATTAAGAGTGGGAACACTGCCCAGGACTGTGCAAGGAAACCCATTTTCTGAAAAGCATGGAGAATGATACATTTTATTTTTCATAAATGGAATCATTCATTCATGTATTTTTTTTCTAGTCATGTGGCTTAAGTCATGGGTGGACCACCTTGTGTGCCATTGAGCATGATAATGAAATACAAAGATGCTCCCTGGGAGCTCTATTTCAAACTTTCCAGGGTGTTCAGCTGAAAATCATTTTTACATGATTTCTACCCTCAAATTTTCCCCCTCTGTTTCATGTGCTTTAAATGAGAACATGTTAGTGTCTAATATGTGCTTCTTTAGTTTCACACTACGAAGATAATACTGAAAATTACTCTCCCATTTCACACCATCTAAGTGTTTAGTTAATACTTATAGTTATATTACTTACAGTGTATAGTATGTCATGCAGCTACAGAAAATATGAGATGACCTATATGAGATGACCTATTTTAGATGAACTGTTAGACCTATTTTTAACTAAGATGCTGTATAATGGCCTTTTCCAAGATTATTCTTTGGCTACCACCTAATACTGGGCGATAAAACTACATCGATTTGTTTCGTAATGTTTGATCGATAGCAGTGATAAGCTTTGGGTAATAAATTTCAATAAATCTTCATTTTTATACTGATAGCTCAGCCAGCTGCACGCTGTCAGGCACGTATACTGCTGCTATTACGGTAAATAAACATGGCGGTTAGGTGCTCTGCCCTGGGTGAAACCGTGCTAGCCGGTGGACGGTCGTTCCTGGTTGAGAGTACGCCGTGTGCGTTTGGCTGCCGCTTCTCTCCAGTGTGTGTGTGGATTGAGTGTTGAATGGAATGGGGTTCTGAGCAGTGTTGATTGTAAAGCGTATCTAGAAAGGCACTATATAAGTGTAAAGATAAATTAATACATAGGCGACATGAACGTGAGAACATAAACAAGACTATAATACTTTTAATTTAAGTGCTTGTGTGTATGTGTTAAATATATATTAAACATGTTATAGTCTCCTGTTCACATTGTGTTTTGTGGTGTATTTTACGGTTACAGGCAATGAAAGTGTGAAATTGAAAACGTTCTAGCTTTCCCACTGTTACAAGCACTGTTCTAAGCCTTCTAATGGGTTAAGTGACATGTTTATAGTTCAGCACTTGGGAGTGTTTATTGATTTATTGCTTTATTATGTAAAATAATAAATTCATTCATTAGGCGGCACGGTGGTGCAGCAGGTAGTGTCGCAGTCACACAGCTCCAGGGGCCTGGAGGTTGTGGGTTCGATTCCCGCTCCGGGTGACTGTCTGTGAGGAGTTGGTGTGTTCTCCCCGTGCCCGCGTGGGTTTCCTCCGGGTGCTCCGGTTTCCTCCCACAGTCCAAAAACACACGTTGCAGGTGGATTGGCGACTCGAAAGTGTCCGTAGGTGTGAGTGTGTGAGTGAATGTGTGTGTGTCTGTGTTGCCCTGTGAAGGACTGGCGCCCCCTCCAGGGTGTATTTCCGCCTTGCGCCCAATGATTCCAGGTAGGCTCTGGACCCCCCGCGACCCTAAATTGGATAAGCGGTTACAGATAATGGATGGATGGATGGAATTCATTCACAGGGCAGTCCTTCACAGGGCAACACACACACACTTTTGAGTCGCCAATTCACCTACCAATGTCTGTTTTTGGACTGTGGGAGGAAACCCACGCGGACAAGGGGAGAACACACCAACTCCTCACAGACAGTCACCCAGAGCGGGAATCGAACCCACAATCTCCAGGCCCCTAGAGCTGTGTGACTGCGACACTACCTGCTGCGCCACCATGTCGCCTGTTTACTTGTGTTGTCTTTAACTAATATTTAATTGGCATAAAAAAGCTGGCACACCACAGACTGTAGACCACTGCTGGTCCACCATCGGACCACTCAGATTACTGCCCTGTACAGGATATAACTCATTTATAATCTCCTCAAACAGATTTTAAATTCATAGAGACTTTTATTTTGGAAAACAAACATATACAAATATTACCAACAACTATGAGAGATAATGAGTATAAGCCTGATATAAAATGATTAAATGCTAAAAATGTTGACACTGTGCTGGATTAAAATTATTCACTAATCTTATTTATAAAGAATAACAAAAGAACCCAACGAAGGAAAAAATGGAAAAGTGCTACAGTGTGACACAATGTAAATATTGTGATAAATATCGAGATCGCCCAGCTCTACTACCACCCATGTTTACATTTGTAGACTGCCACTTAAGTATTCATTAAAGCCTTCATTAAATTATATGATTGAAAATATTGTTTTCTTTTTTAATACGAATGCACAAACATTACAAACATCTATCATATTTATTCTGAAACTGACCAAACATTTGTATTGTAGCCAGTTTGTATTGAGTGGAAGAAAGTTTAAAAATCAGGCTGACCTGTCAGAGCTCTGTTGTCATGGTAACAGTCAGAACAAAATGTAGAAAGAAAACTTTATCTTGTTCATGGCAGAAAACAGCTCACATTAGCAATGAAAATATTGGGAATACCACAGTTTTAACCACCTTCCTACAACACAGAACCTATTTATAATTGGTGTGTTTATCTCTGTGTGTTCTGCACTGGCTCTAGGTTTTTTGAGTGCTTGCATCCATTGTATATAGAGTAGCTTTTATCTGCTGTGTTTAAAGGTATGATACATTCATTGATGCTAATAATCTTCCATTTTCTCTCTGGTCATGGACTGTTAAAATAAACAGAGATTCAGCACAAAGGTTAGAAATCAGTAACAAAACAGGAAGATCTATAGACTGAGGTATTTCCACAGTATAATTCTGTAACTGGGGCTGGTAGGCAGTAGCATGAGGAAATAGGAGGGGGTGATCAGCATCTTCCTGCAATTGAGCAGCACCCCCCCCCCCGCCTGGGCTGTCTGATAATAAAATCCAAATATAGAATGATTCACCCGATCATTTACGTGCCTTTTGCCGGCTCTGCTCCATTATGGTGGCTGGCAGTGAGGGCAGTGGGGGGGGGGGGGGGAGTAATCATGTGGAAACCTGAACAAGAACTGCTATGTGCCTACCTCTAAATCACACTGGGGAAAAGAGAGCAGGGCTGGGGCTGGTGACTCACCCTCGCCCTCACACAGGAGACCAGCTACCTGAGAGACAAGCGTCTGCTTCAGGAACCGCAATCACCCAACAATTAAAGGAACAAAAACGCTGTACACTAATTGTTGACAATTGCAAGCATGAATCATCACAAAAACTAGGTTTGCATAATGAGGAACTCAGTTACTAATTATTATATTACTCTTCTGTTCCATCTATGACTGGTAACATTATGATGTATATTAAATGTCAATAATGTCAGGTCATTTTAGGTCACTGCTGTCATGTCCTTTGAGGGGAGGAGAATAAATAAAAACTATATATATATATATATACATTTTTTTCACCTTGTCATTGCCCAGTTAAAAACTCAAATTGGCAACTTTACAGGAGAAAGAATAAAAAAAACCTAGCTTTCAAAGGAGGTCAATGTAAAAACATTGCTATTGGTTTGTTCATTATGAAATTGTATGAATTTTATTTGGACATCAATGATATATTTGTAGATCTAGAAATTAGCTCTTGAATTATTAAAAATAAAAAAATTAATCTGAAGAAAAACTTTTTCAGATTTTTCTTTACACAAAATGTGTTAATTTATCACTACAATCAGAAAATTTGGGAATACTTAAAAATTACCCAGGGCTGTAGGGTGGAGGACTAATTTCATACTTTTCAACACTTGCCACAATAGGGTTAGGTTGCGAGGGGGTTGGGAACACCACACTATACCAATAAGAATCCTTGGTCAAGACTTTAACGTTGTGTTAACATTTATTGTTGAGATTATACAGCTTTACTTTATAAAATCTACTTTTGGTGTAGTCCTCGTCCAATTCATCCTCTGTATGGGAGTTATTTGTTTGGACCCACTCTGGCTCAGCTGATGCAAATTAGTCTATTAGTAACCTGAGTCACGGAACAATAAATTATTTTTTTAGCCGCTCAATGGACAGGCACTTGTTTGACATAATGGGGGAAGGCCTTTCAGAGCCATACTGAGCTCAGCTTCAAGGTTAAATATCCACAGTAGCTGTTTCATTTAACAAGACAATGCCCTTATTTTTAGTTCACTTCCAGTGATGACATCATCTTAGGTACAATTGTAAAATACACAGTATATCAGTAATGGGATATAATAACAATTATTTTAAGGCATCTCTTTTCAAACATGCTACATATACATGCATATACATTAATCAGTTTACTTACTGTATTCATAAACTATCCAAAAAAGGACAACATGGTGCTATAACAGTTAGTATCAAGTGAAGACTATACAAGTCATTTGTGGATATGTGGGTCTGCTTAGTGATTTGATTGCTCCTCTATTTCTTTGGTGTCTACTGCACCTGTCTGTTTGATTCATGCTGCTTTCAGTAGGGAGTCCCCCACCCCCACCCAGCCACCCTCTTAGTGTTCACCAAGTCTATGAATGAATCTCATGTACTCTCCCCACTCTTGTGAGACAGGCAGAAGGTGGTTGTTGCCATGGCAGCCAGTCACTTGACTGTGTCCATGCCAATAGGGTTTCCCCATTCATAACTGAGTGTGCTGTTAAAATGTGTGTATGTGTGTGTGTGTGTGTGTGTGGGGGGGGGGGGGGGGGGAATGGGGGCAGCATATGGGTGTGTGCATGAAGGAAGACAAACAATGTGTGCATATTGGACACACATGCATATGAATGTGTGTCTATTCACCAGACATGCATTCAGTCTTTTTATAGTTTTACACTTGATTCTCTCTCTCTCTCGTTCTGTGTGTGTAGAAAGGGGAGAGCTCCAAACCTTTTATCCCATGATACCCTGGGGAAGGGGATGAGTCAAGAGTGAGTCAGAGAGAGAGAGAATGAGTGGAGAGAGACTCCCTCCTTGATGTCTTGCTCTCTCTTTTTGTTTTCATTCATTCAGTCTCTCTCTCTCTCTCTCTCTCTCTCTCTCTCTCTCTTTCTCTCTCTCTCTCTCTTTTTCTCTCTTTGATTCTTTCCCTTGCTCTGTTCCAATCAGGCATCAATATAAACACACACACTCCTCCATCATTTTGTCACTCAGTCACACTTCCACACCCACATGGAGCAGACCTGCAGTGAGGGCGGGATGGACACACTGGGCTTTTCCATCATGGCTGCAATTTCTAGGCCATATTCAGGCAAAACCTTTTCCTAGAAAGCAAATGCTTGGTATAATAAATAAAAACCACACAGTCAGTCTTTTCAGGTTGAATTTGCACCACACTGTCAGGAGGACAGGAATCACTGGACATCACAAGAATCACTGGACATTACAGGAATCACTGGACATTACAGGGCATCACACACACACATCCACTCGCACTCATACCTATGGACACATTTGCGCATATCCACATACCAGCATGTTTGTTCAGACTGCTGGACGAAACTGGAATATCCTGAGGAAACCCGCGTGGACACTGCGAGATCACGCCTTACAGTGACCTGAGGCGGGTATTGAAACTACAACCCCTGGACTCTGGAGCTGTGTGGTAGTGACAACATCCATGGTGCCACCATGCCGCCCAACACTAATTGTCCTGATGTAAAAATGTATAATCACGCTGCTCAATTAATGCCAACTGGAACTGTCATGGAGCTCATGCAGTTTCTACTACATGTATCAACCACACCTACTCACAAATGTATGCATTGACCATTTATATATATATATATTCATTCATTGTCTGTAACGGCTTACCCAATTCAGGGTTGCGGTGGGTCCGGAGCCTACCCAGAATCACTGGGCGCTAGGCTGGACTCTTTAGAATGTTATTAATCTTTAAGGATACTTAAAAGTAAAGAACAATGAAGACTAGCTTCTTCCTAGTCATGCAAAACTGACCAGACCTACACATATTAGATGAGAACGCTTAGTGTAAAATGCTGTTCCATTAGCTAACAGATGCCCACATTGGCAAGCACTGTGGTGAATAATGAGGCAGAAGGGAGGACTACTCTTCCCACCCAGGGGGATCAAGGTTAATTGTGTTCTTTTGGACCCCCAGCCTCGGATAGCTATGGCATTGCTGAATACTGAACACATGATCTCCTGATGATAGGGCTAACACTTGGACAGCTGCGCCACTCTGGAGTCTTATGTAACATGTTATTTCATATGAATGCACAACGAATGTGGGGATGTAGACCCATTGTTGTTTTATGCTCCTTCTCATGATCACATTGTTCCCTTCTTTTGAAGGCTGTGTGTGTGGTTTGAAATACAGCTCCTAGCTTCATTTGGAACTGTTAGTTGTGTTCCCCACTTGGCCATGTTGTCTCTGAATAATGAATGATTTCACAGTTGTTTACTATTCATCCCCTGTCCTATGAAATCAGTATTCTCCCTTTGAGGTCAGCACACTCTCATCTACATAAACCTTTGAGGCTTTTTTGCAGGACTATGGTCCGTGCTGGAGGGTGGCTGTGGTTCATACTATGTTCCATATTTGCATTTTCTCCAATGTGTTATTTTTTTTTTTTTTTTTTCGGTTTTGGGGGACGTTGGTTGGTCATTTATGTGGACTGAATTCTGAATTGGGCACCATGTCTGCAGCTCCACTACACTTCTGAGTATTCACTAACATACGCCCAAGCATGAGGGTCCTTTTGATCTGTAGCTGTCATTTGCTTACATACGTGATCCATCTCCTTGTTGTTTATACTGATGTCCCTGTTTTCCCAGTTTGACAGGACATTTGTCTGATCTGCAGTTCAGTCCTCTTCACTCCATCCGCAGCTTGTGCAAAAAAAGCATGGCATTTTCTGGCTGCGCCTGAAATCAGCTCAAATCAAATTCAGACTTGTAATGGCCTGAGTAAGATATCAGGAATTGTTTGTCTTGGCTGTCTAATACATAAAGATATTCTCATGATACACTCATCGTACACTATATATATATATATAGGTTTATATATATAGGTTTCTCAGTCTGTCCCTTTTTATAGACAGTAGTATATTTCACTAATGTATTTGTTTGTTATGAGTTCAGTTTGTCAGCCCCTAGTTTTGTGTTCCTCTCTGTCGTTAGTTTATTTGTTGTTGGTTTTTCTGTTTACATTGTTTGATCTATTTATTTTTAGTATAGGTTTATGGTGTGCGTTTGTTTTAATAAAAGTTCTGCATTGTTTATATTTCCTCCTCTGCCTCATTCCTTGCTTTCACAGTGAACAAAAGAGCAGGAAAATCCATTCCTTCTGTAACCTCTTATCCAGTTCAGGGTCCGGAGCCTACACTGAATCATTGGGCACATGGAAGGAACACCTGTAGGGGGCGCCAGTCCTTCACAGGGCGACACACACTCACACATTCACTCCCTCCACACACCTATGGACACTTTTGAGTTGCCAACATGTGTTTTTGGACCGTGGAAAGAAACCCATGCAGGCACTGCAAGAACACACAAAAATGTTTTAAAACTTATTTATACACCTAATTTAAATAATAATAATACTAAGATAACATTACAAGGAGCTTAAATCTGGCTAATTCCATTACTAAACACTGAGTGTTGTGGTTTAGAAGATGTTTATATAAGCAACATTGTGATATTGTAATAAAATTAGAGATATTTTTACATTGTTACCTTTTAGTAACCCCTAATGCCATCTGGATAGAGGACACTGGAAACCTGGAGGAAACCCTCCCATCAGGATAGACAAGTTTCATCGTATGTTAATGGTGGTCAGTCAGAGCATCACGGAAATTATTTGCAGTGACCCATCCCCGTAAGTGGAACTGTAAAGGATGATTCACCTTGTCCCTGTGGCTTTTTTCCACACCTCTGTAGACCAGCATCTCAAAGATCTAAAGATAGATTTTTACTTTTGTCCCTGTCACCTGACACCTGCGGAAGTGTTCAGTCCCGTTGTCTTTGTGACTGAAGCTCCATCTATGTCAGTATTGAATGCTTGTTTGTAAGACTACATGACACCTACATAAACCATCTATGGCAATTGACGTAAACCTACGTAAACATTTATACAGACTTATTTCAGTAAGAGTTAGCTGTCATTACTGTGAAATGGGACTAAATTAGCATGATACTATATATATATATCATTATATAATAGAAATAAGGGGGAAAAACAATAAACAAAATATAAACTAGTATATATCTAGAGGACTACTTTTTTTGCTGTAAACCTCACTACGGACAAATCAGATGTGACGTTGCCTCCTTTCTTCCAGATCATATCATAGATCACTGTCAGCCTCTTTCCTACAGACGGCTGGAGCTGGGTTTGATGAGTTGTTCTTTGTCTCATGTGTCTGGGGTAGTCATGCTGGATGGAGTGCTGTCTCAGAGCTGTAGATTTTTTTTTTTTTTAACTCCCTCTCCATCTCATAGAGAATCCGATGGAACAAATTCTGTGGTTCAGGCTGTCATCCCCCCTGGGCCCCCCCCCCTTATTGTAATAAGATGCTAGATGCCCACCTTAGCTATGGTGAGATGAGGTCCAGCCAATCTCAAATCAAGAGCCCCGCCCCACACCATTAACCATGCGGACAATCTGCCCTTTCGCCCTTTTTCTCTCCCCATTCCCACCCCCTCATTTCCTACCCCAGCTTCAGGATATTTGATTTAGCTCAGGTGCAAAAAATGAGAGGGAGATGTGTCTGATGGCTGTGGAAAAGATGTGATCCTTTGTGACGTAGGAGCATCCGGAAAATAGATAGTGGCACTGAATGAGCGCTGAGTGTAAAAATGAATTGGCTGGCAAAAGCAGATGACAGTGAGCCATTCTGCCGTCTCGGTGTCAGTTCCCCACCTCCCACCCCTCTCTCATATATATCCCCATTTGTTCACATATAGCCAGATTATAGCGTTCAACACAAGACCACCATGGCCTTGACTGAACTGTGTAGAACAGGTGTTAATAAATGCTGAATATCATAATAAGCATGTTCACTTGGAGCCAGAAGAACACTCAAACATTGTTCTGTTGTAATGACTCTGTTCAGACACAGGGAGAACACACCAAATTCCTCCTAGACTTTGGTCCAAGGCAGAGATTGAACCCACAACCCCAGGACCCTGGAGCAGAGTGACAGAGACACTACCTGTTTTCATTACATAGACATAAGTGTTCATTAACTGTCAAGTGAACTGTGCCAGAACTAAGACAAAGGCCAGAATTAGGGCTTGGATGAGGTTAGAGTCAAGATTAATTGAAGTAGGTTCAAGATTTGATCAAATTGAGGTAAATATAATAAATATTTAGTTAATTAAAAAATTACGTGTCATTTACTTATGTAAAGTGTTAGTGGTTTTATATTTCACTGTAACATAGTCGCTCAAGCTGCAGTGGGCTTTAAATGTGTAACATAGTCGTGTTATGTGTAACATAGTCGCTCAAGCTGCAGTGGGCTTTAAATGTGGCAGTTGACCTGAAATGTGTCATCACTGAACATCCTCCTCCTCAAACCATTACCTCATCTGATGAGCTATAGGACGTCTTGTAATTCTTTCTCACTCAGTTGTTGTGGTTTAGCTCATTTAACACACATTTCTTACCTAATGTCTCTTTGACTGTACCCTTAGGCATGTTTTTCCCCTCCTTTTAATATTCAGATTGTCTGTGGAATAATTAAAGTCACATAGACTATGGATCAGCACGTGGCTGTCTGTAAACACACTGTAGCACATTTTCTATCACTAAGAAATTATATTTGCGAACTAATTTTCTCCCAGTTATGTCCTTGCCAATTTCCCACACTAGCTAAGTTTCCCAAGTTCATATTGTGTTACTCAAACCAGGAGGATGAAGTCAAGTGCATGCTTCCTCTGAGACATGTGAGGCATTATTGAACAACTCAAGATGTTAGAGGAGATCAAAACATTCAAATCCACTGAAGCTAAGTAGGTGCTGTCCATTTTTTGGATGGGGATCTCCTAGCTTTGGGTGGGTACTGGAATTGGTGTTGGTGGGACCAACAAGGGATGGTTTCCCTGTGGTTCTTGTGAATCCCAGCATGTGTGCAGTTATGAGGATATGAGTTGTGTTGCTATCCTGCCGTCCTGCAAAATCTACCACTGACCAGTTCTGTCTCTTTTATAATCCCCAGCTAAGAAAGAACAAGGTAAGCACAAATAAAGGTAAATGTCATATATAATTAACATCATTCATTGCATTAAATTGCATTGAGTGAAAGAGGGCTGTCTTTCCCATCCAGTGACCTCTAACAATGACTTTGGCATTGCCCACGGTGGATTTTGGTGCTTTTCCACCACCTGGGTCTGACTCGACATGGCTCAGCTCAGCTCGTTTAAAACTTGTCGCTTTTCCACTGGCACATCCCCCCTGCAAAATGCAGCTGGTGACGTTCCTGTCTCGAACAGGAATTGCTGGCTTTGAAATCCACAACAATGACGGCAGTAAAGTTAGACGCTGTTTACTCATCGTGTATTCGTGTGTTGTTTTTGTGTTTTGGACTAAACACTCCTACGTGCCCCAGTTATTTTCAGATCAGTTTTACCTGTTGCATGTTCGGCTTTCACTGGAAATTTTCATCCGCCATCGGCTCAAGGAGCGTATAAACCTCTTCAAAACACCCCGAGGCAAAGTTACGAGCTGGCGTTGTGAGTCCAATAAAAAATAAATGTGAAAGTTGCTGTAACTTAAGAGATTTTACAAGCGGAATTTTGTGCTGGATTTGAATGAGCTCTGCATTTTGTGGTGATTGACATGTCTCTCTGGCCAATCAGTGCGATGCAGGGTTTACACGTCACCATTTAGTGCCTGCTCAGTACAGTTGGAACTCGATACAAGCTGGGATTTAAAAAAATACCTGGTTCCAGGGACCAGGTACCAGATAAGGCCAGTGAAAAAGCAAAAGAGCTGTGCCAAGTCAAGTAGAGTCGTGTAGGTTCCATGAAGGAAAAATGCCTTTTGTAAATGGTTGGGTGAATTTTAAAATAGCTCCTGGAAACCTCGCACTCTCTATATGTATAGTGATGTTCTTATAATCTCAAATGTCCTACACTAGGTATTCTAGAAGGTCTTCATTCCTGCTCCATCTCAGGTGGGGTCCTGGACTTGCTGTGATTACTGCATCCTACCACCTCTACTCACTGTTTGTAGTATGAAGCTTTGATGAGGTTAATCAGAAGCCTCTCAGCATAAGTTCTTTTGATTGGACAGCTGCTGTGTTAGCTGCATCAGGAAATCTTCAGTATTTCTGCTGGCTCCCCTCCATCTCCTGACACATTATACACCCCTCCCCATCCTGCTGCACTTTCTGTCCTGTCCCAGCTGTAGGTGGATTAGAAGGGAGCTTAGTGATGCAGCAAGTCATTAACTTCTCCCCGCTCTTGTAGATTCGAATCGACCCGTTCTTCGCTGTGCAAGTTCTCCTCACTTACGTCATCTGCTTCAGATCTGTCTGCCTCCTCTAATGGCCCACTCTTATCTTCACCTTTCATGAGCTGTATTTCCCCCTGTACTTTAGCAACTGAAGTTCAGTCTACCCCAAATCACATGATGTCAACAATCAGGGAGGATGAAGGTTAGCACAAAAGCATGTGAAGCATCATTGAACATCACAACACACTTGGAGGAGAACACTAACTGGCAATTCAGTTATGTTAGAAAACAGATGACCTAAGCTAGCTGGCGTTACAATGAGTCACCTACGTGAGACCTGTCTGCCTCCTCTAATGGGCTGCTGTATTCTTCACTCTATCACTGCTGTTTATCTCTGCAAGTCCATTAGATGCCCTGTGGACATATTGTCCCTGTGTTAATGTAGTGAACATGAATAGGCAGTTGATGTTTGAACTGAATGTGTCTACTGAGAATGTTTGAAGGAATGACTCAGTGCTTAAACAGAGAACTGAAAAGTCATTGTTTTCAGTGCCATTTTTGCTTGGTCCTTTAAAAAATTGCTCATCTCATGTTACAGTTGGTCCTGTACCTTAGTCAGTGTTGCGTAACCGTGGCTTTGCGTCACCAGGTAGAAGGTTACATGTGCCCACTGATGTTAACCCACCTGTCACTAGATGTGGCCAATTTTAGGAAAGGCCTCGGCCTCTCTTTCTATTTCTCTCTCTCGCTCTCTCTCTCTCTAGTTTATTTTGAGTCCATACTTTTTTCATAATGTTTTCTGAGTCAGTAATGGAGTCATATGTTTCCAGCCCTCTATTTTTGTCCCATTAAAACTGTCCACATTTACTTTACATTCGCAATATGATATTCACCGTGCCCCATGAACACAATCATTTAACTGCACTGTGTTTGGAATTATTATAAATATCTTTTCCACACTTTTGTCTTTTTTGTGTATTTAGGGTATTGTTGAAAGCAATTCCATATTAGGATTGTGGTCAAGAACACCTTTGACATGTCCCATTTTACTAATTTTCAGTCCAAATGGATGCTAAAGATGCCCGGGGCAAAGACTCATGTTCTAGAACTACGACCTTCATTTTATTACAATGCTAAAATGAATATATATGTAATTACATGTTTATTACACAGTTTAGTACTGAATTTCATTTTCTGTCAGTTCATATTCTGTATCATATAGATTTGCTGAATGTACACAAACCTGACATGTGGCCAACATCTTTTTTTTTTATATTCCACAAAAATATATTACATTATTGTAACAATTACTCTTCATGAAATTCTAATATTAATCGAATCTAATATTGTGGGCAGCCTTCGCTAATAGTTAGAGGGCTTAGGGCTGAAAGGTCTTTGGTTTGATTCCCACGAATGGCAGGAAAATGGTGGCGGTGTGAGTGATAGAGCAGCACTGTCCTCCTCCCTCAATCCACAGCTGAGGTGCCCTTGAGCAAGAAACCTACCTCAAAACTGCTCCCTAGGCTCCGGGAATGGCCACCCGCTGCTCTGGGTGTGTGTTCACAGCCCCTAGTGCACTAGTGTTTGTGTTCACTGCCTCAAATGGGTTAAATGTGGAAGACACATTTCATTGTACGATGTACAATGACAAGAAATTGCACATTTCATTGCATTTAATATAACATCTCATCCTGTATTACAAATGTGGTACGGACAGAAAGTTTAGTATAAGGCCCCAGCAGTTTAGTTCTATACTTTGTCAGATGTAGTGTTTTCTCACTTTTCTGGAAAACATGTATACATCAACTTATCTTTCAACATAAATTTCTTGGCATTCAGTGTCAGTTCAAAGCAAATCCAAACAATGCCAAGGTTCATTGCCTAAATCTCACATATAATGATGCAATTATGTTTGTTTTGAGTTGCTTGGGTAGACGTCTGCATGCTGACAGTTCAAGCACTGCATAAAAGCACCGTACTGTAATTCTCTAACATTTAACAACATGCTTGAGAAGGAGAACCTTTCAGTGCTTTTCGTGTGACAGTGTGTTCTTGCTTTTCTTGAGAGTATGTAGGTTTATTTTTAAATGGAACACTTCCCTTTTCCACAGGTCAACAACGTTCACTCAGTTTCCTCAGATCTTAATGAAACATCTGTAACATGCTTTGTTCAAAATACCACAAGGATCAAACAACACAGCACTGTTCGCCCCCTGTCTAAACAGCCCTGTTCAGATCTAACAGTTTAGGTGCCCTGTTCTTTTAAATGAGAATAAGCCACGGCTCAGTTCCGTAGGAGAGCCCAGGACTGAGGAGCCGAAGATCTGGATTTTAGCCATCTTTGCTTTGTTCTCTTTCTTCTCTGTTCTTGTATTTATCCACGTTTTACCAGTACACTTATTTCTCAGCACCTGCTGTGATTGTTTTGCTCTGTAAACCTAGTCTTTGTGCTCTCACATAAATATGGGCCCAGGACTCCGATTGGAGAGACTCAGAAGAGGAAGTGGGACAATTCTAAAGTCTCTGCATGCTATGTAAGAATTGCACAAAATCAGAACAACTCCTTTTTACCCTTTGTTTACTGATTAAACAAATCACAAAAAGGCTGGGTTGTATTATTTAACATTTTGGGGGTTCATAGTAGCTCCACATATTAATGTACTAATACCCCTTTAAGAGCCATTTCTTCATGGTGTACTAGAGTAATTAGGAAACTGAAAAATAAAACTGAAATAAACGGTGGTGTAACAGTTTCCGGAGTGCCTGCATCATTGAGAAATCAAGCGATGAGGTCAGAGATTCCCATTACTTTTGTAAATCCTTCTTGTAAATCATGTTGTCTTTCTGAACAGGTCTGAGTGAGTGTTCATTCAGAAGAGCCCTGTCCTAGTTTTCAGTTTTCTCCGAGGGTGTGTGTAGCAGGCTGATTCAGGAGAGTGTCTAGCAGTGGAGCGGCAGACACCTGCTCCCCCTCCCTGTGGAGCACATACGCATACAGAGCCCTTCTGGAAGTTTCTGTGAGTGGGCACATGAACACTTCCTCTTCCAGTGTTGTGCCAGAGGCAGTGGGCATGCTGTCTGTCAGCTGCAGGCATGAGTCAGTGGCTCAGTGGCTACTGGCCTGTCTCGCCTCTGTCCTGGACCCCGAACTTAACAGAGCCCCTAGAATCCCTCAGACATTTCTGGTAAAAAAAAAAGCACAAAGAAATGGACCAAACTTGGAACCATCAAGGGCTGTCACCCTTCATCTTAACCATCATCTTTGTATCTAAGAGATAGATGTGAACATATTTGGGTCAATGAGATCCTCTGCTGTGTTCACAAACATTACCTTCTAATGAATGGCTGTCTTTGTTCCTTATTGGTTAAGACTTTTGGTCCGACCTTGCAGGATGTCTGTAATACCTGTGTAGTATAATAACAATGTAAACTAATGATGATGTAAGATTGCTGTACAAGCAAAATACATTTAAAAGGACAATATGAAACATTTAATGTACAAACAAACCAAAGAATACAATAATCAAATAGTCTATAAATATAGGTTTTTAGTCGATACATAAAACCATCAACACAAGGCAAGGAAAGTTTATTTATAGGGCACTTTTCATACAGACACTTTTGAGTCGCCAATCCACCTACCAACGTGTGTTTTTGGACTGTGGGAGGAAACCGGAGCACCCGGAGGAAACCCACGTGGACACAGGGAGAACACACCAACTCCTCACAGACAATCACCCGGAGAAAACCCACGTCGACACGGGGAAAACACACCAACACCTCACAGACAGTCACCCGGAGGAAACCCACGTGGACACGGGGAAAACACACCAACTCCTCACAGACAGTCACCTGGAGCGGGAATCCAACCCACAATGTCCAGGTCCCTGAAGCTGTGTGACTGCGACACTACCTGCTGCGCCACCGTGCCGTCCTGTATCATTTTAAAATATTGTGTTCAGTGAAATAATGAAACTGTTCTCCATCAACCTTTCAAGTCCAAAAATGTTGGGTGAACAACAGCAGGACTTTTGAAATGAACTGCTCATGAAATCATGTTAGCTGGAATATCTGGACAGTGTATAAAAATATAAGACATGACAAAACCTATGCGAGCTAATAAAACTAGAAGTGTAAGGCAACACCCCATTCATGCCCAAACTCTTCACTCCCTGCTACACCTGAATAAATGATTTTATTGGAGGAGTATAGTTAGAAAGGTACATCTGTCCTCTTACTCATTTATGAATATATATATATCCCCCTGTATTTTATTTTAATATGGATATACTGCCAGGTGAAGTGTGTAATATAAACTTTAATTAAAATGTCATGTCTTGCATTAACGGATTGCACGGTAAGTACTGTTGCTCGCTCCATCTGTGAGGAGTTTAGTGTGTTCTTCTTGTGTCCGCGTGGGTTTCCGCCAGGTGCGCCAGTTTCCGCCCACGGTCCAAAAACACACGTTGGTAGGTGGACTGGCGACTCAAAAGTGTCCATAAGTCTCTGTGTGTGTGTGTGTGTGTGTTTGTGTGTGTTTCCCTTTCCCTAGGACATGACCGAAAGAACAATACCACGGATACAAGCAGCCGAAATGAGCTTTCTATGATGGGTTTCTGGGCGAACTCGGAGTAGAGTTGCTGCTACTCCATGTTGAGAGGAGCCAACTGAGGTGCCTCCTGCACACCTCCCACTGGAGGTATATCGGGCACGTCCAACTGAAAGGAGGCCCTGGGGTAGACCTATGACATGCTGGAGGGATTATATATCCCACCTGGCCTGGGTATGTCTGGGAATCCCCCAGGAGGAGTTGCTGGACTTTGCGGGGGACTGAGATGCCTCTGCTTCTTTATTCGCCCTGTTTCCACTGTGACCCTGAATGAATTAAGCGGAAAAGAAGAAGACGATGATGATGATGATGATGATATATATATATATATATACAATGCATATAAACTGGTGACAGTTTTACTCTGTTTCTACTGAGTTGTCAAATTTAAGCACAGACCACTGTGATCCATATAAAAGAAAACACAAGAGGAAAATTACAGTCCTGACTGAGCAACAGATTCTGCAGTTCATCAAAGTCCCCCTTGTTACCGGAACATTTTTATCTCTCAGTAAACCAATACGTCTCTCTTGCTCTCGCTCTCTCCCTCTCTGAGACTTCCTTCCTACATCCTGAGGGAGGACGAGAGAGCTGAAATATTTTAATAATTGATATCCTCCCACGTGCACGTGAGGCAGAGAGGAGAGACTGGCCTCTGCTGCTCTCTGTCTCTGTCTCTCACTGACCACTGTCTCCCCCACTACACACACACACACACACGCACACACACACACACTCAGTTGTGCTGGAGCATGGCAGCTTCCTCTACCTCACTGCCTCACTTTGTTCTGTGTCTTTTTTTTCCCTGTACACTGACACCCATTCAGCACCATGTCAGCAGTCAGTGGCCCGTTAAGTGTTGTGATAGCACTCCTCCTCACGCTCTCTCTCTCTCTCTGCATAGTGTGTTTTATTAAAAACCCGCTTAAAGTGTTGATGACGTGCCTGTTTTTGAGATTTCCAAAAATTTCAAACACTGATTTTAAAAACAATCAGTTAAAAGTTTGCAGCAGATTAATATTGAATTATTCAAATGACCATGAATATTAAAGCACATAGAAACAAGGTGACCATCTGCATATTCAGGTATTATAGCAGTTATATTTGTATATAAATTACTATAAAAAAGGCAAATTCCCCAGTTTAAATTTACCTGTCGAAACTGAACTTTAATTTTAGTGACAGTTTAGATACTTATCTTTTTTTCCTTTTTGTAAAAATGGTAAACAATGTAGAGTTTGTTTTTGAAACAGATGACGATGACATTGCATTTAGCCTAAGGCTAAACACAGACGTCAACACAATCCAACTGAACACTGGAACCTTCCCAACTCTAAAGTCTCTCTTCACAGCCTGGCCTTAAAGTGACTTAAAGTAACCCTAGCCATATTTTTAACCCTAACTTTAATCATTTTAAGCCTAACTCTGCAATAAAGTGAGAAGTGACATGATTTTGTTGTTGTGTTGGTTGTGGACATTATTCTTTGTAACATTCTCATGCTGCAGTTAAAGGCATTCTTTATCTGATACTTTTTCATGTACATAATGAACATTTACATGAAATTAGCAAAACAGTGCCACCAGTGGACATTAGAGAGCTCTATTAGGAGCATAAAATAACTTACTACAAAGATAAATCGTAAGATAAATGTGTTACACATTTCTGGGTTGCTCTTTTTTATTGTGTATATATTAGTACTGTCTGTCGATTTAAAAATGTAATGAAGGTAATCACAACAACACTCATGATTAATCAAAGTTAAGAAATGCTAGTATTTTGCTAGTAGTTTTTTGGAAGGGAGATAAAACAAATAAATGTCTAGAGTGGTATGCACAACAAACTGGTTAGAGGACAGTATGGTACTGATGATGGTTGTTCATATGCAGAGAATGTGAGGGACAGATGGATGGCCACATGTTCAACACGTGAATGCCACAATATGATGAAAATGTAACATCGCTCTAAGCATTTAATGACAAATTATAAGCTATTTCTGTGGGTCATTTGGTTTACAACACTTTATTACACAGTGTTATCTTTAAAAATGGACAAAGGGGTGTAAAAGTAGCAGCAACCACTTAATAAACCTTTAGTCTGCATTAGTGTTCATTTTACAGGCCCTAGCAGTGTCACAAAAACATATCACAGCTGTAAACACCAGTGTCCCATTCACTTCTAATCTGAAATGAGTTTAATTGATTTAAACAAAAAACATGTATTAGGTGTTTTCAAAAATAAGGAGTTTCTCAATGAAGATATGTAATAAATGTGTAATAAACAAATAGTGGGCTATTTTGCTTAATATGTTAAATATAACACATTATTTACATATTAATTGCCATACTGATGTGGTTCATGATATATTTATATACTTGGACATTAGCATAGGACACTTTGCTTCCGTATTTAAACTTAGATAAAACCACTCCTACTTTACCCTCAGTGTAGAGGATAAGGTAATTAGGTCGCTAACGATTTGATTATCAAATCCAGCTCCTATATGCGCTTATATTTAAAAAGAATACATGCACAAACATGGCTGATGATGTAACAGCAAAGGGGCAGAGTGAGTGGGCAGCAGTGAGGCAGGTGAGAACAGAAACAGGTGTGTTCACAGTGATCAGTGTGGGTGTGAATCCACTTCCGCTGCCAGAGGGGGCCATTTCTCTCTCTCTCTCTCTCTCTCTCTCTCTCTCTCTCTCTCTCTCTCTCTCTCTCTCTCTCTATCTCTCTCTCTCTCTCTCTCTCTCGCTCTCTCTCTCTCTCTCTCTCTCTCCCTATCTCTCCCTATCTCTCTCTCATCCCCCCCCCTCTCTCTCTCTCTCTCTCTCTCTCTCCCTCTCTCTCTCTTTCCCTCTCTCTCTCTCACCCCCCCCCTCTCTCTATCTCTCTACTGGAGTGGGATCATGTGGTCAGCAGCAGGTCTCTTATCTGTCATTAGTTGACCAGGGAGATCTGAAGGATCCGGCCGTATTGATGTGCTGTGTTTGCCGTGTGTGCTGTTTGTGCTGCTCACACAGGATGTCCAGTATAATTGCATTTGGAGAATAACAGTGTAGCAGTGGTGTGTCAGCGGTGGGCCGTCAGGACATTCTGACACTCTGACACTGCTGATAACAGAGCAGATGGTCTGGCTTTAATCAGCCAATGGCACAATGAGTAACACATGTGCCTTAAAAAAATTATATTCAGGGATTGATCTGCTGCACCGGAAATTATCCACACAGTTATCCCTCCTCCTCCGCCCTGATAACAGCTGACTTTGAAGAATAAGGACTGACAAATTAGCTCTTCAGTATAATAAACAGGAGTGGTCTTGGCACCAGGCAAAATTCCAGCGCCCTAGAGCCCCCAAGAAACT
This sequence comes from Hoplias malabaricus, assembly GCF_029633855.1. Classification (NCBI taxonomy): domain Eukaryota; kingdom Metazoa; phylum Chordata; class Actinopteri; order Characiformes; family Erythrinidae; genus Hoplias; species Hoplias malabaricus. The sequence goes on along the minus strand of NC_089814.1, from coordinate 12,762,325 downwards.
GAGATACATTATGAATTAAAATTCTAGCAGCAGATATATATTCCTACGTTTATGGTCATTTACAGTGCATTGCCATAAAAAAAATAGCTATCCCAGAATTCACTGTGAGAAATAACAGAAGCTATGGTATCTTTAGAGTGAAGTAAACAAATTTAAAGAAACATCTCAATTCTGTAGCATTTCTATTGGTCCATTTATGACTTTTCGTTGAATAATGACAATATGCTAGTGGAGGAGTCAGTTGGTTTGTGGGTGGCTACAGCTAAAGCATCTACTGATTACTGTATCTTCTTAGCAGTGGAAAACAGACCAGGCACCAGGTACTAAAAAGCGAGTGGAGCTGAGTAGAGTTGAGTAGTGTAGAGGTAACAGGCAGTGGAAAATTGCATTCAGTTGTTACGGGCAGAGTAATAGCTACAGTACCTATAGACTGAAGTTGACAAGTGTATCTCTGATAGTGTTGATATAAGAGGTGGAGCCTCAGCTGGTTAGGTTTGTGGGTGGAGCTACAGAATGAAGCTGAAGCGATGCTACATCTGACCCTCAGCACAAGCGTGACTATAACTTTGATGAAGATGATAGAATGACTTGCAGTCAGAAAGTCCAGCTCTGTGATCATAAAAATACACCTCATGAATGCTTAACATTAAGGGACAGTTGAGGTCAAACAACTTGGGGGTTGGTCGAACATCATTTGCCTAGAGCACAAAAAATGAAAAAACCTGTGTCTGAATCAATGAAAACGTTTATAAATATGAACATAAATCTCATCTTTCTTCTGGTTGACCCCCAGGCAGACTCAGGGACCTGATGCCTCACAAGGCTTTCATGGACTATATATATACAGCCACTGACGTAATCAGATGATGAGTGAGTGACCTGCTTTAGAGCGCTAGAGGATGCAGGAGGCAGTCTCCAGCACACTGCCATTGAACGGTGCCTCTTACAGTGTGCTGCAGCAGCTTATTCAGCTGTGTGTGAAATAACACCGTGGTTGCACACTCACACACACACACACACACACACTCATCCTCGTCATACAGGGTGGAGCCCAGCAGTATCCTGCCCAAACACACTGCAGCACATAAAGCCACTGGATCTACTGTAATCTTTCTCTTCAGAGCCCATCATTGTCAGCTCTTCAGGAAACACGAGCTTTTAGGTGTCATGGTAACAGTAGGCTCAGGAAAACAACATCCGCTATATTACAAGAGGAATGTTCTGTGTTTTCTCTCCTCAAACTGATGTAAGATTTAGAGAAATTCAGACTGCTAACAACAACGCAAGACCTGCTAAACCAACCACAGCTGACTTTACATACACAGTACCTATAAAGCTTTCCTCTATTTGAGAGATGAACATCCAGCTCAATACATGCTTCACGTCATTGTTAATGTTGGTTCTCTGTAAATTAGTTGAAGCTTGTGGTTCCAGGGCATTTTTTAGTTCAGCACAGAATCTACATTCACTGACTCCTAGCTTCTATCAGACATTAAGACAGACACTTGAACTGTGGGTACAGCGTGCTCCTGCAGAAAGGTTAGGGAGCATAGCATTGAGCTCTTAGGGAACTGTAGAAACTAACGCTCTGCTGAACGTGTTTCAGATTTTTTTTCCCCTTCGGATAATGGAAACATGGCTTTTTTATTATTATTATTTTTCAGGAGAATCTTTCTATTCATCTATAAGTTCATCTATTATTCATCTATCATGCGATTAGAAAATGTGAATGTTCATATGTTTAATTTAACACTTTCTGGCTTCTGAAGCTGTTTGAGCTTGACACTGTGACTGAGAAATTTCCAGAGCGAGATCACAGCTTCACGTCTCACTGAATGTTTGGGTATGTGGATGATGTACGTTAACTCTTTCCTGAAGTATAAGGTCTAGAAACTGTGATATTCAAATGGTTTTCTGAGCTGGATTAGTGAGGGATGGCTGATCAGATTTAAAGTAGTTTTTTGTGGTTGAATAAATGAAGCCCTGCATATAACTGTGATGCATGGGTTAAGTCTGAAAGTTAATACATTCCTCAGATCTGATGCCACACTACAGACTGTGGACACCAGGTTCACTGGATTAATAACTTGTACTTGCAAATGACTTTCACAGTCTTTTTTACAACTCTCAAATGAATGTTAGTTCTTTTTCTTTATGTTACAATATACTCCAGTTAACTTCATATCATATGTGAATATTCAGTATATCACATATGTTTTTTGTAACACTACAACTTTAATGTCTCAAATGTCCATCAAGGGTTATTTAGTAAATGCAAAATTTATAATTAGACCCATGAGTTCAATATATTTGATTTTTCAACAGTCTGAGTGGTAACATGATCCACTTATTTTCAATTTCATAAAAAAAATAATAATAATAATAAAAATCCTCCAGGGACCTGGAGGTTGTGGGTTTGTTTCCTGTGAGGAGTTGGTGTGTTCTCCCCGTGTCTGTGTGGGTTTCCTCCCACAGTCCATAAACACATGTTGGTAGGTGGATTGGCGACTCAAAAGTGTCCGTAGGTGTGAGTGAATGTGTGTTGCCTTGTGAAGGACTGGCGCCCCCTCCAGGGTGTATTCCCACCTTGCGCCCAATGATTCCAGGTAGGCTCTGGACCCACCGCGACCCTGAACTGGATAAGGGTTACAGATAATGAATGAATGAATTAATTAATAATTTGTGCTGACCTTGTGTTTTATCTGTAAAACATTTACTTTTTTGTGCCTGGGTATTTTTAATAGATAAGTCCTTTGAAACAGAAATATTTTTTCCCTTCCTTTCACTCAAGAATGTTTTGGTTGTATCCTTTCACTTTTCACAGAACAAGATTTTTATTAAAAACTTGTCCGTTCTTTAACCATGGTCCTCGTATCACAGTAACCTAGGAGTACAATAGTGTAGCACTGTAACAAAAACATGCCCAAAATCACCTGCCTTACAGTTTGACAGGGTCATTGGGTAAGAACATTCTGCCCATCAGGTAACAGAGGCGAGCTGTGTGTGGCGTGTTGGCTCTGAATCTGTCACATTCATCAGCAGCGTGGGCTGGATGTGGTGACTGTATCTGAATGTTTAATCAGAAGTATGGTGGCTCACTGCAGACAGTGCGGAGATCAGGAATAAAGCAGAGGGAGATATAGGTCAGCATCAGCACTAATGGCTTTAAAACCCTGGACCTTGGCAATGACTCAGGATGTAGAGGGCTATTCACATTTTAAGCCATAAAGTGCAAATTGTTGCTTACTCTAAACCTAACTTCTAGTTTGCTGACTGTCTTGACATCGGACACGCTTTATAATAAGAACGCAAATGAATGTGCATATTTCCCTTCATGCTCAGTGTTAATAAACAATCAAGACGTTAAGCGTTTAAAACTAATTTGAATTAATATAATTCATATGTGAAATGTGCATTTATAAAAACTAGCATTTCATGGTTTGATAAAGAGTTTAAATGTCTCAGCTTATTGGCTACATTTGTGAAACAATTATTATACATCTATAGAATAAATAATAGTAAATAATAATAATAAAACACCTCAGAAATCTCAGGTATTTTTGGCAATAAATTATATAAATAAAATAAATATTTTATATAAATCAATTAATCAATGGATTCAACATTTTCAATCACTGCCACATAAATATTTTTTTCTCATATTTTGTCATGTTTTGATATCACAACAACAGCAGAAATTAAAAAATGCAGGCTGCAATTTGTAGAATTAACATGAATATGTGTTTGTAAATAATGTACTATTAGAGTCAAATAATAGCTATAACTTTTAACAGTTACATGTAGCTTTAGTAAATTTGATGTGTGCAGCCCCTGTGCAGGACTGCTGGGTGTGGCAAAGCAGCGCAGCCTGAGGCTCCAGACACCACATACAGTAGTGGAGCACAGAGTGGTGTGGGTGGAATTCCAGTGCAGGTGAGGCTGAGTAGTGGGGTGTGGACTGGCTTAAAGGCTGTCTGCTGATGTGTTGTGTTGGGGCTGGGAACGGATACTCCGCCCGTGGCCGCTGTTGGAAACCCTGGTGGGAGAAGCCGTTAGACTGCAGGGGGTATGTGTTAAATACCAGTGGCTGATGCCTGGCAGGCAGGGATGGGGGAAAAAATGTGTGGTTGCATCTCAGGTGGAATGAGGAGATAAGAGTCTTTCCTGACGTACTTGTGCCTACTCCCATTCTCATAGCAGTTGATGTCCATATGTTTCATATCAGTGAGATCAGAACAGTGCAGCTCTCTCTGTAATGAGTCACTGTTTGAACAGAGCACTGTGAAGAGTGATCATCAGGCCTTAAAGCTGGATAGCTTTGAATACCCCACCATGAGAGGCAAATGTGTGTCTTGTTTATCTCCAACCCTGTTCACAGTCCCCTTTGTAAACCCCAGGTTACTCCTGCAGATACCATTCTTGAAATTACTATTCCTGCTACCATTATCATTCATTCATTCATTGTCTGTAACCACTTATCCAGTTCAGGGTTGCAGCAGGTCCGGAGCCTACCCAGAATCACAGGGCGCAAGGCAGGAAGACACACTGGAGGGGGTACCAGTCCTTCACAGGGCAACACACAATCACTCACACCTTCACACCTATGGACACTTTTTTGTCACCAATCCACCTAGCAACATGGGAGGAAACCGGAGCACCCAGAGGAAACCCACACAGACACAGGGAGAACACACCAAACTCCACAAAGACAGTCACCCGGAGGTGGACTTGAACCCACAGGTCCCTGGAGTTGTGTGAGTGTGACCCTACCTAATAAGTACATTAATAATAATAATAATAATAATAATAATAATAATAATAATAATAATAATAATAATAATAATAATAATAATAATAAACAAGGGCGGCACGGTGGCGCAGCAGGTAGTGTCGCAGTCACACAGCTCCAGGGGCCTGGAGGTTGTGGGTTCGATTCCCGCTCCGGGTGACTGTCTGTGAGGAGTTGGTGTGTTCTCCCCGTGTCCGCGTAGGTTTCCTCCGGGTGCTCCGGTTTCCTCCCACAGTCCAAAAACACACGTTGCAGGTGGATTGGCGATTCGAAAGTGTCCGTAGGTGTGAGTGAATGTGTTGCCCTGTGAAGGACTGGCATCCCCTCCAGGGTGTATTCCCGCCTTGCGCCCGATGATTCCAGGTAGGCTCTGGACCCCCCGCGACCCTAAAATTGGAAAAGCGGTTACAGATAATGGATGGATGGATAATAATAAACAACTCAATCTCTCTGTACTATAGGAAAATGTATTCTGTTCTATTCTTTTTCAAATTCATAGTAGCTATATTGGCATGACTGTAATTGAACAATGATGTCAAAGAAGATAAACAGTTCAGAACATTGTGAATTGCTGAACTGTGAAATACACATAGAATTATATTCTATAGTTAATCAGAAAGTTAAAGGCAAAGTTACAACAAATGAATTCTATTATTTTCTATTCTGTTGTATACTTTTTTGATATTTTCCAGTGTGTACAAATGTGCTGATTTCTCTGTAAGCACTTAGCCTGGTCGTTCTGAGGTTTCAGTACAAATTGCTGCCCCTTGTCCTGTAATATTTACCACTACCACTGTTGTAGTAACGCTAGCGTTCAGATGCTCATGCTTTGCTGTGTGTATGAAAAGAACGTTTTCATTTTATGCAGAGAACCTCCTCCTAGGTGAACTTAAAAACACGACGAGCGGAACGGGGCGGCACTTCCTACTGATATAGACATCAAGGAATGCCCTCTCTGGGATATACACACAAGACTCACGGAATCGCACTCTCTCTCCCTCACTGCCTCTCCTTTTACTGTGGCTCTTAGCAACCATAACTGCTTAGCAACGGTTGGTGGGAGGCAGGCGGCTGGGCGGCTGCTGTTTATGTACTGGGTTGTTGTCATGCAACTCTCATCCCTCACCAGCAGTGATGCTCACACTGAATCGTGAAAAGAAAAAAGCATTTCTTTTTCTTTTTTCCCCCCCTTTGGAGTAATGGCCAAGCACTCCTGGACTACATTTAGACCGCCATCTAAAAATATACACCATATTGCTGCATTCATCTCCTGGAGAAGAGAACCAACCCCGTTACCTCACCAGGTTACCTCACCATGGTAACAGAAAGGTCATTTCAATAACAAATGTCACAAATGCATTTTGCTGTAAAATTGTCACTGTTGATGTCTGAAAACACTGTCATGTAACACAAGCGTGTACTAGTTCTGTAACGCTTGCCCATGATTTAAAGATGTTTTCACTGCTTGTGTGTAATTTTTCATATGCCTTAAATCATACCTGTGTTTCTGTGGAAACTGTAATACAGTAAGTGTCTGTGTTGAGCTTGTATAACGCTCTTCTGTTGTAACCACCTTATTAATCTGTTATGCAAGGGACTCTTGTTTTGTCTAGCTGTGTCCCAGTAACTGAGAAATCTGTAAAATGTGAGCTATTCATCAGGGTCCGGATAATGCCGAGCATTTGCAAAAGGAGGTTATTGTTTGACATGCTTGACCTGTGGGACCCTGTTCTCTATTCAATTCCTCCTCTGACCATACATCAGAATGCCCACACACACAAGCATCCTGATGACACCCTCCCCCGCCCCTCTACAGCATAAACTGTGAAATCTTAAGCGTAGTGTTTCATGTGAAAAAGTGACTAATACACCATGAGTCATGACTGCAGCCAGTCTCTGTCCACCATCTTATTGGATTTTTGAAGAACTCAGAATGATTGCACCTATGGACATTTTCTGTGAAGGTGTCTTTTTCATTAGTGTCATTAGTTCATTAGTTAAAGCATTCACTGCAGGGTCAAAGACAATGAGCGGCTTACACCACATTCATGAGACATCTCCATATCCAGCAAGAAGAAAAAAATAAGTGTTTCTACATTGATGTAGGCATATTTGTGGATGGAGAATGACGTCTTGCTCGACGTGAGCTATGAGCAGGAATCTTAATCAGATGTACTCCATGTACGCAAAAAACTGCTGGTGAAGAAGAAAGTGAAAAAGATGTGTGTAGGTCAAAACAATGAACCTGCTGTGAGCTGTAGATTTCTCTTTGGCATTGGTTTAAACATCTGTGGATGTGCGCTGACAGCTGTGATTAGTCTTGCTCAGCACTGACGTGACTGACTGAAGCCCGGCCTCAGACCTCCTGTTGGAAATAAACAAACAGTGGAGGGCAATTTTCACACATCACTGTTTATCATTTCAAGCTGAGTTTAAAATATGTGAAAGCTAAATGGTGTAAAATCATTTACACCCCAAATAAATTGCCCACCCCCATGCTCTTTATCTAAATCTCCCATTATGATACATTGCTATCAGTCTGAAAGGTTGGCACGTGCTTCTTCTTAGTAGTTTGAAATCAGCTATCAAGGAAAAAACTATATATAAATCAACACGCTTGGAGGAGAACATTAACTTCACAATTCTGTTATATCAGACATTGCACTTCCTTGCTTACTTGAATTACTATCAAATTATAGAAGTTAGGAAGGAAAGCCTGAAGCCCTCTTGGCCTTTTAAAGAGTAAAACTGTTCTGGAAATGAATGGACAACAATGCAAAATGAGCGAGTAATTATTAGGTTGTTTGAGTGAGTAATAAACGTGTGGCCCTGCTGGCAGGCCTGTGAAGGTTAAAGGGTTAATATGGTTGTGTGTGTGTTGTGAAGGTCTTTATAAGCTGCCACATCCTTCCAGTTGGAAGTGAGTGGGGAGGGGCAGGGGAAGTGTGGGCCCTCTCGCTGGCTGTTTTGTTTGGTGTGTCTGTGTCTCTCCTCCCCCGAAACAGGAGGTGCAGGAGGAACCAGATGTCCCTACAAAAGGGCCCCTCCCCTCCCCTTTTAATTGTCATCACTAATTAGAACATCTCAGGTATCGGGAGCTGTGCAGTACACATCACAACGGCCCATTCGTATGCTAATCTCATGAGGAAGACCCAACAGGATACACTTGAATCCCAGTCAGGAACTTGGTTATAGCTTGCTAGCTCTTCCATTTTGTCCATCCTTTCACTGAGGTTCAAACCATGCCCCTAAATTATATTCATCACCACTGTTCAAAGAAGAAGGTGTCTCCATGTTTTCGAATGGTAGATTTATTCTTTATTTGAACTGTTCTAGGTATCTCCTGAACATTGGACTTATGGAGATGCACCAAATGTTATTCTAATAAAACAATACTTTAACTCACATTAAAAGTAAGCTAGGTTAGCATTGTCCAGTTAATTATTTAATTTAAGTTCATTAAAAATGATATTATTTCAAGCCGTTTTGGGCCATTTCTACCTGCCAGTGTCTAAAAATGTGTCGCTATTCCAAAACAATTTCTAGACAGGGTCTAATGAAAATGAACGGAAGGTCACCCTGCTTTAATGGCCATCTGCTTTGTTCAAATGATGTAGAAAATTAAAGCAAATAAATTCAGATCCATATTTCTGTAAGACAGTAGCAAAAATGTTACTCATGAGTAAATGATGCACAAATTTGAAGTCTATGTATCGCTCATGCTGGAGTATAAAATGAGTTGTAGTGTGCCGTTCAGCCTTCATACTCTTCATACTGTTGCTGTTTTTTTTTGTGTCTTACAGCTGGAAGACTGGAGCTCTTGTTGAGATTTAATTATGCTAATTTTAGCTAATCATTAGCTTTTAGGAATGTCTTGTGACTCTAAGTGATTTCAGCAGTGGGTGAGCCCTGTTGTTTACCCCAGTCATCTCCGCTGCTACACACAGAGAGGCATTGATCTAGTTGGCCAGGAGAGTGGGGAGTGGAGGAGTGGGGTGTCAATGCCTTTATGTGTCACATTTATTTACCTGCTCCCCAGAGTATATGTAGCACTTAGTAAATGAAGTCCGCCTCGGCGCTTGGAGAGGAAATAGTCATCCTGTGGAGCGCGTGCAGTGGGTGAGCCAGGCAGGAAATGAGGGAGAGAGACACACACACACACACACACACACAGAGTTAGAGAGAGAGAGAGAGACGTGCCCCGGGGTCCGGTCAATTCCATTATCAAACATCCAATTGGCTTCCTGTGTGGCACAGAGACCATAACACCAGCTAACACGCAGCTCCAGGCCTTCAGCAACAGTCAGCTTCTTACAACAGCCATGCACTAGCAAATGAGTGGTGATTAGTCAGGTTTAATTGCATTATAGATGTGAACCAAATCATCTTAGTGTACATAATCTGATTTGGCTGCAGCACTGAATATACAGTATCTGCACAACCAGGCGCATGTTTCAATATAAACCAACAAATGTAGGTCACGGTTCAGTTAGCTCACTGTAAGAAGTATGACGTATCTCTTTTCAAGGCCCTGAAGACAGACGCCTGGTTATTACCTCACACTTCCTTAGGGGTCAGACCAGCGCCAGCCCCTCTCCCCAGCCTTGACGTCGCTTCCAAATCAGCAGTAAATCAATGAAGGCTCCTAAACAACACATTTCTCACTGAGTGTGAAAGGAAAGATTCATTTGTTATTTTGTTTCCTCCAGCCTTAACGTCACATTCCATTAGCCAGGGCTGAAGGCGGGTGATAAAGTGGAGATTTGGGAAAACAGTTGTCTTGCAACCGCTCGGAAAAAGCTAGACATTTAGTCCAGTGAGAGATATTATACCTCAGTAAAAAACAAAAACTGTACAACAGGCAAAGTTTCATATTACTGTAGGGCATGGAGACCTCCCCTGGTGCACTGTGGATACTGGTGTAGCTCTTGATGTAACCCTTTAAATTCACATGTTTTTATTGTATCTGTTTCATTGCAGCCCTGTGATGAACGGGTGTGTTCCTTGCCTTGCTCCCAGTGTTTCCCTGTAGGATTTGGACCCACCCTGACCGTAAACAGGATGAAAGCAGTTACACAATCTAAAGAATATAGAAGCTGAAACATCTGCTTAGTGACAAGAGTGCTTAGAATTGATGAGCGTTTTCTGGTGGAGAGTCTTCAGCCTGTTAAACATGAATAAGTGAGTAACAAGTTACAAGCTGGGTCCATGGAGGTGCTTTACATTCAGAATCATTCATTCATTCATCCTTCTTCTTTAACTGTTTCATCTTGTACAGGGTCACAGTGTGTCCAGGGCCTGGAATCCATTTCTGGACTCACTGGGCACAAGGTAGGAACAAGCCGTGGACAGGGCATAACACACTCACACAGTCACTCACACCTGTGGACAATTTTGCATTTTTTAGTCTTGTTATGTGCTTAGCTAAGTGTCCGGTTTCCTTTCCTGTCTCCCTTAGCCACGCCCCCCACAGGTGCATCCTATTGTGTCACATTATATAAGCTCTCTCCTTGCAGTCCTTGTTTTCATTTTGTCTGCATGTGTTGGTTTAGATCCTTGTCTTGTTTAGTATTCTCTAGTCCAGTGGTTCTCAAACTTTTTAGACCAAGTACTAACCTTTATCAAACCAAAAAGTCCAAGTTCCACCTATGATTTTTACCACAGAAACACCCTGGTGCGCCCCTGATTCTTCCTCTTTGTCCGGGGCATAAGACAAAACATCTTGCTTGAATTATTGCATGTTTTTGTAGCTTTTAATTTACTTGAAATGTGCATGCTAACACAAAATTATCTAAAATAATTACAAATAATTATAGTGAGTATACAAATAACTATAGGCCTATACATTTATACATTATACATTTATGAGAACATATAAAATTTATGGGCAGTAAGCGTTTTGAAAGAAATAAAAACAAGAAGAGGTCAATTTAATACCAGTTATATGTTTTAATAGACTACAGGTGAAAACAACACAGCGCTCGGGGCAGGTCACAGCAGCACTCTGTGTTTGTAGCAGTAGGTGAAGGAGGGGCAGCACTGTGTTAAACCTTGTTGTAGAGCTGTAATGATGCGAAGAACAGCCAAGTTTTCCTTCAGCCGAGTGTTTTCTTCTATTTGTCTTCACGTGTATGGAATTCTTGCTTAGATTTACCTTATTTTTGCCTCTGGATTTAGTCCTTCTGAGCTTCGGAGTATTTCTCGGGTTTGGTCTCCGCTTGTTTTTCTCCTTTTTGCTTTGTCCTTTTTATAATAAAAAGCATATTTCTCACATCTGTCTCTAGCCATTGCTTACGTCCAGTAAGCGACTGAAGCTGGGCTTTCTTTACACCAGGGGTGCCCAACTCCAGTCCTGGAGGGCTGGTATCCAGCAAATTTTGGTTATACCTCTGCTCACACACACCTGAGTCAACTCATCTGTTAATTGCCAGCTTTAAGGGGTGTGTTTTAGCAGAGCAATCACCGAACTATGCTGGATACCGGCCCTCCAGGACTGGAGTTGGGCACCCCTACTTTACACGGATTTCTCTGGAAAACAAACTGGAGGAACGCTGTCCCTCCACCACTGACTATGCTGTATGCACAGCCCGTTATATTTCTCTACAACACAAATGAATTTCTTTGGAGCATAATTATGAAAACTGGCGTACCACCTTTTGCTGCTTCATGTACCACTAGTGGTATGTTTACCACAGTTTGAGAACCACTGCTCTAGTCTGTTTCATTCTTGTTTCAATTAATCTTCACATACTCACCTCAGCAATTTCTCCTGCCTCCTTGATCAGCAGTGTCCCAGCATGACAAGCCAATCCAACTACCCACATGTGTTTTTGGAGTGTGGGAGGAATCCAGAATACCTGGAGGAAACCCACGCTGAATGCACAAATCTAGGACCCTGAAGATACATTACTTGCAGTAAGAGCATGGCCATTCGAAATCAGTATAATTATATTTCTCCAAGGAATTAGTCCAGGGAAGTTATTAATGTGTGTTTGTAACAGAGAATAAAACAAAACAAAAACAAACTATTTACAGTATTAAAAGTTTAATATATCTCATTAAATATCTTGTGTGAATATATGGATAATATGACTATTACAAAGAGAACCAAGCGCACTACTGTGAAGTGATAATACTGTCGCTAATACATTAACATACGTAGTACACTTGAATTAATAACTAATATGTGCAATAAACCCCTGATATTCAGCCCCCAGACCTCTCTCTCTCTCTCTCTCTCTCTCTCTCTCTCTGTGCACTTTGTGAACCCGAGGCTCATGCTGTTTGTCTCTGTAGACAGACCGTCCTGTCAGAAAACCCAGCCCATTACTCACCGGCTCCCATGAACGTCTGTGTAATTGTGTCATTTTTCACCCCAAGAGGCTCTGCTCCCTCCTGTCTCCTCAATCAGCAGCAGCTATTAATTGAAGAGCCTCCAAGAACCTCTCATTCTTGGACCCCCAGGACAACAGATACCCCACCTAAATCAACCTGAGGCTCTAAGTTTTGATTTGTTCAAACTTCCATTTCAGAACTGCAGGACTGTGACATGGAATCTCCTCATTTGATGCCATCATGATGCCGCAAGGGAGCTCAGTGATATTTTACTGTATACTTCAAAGTGTTGAAAAGACAGTTAGGAAAAGCATGAAACTAGTGAGATTATTATTTCAGCTTGAGTGTCAGTACACTAGTGACAAGCTGTTCTGACAGATACGTGATACCTTTCTGTCTTTTCTCTCTCTCCAGAGGTGATGATGAAGCAGCAGTTAAATACAGTTAATGAATATCTCAAGGAGTAAGAGATGCTAATCGGATTATATGACCTTGTTCATTAGACTTACTACACTGACTTTGTGGAGTGTAAGCAATATATAAGTTATCTTATTAAATACCAGTTCTTAACACCACCATTGTGAACAGTTCTGCTTACACACACACACACAGCAGCTGCCTATAGAGGTACACAGAGGTGTTAAAACAAAACCATTATAACTAAAATGTAAATGTTAATTTAACACTAATAGTGTTGATTTAACACGGGTGAATTTGCTGTGTAGTCAGAAGTAGGTCAGCTGGTTTGATATCGTGACACAGCCTTCGGCATAATCGCAAGGCTCTACAGGTTCTAAACGTGCAAACTTTCTTTAATATTCTCTGCTCTGTGTCAGAGGTGTTATCATAACCTCAGGGAGATTAGGGCCATGTGCGGTGCAGTGTTACTGGATCTTCTCACTGAGCTCTAATCCAATCCAGTGCATGTGCTGATCACTCTCAGAGAAGCCATCCGATGGGATTTCCTCAGTAATTCAATTCCCAGTTCACACTTCACACTTTGTCCACATGGCCTTCTTAACCACTGTTCAAACAACTCGAAGCCCTTTATTCATGAGGCCAGTCAAAACTGCCCAACCCTCAGGACCTGCGAGTTATTCCAGACAGGATCCAGAAGTTCTGGCTTGTCACTCTGTTATCAGGTGTTATGCAGAGGAGTCGTATGTCCACTGACCGTGGAAAAGTGGCCGTGCTCCTGTCCACACACAGTGCCCTGACCTTTACACTGACTCACAAAGGCCAGGAAACACATGTCTTCAGCTGTGTTGGGAAATAGGATTTTCAAGCAGGCAGAAAGTGTCTCAACAAAAGGGCATTTGTTTGTGTGGCCTTGATTCTGTCCAATGCTGTACACGAGAGCACAGATATTCAACCCTGACATCTCACTCTCTTCTCAGAACCTCAAAATGTGCCTCAGTTCAGCTTCATTAGAACAAGAAACAAATTGGAAGTAGTCTAATAAAATATGGACATGGAAATAGTACATGGCTCACATGTAATTTCAATATAGGTGCAGCGTCACTGTTTAATTTTGTGGCCTGTTTGTGCCCCTGGCCTGGTGTGCCAGTCATTTGGTCGCTTTTGCCATGCTCAAAAATATAAATGAGAACATACAATGATCTAGAAATATATTGTATTGCGTGTTGTGGGTGATGCATCAAGATATGTGTTTTATTACATGCCTGTGTATTTCAATGCCATTTGTGTAACTTATAAACGTAATTAAAATGTAGTAAATAAACTTACCAGGTTAAAAAATACCTATATAAATCGATGCATGTATACGGCCAGAGAGAGAGCTTTTTAGTTCACATGAATCATCATTGTCCCTGCATTCTCTCATCACTCCACCCCCGGTTACATTCACTGTGAAGAACTGCAAATATGAAGTTTAGGAACTTAATTTCACTAAGCTCTCAACAAATTATTCTTTAAATTATAAATATTCTACTGAATTACTCTACCTTAACTAGTTAGTGGGATCCATTTTAAATGTCAGATATAACCAGATATATCTGGAAGAGCCAAAGTTATGGTAGCTTGTCTTATTTATTTATTTATTTATTTATTTATGTATTGCCTGAAGTCTGCACTGATTTGTAGGGCTTTCTTGTAACAATGAAAAGGTATTTTCTTATTCGATTAATAACACATAGATAATTAATAACTGCATAGCTTGTATTTGCCTCTCTAAACTACAAATCCATTCATATTCTTCATACATCCAGGGGTGTCTTGCTCTAAATACAAATACTTAAGATTTCTCTCTGAATAACAATTCCCTTTGTGAGATTACTCTTCATACCAACAAGATTAGTCTAAGAACATTATATTGGAACCCATTATAATCTCTCCAGACAAGCTGGCGTTGTGTATTCTCAGAAAATTAAAAGCCTAAGGTGCTTTCAGTCTGTTTAAATCAGAAACATTTTCTAGCCTCTTTCTGTGGATTCAGTAGAGTGATGAATGATACAGGATCATTAAACTGACTACGCAGTGACATCTGATTATTTTACTGGAAAAGACGTCTGAAGGTCATATTTCCTTTCCATTTCCTAGACCTTACATCGAATTCACAAGTTTTAAACTTTAACTTTTAAATTCTCTGAAATGCTAGAGGAAGTATTTCTTTTGGGCGAATGTTCACTGTAAGTCTTATATTTACAGTACTTTGTTGACATCTTAGTAATTAAATTAGACTTTTATAACTTTAAAATCATAGTACACGCTCATGAAGAGATCCAGTTAATGTAGCTTTTAAAGGTACAACAGTTGTGTTCCCTAAACATACAATACATTCTCTTCTCTAGACGGAGGGGTGAATATATTTGTAATCTTTCATTACAGTCCTGGAGATTAAACGGTGCGTATGAAATCAACACAATTTTTAAATCTACGATTAACATAGAATGGAATATGGTACAATTATGTTCCATAACTAAAGGTATGAATATGTACCCTTCAGTGTTCCACCACAGTGACAGTTTTATTAACAGTGTAGGTGCCACCAGGGCACTTCCGTCAAACTCAGTTCACCCCAGCAACTCTGACTCAACTTTGGTTTCACTCTGTAGTGTAACTATAGCTCCACCCAGAACATCAACTCTCTAAATCCCTGACTTCGCCTTTTATACAAACACCATCAGAGACACACCACTCTATATCACTCTGCAGATAGTGCAGCTATAGCTCAACCCACAACAACAACAACCTACTGATTCACTGACTCTGCCTCTTTAACAAACACGGTCATAGACACACTCCTGTACTTCAGGTTTACTATTTTCTGTCTCTATGAATATCAATGCATTTCAGATTGAATGTATAGCATATATTCATTCATTGTCTGTAACCCCTTATCCAGTTCAGGGTTGTGGTGGGTCCGGAACCTACCTGGAATCACTGGGTGCAAGGCTGGAACACGCATAGGGACACTTTTAAGTTAACAATCCACCTACCAACGTGTGTTTTTTTGGACTGTGGGAGGAAACCGGAGCACCTGGAGGAAGCCCACACAGACACAGGGAGAACAGGCCAAACTCCTCACAGACAGGCACCTGGAGTGGGACTTGAACCCACAACCTCCAGGTCCCTGGAGCTGTGTGACTGCGACTACAATGCTTTTAATTTTTTCATCATTTTTATGCCTGTAGAGATTGTAGGAAATTCTGGGGATTGTTAAACTTTACAGAATCAGTGCAAGTTATACAGAACGCACTGAAATCAGTACATAATAATAATAGCAAATTAAATCATAGGAAATCTGGGAACTGATATTAATTCATTAAAATAAATAAATAAAATATAATCACATGCTGTAGTTTAAGAAAACAACAAATTACCGTAAGAATTCTATTGTAGTCTACTCTGCTGCAGTACAGCGATTGTTTACAGTATGTGTTTTGCTAGTCCCTCCTGTGCCGAGCCTAATAAGTACAGGCTGCTGTGTAAATGAAGGAGGATTACTGTAACAGTGGTAATTGAAGACTTGCGAGTGAGTAAATAGCTTGGTGCTTCTTTCCTCCACTGCAGCTCATCAGGTGGCCGTGACATGTTTATGCAGCAAGCACCGCCCACTGATATGCCTTACACCAACACCAGCAGACGTGTTTACTTTAGCTCCTTATCATTTCCTTAGTACAAGTGCCAATCAAGGTCACTGTTAGCGCCTGAATCCTCCCCCTAGTTCCAGTGGCCCTTCCGCCCTACCCTGACACCCCACCCCACCCCCCGCCTTCCAAACACACACACTTACTGCCCCAGTCTCAGAGCTCCTCAGCTCACGTGCACTAAGCTTAAATTGCAGTATTCACCATGGCTCCACTTCCCCCAGCCCTTAGGAGAGTCAAATGATTCATCGCCTTCATAAACAAGTGAGGGCAAAAAATACATAGCTGAATAAACATCCTGCTATGTGCCCTGCTCATTAGTCCTAGTAAAACTACAGGCTATAAGAGTAGTGGATTAGCATGCTAAACTCTGCCCAGGAGTCAAGCTAGCACATGTTGTTGATGTTTGTGTGTGTGACGAGTATAAACTCCTTAAACTGACACTACACTTTAAGCCCTGAGTAACTCTCTTAATTATAGTTATGCTGTTTTTTGGTAAGGCTTTACGCTACATGTTGGAACATTGATGTAAGGCTTAATTGCATTCAGCCAGGAGAATTTTATTAAGGTCAGTTTCCTGGGGTTGGATGATTTGGTTCTGAATCACCAAAGCCACTCCAAGCTATTCTAGAGGTATTAGCTGGTGCTTTATCACTCCAGAGAATTCAGTTACACTGCTCTATAGCCCAGCCCCTCCTGCTGACATATGATACTGGGAATTGTGACCTTAGGGTAATGTGCAGCTGCTCCTGGGTGTCTCGATTTGTCATGATTTTCTACAGAGATTATACATAAAATGTATGTACACAGTTGAACACCTGTGCTCATTACGAGTGCATTTTAAAGGAACTGGAATCACTCATTACAAGGGGTTGTCCACATGTAGTGTATCTAAGTAGCTGTAATGATCAGCAATGGCAGGTTTACTGTTGTTTTAATTCTAATGAACAGCCTAAAGGCACATCACTCCTCCTCAGTCACTCTGTACTGACCGTGAGAGTCAGACTGAAGGCCATTCTTACAGGAAGGGATCCTTTCAGCCAACTGCGGCTGGGCACATGTCAGCACATGTGCGCAACCCTCTCCCACAGCCTGCACTAACTCAGAGCACCTCAGAGTCGAGGAAGAGAGGCAGGAGAAGGTCTCAATATCAGGGCTTTTTTTTTTTTTTTTTCTGCCTTCCTGTAAAAATTAGTCAAAGCAAATAAGAGCTGTCACTATCACTCAGATGAAAGCAACGCCTCGGCAAGCGCACGTCACCTACGTGACAGACTCATGAGAGGAAGTTCAGCAGTCCAGACAAACATCTGCCTTCCTGTGATCTACCTCCCCCTCTCCTCTTCTTTCTCTCACCCCCTGTCTCTCCATCCCCTGCTCTTTCTCTCTCTCTCTCTGTCTCTCTCTCTCTCTTCAAAAGTGATGATGA
This sequence comes from Hoplias malabaricus, assembly GCF_029633855.1. Lineage (NCBI taxonomy): Eukaryota > Metazoa > Chordata > Actinopteri > Characiformes > Erythrinidae > Hoplias > Hoplias malabaricus. The sequence continues at coordinate 12,744,666 of NC_089814.1, read as the reverse complement.
TGAGGAAGCAGTAAGATCTTCCCTCTTGTTGGTGTGACATTGATTATTTCAAATTGACCAAATGCATGTTCCGGGCAGATGTTCCACAGAACCCTCTAGAACCCTATTGTTACAATATTGTACAGATGTGAGTTCTCACACTCGTCTCTGTAAAAGTAACATTAAATAAAAATAGATTCTTAATTTTAAAATGTTATAGAGTGGCAATAGGAAGAGATTGTAGTTTAAGCCATTTTTATTCATCAGTTTCTCACAAAAGTTAAGGCAATCTTTATGTAAAATGATTCATTGTTTAATCATGAGGCCTGGCAGTGAGATCATAATGATTTTTTTGCAACTGGACAGGTCATACTGTTTATCAGACGTACACTAAAGGGCTGTTAGGTCAAAATAATACGTCAATATTACTGTATCTTCTTCTCACCCCTAGCTTTTCCAACTCTAACGACCAGAAACTTCTAACAATGTCTGGCTGCTTGAGCAAGACCTCAGCTGAAAGCGAGTCCAAAACTCTACTGTCTAATCTTGGTTTACTGGAGGGTGCATGATGGTGAAAGACCAAGGACAGAGTGAAGGAGAGGGAGAGAGAGAGAGAGAGAGAGAGAGAGAGAGAGAGAGAGGGAATAAGAGAGAGAGAGAGGGTGGGGGTAGAATGAGGTGAAGGGTGCCAGGGCTCTTCTCTTTAAAGTTTGATTGCGCTCTCTCTCTCTCTCTCTCTCTCTCTCTCTCTCTCACACACACACACACACACACACACACACACACACAAAAAAAAGGGAGGCTTCCTGTGTCTGGCCTTTGTCGCCTCACGTTAGCCAAGATCCTGCAAAGGAAATGAAGGATCTTCTTTTTGCCACCTAACATCATCAGTCATAATCACGCTGTTCTAACCAACAAGCTGAAAACACACAGATGTTACTGTAACGAAATGATGCAGCTACTAAAAAAGATCAAATTTAATACGTTTTTCTCCATAGTAACCATAACATTTATTACCATTTCTAGAATCCTGGCATTGAGCATTGTAACCTTTGGCTCATGTTTATCTGCTCCAGTCTGTCCCTAGTCTTTTCTATTGAGAAAATACAAATACACATCTGCGTCCACACCTTCTCAAACCTTAATTATTAGGAGCATCTAGGAACATGTGGACATATAGTGTGTTTATGCGTTGAAAATAAGTGATGAAAGTAACATTTACGAAATGAACTGTATTTTCTTATATATATAGATGTACTAGAAAGTCAACACCTATTAAATTTGTTACATTATGTATAAATAGAAATATAATTTTTATTGTTGCTAGTAATTATTTGTTACTAAGAAATCTGTAGCTGTGCTGTTTATTTATGTTCACAGCAGAAAGTTATAAACATTGTCTTTTCTCTCCTCATTGCTCACTAGCAGCTCTACATGGTCACAGTATTTTACACACAGAGCCAAAACATAGTTATGCAGAAAAACTTAGCCAGGTTAATATATCCTATATTTTGTGGACCATTTTTACTGATCTGTTCACCATAACATATTAGAGGTTGAACTTGCATTTTCAAGTAAAAACATAGAATGAAAATATGTAGTTATTGAGGTTTCTTTATGGCAACAACAAGCAGTTTACAGACTGAATATGTAATTGTGTATACATCAATTCCAGGGGTCAAGTCCAACTGCTGGTACCAGCTGTGTAGGCTCTCAGGAAAAACTCCTATAGATGAGTTATAAAGTTAATATAGCTGTTTGTGTGTGTGTGTGTGTGTGTGTGTGTGTGTGTGTACGCACGCACATGTGTTTACTCTGCTTGTTTGCTTGCTCTATGACCCTGTCCAGTGGTAACACAGATGCTACAGCCAGATGGTGAAGTCCCTGACCTCCAGCAGGCACCACGTGCCATGAGGAGCAGGAAAAATACCTTAAATAAGATAAACGTACCCCTGGAAATATGTCAACATTATTACTGTTTAAATATATTGACCTGTGTATTGTGTTAAGAAGAAATGTTTAACCATGCATAGAAACATTGATGGGTTTCAAGGTTCCACTCACAATCACTGCTCTTATTTATAATTAACCATCCATAAATCCATATTCTGTAACCACTTCAGGGTCATGGTGGTTTAGGCTCCAACCTGGAATCATAGGATGAATGCAGGAAGAGAATGCGCCCATTACAGGGCATCACATACACACACATACACACACACACACACACACACACACACACAGTTTCACACAGCTAATTCACTCGGACTGTAGGGAGGAAACCTAACCATGCAGAGGAAACCCACACAGATACAGGGAGAACACACCACTCCTCAGAGAGAGCAATTTGAGGTGACTACGAGACAGCGCACTGCTCTGTCAGAATAACTGTCACTTTCTTTTAAAGGGTACATACTCTTTACCTTTAAATAAGGAACATTATTATATCTTATTCTACTATTCTATTAGATGATTTTTAATGTGTGTTGATTTCATACACTCCATTTCATATCCAGGGCTTATATTATGTTCTTTTATTTTACACAGTTCTATAAGAAAGATTACAAATAGTCACCTTTCCTTCTGGAGAGAAGAATGCAATGTACATTCTTTTGGGAACACAACTGGACTTTAAAACACTGCTGTGCCTTTAAAGGTACATTTTCACTGTTTGTACATTTAGTGACCAATAATGTACCATTCCTTTTTTGAGTGCATCTGCAACACACCTGTACTACCCTTAATAACTAATGCTGTTTTATTCCAGGTGGCACGGTGGCGCAGCAGGTAGTGTTGCAGTCACACAGCTCCAGGGGCCTGGAGGTTGTGTGTTTGATTCCCGCTCCGGGTGACTGTCCGTGAGGAGTTGGTGTGTTCTCTCTGTGTCCGTGTGGGTTTCCTCCAGGTGCTCCGGTTTCCTCCCACAGTCCAAAACCACACGTTGGTAGGTGGATTGGTGACTCCAAAGTGAGTGAATGTGTGTGTGTCTGTGTTGCCCTGTGAAGGACTGGCGCCACCTCCAGGGTGTATTCCCCGCCTTGCGCCCAATGATTCCAGGTAGGCTCTGGACCCACCGCGACCCTGAATTGGCTTACAGATAATGAATGAATGTTTTATTCCATAATAACATATACAGTGTCCTTCATTTTATTTTCCTTTATATTTCATATGTGCACCCTGCCCAGTTCTTTAACTACGTAACATATTCGTGAAATTGAACTGGTGATTCGGAGAGGTGTGATTAAAGCAGTATGTCTGTGAATTCTTTAAAGGCTGTGAAGTCACTGTGCTTCACAAGGGCTTCCTGCTAAGGGGAGAAGAGTGAGTAAAATGGAAATCTTGAGGGCCGCACTCACAGACCACTTTACGTGACTTCACCCAGGGCTCTGTTGCTAAGCAGCGGGTAAAGCTTGAAATACATCCGCGAGTTAATGTGAGGAAGAAACCTCGATACATCCAGAACTCTGAGCACAGAAATAGGATGCTCTGCTGTACTCAGGCAGAGGAACTGATGTGAGGTCATAGTTTGAGCTCAGACATCTCTATCTGCTCTCACTGCTTGTGACTGATGTCATCAGTTAATGTCATCCATACTTCTCTAAATCTATATTTTTAATTTGTTTTGAGCCTGGGACCACTTTTAAACCCTAAAGGGGAGCAGTAAGTTTTGGCTGTTACTTTGTGAGAGAGTGCTGCAACATTTCTGAAGTTTGAAACAATGATTTTTTTACTGTTCAAAGACGTATTTACATATTTAGAAAACAGAAGCAAGCAGAAACACACCTGTGATGTCTTTGGACATGTTTCACAGAGAAGGAGGATTTCTGAGGAATCACCATAAAGCACATTCTATACACTATCAACTCACACAAACAGAAATCAGGCTTTATATGTTCTGAACCTCTGAACCTAAAAATGTCATGATGTTCGTTCGCTGTTGATTCAGACGACTAGACAAATTATCTAGACTGAGAATGAGACTGCTCCTCTTTAATATTCATATAGATTTCTAATACACATGCTACAGATTAAGTAAAGTGCTTAATAAGCTAAACACACTCAGATGAAACAGAGAGACCAGCGATGATGAATTGAAGTGCCATTCTTGGTCAGTTCTTGCTGGGTTGGCATGCGTTAATCGGTTTACACGACAGATTAAAGAGAAGGGGGTTGAGTAAACTCCATTAACTCTTCCTGCTTTAAGCAAAATCATGTTATTCCAAAGTTTCATAACATAACTCATAACGAAATTATCATTTAGACTAATTTAGAGTAGAACAATAACGTTACGTGATTTAGGGGAAACAGGTGAGTTCTTATTTTATTTATTTATTTATTTGAGGTCCAGTGTTTCCAGTTCAGGGTTTAAACACATCATAAAACTGTTCTGAAAGGATTGTGGCAAATCGTGTTCTGGATCTGCTGTATTATTTAGACATGGCCCGGGAACATCTCATGGGGACAAAGAGCCATTTCAATTCAAAATAACAGTGATTATCATGTTAAAGGACGTTGTATTATTCAGTTTTTTGAATGTTTGTTGAATGTGAGTGAGTTGAATGTTTATGACGTTTGTTTAACATTATATACCAGAAATTGCACCCAGTGGAGGTGGCCACTGGATGTGGTGCCAGTCCTTCACAGGACGACACACACTCACACATTTACACCTATTGACACTGTTGTTTTGAAGCCAATCCACCTACCAATGTGTGATTTTGGACAGTGGGAGGAAATTGGAGCACCCAGAGGAAACCCACATATATATATAGGGGTTGGACAATGAAACTGAAACACCTGTCACTTTAGTGTGGGAGGTTTCATGGCTAAATTGGTTTCATAGCTAAATTAGCCAAACCTTTTGTCACTCATGCCAATGCCAAACGTTGGTTTCAATGGTGCAAGGAGCGCAAATCTTGGGCTGTGGACAATGTGAAACATGTATTGTTCTCTGATGAGTCCATCTTTACTGTTTTCCCCGCATCCGGGAGAGTTACGGTGTGGAGAAGCCCCAAAGAAGCATACCACCCAGACTGTTGCATGCCCAGAGTGAAGCATGGGAGTGGCTCAGTGATGGTTTGGGCTGCCATATCATGGCATTCCTTTGGCCCAGTACTACTGCTAGATGGGCGGGTCACTGCCAAGGACTACCGAACCGTTCTGGAGGACCATGTGCATCCAATGGTTCAAACATTGTGTCCTGAAGGCGGTGCCACGTATCAGGACGACAATGCACCAATACACACAGTAAGACTGGTGAAAGATTGGTTTGATGAACATGAAAGTGAAGTTGAACATCTCCCATGGCCTGCACAGTCACCAGATCTAAATATTATTGAGCCACTTTGGGGTGTTTTGGAGGAGCGAGTCAGGAAACGTTTTCCTCCACCAGCATCACGTAGTGACCTGGCCACTATCCTGCAAGAAGAATGGCTTAAAATCCCTCTGACCACTGTGCAGGACTTGTATATGTCATTCCCAAGATGAACTGACGCTGTATTGGCTGCAAAAGGAGGCCCTACACCATACTAATAAATTAATGCGTTCTAAAACCAGGTGTTTCAGTTTCATTGTCCAACCCCTGTATATATATATATATATACATAGAGAGGGTGCTCATGATAAAAGCACATGTATACTGGGTGACACTACTGCCCTCCACATGGCAGAATAGACTTTTCGCAGTTGAGGCAGGGGTGCATTGCTACACTGATAAAAAAATTTTTTGTAAAGACCCTTACAGCTGCATTTACAGCTGCATTAGAATACCACTATAGCATGACTAACATTAAAACCACAGGATCAGAGCTTCTGCAAATGCCACAAATGTAAATCTAATGTAAATATTACAGGAGTGGTTAAAGAGTCCCTTGCATATTGGCAGTCCTCTGCACTGGCAAAGAGTAGAGCCAAAATAATGATTATAAAATAATACTTTTTTGCAGCACTGTAGAATGAGCCGAAGACCTTGTTTAAGGGCCTAGAGGAGTTGGATGTTTGTCCTTCTTTTTCTGCTTCTGTCACAAGTGCTCTCTAATCCTGTGCATGTCACAGGCTCCATGCTGAAATGAGAATAGCAGTGAAACTCGTGAGGCTGGTATTGTGCTTTATTGTGATTTGAACATGTTTTCATTTTTCTTGGTCACGTGCTATGGCTCCTGTGCCTGGCCGTGGGGAGTTAAGGCTGATGCTGAGCTGGCAAGGCCTCAGTCTGGCCAACAGAACTCCACGTGTGCCGGCCCCTTCTCCTCTGTTTCCTGTGGCCCGGGTCAGTGCCACTCACATGGCATTTGATATCATTTCCTCCTGTCCATCTGCTCCATAATCCTGTCACGTGCTGCGGCCTCTTCAGCTGCAGCACTCTCTCTCTCTCTCTCTCTCTCTCTCTCTCTCTCTCTCTCTCTCTCTCTCTCTCTCTCTCTCTCTCTCTCTCTCTCTCTCTCTCTCTCTCTCTCTCTTCCTCTCACACACACAAACACACACCACACTTTCGCACTCACTCTCTCTCCCAGGTGGCTCGATGGGCTGGGATAATCCCCACTCATCCACTGCAGGCCTTCTGAGCTATAGCCCCATGCTACGAGTGGCAATAATGGCTACATGTGCAAGAATATTACATCGAGCAGCATTATCGGGTCAGAGTTTTCATCCATGCTCTGACCTCCATCCTGCCTGGGGATTCATGGTTTTGCTTATACAAAGCAGGGTGTTTTGAATGAGCCGGATGTGGCTTCCACATGCACAGCTTATGAATGTGTGTGTGTTTGTGTGTGTGGTGTCATATGACCTAGACTAAGTTGGGCAATACTACTGAAGTTCAGAAGTCAATATTGTGGCTTAAACACATTTGTTCATGAGAAGCAACTCTTTTACGCAGAGGCTGCGGTCTCATGTCTCAATACACAGAACAAGAAACTAATAAAACAACAGTTTTCTCAAGAAATGAAACTGAATCATATTAATGAGAAACCGTGAGAATTATCCAATGTCAGTAGTCTGTGTAAAGCAGTGGGGAATTATCATTGCCTTTCTTTGCATTTAAATAGTACATATGTTTGATTTTGGTGAAGTTTGAAGTTTGGAAGTATGAATATACACTGATCAGTCATTACCTAAAAATTACTTTTTTTTTTCAAGTCAATGTATATTTTATGACACTTCAAGAGCAGGCTGGAAGAGCTCAAACAATGATGCAGAGCAACAGATCGACAACAGTCTGTAGTCCTACAGTCTACAGGGTGCACTTCCATGGTGTATGGAGCTGAGAAAATGGACAATGTTTTAAAAGGAGTTCATTTTAGGATTATGCCTGATGGGTGTAACTACAATCCTTGTAAACCTCAGCAAATATTTACTGACTCTTACTTTGTTATTATGCTATTGTTGAAATTAGAAAGCAGTCAAGCAAGTTCCCTCATTAATTTGGCCTTCAAGAGCTGGACTAAATAGGTCTATCATATCAGGTTCCTATACATGAGAACTTTTACTATTATTAGAACTTGCCCCACCGAAAGCAGTTAATGTTGATGACATAAAAATAACATGCAAGTGTCCTATATGAAAGCTATCAGCTATCTACAAGGGGAAAAAAAAAGCCCTGAAGCACTTATTGAAGCAGTGCAGTGCAGATCCATTAATATCTGAATACACAATACATGTTAGGTTTTGGTTTCATATTCAACAAGCTCTCTGATATCTTGGTGTTAGTTCCAGGCTTAGCCTGGGTTTCACTTACAATGAACAAGGAGACCCACTTCCTCCGAACACATTAAGCTGACAGGAAGGAATTACTAACACAACCACATGGCGTGGTTCATTTTACAGGCTGCTGTATATTTCCAATCAGCTAGGTTGTCTTTATGTCGTCAGGATGAAAGTTAACGAACGTGAGCCTGAAGCTAGCAAGAAGCTCAAATGTTTGCTCAGTTTGTGGTTATATTTTTGTACTTTATTTTAGTAATAGATATATATATCAGCACTCTCCAATGAAAGGCATGTATCTCCATTTTGTGGATTTTTTTACTACATAATTTGAACACAGCAGCTGTCTGTAAACACATTGTGTAAACATTTCATAAGGAATGGACCAAGAGAACGGCTCAGAAATTACTTGGAATAAAGTCTTTTTTGCATTATTTTCATGTTGAAAGTAATTTTTTTTATCCTTTTCCTGTAAAGTTATTATTTTTGGAGCCACATGTTTTTCATTGGACAGTGACAATATTTCCGTAAGACTCTGATATTGTTTATCAGTGTAAGGGCAAAAATATTCTTTCTTCAGGACAAAAGTTTCCATGCCTGATCCCTTTTTCTTATTGTAGTTACTGTGCACGGTCCTAAGCATCGATAAGCAGCGAGGGCTTTGTTATTGCGGTGTCCTGTTTGTTCTCAGTGTTATTAACTTGTGGCATCAAAAGTGAAATGGGCTTTGACTTGTTTTGAAGTCTCAGCATATTTCTGCTCTTTGTCACCTCTGTGCAATATCTCCCTCTTTCCAATGAATCAGGTGAGTCATGTTGTGGGATCAGAGAGTGGAGTGTGCTGTCTTATTACCCAACAGAACAAGAACAGCCAAGTGCATGACTTCAGAGGGAGTGAGTGACACTCCTTGTAAGAGATTCCACACTCAGGTCTAAGTGCATGACTACAACACTAATCATCAGGAAGCAAAACACAATCAAGAAGCAACACGTGGAGAATGTGGGAGTGCTAGTGCTGAGATTTCTGTTTGTCATACTTTGATATTTAGCCATATATTACATATCCCAGCACATTTTCACTCTGAAAAATTGCGGGAGTTGTTGTATTAGTAGCAGTAGCAGTTGTAGAAGCACTAATGGTAGTGGTAGTAGCTACAGTAATTGTGTAATTGTGGTTGTTTTTAAATGTCATAAAATGTTCATTAACACATCTCTTTCAAACTGATTTACCAGAACACACAGTTTACAGGTGCCCTATAAAATGTATTACACTAATTTTCCAAAAACAACAGATTGTAAACCAGATCTAAACCAATTATTTTGCACATGTGCAAAAGCAGAATGGTTAGAAGCAGAAGGAACATAATTGGTAGGCAGGATGCATCTGATTGGTCAAAATGGATTGGGCAGAGGTTTTCAAATACTGCACCGTAAACAAGTAAAGCTCCACCTAGTCCTTAGTGGTTTGTGACTGCCAGAAATGACTTTGGAAGAATAAATGTGCAATATACTGTACAGGGACCTGGAGGTTGTGGGTTCAAGTCCCGCTCCGGGTGAATTTGGTGTGTTCTCTCTGTGTCTGCGTGGGTTTCTTCTGGGTGCTCTGGTTTCTTTCCACTAGGTAGATTGGCAACTCAAAAGTGTCCATAGGTATGAATGTGTGAGTGAATGTGTGTGTGTGTGTTGTCCTGTGAACACAATCCAGAGTGTGTTCCTGCCTTGTGCCCAATAATTTCATGTAGGCTCCAGACCCACCGCGAGCCTGAGCTGGACCAGCTGTTACAGACAGTGAATGAATGAATATCCATTTTGTGAAATAACTTTTAGGAAAATGTCTGTGAGGTCATTTTTAGAACTTTGACATTCCTCAGACATCTGGTTCAGTTCATCCCGCTAGAAACACAATGTACTGGGACATGGACTGATACAAAACTAAGTGTCATATATGAGAAATTTTTCCACTCTGCATCACACTGCACGGGTCAGTGATTGCTCCCAAATTCCAGCTTATGACTGGAGGTCTGGGAAAACAGCTTTGTCTCAGTAGCTGTATTGTTGCAGCACCACTTTGTCCTGTCTTGTCCTGGGAGAATTCAGGACCCAGCACAATCATCTTTGTGTGAGACTGAGTTGAGCAAGCATTTCTCTTGAGAATGGGCTTCTATGAAACCCCTCACTACCCAACACCCCCCTCCCCCCACCGCCACACCACCACCACCACCACCCTACTTTTCTCATACGCAGAATCTTAGCGGAACACGCTCTGAGCTTTCATAGTGGATTACAGATCTGGGGAAGAAGAAGAATGGCTCTGAAAGGAAAAAGGGGGAAGTCAAGGACTCTGATGAGCAAGTGGAAGGGAGGGGACAAGGGGGAAAGAGAGGAAAGGAGGAACAGAGACAGACAGATTGCATGTTGCTTGGGAGAGACTGCTCTAATGAGGGCGACAGCACTGGATCCAGTGACTCATCCCTCATCGCCCAGAACCACACCACTGCCTGTTTATCAGAGCAGCAGCAAAGCAGGAGTGGGTCACACACAGCGAATAACATTTTCATGGAAGAATATGTGGACTGCTGGTTGGTTTGAATAAGAGTCAGAAGAATACTGAGAATATGATAGTTGGATTTTTATTTTTATTTTTTTTGTAAAGGGAAATCTGTCCATTGTTCATTATTCTATAAGCCATATTTAACTGATAAGAGCACAAAAAAGTCCTTTTTTAAAAAAAGGCTAAGGCAATATCAGTGAGGTGGTTCTCATTTTTAAGAAATGGTGACTGGAGAGTATGTGCCAATTGTCAGGACATCACACTTTCAGACTTACTGGTAAAATCTGTGCCAAGGTTCTATAAAAACGATCCATCCGATCCATCCAAAAGTGAAACTGGAACATTGTGGATTTCTTCCTGGTTGAGAAACAGTGGATCAGATCTTCACCCATCTCACAAATAACATGAAGGGGCATGGGAGTTTGCTACACATGTTTTGAAGATTCGAAGAATGCATGTTTCCATGTTTCTTATTCTGTGTGTGTGTGTGTGTGTGTGGTGTGTGTGTGTGGGGGGGGGTTGCTCTGGAAGTATGGGGTGCCAGGTTTTGGTACCATTTGGTCCTTGTGCTCTCATAGTGTGCTCTCATCCTTGTGCTCTCATCCTCGGCAGTAATCCAGGCTCATTCAGTGTGGGTGCTGGACTCAGTCAGGGTTGTACCTTGTCTATGTTTCTGTTCCTGATATTCATGGACAGAGTGGCAGGGCACAATCTGGGACAGGAGGTGGGACTCGAGTACAAGACTGTAGCAGTAGAGAGGAAGCTGAGCCATGAAGCAAAGTTCCCAGTTTACTGGTCAGTCTACATCCCACTCTCTCTTATGGTCATGAGCTTTGGGTAATGACCAGAAGAACAAGACTGGCATATGCTCCCTGATTGGGTGAGCGATCTAGAACAGCTGTTCCCTCACATTAAGAGAATCCAGTTGAGGTGGAAAGGATATCTGAATAAGAATGCCCTCTGGACGCATTCCGCTGGAGGTATTAGGAGGCCCCCGGGTTAGACCCTGGACCCACTGCAGGGATTATATCTCCCGGATGGCCTGGGAATGCCTCGGGATCTCCCCATAGGTGTGGATGGAAGTTATGGGGGGACTTTTTTGCTTGATACATGCTCAACAGGGCGGCATAGTGGCACAGCAGGTAGTGCTTTGCACCTCCAGGTGCTCCGGCTTCCTCCCACGGTGCAAAAACACACTTTGGCAGGGGGATTGGCAACTCAGAATTGTTTATAGGTGTGAGTGTCGCCCTGTGAAGGACTGGCGCACCCTCCAGTGTGCGCCCAGTGATTCCAGGTAAGCTCCGGACCCACAGTGACCCTAAATTGGATAAGCGGTTACAGACAATGAATTAATGAAGGAATGAACATGCACCAGTCCGATTCCTTTCTTCATGATGTGCTATAGGTGAAAAAATCAAGCACACACACTCTGGGTCTATGAAGCCATGCTGTTGTATCATGTGTAGTATGAGTTGTGGCATTGTCTTGCTGAAACAACAATGGACTTCTCAGAAATAGATCCTGCCTTGTGCATAGCACATGCCCCTCTATTCCCAGTATACACAACCACATCAACAGTACCTTCACAGATATGCTAGTCACCACTGCTACATGGAAACAAACTGAAATATGGACTCCTCTGAAAACAGCACACCTTTCCACTGTATTTCGGACCATTTTAGATGAGCTCTTGCCCAAAAAATTCAGTAGCGTTTTTGCATATAACTGATATGATTTTTATGATTTCTCTTTACATAATAGAGTTTCAGGTTGCATTTCTTGTTGCAGCAGCATACTGTCTTTTGACAGCAGGTTTCTAAAGTACTCCTAAGTTGATGTGGCTAAATTTATCACACTTTCTCGTGCAATGCCATTGTGTGGTTCTTGGCGTTGATCAACACTGAGTGAGGTTTTCACAATCTTTTGGATCCTTTTCACAATATTATGTGAGGTAGATTGTGAAAGACATACATTCTTTGCAATATTGCATTGAGAAATTTTCTTTTGGTACTATTTGACAATCATCATACACAAGTGAGTCAAAACCCATCTTCACTTGCAATGAATAAGCCTTTGGTGACTGCTCCTTTTATACCCAGCCATGATACTCTTTTACTACTTTTTTGTTTATGGCAGTTGCAAAAAAAAGCAAATTAACGGCAGAACTTTTCACAGGCTCTTTTCTAAAGGGATTACTTGGAAACAGAATGGGATTTCAAATACAGTTGTATTCATCTAAAGATGAGAGCAATGGATATAAACAGCATGAATTAAAGCTTCCATTATTTACACTGTATCAGGGCAGCCTTTCTCCTCCTACCTAAATATGCATTCTCTCTCTCTCTCTCTCTTTCTCTCTCTCTCTCTCTCTCTCTCTCTCTCTCACACACACACACACACACACACACACACACAGGATCACAGAGCAGTAGTGAGTTTGACGTCAAGTGCTCTGGCGAAGGAAACTGCACCTCCCTGTGTATCCACAGCCACCACATCCCCTTCTTATACAGCGCCCCTGTTGCTATGACAGCTCTGAGATACGCATAGTTTTTATTAAAGCTCTGTAGCACACATATGTACTAGGCACCTGGCTGCCATGGCGGCAGAGCACATGCTTACAGGACCCATGGTTACAGGATACTGGGCTACAGGATGCGTGATTACAGGACACACTGTTGCTGGGCACATGACAGTAGGTCATATGACGACAGGACACATGACTACAGGCACATGGTTTTCAAGACACATGGCTACATGACGGATAGTTACAGGACACAGGTTGGCTAGGTCCTGTATCATATGTCACCATTCCTTCACCAAGCTCCTCCCCAGTTCACGCGCATCAGCTTCAAACCCTTTCCACTGTGAAACATTCAAAGCCTTACATACATAATTCAGCTTTTACTGCAATGCAACACTTCAAGTTGGGCCGACACCTTACCCTCAAAGCACAGTAAATACCCTGTTTTAAAACACTAAAGGGACATTTAAAGCCTTTGTGTACAAGACCCACTGGCTAAGCATTTAGGTCCAGGACACAATTTGCAAAATAATCATTTATTCAGAAGTGGAGAATTTGACACGGTTGCCCATTTGAAATCTGTATTCACTGTGCAGGCTTGTACAGCATCAGTGTTAAGAAGACTAACTGTCAATACTGGTCTAATAATCTGAAGAAGTATTTTTCACAATTTCTGTCTTAGATGTTGGCTGCATTTTCTTCTTTTCACAGGTACTCCTAAATACATTTAACACTCTACCAGGTGCTGCATGGTGGTTTAGAGCCCTTTTTTCTCTATGTATTTGAATCATTTTTTGGAATTTTGGGTTGAAATAAACAGCATGAATAGGCTCTACACTATTTACACTGTATGAATGAATCAGGGCAGTCCCTCCCATCCCCTCCTCAAATTCTCTGTCTCTCTTTCTCTCTCTGTCACACACACACACAGGATCACAGAGTGGTGGCGAGTTTGACGTCAAGTGCTCTGCTGAAGGAAACTGCACCTCCCTGTCTATCGACAGCCTCCACATCCCCTTCATACACGGTGCCCCGGTTGCTATGACAGCTCTGAGCTATGCATAGTCCCTATGAGAGCTCTGTGCAATAGCACATATAGGCACTAGCTGCCTGGCTGCCATGGTTACTGGGCACATGACTGTAGGACGTATATATTTTTTTATGATCATGTGTTTTGCAAAAGTCATAGCTGCAGGACACTTGAGTACAGGACATGTGATTAGAGAAGGCATGGCAAAATGATTAAAGGCACCCATGTTTAAAAAACAACAATAAAGTTCAGTCTTAGATGTTGGAATATTTAAACCCATTTTTCACAACCTATCTACTTCAGAACTGAGAAATGAAAAACTTACTAAACGTACTAATGACAGAAATGAAGGCTATGGTCGCCACAGTGTTGTATCCGTGTGTAGGAATGAGTTAAATCAAAGGGCAATTCAGGCAAGGTGCCCTATCAAAATGTCTAGTACTTGACTATGCAAGGGAAAAGTTTGCACCCTGTATCCAGCGTGTATTGCCTTACAGTGTCACTGGGCCAGACAAAACACAGAGGAGCTTAAGTTCATTTAACACATTAATATAAATGCCCCCTATTCACTTCCATTGAAGAGCAGTGGTGAATGATGTGCCTCCAGTGTTGTGCTGGAGAACATGCATATTCCTCACTTACTCACCACAGGCAGTCTGGAGAAGGGTGTGTCTTTATAACAACAGTAACACTTACTGGGGATGAAGACCCAACCCTGATTCTGTGAGGCTCATGGTGGCAAAGCACAATGCAAATGGGGGCCAGTACTGAATAAGTGTGTGTGAAATCATGCAAATATTTCATAGTGTAGATCTGAAAGGTTTACTGCATGACATGCCTACAATGCAAAGTCAAAGATAAAGTATCTGGATTGGAAGAAGATACTTGGAGTCTTAGTAATAAAGTGCTGCCGGTTTAGAAACACATAAACGGGAGCAACTGCACTTCACACTTGAGTTTCCAAAATGTTCAGGTCATTTCTAAGCATTTCATTTAGTTTATTTATCACAATACAATCACACAATGCAATGGACATCCCCTCTGTTCATAAGAAGTTTGGAAACTCACACATCTTTATTGATGGTGAAGAGAGGAAATCCATCATTTTGCTGAGGAATGCCCAGAGTTCTCCTAATTAAAACAAAAGTTTGCGTGTAGTTGAAGTTAACTTGTGAGCCATTCCTTTGGTTAATTGACCATTCACAAAGATCAGACTGCTACATTTCCTCATGACGATTGCAACTTAGCCTCTGAAAAGGTGTCATACAGCCACCGAAGGACTGATTAAAACGTGTGATATCCTGGTCGTCCAGCCTCACAGTCGGCTGGATCTGTTTGCACAGGAAGGTCTAATCTTTATCCAAATGAGGCTTGTTCAGAGAGAATGACCTGCTCAACCTGATATCGGCTTCAGCTCGACAGCATTTGCATTCGAAGCATTTCATTTATTGTTTTCTTTTTATTCAGGAGCTCACTTCATCACTTTTGTTCTATTACTGGATCTGAGGATTTAGTTAAGAGCATTATCAGGCTTCAGAACCATTATTGAGTACTGCTGATATCATGGTTTCTTTTAACACACACACACCAGATTTAAAAGCATTGTTTTTCTTTTAACTTTACTTTAGGCTATTGTTTAACAAGATACAATTTGTTTAGGCCCAGTTTTCCCTTCACTAGATTAACCGATGTACTGTCCTCTCTCTCTTTCTCTCTCTTGGGGGTGAGTGCAAAACAAAAGAAGCGATTTCAATGAAGTTGAAGAGGCCCTGAGGGACTCACTCTACCAGGATTCATACATAAAACAATTAGCAATTATTAACCTGCTTTTCTGTCCATTCGCTTAAAATCAACTTCTTCATTCAGGGAACTGATGACAGAATGAACACCGCAGACAGCACATATACTGATAAAGACAATGTTTACAATGTCATGCTGGAGGGTTAGGAGTCCTGTTGAAGGACTGGTATAGTGACTATACTGGTCCATCTGCCCAAACTAGGAACTGAAACCTGGTCTCTGTGGTGACAGGCAGCTGTGTTGTTACAAAGACCACAACCCCCAGGAATTACTGGACTGAATAGTGTCCAGAGTTGTGCTATGTCTTTGATATGGATATCTGATTCTGGGGAAGTATTTTGAGCAAACATGCACAGTCTGTTTGTTTTCTGGTGATATTAATAGTAGCAGGTTGATGCACTGGCAATGGTGATCAGTCTTCACTGGAGTCTACACCCTGTTGTAAGATCTAATTACAATACAAGGACACAGATGCTGACTCTGACATGGAGGTTCGACTGAGCAATATTTTAGTCAGTTTCCTGTTGGGATTTTGGAAAGAGGGTATTTAAATATTACAAGAATAAGCTGAGCTGGTATTAGGAAGTGGATTGCTTAAAATACCGCATCCGTTTGATAATTCGTATATGTCAGGTATTAGATAAAGACTGCTGCTCACAGTAGGATTTTTATGAATGAGAGAGAGAGAGAGAGAGAGAGAGAGAGAGAGAGAGAGAGAGAGGAGGGAGAGATGTGGGGGAGGGGTAGAGAGAAAATGAGAGAAGAATAGAGACAGTCTGGGGAGAGAGAAAGAAAAGAACAGAAAGAAATTGTTATTTCTTATGAATGGGAGAGAGAAGATGGGTGGGTTTTAAATAGATACAGAGAGAAAACAGAAGCAGACAGAAGAGAGAAGTCAGTCTTTGAATGGGTTGTGGGGGGAGATGAAAAATAGAGGAGACAGAGACAGGTAGCGAAAAGATGGGTGACAAAGAAAGAGTAGAGAGAGAGAGAGAGAGAGAGAATGTGTAAAACAGAGAAAAAAAGTGTGTCTTTATGAATGAGGAACCAGAAAGAGAAATGGCGGTCAGAGAAAGTGAGACGTTGGAGAGAGAAAAAGGGGGAGATCGACGTTTATTGAAGATAGAGAGATGGAGTAGTCTGAGTGAGAGAGAGAAAGAGAGAGATAGAGGGGGGGGGCAGAGAGAGAGGGGGGAGAGAGAGAGACGGCGCGCGCTGTTAATGAATGGTGCTAGTAGAAGACGTCATCTCCATTGTGACGTCACGGCCCTTTTATGGCGCGGTCGCTCAGCTCCATTCATAAAACGGAAAGAGCGAAGAGCCCGCGGTAGTAATGCTCTCAGGAGGATAACACAAGCACACCATAGCACAGCACAGTGCCCATAGCGCGGTAACGGTCATCAGGATTCCATTAACCGTACACCAGCAGCAGTCTGAGAGGAACCGAATTCGGGGCTCGTCACGCGGCGGTGGCGGGAACACACACAAACAAACAAATAACATGGTGACGATGGAGCAAATGTGTGAGATGGACTGCGGCGCTCTGAAGCGGCTGCTGAAGGAAGACGGCGCCAAGTGTCTACTGCTCGACTGCAGGTCCTTCCTGGCCTTCAGCGCTGGACACATCCGCGGAGCCGTTAACGTCCGCTGCAACACCATCGTTCGGCGGCGCGCTAAAGGCTCCGTGAGCCTGGACCAGATACTGTCCGGCGACGACGAGGTCAAGTCCAGGCTGGTGTCCGGCCTCTACTCCGCCGTCATTCTGTACGACGAGCGGACGACGGACACGCGCATGGTGAAAGAGGACAGCACCATCACACTGGTCATGAACGCGCTCGGAAGGGACACGTTCAGGACCGAAGTGCATCTCTTAAAGGGTGAGTTATAATAATAATAATAGCAGTACACGTCATTATTTTCGTTTGGGTTCAAGGGAACATTTTTATTTTCCAACAATGAAGTGTGAAGTGGTGTGGGTTTATATCAGAGAAACTCAATGGCCAGTGTTTATTTAGGCTCCTCATTAATTTACAATCAAAAATGACCACTGTTCTGACAGTGTTGATGTTGGATGTAAGGCTGAAACAGAGGAATCTGGAAAACACAGCCTACAATAACAAAAAGAACTGAGAGATCTGAATATCTTCTTCACTATTGGCTTGCGTGGAATTTGCTGTTTACACCATTTTTAGGTTTAAATTGTGCCAGTGTGAGCATGGAAGGAGCTCCTGGGTAATGATGTAATGCACACAGCTCTGTCAGACTAACTGACTGCCTGCCATTTGCTCAAGCTACTGGATAATTATATTCATTTAGTCAGTTCCGTATGAATCATCTGCTGTCATATTTCCATTCGCATGTCTGTGTATCTCTATAGAACTGCTTATTCTCGGGATTTTAGTTTTTTCTTGACATGGCCTTCAAATATCATCTAGCGCTTTGTGTGAAACAACCCACACTCCTTCACCTCTTCCTACGTTACAGAAAAACAACACATACATACATGCTTTTAAAAACATCTTCAGTCGAAGTGTTTTCAATATAAAATTCCTGTAGTCCCAATGTGAGGTGGAAAATACCTTCTGTAATCTGAGGAGTGTGGTGTAGCTACATATTTAATATTCTATACATGGTGAAATTTTATAAACATTAAAAAATGATACCTAATAGAACAGCAATTTAGTCTTTCATTTAATATTTCTGTATGGAACCTTTATACACACTACTGATCAGAAATATAATTAAACAAAATATTTCACATATTCTGCTTCCTGCTTAACTGATTATATACAATAATATATTATTATAAATGATTATTATTATATTATTATTATAAATAATTGGAAGTAAACCATCTAACACTACTGAACTACTAGCCCAGATTTACAAACATAGAATGTAGGTATGAATCGGTGCACTCTCAGAAAAAAAAAAGGTAGAGGTATATTATTGGTCACTAAATGTACAGACAGTGTAAATGTACCTTTAAAAGTACAGCAGTGGTATAAAAGCCAAGCTGTGTTCCCTAGTTACATTACATTCTGTTCTCCAGAAAGAGAGGTGAATATTTGTAATATATCATAACAGAAATGTGTAAAGTAAAAAAAAAATAATATAAATCCTGTAGATGAAGTGGTGCATATGAAATCAACACAGTTCTAAAATCTATAATTATTATAAAATAAGCTACAATTATGTTCCCTAACTAAAGGTGCACATATATACCACCTCAAGGACACTTTTTCTCTGTGTGTGTGTTTATATTTATTTATTTTTCTACATGAACCTAACTGTACATGTATCGGTATAAACACCATGTGTGTATGTGTATACATGCAAATAAGCCCTTGAATATTCAAAGTCTGCTTTTTGCTCTCCAGGTGGCTATGACAGGTTTTGCTCTCAGTATCCAGACTACTGTTTAAAAAGCAGAACGCTGCCCATGCCCTCTGCTGTGTCCAGTGTTCATGTCAGCTCTGAGTCCAGCTGCACCTCCTGTGGGACCCCGCAACACGACCAGGTACGTAGGGACGCATGCATGTTTTAATGTTTCAGAAAGTGCTGTGTGACTGCTGCCAACATCTTTTTTTTTTTTTTTTGCCCCCCGGCTGCATGATATCCTCTCTCTCCCTCCTCTTTCACTTATCGACCGTTTCCTGCCATTGCTTTTTAAAAGCAGCCAGCTATGACATAACACTGGACCACATCAATACACTGCTTCCGCTTCCGGAGAACTAACAACATGATATTATGACACCCTTTAAACCATGTGTCATCACACCAGTGTTTGCAGATTTTCTAAAAATATCACTTCTGATTAAGGCAAGCTAAATGAGTTCAGATTGTCTGAAAAAGAAATGTGTATGAGCTACATTTTTAAAAAAATTCAGATTAATATTATTATACGTTTATAAAAAATAAATTCTTCATGAATTTAAGGCTAAAGATAGATATATGACATTTATTAACGATGTGAAGTTTAGTGTGGGATGAGCATATTCATTCTGATTAAAGTTCAGTAATATGTTTTGGTTTAGCCTCTCTTTGCTTATAATTAGCATTCAATTAACCATAACTATGTTGTTCCTCAGCAATAAGGAAGCCACATATCATCATTCACAGTGATCAGATTTGCCCTGCAGACACTGTTTAAAAAAAAAAACACTGAGTAAATATTGCCTTTGTGTGTTTTATTACAGGGTGGACCTGTGGAGATCTTACCCTTTCTGTTTCTTGGTAGTGCCCTCCATGCCTCTAAAAAGGACATGTTAGATGGTATGGGGATCTCTGCTTTACTGAATGTGTCTTCAAACTGTCCCAACCACTTTGAAGGAGCTTACCAGTACAAATGCATCCCCGTTGAGGACAACCACAAAGAGGACATCAGCTCCTGGTTCATTGAAGCTATTGAGTTCATAGGTACGTTCACCTCTTTGACTCAAATGTAGTATTCTTCCTACATTCGTAATTCCAAAATGGTGACTTTTAAAAGGCGCAGGGAAGGTAGTTTTTCTACTGGCTCGTCTATTGTGATAAACAGCAGCTGGTGCGCTCAAACGGCGCTGAAATATTAAACTGAAGGAAGATGCTTTTCTTTGAACAGTGGTGAAAGAAAATGCCAGGGAAAGACTGAGGTGTTGTATTGTGTGTAAATGGGTCTCACTGTGCATTGCAGGTTTTCATTGCTGAATGGCTGGGCGTTCATCAGTGATTAACAGGCTCATCTGCATCACAGAACTCTGCTTATGTTAGTGCTCCCTCACACCCACTGGTTTAATCTATCATCCATTTCCACTGGTAAAGCATTGGCTGGGTGTGCATTCATTTTCTGTCCATTTAATGGCTAATGTATTGCTGGTAGCTGGTGCAATATTTAGACCTAGGCCAGGCTTAGAATACAGGACAGACCAGTGCACTTAAGGCTGGGATGAGCTTCCTGCTGTAAGCCTGTATGGGTGGAGCCCCCTCAGGCAGGGTTTTCCGATACCGTGTGTGGGGGAATCTTGTGAATTGATTCCAGTGCAGCATATCATCCGCAGTAAAACAGCACCCTAAAGTAGGCTTGCTGCATTTGAGAGCTTTACTAGGTGTGTGTTTGCGCTTGTGTGTGTGTGTGTGTGGTGGTGGGAGGGTATGTGAGTGTGTATGCATGCGTCAGAGTGTGCAGCTAAGGGACCAGAGTCTGACTCATCCACCATTCGAGGGTACTCTGCTCCTTCAGATCTGTGTGTGTTAGAATATGTGTGTTGGGCTTTAATGTCTTTACACACACACTGGTGAAACCTATAGCTCAGGCCATTGGTCAGATCAACTGATTGCCAAGTGTCAGTCAGGTAGAATACACAAACCCTTCCCCCTTTTATCCTCATCAAGTGGTTCTCTTCCTCATTAATTAGCAGCTGCTTAGTAATGGCAGGGTGTCAGTGTTTGTATGTAGCAGTGGGGGTGGGAAGGTGTGAAAGTTTCCTCGGGCAGTGTTTGTTGGGTGGAGAGGTGTTGAAATACCGTGAATCATTCAGCATTTCATCATTTCATCATTATTATTATTATTAGCAGCAGCAGTGGACACGAGTGTTAGGTGTTTGGTTTTTATGAGGGGTTTGGTTTTGTTTTGGACAGATTCGTATTTCTTTACAGCTGAACTGGCCACTGGCCTCGTGTGGACTGGATCTTATAGCTGGTTTAACCCAGGGTTAGAATGAGTAATATTACTGGCTCTTTATTGAGCCAAACTGGCGTCAACTTGCTCTTTTGCAAAATGAGTCATACATAATCAGCCTACTTTTGTACAGTTACCTGCCTCACTTTATTTCCATCTCA
Organism: Hoplias malabaricus; assembly: GCF_029633855.1. NCBI lineage: Eukaryota > Metazoa > Chordata > Actinopteri > Characiformes > Erythrinidae > Hoplias > Hoplias malabaricus. Next base: position 12,723,262 of record NC_089814.1, on the reverse strand, counting down.
TACAAATGCTACACAGACCGACCAAAATTAAAGAAAAGGAATTGGCCAATTGGGTTCTGCAGGTTTAGACCAAGTTTATCTACCATTTTCAGTCTAATCTGGGCCTCATCATCCATGTTTAACTACTGTGATTCATGTTTTGGAATGGTAGGTTTTATATGAGGCCAAAAATACTGTTCTAATATCTACTACAAAATATACTCCAATGTCTATGACTTGGTGACTCAGCTTTAAATGCAGTAAAATAGAACAAATATCATTTTTACCAACAAAGGCAGTATTTATGAATCAATGAATGGAGCGAATGATGGCAACTATTTCCATTAAAAGCAATTTGGTCATCTATCTATGAACTTTACTTGTGATTCGCTGCTCATACGTCACATCTAACCATTAATGTCTCCTCCTGCAGACTCTGTAAAAGACTCTAACGGCCGAGTGCTGGTGCACTGTCAGGCGGGGATCTCTCGCTCTGCCACGATCTGCCTGGCGTACCTGATGAAAAAGAAGCGCGTTCGCCTGGAGGAGGCTTTCGAGTTCGTCAAGCAGCGGCGCAGCATCATCTCTCCCAACTTCAGCTTCATGGGTCAGCTGCTGCAGTTCGAGTCGCAGGTGCTGGCCACCTCGTGCGCCGTGGAGGCAGCCAGCCCCTCTGCCTCGTTGGGGCCCAAGTCTTCCTCGTCCCCCAACTCCCCTTACATCTTCAGCTTCCCTGTGTCGGTGGTACCACACGCACAACCCAGCAGTCTCTCATATCTGCAGAGTCCCATCACCACGTCGCCCAGCTGCTGATAACATGCGCCAGGCAGCAGCACCTCCGGACTGTGGACGAGGAGAGCTGCACCAAGGACTTGCTTACCAGCGTCTTGAAGAAGCCGAGAAAGTGGGGCACTGGGTGATGGCTCTGGATGGGAATCACAAGGTCAGACCAAGAACATTTCTTCACGTGTTAGAGCTGGTTTCTTGGCCCATATAAAATCAGAAAGGCTGCTTCACGTGGGCTGTGGTCGTTGACCGAGGTGACTAACGCTGAACTTGTCTGGGACAAGGAACATTTTAAAGAATGAAAGTAGGGCGAAGCAGTGCATCCCTTCTTCCAAAGTCCTGCTGTTTGATAAGCCGGGGTCGATGAATGCACTGAGGATGGGACACGTCTCCTATCCTTTACATCTCCTCCTCCTCCTCTTCCTGACAGAGCGCAGGATGCCCTTCAGCAGGGACAGGACTGTCCGGACCTTCCATTTATCATCAACTGCCCCCAACCCCCAAATCCCCAATCCCAAACTGGAAAGAGGACTGGCAGAAAGACTGAGCTCCTTCGGCAGACACGGACCTGCTGGAGCTTGAAGGATGGGACTCATGTGGTGTGACTAATTCAAGGTTTTTATTCTTGGTCAGTGCCTTGCACATAAAAGGTACAGGACATGTGTGGGCACCTCTTGGCAATGGTCCTGTACATTGCCTTTACCTGCAGGATCAGCCACTATTCACAGGCAGGGTGATGGGCCACTATTGCAAAGCGAAACAAGAGCGTTTCAGTCTGCAATACAGACATGTTCTACTATGTCTCTCTCTCTCTCTCTCATCGAATATTAGAGCAATAACGTCTCCCTGCCTCTTCCCAGTCGCCACCAAAGCACTGTCGTGTCCTTTACGTCCATCACGTTGTATGATCGTGCTTTTTAAGGGTTTTCTGATTTGAGTTTGACCACTCATTTGTACAGTAGCAGACCCAGCCATCATTTCTGCTGTATGCCTTACAGATAACGACTGTGGAGTCCTCCAGTGCAGAATGTTCTCGTTTTTAGACTACGACGGTACCCATTATGTTTTGTGGCGGGCACGCATTTTTTGATAGGTCACTTGTCTAACCACTGTAACTTTATTTTTTTATGTAAAACTCGTTCCGTTAGCTACTGCAAAGGGCCGGATACACTGAGCCACCTACACACACGAGTACACTGGAGACTGAATTGTCCACGTTTCAAGGCCTTCCTGTCGGTCTGTTTGCTTTATGTTCTCCCATTTAAAGGTTTCAGCGCCGCTCTAACAGTGAACGCATTGGGATTCTTGAAGAATGGTGATGATTTGAACATTCACACAGGGTTAAATGCTTTCTTCCTCTTCTTTTCCTGATGAATGTGGGCACCTTTTTATAGAGCACTTTTAAGTGATGCAATATTGTATTATGAGTTGAGATTTGTTTTGCACATGGTTGGAGTAGAGACAGCTGAGTAAGCTGATTACTGTGTTTGTTACACCCATTAGAGCTTTACTTTGTGTATGTAAAGGATAGTCTGTCACCAATCACTGATGAATGCAATACTTTTTACTGTACCTTGTCTACTCAAATGTTGGTCTGAATGCCCATGGCAATATCATTCTGAAGGGTTCAATTTTTAAACCTTTTTTGTTGTATATTTTATTTATTCCTTGATTACCATTGGTAAATATAACAACGTTCTTTAACGAAAGACTGGTGTGATTCTTGAAGTCAGAAATTTCTAAACAACTCACTACAGCACGGTCTTTAACAGAACAACTGCCTCCCTTCTTTAAGAAGCTGTGATTCACTGCATGGCGAGGAGAGTAGAAAAGAAACTCCAGCGCACAGCGCCCCCGTGTGTATTATCTTTGCTTCTGCGACTTCAAAAACACGGAAGACTCGAGGCACACTTTTCAAACTGGTAAACTCAGATCAACATTTTAAAAAAAATCTTAATTTTCTAAATCACCGCGACCCTGAACTGGAGAAGTGGTTACAGATAATTTATGAATGAACAATTTTCTAAACCCTCTCAGTGTGCAAGGCCAGTAATTACAGCCCTGAGAACACTGCCTCCCCAAACCACTGCTCAGTCTGTATTTATAACAGGCTTTAACTGCATCATGAAAAAATAAGCCAATAATCATTCATTCATTCATTATCTGTAACCACTTATTCAGTTCAGGGTCGCGGTGGGTCACCCTGGAGGGGGCGCCAGTCCTTCACAGGGCAACACACACACTCACACCTAAGGACACTTTTGAGTCACCAATCCACCTACCAACGTGTGTTTTTAGACTGTGGGAGGAAACCCACGCAGACACAGGGAGTACACACCAACTCCTCACAGACAGTCACCCGGAGCGGGAATCGAACCCACAACCTCCAGGCCCCTGGAGCTGTGTGACTGCGACACTACCTGCTGCGCCACCGTGCCGCCCCAATAAGCCAATATATTTAATATAAGATTAGTCTGAACAGGAATATCATATTCTCCAGTATTTTGTGGATCCACAGTTTTGCCTCATTTGTAGCTTCCATTCTTGAAGTGACCCATTTTTACTTTTTCTGGATAAATGTACAGGGATGATTCCACACCTTCAAAGTTCAGTCCAAGAAGTTGGTTTTCTGACAATCAACGTAATACCAGATACATTCAGTGATGCTGAGCTTGTTCTGGATTTTTATTATTGATGATCACTTACAATTAAGTGGAGGTGGATATTTCTCTGAACACTAGGTTCATAAACTGAATTGAATCCTAAACGGAATCCTTAGAATTTTGCCCTGTATATTTTAACGTACATTTCACGTACGTATTTTAATTTCCTAAGAGTAAAGTGTTGAAAGTACATCGACCCTCCGCAACATTCACAACAAAAACACTGATTACACCTCCTGCCCAGTGTGATCAGCCTGATAACTATCAACTCTAACCCACAAGCGAACCAGCCTACTCGGCTCACAGGAAGGCAGTTACAAAAACGACTGTGCTGCTGCTGGCCAAAAAAAACCCTCCCACCTGCTCTGCAAACGAACCAACTCAGCAGACAAGTCCTTTCCATGGAAAACATCAGGGAGAGTGACTCACAGAACAAGGCCAGAATGCGTTAAGGCTAAATGGGGAGAAAAAAGTGCACAGTAGAGAAAGAATATATGACATATGTACTTTATTAAGACTGGTTTACATGATCGAGGAGTGTTCAATTAGTCTGCAGATTGCTTGTGGTAAACAGGCCATTGCTGGATCTGGTTAAGGTACACCCCAAAAAGAAAAAGGGAAGAAAAAAAAGGAAGAGAAATCAGTAGATATGTGAGAAACTGAAAATAGGTCCAGCTGAGAGGGTAAGCGATGGACAGTGTGCTCATGGGGAGAGGCTATAAGAATATTTGTTCCCTCTTTCTATCATACCTGAGCCCAAGGAAGCCGAAATCTCTCAACAATGGAGCAGAGTATAATCAATGATGGGGGGTAAACCACTTTTCCTTCCACTTACATAACCTGTGAATGTGCAAGCAATGCTGTTGATAAGTCAGTAGTGTATGAGGAGAAGAATCTCTACAAGAGATTACACTGGAATGAAGGAGTCCAATAAACCATGCCCTGGAGTTAATGCCATCCAAAACACAGAGGGCTGAAGGATGTACTGAGCCACATAAAAACAAGAAAAATATGAATATGAAAGCACAATGTTCCACTTCATTTACAGTCCTAATGAACCCACACTTCATCAGTAAACAGCACCGAAAGCTTCACCAAGGCATCGACCATTACATAATCAGTTCATTACACGACATCTTATTAGTTCAATGTCATTTTCAGCTTCTTTAGAATAACTTAAATCCTGTCTAAAAGTGCAAGTCCTTAAAAAGGTGGGGTTTTTTATGATTAAGCTAGGGCAGGGGTGCCCAACTCCAGTCCTGGAGGGCCGGTATCCAGCATATTTTGGTTATACCTCTGCTCACACACACCTGATCAACTCATCTGTTAATTGCCAGGTTTAAGGGGTGTGTTTTAGCAGAGCAATCACCAAACGTTGCTGGACACCAGCCCTCCAGCACTGGAGTTGGGCACCGCTGAGCTAGGGTAAGAGGTTTGACAATTCAGACCGGTTTCTTCCTGTGCAAAGTCAAATGATCCCAAGTAAATGTGTTAATACTTTGCTATTAACAGCTTTTTTTTTCTATCCCCCCGCAGAATGGGTTTCCCTGTGTTCACCTCCTGTGCCCACTCAGAAACCTTTCTAAGGCTTTCAGAACAATTAGTTAATCCAAACAAAAAAACAATGATCACAACAGGAAAAGCCAACTGTCTTCACGGAACGTCATTAAGTGAAATAAAATAAATTCAAATAAATGGTAGGTCCTTATAGAGTGTAACCGTGATGTGGTCCATGTCATAGTGTAAGTTGACTTAAAAATAACTCAAAACAATAAATCACAATAAAAATGGTTCAATAAAAAAAGAAGCTACATGAGTTGTAATGCTTGTCCAGGGACCGGATTAAAACAATATTAAAGGGTAAGGGGGTGGCAAAGAGGTCACTTGTTGTCTTTTCACACATTATCATTCAGAGTAGGCTGCACGCTCCCTAACTCCCTCACCTCCTCTCTCTTCCCCTTCAGCCCTGAACATCACGGCCTGCTGCCCTGACCCCGGATCCCTGACCACTCCACTTTCAGCCCATCTCCCAGCAGACGAGTGTGAGGGCAGCCAAGGTAACTCTTTCAGGTAAACACTGAGAGGAGAGGAGGGGGAGGGGGGGGGGTGTTAAACAAAGGCAGGCGTTTATGGAGAAGGCAAGTGGAAGTGGTGAGACCAGGGAGAAGACGGAGAGCTAGAAGAGGTGCTGGAGGCCATAATGTGTGTGATGTGTTTGAGTAACAGTCTGAGCAGTGTGCGAGAGGCCACAGCAGAAAAAGGGGAGGCTGGAGGGGGAGCCCACTAAGACTTCTGCTCGGCTGCTGCTGGGGGCTGTGATGTGCTCTCCGGCTTCACTATCTGGTATGTGATGAGGTACTCTGGGTAGGCCTTGACAGAAACATGAAAACAACCAGTAAATAAAAGAGAGGCCTAAGTAATAAATTAATTTTCTATTACATTCCAAAAGAGACTGTAAATCCAACAGTCAAGTACTGCCTCGTACAACAATAATCAGTCATAGCTACAGGCCAAAATGATGGCAGCTGGCACTGACTCTTCCAGTTACAGAAAGAGTTTACAACTAATTCAATTCGCCAGCAAAGAAAACTAAAATATTATCCAATTAACACAGATACAATCAAGTCTTAATTTAATACACCATTTCAATTATTTAAGCCTTCATGCTCATTTTAATCTGAGAAAAAGTACATGATTATCATTTGAATTAATCTACTAGGTAATCACTAAGAACAAAACACCCTCACCTGTTCCCCTCTGTAGATGACGTACTCTGCGTATGCCAGTCCATTGACACTGGGGCGACCAATGACCGAGTGGTGCCCTGGAGGAGCATGAGCCATTTTCATGGCACTGAACTGTAGGAAGGACTTGCCCAGGGTTACTCGACAAAACAGCATCTGCCTGCACAACAACAGCAGCCAGCACATTGTGTGAGTCACAGCACCATCATCTGGCCATTTAAATGAACTGAAATTACCTGTTTGCTGAAGGATTGTGTACCTGTGACAAATGTAGCAGGACCGGTCTTTGTGCGTGGGGCAGCCAGTGCCACCGCCGATGCCGTAAACGTACTGGTTACTCTTAGAGGAGTTTTCTGCAAAGTAGATCCCTGCTCCAAACATACCCCCTATGTATGCATGTCTCTCGTCAAAGCCTTTGTGAATTATGGCATTGATGAATGGAGACCCTGCAAAAGTAGATTTTTAATAGTGGTTATTTTGCCAAGCTTACCATTTGGAGTCTGTGATAGACACATTAGTTACATTAATTTGTTGTTCCTCATTCATAGTTGTGGAACAGAATCTGTCAGATTTTTATAGTTTTCAGTCAAGGTCACATTTGTTGGCAAGCAGAGGAAATAATGATAAATGATATAAAGATAATATAATAATATGATAATAAATGATAATAAAGATGATTAGACGATGGGTTGGCGGCATGGTGGTGCAGCAGGTAGTGTCGCAGTCACACAGCTCCAGGGTCCTGGAGGTTGTGGGTTCGATTCCTGCTCTGTGTGACTGTCTGTGAGGAGTGTGGTGTGTACTCCCAGTGTCCGCGTGGGTTTCCTCCGGGTGCTCCGGTTTCCTCCCACAGTCCAAAAACACACGTTGGTAGGTGGATTGGCGACTCAAAAGTGTTCGTAGGTGTGAGTGAATGTGTGAGTGTGTGTTGCCCTGTGAAGGACTGGCGCCCCCTCCAGGGTGTATTCCCGCCTTGCGTCCAGTGATTCCAGGTAGGCTCTGGACCCACCGTGACCCTGAATTGAATAAGCGCTTACAGATAATGGATGGATAGACGATGGTTCATGCAAGAAATTATTTGAAACAGTTATTTTTGTAATCATTTAATAAAATGTGGTTGAGGTGTGCGTTGTTTTTTATTTTTTTTGGCAAGGGAGTGTATAAATTAATTAAGAAAATAATAGACTGGTAAGAACTTATTATTGTAATTATATACCAAGACAGCTGTATGTCCCATTTGTGCAATTTCTTGCCTAAAATTGTGATTTGTGATTGAAAATAATTTAAAATGCGAAAGTAAATGTGAAAATAAAATTTTCAGCTTTGTTAGATTACATTGAATTGTCCAAAAATAAAATCATGTCAACAGTTGAGCAGATTAACAAGTATAAATGTGATTCGAGTATTAAAAAATAAATAGATAAATGTTAAAGATTAAAACATTTAAAATGCTTAGGAATACAGGCCAGTACCATGGAACAACATTCTCTCGTTATGGTGATTATGGTTCTCGTCTGCAATCTCCTTCTGCCTGTGTGAATATCTCTCCCTCAGCTTCTTATTCACCACCTTCTGGATCTGTGCGCATGTAAAACACAGATTCAGCCAGAGCAAAGACAAAACCACCCACCCAATAGAGCAATGCAGGGCAGACTATCTCAACAACAACAACAACAACTCATAATGCTAAATAAGTATGCCATATATTCCATGAGCTCGGCTCTGCGCTCACCTTCAGGATGTTGTACCTGCTGAAGACTCCGCCCGCATTGCCTCCATCCCTGTGCTCTCTGATCGTACTTTGCAGCTGAAATGTGTACACAAATACCAAACTGAGCTTTCAAAATTAAGTAAAATACTGGACATCAACAGCTGTCTGTGTCTGCAGCTTTATCACAGTTCAATAACAGTTCAACAACTCACCTCCTCCTCCACAGACTGAAACTCCTTATCGTCAGGAGCCAGGTCGATCAGAACTGTGCCCTGACTGGCACAATGGAATGTCAGGTAAGGGTTGGCACCTGCCATATTGGAGAGTTATTGGAAAGCAGGTGAGCACCAAAGAAAAGACAAGAAAAAAAAGTAATGTATTGTATATTAAAATGTATACACACACACTTTAGATGCTACACAGACCTAAGCTAAAAGAACATAAGTATATGGACACTATGGATGCAATAACAGTAAATCATTGCATTGATAGAAGTAAAGAGGTTCAATTACAGAAGATAAAGTGTCTTGACATGCAGTGTAACAAGGCTGATATAAAACTACATGTATATAGTTTTATATAGCCATACATATATTCAAGATACATCTGCATATTTATTATTATTAAGAAATAAAACTGCATAAATAAATGAGCCTATACATTTGTGCATAACCATGACACTCCGCAACATTCTGGACTCTCCCTAGGGACAAAGGATCTCCTCTATGTATCGCTGAGCAGCTCTGTGACAGCAACCTTCTGTGTCCATGATAATGGTGTGCAGTGGATGACAATCATCATCCATGATGGAGAACAGTCTGCACAGTGCCTTGTCTCAGCCAGCTTTGTCAGATGTGGTGATTTTGAGCATCTAGTAGTAGGCCATTAGCCGTAATTTCATGCGTCTTCAAGGCTTTATGCTTTAGTGGGATGTATTTACTTACATTTACAACACAGTTATGACATTGATTCATTTTCCTTACAGTTACAAATGCTTAGAACCAGAATGACACCAGGTCCTGAATGATACCTGACTTCACAGCTATAGTCTATAAGCTCTATACAGTAATGGAAAATTCAGTTAAAATAAATAAATAATGATTATTAACTAATGATTTAAAAATAATAATAATATGGTAATTGTTAAATATTTCTAACATATGTCCCAGTCTTAAATTGTCTAAATAGGGTGAAAGTGATAGAAGCTGACCTTGTTGACCGCCCAGCAGTCTCTCGATGCCTTTGATGAGCTTGTGCCGGTGGCCATAAGCATTGATGCCGATTTCCTTCAGCTCCTCATGGCCCATATCAGCCAGAACATCCAAAGTGATCTGCACAACACAATGAACCCGTCAGAGGCAGAAACATAGAGCACCAATCACAGTGTTTCGAGTAGATCATGCCCAGTAGGAAAGCAATATTAGAAGTTTAAGGAAATGAAGTGGGAGTGTTATGAAGCAAAGGGCAACAGGGGCAGTCTGAGGAGATTTGGACTTGGTCGTGCAATAAAAACGCAGAAATGTAATCCTAAGGCCATTCCCTTGGCCTGTTCATATACAGAATATCCCTCCTACTAAGAAGATAAACTTAGTAAACCGCAGGAGGTTTGGATGGGGATTAGAACGTGTGAGTCAGAAGGCACTCTTTAATCACGGCCATGTCTATATGAAAATTCCTCCCACATACACACAGAGATGATGATTTAACGGTAATAGATGCGGCAGTCGGGAGGAGAAGGAGCTGAGAGCCTGTAGGCGTCTCCAGGGAAAAAGCTGCTGAGCTTGTGGCAGATACAGCAGCAGTGAGGGAGGTAGGGTGGGTGAAGCGTCACCCTGCAGTTTTACTATTCACTCAGCGTCCTCTTCTGTCAGACACCATCATCTTTTCCTTGCACACTCCCAATTTCAATGGTCCACTTATTGGCAATACATCACAGCCATGATAGGGCTGCCACAGGCTATTAACCCAGGAACTGCTGTCCTCTCTTTGCCTCTTGCTGCCCCTCTGCCTCCCTCAGCAAACACTGTACTCTTCAATCAACAGGCACGCAGACCCTGCTGAGATGCCACACAGCCGCCACTGAGGACATGATGGTTACAGACATCTGAGACGCTGCTTCGCTCGGAGCCGCGAAGGACAATTCCGTAGCTGTCTGTCTCTTGGCAAAACGATGGGAAGAGGTTCAAAGGGATGTAAAGAGATGCATCTGTTAGCCTAATAAATGCAAGAGGAGTCAAACATACTGAGTGTTGCACTGCCAGCAGCAGTAACAAGGAGACGAAGCACAGTGTTGCACCTAGACAGGACCCTGCTGTGCACACAGCAAGACGCGGGTCAGGTCAAGACAGCAAATGTCTTGTGGGGGGGGTGGAGACGCCTGAGCAGTGACCAGAGTATCATCAACTGGGTTTTCTTTGACGATTCTATTAACCATAACATTGAGTTACTACACGCACTCCTCTGTGACAGAGAAAATCAGGGGAGTGAGCAGAATTCATATGTTTTATAGACGCAGTAAATCCAGCAGTTAAACTGAAGACTAAAATGATTATTCTGCTCACAGAACATGGAAAAATGACTAAAGGTAAAAGGAAAAAGGAGGGTGAAATAAAGTCATAAAGGAAGAAATAGAAATAGAAACAGTAAGACAGTAAGAGACCAAGAAAAAAAGCAGTGTGCGCTGATGAAACTCAACCAGTGTTCCAGACAGATGGGATGTTATAAACTAAAAGACCCATAATTCCAGTGGAACGGGTGAGAGAGAAAAAGCAATGGGAAAATAGCAAGCAAGTAAAAGAAAAAGACAAAGAGAACTAGAAAGAGCAGAGTGCACCCATGAAAGCTAACCACGCAATCAAGACAGCTTCCAGCTCCTTTCTAAATACAGTGCTCTCCGTCAGGTCACTGCAGGAGCCTTTTCTGTTCATCTATGTGCAAATGAGTGTCCAGCATGGCTCGGCTTGACAAACACGGCACCAGTCCTTCCTCCCAGAGACAGAGAAAAGTTCAGAGCACAGATAAACAGCCCTGTGTCCAGGGGAACATGCAGCAGCATGACTGGATCAATCAGGAGCTGCGAACAGGGGTCAGTCTACTCACCCCAGCAAAGCCCCTCTCTCCTACTCATACACACGCACAGTTCAAAGCACTAAGAAGTGATATAGAGCTCCGCAGCAGCAAGAATGAGAGTTGCATGCAGTGTCACAGTGGCTGGCTATGAATAGCCCGGGAAGGAAATGATAGACCGAAGCTGAGTGCGGGACATTGAAAAGATGATGATAGCAAGGCAAGTTACATTATTACATTTGCATAACTTTGAAGAGAAGGCTCAGATCTTTCTGCAGAAAATGGTAGTCAGCTACATTTTCGCACTGCAATCGACATCCTGACACCAGCAGAAGAGAGAGAAACACAATAGCACCTTTATATATACACAGAGTAAGTTTTTCACCTGTTCCCGCTCAAAAATATCTCGCAGATGCTCCAGCCCCAGACTTTTCAGGAACTGGCTGATGTTCATATCCAGGATTGCAACTACAAAAGAAAAGAGAAAATGAAACGCTGATTTAGCATAAACCAAGACTAAACCACAGTTAATGGGGATATGTGCTACACTCACTCACAATGTTTGTATTCTAAAAGCATTCATAAATCTATTATAATTTGATAATTAACATAGTAATTTTCCAGTTTCTTTGGTAGAAATAAACAGGCTGTTTCTGTGCCTTTGAGCAAATGACATCCACACCTTAAAATTGTCCTTATAAATTAAATATGTATTTGAAAAAAAATGAGCTTAGTTGAATATTTATTTCCAAATATGGACAATGGCACGTTACAAACTAACAGTGTAACATTTACAATTTTTCCAGAGCATGGGCCCTTTAATGCAAATTTCACCAACACCTAAGCCATTAGCATAAATGTAGAAATGTAACTTTAACTTTCAAATCAACTCACTCTCTCCTTCTTTCCTTTCAGCGCCAGTGGACCCATCACCAGGCCCTGAGGCTCCAGTTGCAGCCAGCTCAGCCAGTGGCCCAGCAAGGTTATCAATGCTGCTGGCGGCTGACAGGCAAGAAGGTGTAGATGCAGGGGAGATGACCGCAGCACTGACTACAGTAGCCTGGGGCTTAAAGCAGCTGGGCAAGGCATCGGGGGGCATGGCGTCAATCAGCAGCGCTCGAATATCATCAGCCTACACAAGGGTGGGGGTGGGGGCACAGAGCAAAAGATTTATTTCTCTGCTCCCATGTAGCTTAGGTGCAAAACAAAAAAATATTTACAAAAGTTAAAATGGGAATGAGAGGAATATTTTAAAAGGCAATTATTCATGTAATTACTTTATGTACAAATCTAAAAATGGTGTTTTCTGTGTTTTGGGACAAAAAGAAGACAACACCTCTGCCAATATCTCTACAATATTACAGCTAAAAGTGAAGAAACTAAGGTCAGCACATCTCTGGGTAAGTTTGGAGCATCTGTGAAACTAACACCTGCATTAGTGCTGTGACGGCTATGCTCCATTGGTGTCTCATTAAGTTAAGTCAGATGTATTTACTGCCAGCCTCTCAAATGCATGCAAAGGAGACACTCAATATACTTTTTAAAACATTCATGTCTACAACATATATATGATTTAACAAAACATTTGCATTAGCTTGAATTAATTTGTTATAACCCCCATACAGATTCATTTAAAACAGATTCTTAGAAATGCAATTCTGCTTTTACAGGTTTTTATACACTCATTTCATACCTGCGGGTAAAGCTGTGTTTTGGATACAGTTCTACAGACAACAGAATGTCTGTTATGTCTGTGAGTGTGCACTTATATAGTGGTGTCACTTGCAGACTTTCCACATGTGTATGTGTGAGTGTATTACCGTGGCAAGGTCAAGTGGTGTCTGGCCCTCTTGGTTTTTCATGGTGGGGTCAGCTCCGTGGGCCAGCAGCAGTGCACACAGCTGGGTGCGGCCCTTCTGTGCCGCCTCGTGTAGAGGAGTGAACGCCCACTTATCCGTGGCGTTGACACAGGTGTTGTATTTAATCAGCAATGCTGCTATGTCCACATGCTGAGAGAGAAACAAGGAGTTACGTTAGGATATCAGTACATTATTTTAGAACATCTTCAGATCACACGGTTAGGATTCAAACATCAGATGAAATGGCTTTATATGTTGAGAAACACTAATGTCTGCTCTTGTATAATCATGCTTGATAGTTTACTGACTTGTGCTATTGTGCTATATATTTATTGTGGTAGTGTCGCAGTAACACAGCTCCAGGGACCTCCCATGGTCCAAAAAACACATATTGGTATGTGGACTGGCAACTCAAAAGTGTCCATAGGTGTGAATGTGTGTGTGTCGCAATACGAAGGACTGGCGCCCCCTCCAGGGTGTGTTCCCGCCTTGCGCTCAATGATTCCAGGTAGGCTCCAGACCCACCGCGAACCTGAATTGGATAAGCGGTTACAGACAATGAATGAATTAATGAACAATTTAAACAAAACACAGCTATTAGCTTGTTGACACAGAACCAAATAAACCAACTCTATTTTACGTCAAGCAGATACGCATCTTGGTATCTGTATGCACTGCTTTTTCAGTGTCATTTTGAACTTGCTCTTGTTCAGAAGCAGCAGGAGTCTGTGGGCCTGCGATCAGCTGGCTCTGCTTGCTGAGCACTAACAGCCTCAACACGAACAGTCTGTGTGGGAAAAGGAGGAGGCCCAGGAAAGGTCAGCCAGGGCCAGCCTCCTGCCAGCCCTACTTTAAGCCTTTTTCGCAGCCAATCAAGAACCCTTGGGCATCCTGCCAGCCCAGCCCCCAAGGCTTTCAGCACCAATTGTTAGGCAGCAGGAAGAGGCAGAAGAAGCTTCAAGTCTGACTGGGACTGCCGGACAGCAGCATGTGGCCATGGGAGCTCGGGCACAGACCCAGGAGTGAATCTCTCCAGCTCTGCTTATGTAACCGGCAATCTGCTGTCCGATCCAGTCTGATCATAGCTCTAGGCACAGCTAGGCACTGAACATTTTCACAGAAAATTAACCACACAAAATTTAAGAATATGACACTTGAGTATCTGTTAAAAGGTCCAAAATGACCAGGATCAATCAGAACTGGAATAAGTGAAATAGAACTGTGTGCGGGAAGTATGAACACCACTTATCTTAGTGCCAACATAAACCCATAGAAAAGCTACCAAAAAACAGCATTATTCATTGATTCAGTCATTCATTCATTATCTGTAACCGCTTATCCATTTCAGGGTCGCGGTGGGTCCAGAGCCTACCTGGAATCATTGGGCACAAGGCGGGAATACACCCTGGAGGGGGCGCCAGTCCTTCACAGGGCAACACAGACACATTCACTCACACAATCACACCTACGGACACTTTTGAGTTATAAATCCACCTGTTTTTGGACTGTGGGAGGAAACCGGAGCACCCGGAGGAAACCCACACGGACATGGGGAGAACACACCAACTCCTCACAGACAGTCACGCGGAGCAGGAATCGAACCCACAACCTCCAGGTCCCTGGAGCTGTGTGACTGCGACACTACCTGCTGCGCCACCGTGCCAAAAACAGCCTTATCATAATATATTTAGTAATCAGTGTATTTATAATGTGAAGATTTCAGCATTAAACACAGCAAAGTAATAACAAGCTTGGTTGTTGGCTGGATTAAAGCAACATTAACATTTCACCAAAAAATGGCAATAAATATTGCTGAAAAAGCATTAAATTGTATGCACAGCTATATGCATTTATCTCAACTCTCTGTACGATCTTTTGCAGTGAAAATTAAAGACGGGCACTGTTTAACACTGTTTTGAATGCCTATTTTTTATCTTGAAGTTGTAATCACAAGATTATACATAGTAGATAAGGATTATCCAGTTTTTGTCCAAGTTTGACCTCCATTTACAGTCGTTTAGACATTTATCACTGTACTTCTCAGTACAGAGATATCCATTATCCATCTGCTACAGATAAGAACCATGTACCAAAAGGTTATTTAGTTCAATTTATCTCTAAAACTCATTTAAAGGAACACACTGGGCTCCCCCTAGTGTAATTCATTTTTACAGCACTTTGTTGAAATCAATGTGAATGAGTTTTCACACCCTCCTCCAAAAGTTATATACTGCATTTCTTGCAGTGACAGGGGCTGTATACTCCCTATTACAGGTCAGTGAAACATCACACTGATTCTGAACCTATCATTTTGAGGTACAAATATTATACAGTGTTCCTTTAAAAGCTAAAGCTGACCAAAGTGCTTTACAGCAGATAGAATACAATAACTGAAATGCAGATCAACTATTGAGATAATATCTCCTTTTCGTATACCAGTAAGAAGCATCAATAAGAAGGTTAGAGAAAGAAAGGCAGTTCTATTACTGTATCAACCAAAAGGACCTTTTATGGACATTTTATTTGAATGTGCGTGCAAAAAAAAACTTCTTGTTTGACTTATACTTCTGCATATTATTTTGGACAGGATCTCCATGATCACACCTAGCTACAAGGCATTATCAGGCCTGTTGAGGCTACATTCCCATGGAAAGATCACGGAAACCTTCTGAAATAATCATGAGCCACACTGTTCCATTAAAAGTGCATGAGCTAGGATTCTCTTGGCAGGACCCCAGAATCATTGTAATGACACCAACTCACATACACACACTTTTTCTAACTTTCAGTGAAACACTCAGCCGCTCACGTGATGAACGGTAGCTGGAATCTGTGCTAGAACCCAGCAGGACCCAGCTGTGTAAGGGAGCAGCTTTGTGCGTCTGCTTCTGAGGAGCATGAGCATGGATTATTCAGTCTACATCTGTTTCTCAGTTAGAGTCTGTGTGTGGCCGTGCTCGGAAGTTCCTGTCTGTTTAACAGACATGTACACAAACAGCCCTGTTTGATTTCTATGATGTGTAGGCAGAAATAATCCCCAGTACATCCATGAGAAGCCCCAGGCCCAGTACACTCACCCCGTATGAAGCTGCGTTGTGAAGGGGAATGAGGCCGCCCTTGTCCTGTGCGTTCACATCTGCACCATGCTCCAGAAGATACTCCGCTACCTCCAAATTATTATAGCCAGCTGCAAAATAAAAACACACTATTTTTAGTGAAATGGCCAGAATTAATTTTTTAATAGACATGTAAATAGATCCATGAAGATTTCTTTAAAAATCTGAAAACACTCCCCTTGCACACTAAGTGCAGAAGCATACTTTATGCAAGGACATGAACGCGGATCCTTCAAGCTACGCAGACAGGTTTTCACGCATAGCTGCATTCATAAATATGTCACAACGCATTTCATAACACAAAGCAAGCATGAGCTGCATTCTGAGCGTTGCTGCAAGTGGCGCTACACTGAGAGTCAAGTTGTCTATAGTCTATAGTAGAATTGGTTCTTCATTAAAAATATATAAAATCACTGAGAGCGATTCAGAAGCCTACGCCACAGGTATCTTTAGCCCTGTCCTGTTTACAGAAACTATGAATCCTCCATCGCCCTCCTGCGTAATACGTGTTTTAACCAGCACAGTAACATAAGGATACACGCTGAGGTGGTACAGCAGGACATTGCCTTTGCAGAGCGTTGGCCCGGTGTTGCCATTTGTATGAAAAAGGTTTCAGCCCTAATACAGACATAAGCCTTCCATAAAAACTAACATTTATACATATATTTATGGCATTTGGCACAGTCGATCTTATCCAATGCAATGCTAGTGGCCCCAAGTTGAACCAAGTGTGGCAGTAGTCTTTTCCAGGGACTCCTATAGCCTATAGACACTTATTGGTGTAGCACAGTGTTCCTGGCAAAGCTGAGAATCATACCCATGAGTCCAAAGTGTGAAGGGCTGCAGTGTCATGCACCACATTACACACTACATAAACATTTAGAAAAATGTGCTCCAAATGCTTTTGAGGGAGTTTCTAATAAATGTATCTGGCATGTATTGTATTTTTCTCTTGTAAAGCATTCCTTGGAGAAAGACCTTATAAAAAGTGATTATCATTATTGTTACAACTATAATCATCAATATGCAAATAAATAAAACCACACAGGACATTGAGAGCCATTACCAAAAGCACAGTGTCTGCTGCAAGCGAGTTCGAGTTTCTCTATAGGATTGTTCTTTGTGCCTTAAACCCTTCCAACACATTACTGCCTGCAGGACCCTTACTAATTAACACCATCATTACAGGCCTCAGCTTGCTGCTAATGAACAACCCCAGCTCTCAGAGCTTCATACAGTTATACTCACTCTCACATTCTCACACATACACATGCTCTACTAATCAAATGGCTTCTGTCTCTCTCCTTTTCTCTGGCTCATTTAAAATGTTCAACTCTGTGCTTCCTGTCTGCTTTCCATGCCACTTGCAATTTTGCAGTAAGAAAGGCATTTATTTAAATATTGTTACACTTACATAGTGCCTTTCTAGAAATCAAAGGATGCTCTACAATCAACACTACACAGAATGCCATTGCATTCAACATTCTATCAATCAGCAAAGTGCACACAGCGTAATCTCATCCAGGAACGACAGTCCACCTGAAGGAACGCATCAGGCACTAGGGATTCACCCAAGATAGTGAGACCAACCATTATCTGGGCATACACACATTTACTCACACCAGGACAGTTACTAGTGATGCCAGTTCACCTAACCTCCATGTTATTGGACTGTCGGAGGAAACGGGAGTCCCTGGAGGAAACCCAAGCAGACACATGGAGAACATGGAAACTCCACCAAGATCCCAGTGCTGAGAAACACGTTTCAAGGCTTTTCCACTGACAGGTAAAGTCAGGAAGCTTCAACATGACATGACTATAGTATAAAACGTATCTGCCTGGCAAGAACAGATTTTTCTTTATTCCACTCTTCACTTTCAGCCTTGTGCCTTTGCCGCTGTGACTGTTTGTCTCTGTTAATCCATCCACACCAATCGCTGAGTGAGAAAATCAAAAAGAAGAGCAATCACTGAACAAAAGCTGTGCACAAAAGAAAAGGCCATGTTTCTGAGGAGGATGAGACAACAAAACACATAAATAATGATTCTGCACTCATGGAAGGTGCCCTTTGTTTTTCTTGTCAGTGTGTATATTGCATGAATAGCACTAACTTCAATATCAATGTCAATGAGTGACACTGGGCATGCTACTTGTGTCTCAATGTCTCACAGTCATAGCAGAACATTGGCCTGTAGCATGTAGACAGGTGGTAGATTTTGCTGATGAAAGTATATGTTAATTCAAGGGTGTGTGGACGCAGACATATGGCAGATTCGGCTTTATGGTCAGGGCCATGCCCCACCTTCTGCTTCAGTTTCTGTTTCTGATGGTAAGGGCAGAGATGCAGCTTTGTACTGCCTAGGTATACTTATACACTATCAAATTTATTCAACCCCCATTGCAAATTTGGTTTACTGGAAAAAATTCAAAACATTTAGCTGTTTGCAATAAACCATAACAACACAGCTAATACAACACATGGTTTGTCCTTAATCGAAAAGAATGGCACTTCTAATGACTGCTGCAGTTATTCAATTGCATTTACTGCAATTATTCAAAAAATAATCCTCATAAGAGAACAAGAGATTTGAAAATCAGGCTGTTGCTCCAAGCACACCAGCTGAAGCTAATCAAGGGCTTCATTAGTTGCATTAGGTGTGCATGAGGTGAAACATCAAATACCTGGTTTTGTTGACAGTCACTTTTGCCTGAGGCTAGCACCATATACAATATTCAAATAATTGCTCCTAAGGGAGAACCAGACTTGTGGAGGTCCATCTTGTGTTTTTTTTTTTTTTTTTTAAAGGTCTTGGCTGGGTTGCTTGGATATTCCCATTGTGTAAAGACAGGCCTTAAGTCAAAGTCAGAAGCTTCAAAAAAACAATTTTCTGAAATTTAGACAGTAACCTTGGTGGATGTGAAATTTAATCAATCAGACTCTGATAAAAACATCATTATTAGCTTACCAAAATATACACATGTTGACAGGGAAAGCATGCTGAACAACTGACCTTGAAAATCATTATCCCAGATAAATTTAAACATTTGGTATCAACAGTGCATAAACTTATTGAAAATTGGCTAATATTTTACACTATTAAATATTCATATCCTAACGCTAGGCTATATGGACTGATATCACTTGATGTTTTTGTGTTTTATGGCTAATATTTACACGTTACCATATCAACTTATTTATTGTTAGGTTTGCTGTGCTACAAGCAATTACATTACATGTAGATACGTGTCAGATACCCTTTTTTCATTATAACAAGGACTGTAAATTCCCATTTGTTTAGATATATAATGCTGATAACACTTTTCCTAAAAAATATGTATATTTACACAAAGATTAAAAACATATTGATTAATATGTCCTTAAACTTTAAAAGGGGTTCTGAAGCATAGCATTGGCCGTCACTGCTATGACAGGGGCTTAAGGTATGGAGCAGCACTGCCACAGCCTACGCATTCCTGAATACATGGATAAAAAGCCAAACTTGAAGTCTAAAATTATATATTTTTCATTAAAATCTATGTGACCCGGGATGAAAGGTGGGCCTGCTTAGAGAGTAATTCAGGATGAAAGCAAAGATTTAATTTGACATGTCCCCTGTCCTCCTGTTTTATTTAGCCAAGCCTCAAGGGTGAGATGACATTTTCTACACTGCCACACAGCTTTTTTGAGACCCTAAACAGAATGAGTTTTCACAGACCGAAACAACGTGATTTGCAGGCTGCTGCTCATTTTATGGTTAACAGTGAGATTAGTGCTTGCTGTGCCATGTTCAATGTGACAGCTCTGGGATTATGAGACAAGACTTGAGGGAGGAGGAGGGGGTCTGAGCTCAGCACTACAATAGCTGCCTATATGGGTGTTTGATGAAAAAAAAAGTAGATAGACAGACTGACAGACCCACAGGAGACTCTGTGTGTGTGTGTGTGTGTGTGTGTGTGTGTGTGTGTGTCTGAGAGTGTGAGAAAGAGAGCGAGAGAGTGAGTTCTGCTACCTGCCAGGTGTAGAGGGGTGGAGTTGCGTCCCTGCGTGTCCCTGCAGTTGATGTTCTCAGGGCTACAGAGTTTTTGCACTCGAGCTAGGCAGCCTTTTTTAGCTGCATCCAGCAATGCTGCATCTCCTCTAAGCAGGTCCTGGATATCTGTGTCCCCTTCCTTCACCATGTCCAGCGGCGTGTTCCCATCACGGTTCTTCTTGGTGGGGTCAGCTCCGTGCTGAAACATACAAGGAGCCTACGTTTTAGTACATTAAATGGTAAACATAAGCTGCAAAATTCTAATTTACAGAGGCTTCATTATATTCAAATGTTCCAGAGATGCACCAGTCATTCTAGCATATGGAGCCAATGAGTTCTAAATGACTACAAGACATGAAATTTATGAAGTGATTTACAGGGCAATGTGATCTCTCGCTTTAACGATACAAGTCACATTAAGACTGTCCTACTGAAATAGGCCACAATGAGGTGATGAAAGTAGAAAGCAATAAAATGCTCTTAGCACTAGAACACCTCCACCCTAGAGCAGTTCTGCTTTCACAATAAAAAGGAAAAAATAACCACTGGCTAAATGACATTTTGTTGAATATTTTTACATGAAGTTAACAACTGCTCTACAGAGTACAAATGTACAGAGTATTTGAAAAATGTGTCTCCATTCAGTTATGACCAAGTTTAACATACCGGAAAATTGCTAAATGTGCAAAAAAGTTTGCACAGTCCAAATTTTATACTTTATTATTAACCTAATATATCGCATTCAGCAAATAAAGTAATTTTACAATAAAATGTGTTCTATCTGCGATCCAATTTTAGGCTGTGTTAGTCTGCAGTAACAAGTGCTTCCTTTAAAAACTTGAGAAAAGCTGTGTTTGTGTGTGTATATATGTATAAGGGTGTACTCTGTGTGCGTGCATGCTGAGTCAGCAGCAGTGTGAGAAGGACAGTACCTTCAGAAGCAGTTTGCAGATCTCATATTTGCCCTTGGCTGCAGCCTCGTGTAGTGGGGTGAACTTCCATAAATCAGCTACATTGACCGATGCGCCGTGTCTAACCAGCAGCTCAGCCACCTCGTAGTGACCGTAAGAGCAAGCATTGTGCAGCGGCACCAGACCTCTGTTAGAATCAGGGATAGAACTGTTTTACACACTAGAACCTCTCAAGATGATAACAACAAGGCAAAAGTCAAAAGCAAAGTTGTGAAGAATAGTGTCTCCCTTATCTCATTCTACACTGAACTCAAGGTCTTTATTAGCAGAGACATTCCAACTAAACTAAGCAGTCCTTCAGCTGTCCTGTGCTTGAGTCTAATTACACTATTGAAAAAACTATTGAAATTAGTAGTACAATTCCAACTGAACCGAGTGAGGAAAACGCAAATGCACTGACCCTTTGTCTTTGGCATGGACATCAGCTCCATGATGTAGTAGGTACTCCACCACAGCCACACGGTTATAACCTGCTGCAAAGTGCAGTGGTGTTGAGTGACGACCTTCTAAGTCCCTGCAGTTCACATTCTGAGGAGAGCACAGTTGCTGCAAAGAAAAACAACAGCTCAAACACCCAATCTAACTAGATTCACAAGGGGATTTAGACTGTTCTTTATTAATATTTACTCTGCTTTATTGGAGTGCCAGAGTTGACAGGACTATTTGTTTGCACATCCACCCATTAATGGTTATTTAGTAAAAATACTTAAAGCACTGATAACGAGGATATGTTTGCATCAGTAGCTGCAGCATTGCTGTATGTATCTCTCTCATTAGACTTATGTAACAGGATAACCAGAATGGGGGCCTTTGTGGGTCAAACAAGCTGGCTCAGCATTTCTTTCTCAAATTCACACACACTGGACAAAGCTGACGTTGAGCTCATCCTACACAGACATTACCTTACAGGGGCAAAAATGACAAAAAGTTACACAATTCTGCCTGGTATTGCTTTGTCCTTGAGCAATTCCTTCAGCTTGGTTAAGTAAGTACATCCACTCCATTTCTTTGTCCAAAGAGCTATTATAAAAATTAATTAAATTTCCAACAGGGGAAGAATTTTTTTTTCATTTAACCAGGAGCTATATTTTACTCTTACTGCTAAAAAAACACAAAAGTAATTACAAAGCATTTTTGAGCAAAATGAAACCGTATTACTCTTATAATTGTGTTTTTCTCCAATCTTTTTGTGCTCATCTGACGCCAGAGGCTGCAGCTAGTGTATTAGTCTCACCTTCACAGTGTCCAGGTCTCCTGCTTTAGCTGCCTCTAAAAGTCTATAATCCACATCAGAGTTTCTCACTGGAATGTTTTCTTAAAAAAAGGAAAAAGAGGACATACACTTTAGGACATATACATAAATCAATCATTTTAAATATATAACAAAGGAAACCCTCAGGTGGACCAGTTTTTAATTATATGCTCCAATCTGAACACACTACAACTTTCATAGACATTTATGCCCTGAGGACACCATACACACAGCTTACACGACATTATATTTATCTCACAATATCAGCTGTGTTTTTTTTTTCTTTTTAAAGTGTGGTGGAGCACACACTCCTGGAGAAATCACTGTCTGGACTCAATCTCTACAGCATCTTTCACTAAGAAAGATCCATGACAAAGCTTAATCACAACAGCTATCTCATTCTTGGCTACTGTTCATCACTTCCACTACCACTCCTACAAAAATACTGCCAAGAACTTTGAACGCAGTTGAAAATATCAGGGCGCCTATAAATTGAATCTTCACAGGCTGGATATTTTTTCCCCCTCACAGATTCCAAAACTGTCTGCATTTAAATGGTCCGAGCAGCAACTGTGCAATGTGTAAAGCATGTTAGATATTAATAATCATGTCCGTCTTATCTTAATAATAATGATCATGCTTACAGAGACAATATTTGGTCAAGAACATGAAAAGGTGTCTGACGGGACATATGGCACAGTCGTATGCTAAGCCCAGAGTTATTGTTTACCGTTGAGGATCTGCTGAACTGCCTCATTGCCCATCTGTGCAGCAGTGAACCCCTGCAGGGAGATGATGGCAGGATCTGCTCCATAACTCAGCAGCAGCCTACATGTCTGGAGATGGCCAGCAAGGGCTGCTCTGTGCAATGCTGTCTGCCCTAGTGTGTCCACCGCGTTCATCTGTAAATGACACAAATGGAGAAATTCAAGAAGATGGAGAGGAGTAACTACTCCTATTCTCTACACACCCTCAGAAATGAGAGGTGCATTGGTAGCTGGGCACAGAGTACAGAAGTAGATTGAACTGTGAGCAAAGTTGGCCCGTTTTGAAATGAACATAGACATGAATTAATCAGAGGTGCCCTCAGGCTGCTCCAGCGCTTCTTCAAAGACTATCAGCACAGAGCAGAAGCAGAGGAGTGCGAGATACTAGCATTTTTGCTATGTATTTGTATGTATGTGTGTATATATGTGTTCAAGCTTGTGGGTTTTCTCTATAACTCCAACTCTGAAAAGTTTTGTCAGTAATTCTAGCAGGTCATGTGTGAGATCAATTACTGATTCTGAGCTTGTAAACATAGTCACAGCCAGGCTGCTGCATGCTGATGCCCCTCCACATCAAACGGCCTGAGCTCAGTCCGTCTCTGCGGGACGTAACTAGCTCTCACTAGCAGCATCGACAGACTCTCCACTGATGTGCTCTCTAAACTACCCCGAGCCAAGGATGTGTTTACTTTGGAGGGCTTTTCCTGAATGCTCTCTGGCCTGCTTATTAGCAGAACGTTAGCATGCCATCTGTTTACCAGCAGCCTCTCTCACAGTAAACACAATTTTGCCTTCACAAACACAACCCTCTGCATAAGCTGGCCACTCATTATTACTCACAACATTACTGTCACTCAATGCAAATGGATCCCAGTTAAATGCGGCCCAGCCGAAAGGACAAAGGGGTTCATCGCACCACACTGTCTCAGATGGAGAAGATAAAATGAAAGGTAATCTATAGCTAGACAAGGTACTCTTTAGTGCTTTCTTCAGTCAAGGGTTTGAGTACAAACAAAGTGCTTTGTGGCAAGAAAAAAAAGCCCTGTAATGATCCTGCTGTCCTAGGATGGAGTTCATGAAAATAAAGTAAAAGTAGGACAAATAAGTTAAAAAAGAGCTCATTAAATAAGCTTTACTCATTAGGAAAAATACTGCTGGGGCTTATATACCGGCGCAGACACTTACTTCTAAAAGGGATCCTAAGCTGCATGGATGCTTCGAGGTTCATGGCAGAAGCTGAATGCCTGTTCAATCAGTCCATGCTTATCTGATTGGGCTTACTGAAAGAGTTTCATTGATCTGGCAGTCTCTTAACCACCTCTGCTGCTCAGGCACAGATATGAATGATTCACCTCTTTGATTGCTTCCAGTCCGATAGAGACAAGGCAGCCATGACCCAGAGCCAAGACCCTTTGGCATTACTGTTTGCTGGTACACTCTTCTTAGAGAAACATTTTCTTAATTTAAAGTTGGAATGCTTTACAGTAACAAATAATAGATGCTAGTTTCTACAGAGTTTCAAGAGAACAAAACACAAAACTAACCGCTGCAGAGATTCAGTTACATTGGAGCTGTAAGGAATAAATATTGTTCAGAACTTGTACTAATCTCCTCTGGGAAAGCTGAGAAGTTTCAGCACTGATGTGGTTCACTTGTATGACCTTGCAAGTTCATCTTTCCATTGTTCTATCACAATATCTTGAGGCAAAAACAAGCATATTTGTTGATTTAAACTCAAAAGTTTGCCTTGCTACATCCAAGCCTACTGCCACTTGATTCCCATGCCATTGATGATATCTAACAGAGTGCCGACAGGTTTTGCCATGACTGTATGCATTCTGGTGAATTAAACAGTAAAAGGCAAATTATGGTGTTGAAACGGTATACCCAGTTTAAAAGCAAAAGTATTATCTGCTGTACAACACAAACAGCATGTGGATGTGATCTGTATTCCGCTCAGAAATGCTCACATTCTTTCCTCCAGAACAGAAATCCATCACAGTGACAGAAAATTAACGTGGAAAAGATTTTCAGGCCATCGTATTTCAAGGTTATCACAACACTAAACTTAAGAAACTTTGGCAAAATATAAAAACATAAAACGGAATTTCATTCAAAAAAACAACCCAAAAAAATGTTACAATCATCTCTGGTTTTTCTCTACAATCAAAATAGAAGTTATGTTGAATGGAATTCAAAATTAAACCTTAACATCTGACTTACTGGCAAAGGAAGGAGTAAAACTGACAGTTCTTTCAGGGCTGGAGACCACAGGATATGACAGGTGATTTGAAAAAATTCTCTCTCATCTTCAGTTGCCCTTAAAACTGCTAATATGTCTTCAATAGCAATAGTAGGACATACCGATCTGAGTGGGATGTTAGGCTGGTGGGAGTGGATTAGAGTGACCTGTGAGTGATTGGGTGGCTAATTTGTGCTCTCTCTATATAGTACAATCAGGAAGACCATGATGTGATGTCTGCTGATGGCATAGATGATGTTTACCTTGGCTCCATGTTTCTGTAGCACCTCCAGGATGTCGTTATGAGCCCTCTCAGCTGCCACATGCAGTGGCGTCATGAAACTAGTGTTGGGTGGGGGGGGGGGACACACAAACAGAAAGAAAGCATAAGTGAAATATGCCTTTTTTTAGCCACTGTACACATGCATGTTCAAGAAAGAGTAAAAAAGTGATAAAAAAAGGAAAATATGTTTAACAAATTTCACAGAAAAAAGCCAACATAGAAAGCACATGCTGTCATCATTTTAGAATACTGTTTTTTGTCTGTTTCTCTTTCAAAAGTGCCATTAATAACCATGTTATGTGCACCCTACAAATTAGAGATCAAAAGGTCACAAAGAATAGTAAACAGCAAATACCCCCTCAATATGTTAACTGTACTAGTTCCAAACACCAATATTTAAATATGTTTGAAAACATGAAGCATTATTATAGAGGTTATTATAATAAGAGTTTTAAAATACTTGCTCTGTGTGTGTGTGTGTGTGTGTGTGTTAGAACATTACATATGCATTAAGAATGCCCAATCACAGGTGCTGACACTTGTACTTACTCTTTGTTCTTCTCGTTGACATTAGCTCCTTTACGCAGCAGCAGCTCTGTCACCTGCTTCCTCTTGGGGTGTGGTGAGGCAACTGCACAATGCTGCAATACAAGAGTATCTAATATCACCAAGCTTGCATCAAAGCGCTAGATTTTCACATCAATCCTGCTGTGGCTGTCAAAGTACAGAGGCAGGGCATTGAGAGAGTGACTGATGGCTCACCAGTGCTGTCTCGTGAGTCTGCGGGTGCTTGAAGTTGATGATTTCCAAAGCCAGTGTCTTCTTCACTTTGGCCATGTCAGCCTCACGTGCAGCCTGGAGCAACGAATGGCCTTTAAACTCATCTGGAATATAAGGAGATGGTGAGTGGACAAATTACTATCCCCAACACATTTCAACACCTGATGGAGATATCTACTCCAAGATTAAAGTTTTCTGTCCAAAGTTGACACTCCTTGTTAATGAACTGATTTAGCTTTATTTGGTTCACCTGGTTTATGGCCCTCTACTACAGGGTTTGTTATTTAAATTATTTTCTGTAATAAGCTTCTAAGAAAAGTTTTTTTTTTTTTTGCCAAATGAAAGCTCAAAGATTGCACTTAACTTACTCGACAGGGGAAAAATCATAAGAATTTCTCTCCATTTACTCCTGACTAAATAGCTCTTTAAACACCCACAAATATACAATTTCCCATATGGATTGCAGCATTAGTATAAAGCTTTCTTGCGGCATACATTTCAGGGAGCACTGAAATATCTCTCCCTCCTTGAGAAAAGCCATATGGAAGCTTCTAGCAGCAATATGAACATAGAAAGCTGCTGTCAAACCTTTATGTCTCACCTGGAACCCAGAGTTTCTCTCTTTGCCTGGGCGGAATAATAAAAGATGAGAAGCTCTGTACGTTTAAAGCAGTCTCCCTGCCTCAGACACATGTCTGTGCTGTACAACAGAAAGAAAAAAAGCAGGCTCAATCAGGGCCATGCTTCTCACCGCCCGCTAAGGCTAGCCGTGTGGGAGAGTGAGATGTGGTGTACAGATGCTGACACCACCAGGGTAATGGGACTGAGAAGGTGTAAGTGTTCTATTTGACTCCTTTCAATGTGTAAATGTGAGAACATCAGTGATGTCTACACAGGTTCAGACTCTGTCTCAGCAGCTCAGCAGGGCATCTTTGCTAGAATGTCTTGTATTATTATACTTAGCGTAGCTGTTTGAGAAGCTAAGACTGGAGCAAAAAATCAAAAATAAAATAATAATAATAACAATAATAAATAATATAAAAAATGTTAAAGATTTCTTTCTAACAGGCACAGAATGTGTAGCCCATGGGTGCCAACTTATAGACTATGGGCTACACCTCAGCAAATCATGCAGCTTTACTTGCTTTAAAACACTTTCAATACTATCTCCGAAATCTAACAGGAAAGAAATATCTTTAATTAATGAAAAATAAATCTTTAATTAATCTTTAAATGTAATATAATTAACTGATGAGAACACCAGCATCTTCGTTTGATAAATAAAATATACTGAGCAGTTTGATGACAATAAAATATAAAGGCGATATTCAAAAATGTTTCCAGAATTAATGGTCTTATATGATAAATATTAATATTACAAGTTTTGCATCTATCTAGTTAATTGCCCAAAGCTAAAAAGCAGAATAAAACCCCAACTACAACCTCCGTACTTTTTATTTTTATTTTTCCATTTGAAATTTATAAAGGAACACCAGGATCAAACATGTCCTGTCTTCACAGTTTAATGTTGTCACAGAGAGAGCTAGAAAAAGGACTGGCCTAGTGAAGTTTTGATAGCTTGAATTAAATTAACATGAATAAAATTAACAAACTTGACATACACCACTCTGTACCCACTGCTCAAGTTGCCACAAGGTGCTTAAACCTAGACTTTGCTTAGGAAGAGAGTGATTAAGGCTTGCTTTTTCTTTGCTCGCTGTAGAGCTACCATGGTGCAATTAAATCTCACTTAGTATGCAAACTCATAAACCCCAATCCCCAGCTATGTTGCCGTAATGATGCTTGTTAACGGTGTAACAATATGATAAAATGTGATAGCACTCAACCTTTGTCCTACATGATTACTACACTCACTTGAATCAGGGAGACTGATACTCTGTCCTCCATATTCAGAACACCCTGCTTTGCCCTGTAGAGTGGGAGCATCCACCTAAAGGCCAAGGTACACTGACCCAACTATCGCCAAAGGCATGAACACTAATATTTACAGCTTGCTGTATGTTGTTCCTTAATAACTGGCATGTGAACA
This sequence comes from Hoplias malabaricus, assembly GCF_029633855.1. Classification (NCBI taxonomy): domain Eukaryota; kingdom Metazoa; phylum Chordata; class Actinopteri; order Characiformes; family Erythrinidae; genus Hoplias; species Hoplias malabaricus. Next base: position 12,694,962 of record NC_089814.1, on the reverse strand, counting down.
GAGTTAATGATTTAGGCCATCCTACACAGATCTAACAGGTCACATAAACCAAATGTTAGTGTTGTTGGACAATGTTGGATCTGTAAACAATGGCCTTAATGTAGACTTGGGATGGAATGTGAGGGTATACTCACAAGTCAGTCGCTCTTTAAGCTCTGGGGTAGGGGCCATGTCCACAGCACTCTTTCCATGACAGTTGACCAGTGTGGGATCTGCTCCATGACTGAGTAGAAGTGAGCACACCTCCACACGGTTCTTTGATGCAGCCTCATGAAGTGGGGTGAACTGCCACAAGTCCATGGCATTCACACATGCGCCATGCTACAAACACAAATCACAATAGGGATCATATTTTTTAAGGCAACGTTCATGCTTTTACTGAAATAAATAAATAACATTTAAAAAAATAAAAAACGTGGCATGGTGGTGCAGCAGGTAGTGTCGCAGTCACACAGCTCCAGGGGCCTGGAGGTTGTGGGTTCGATTCCCGCTCCGGGTGACTGTCTGTGAGGAGTTGGTGTGTTCTCCCCGTGTCCGCGTGGGTTTCCTCCGGGTGCTCCGGTTTCCTCCCACAGTCCAAAAACACACGATGCAGGTGGATTGGCGACTCAAAAAGTGTCCGTAGGTGTGAATGTGTGTGTGTCTGTGTTGCCCTGTGAAGGACTGGCGCTCCCTCCAGGGTGCATTTCCGCCTTGCGCCCAATGATTCCAGGTAGGCTCTGGACCCACCGTGACCCTGAATTGGATAAGCGGTTACAGATAATGAATGAATGAATGAAAAACTTTTTTATAAAATCTAAGGATGTTTCATCACCATTTGTAAACTCTCCGATCTGTTTGCATGCTCAAAACCAGTCAAATATGTTTACAAAGCACTGGTTTAAAGATGGTTTTCTCTCACTCCCTCTGTGCTCATGGTAAAGAAAAGGCATCTGGAGCTCTTTAGACAACAGTGAATAAAAACTTAAACCTCACAATTTAAACCTCAGCCAAGTACAAACAACAGTCTTTATTTTCCACAAACATACCATTCAACTTTAAAAGATGCAAAGCTTCTGAACATAAACAAACCAGAGAGAACAGTGTTTACACACAATCGTAGATGTCCCCTTTAATCCCAGAAGGAAAGTCATGTATTACAGCAGCATAAGTACCATAAGCGCAAGACGAGATCCAACAAGAGCAAGACGACCAAAAATAGAAAGATATTAAAATAAGTATTACTAAAATAGGACAAAAAAACGTATTAAACAAATGTGTGACTAAAATAGGAGGAAGAATATATTATCTACATTCTAAGTTTATGAATATACAAACGTAGCTGTGCAAGGAACACGTAAGGCAAAGCAAAATAGCTGTGCCAGGGATAATAAGTCACAAATATTATGTAGATGTTTAGATGTACAGAATGTGTCATGTCCAAGAATCAACCCAAAATATCCAATGAGTTGTTAAGTACGATACTGAGACGTAATAAAGTGGCTGTGCTCTGTAAACTGTGATACATTGTAAACCACGAGGGCAAAGTCAGAAGGGTGCCATTCAGACACTGAAACAACTCTTATAATCAGTTAATAGTTTCTACAGGCTCGAAAGCCTCAGTAACATAAAACTGAGGGAAGAGAAGCAGAGCAAAATCGACTTGCACGAGGAGTGATAAAAAGAAAGGAAAAAACAAATACACAAGTGGATTAAAACGTTCCTCAAAGCGGAAAGAGAAATGCTAAGGGAGAGACAGCCTTAGCTAAAATCATCTTGCCAAACTCTAGCAGAGTGTAACACCTAAAAAATAGGCTGTGGGGTGAGGGGAGCAGTGGCACTCCGTATTAGCCTTCAGGAGCTCCACTCTGATAACCCTGCCAACATGTGTTAAAGATAGAGCCACTTTTGATAACAGGATTTTTAATTGTCTTTTTGATCCTTACACAGCATCTTTAATCTGATCCAGAGTAAGAAGCTGAGGCAGATGTATCATAGGCTTAAGCAGATATGAGGAGCTACTGATGTTCTGATAAGAATTCCTGAGGGGGGGTGCACTCACTACAGGCCAGCTTTGGTAGATCACACTCAAATGTTTTCATGTAGAGAGAGCCGGGCTACTCTGCTAGGCTCTGATAACACACCGTACTTCAGCCACAGGAAGACGCTGCATGTGGATTAAAAATGTACAAGGGCTCACAAACACTGCCACCATTTAATGTTAGCCGACTCTTCAGACTGAAGGAAGATTGTGCAAAGTTGAAGGCAGGAAGGCTCCTGATTACTCACATTAGGGAAAGAAATTAGTAGGGTTCATCCAGGATTACCACGAGGTATCCCTCTCACAGAGACATAAAAATCTTATTAGGGTAAAGCTTCAGTATTTCAAACCTAAAGCCTTTTATATATTTAAATACACGGATCCATAAATATATCATCAACTCTTAAGAAATAATAACACTGCAGTCATTTCAGCTTGTGCAGTGCACCCTATGGTGTCTTAATGTAGAGAAGCAGGAGAGTGCAAACAAATAACACTACATTTAACCTGTTATGAATGACCCTGACAACACCACCAGCCTTTTATTACACTAGGTCTAAAGATGTTCGTTTATAAGCACAGCCACCATCGCTACTACCTTGCCTTGATATAATGTTTCAGAACCCTATAATTCTACAGGGATTATATTTTGATACTAATCCTGTCAATATTAATACATTAATGCACACTGAAATTTAATGCCTTAATTTTTTTAATATTAATAATTCAAATGAACCAATTTTGGCTAAAACTTCCCCTTGTTTTCAGAGCCTAGCAACGTATTAGCGTTGTATTAGCAACGTTTTATCTAGTGCTGTAAACACAGAGGTGCTACTAAGGTAGATTAAACTGAAATATGCATTAAATCTTATAATGCATATTCAAATACCCAGCCCTCCAGTGAGGCCAACTAATATTGTCAAAGTTGAACAGGGAATGGATTTATCATGGGTATTCACTCTTTAAAAAACTGAGCTCAAATGAAATGACATCTTACCTTCAGGAGCAGTTCTGTAACCTCATAGTGACCATAGGAGCAAGCATTGTGCAGAGGAACAAGGCCACTAAGCAAAGAACAAACGGAAAATCTGTGTTTAGTGAAGTCATTTAGTGCAGTGTTGTCAATCTATGCATTAGATTCATTAAAAAAGATTTTTTATATATATATATATATATATATATATATATATATATATATATATATATATATATATATATATATATATATATATATATATATACCCCCACAGAGAGAGAGGGAGAGAGAGACAGAGAGAGAGAGAGAGAGAGAGAGAGAGAGAGAGAGAGAGAGAGAGAGAGAGAGAGAGAGAGAGAGAGAGAGAGAGAGAATAGCCTACCCTTTGTCTTTTGCATGCACATCTGCACCATGCTGGAGAAGAAGCTGGACGATTCTGACTCTGTTGTATCCTGCAGCCAGGTGCAATGGAGTGGACTGTGAAGCACAAGAGGAGAAAAGGGCTTTTTACAAACCACTTTAAAAACCAAAGAAAGATAAACAACAAACAAATAAATAAATATCTAAATAAGTACAACATCATTCCAAATAACCCAGCACCAATTATGAGTCAGTGACAAATATCTCTGTGTGAGGTTTCACATGTGTTAGTGTAGCTTGTCTCCTGGTACAGAGTTGTCTGGAAACTGAGGGAGGATTCAGGTTTGAGACTCCCTGAAGAAGTGCTGTACAGTGCTTAAACACTGCCCTGATAAGAGCCCACTGCATTGCCACTCATAGCAAATGATCTCCCCTGGCAATCTGTCCCTGAGCAAACTCAGGCCTGGCCAGAGTCTGATCATAAGGGGAAACATCTCCATAAAAAAATGCAGGGTCCTCAGTCAATGATCTCATAAGCAACAATTGAGAATAAGTGCATTTTATTCAACTTATTAAATAAGTGTAACAGCTGAACTTATCTAGTGTTTACATCAAATACTTCTCATAATGACCTGAATGATCTGGTCCTTGTAAATTGTTCATTGTCTTAATGAAAAATAATCTAATTAGCACACCTCGTTTAAAATAATTGGTGCAATTACAAAGCCACCACCTCGACAGGATCAAAAATCCATCAATCGCTTCCCTCTACAAAGAGAATTTCAAGCTCACTTCTAAGTTTAAACAAGCTCAGTTAACCCTGCCTGCTTCTGAACCATGAGCTGATGTAAAGTCAGTTAACAATGGTTTCCTCGAAGAGCCTAAATACACAAATTTGCTTGACATTTCTTTATAACAATATTCTGATCATGGAATTTAAAATGGGAGTCAATCAGTAGCATTCAATGTAACTCTCTAAACAAATACAAACTTAAAATGAAAAATTACCATGGCACACAGCATTAGCTAATATCTACTACAGTACACCAATGACCTAACTCACAGACAGTTCGTGCAGTGGACTTCCAAGACAACTGAAACAGAAAGGACACCAATGACAGTGAGATGGAACGTGGAACAGACTAAAAAAAAATAAACGAGTGGGAAAAACTCCCCTAGGAGCATTCTCCAAAAGGAGTTCAAATACAGGCATGACTAAACAAATCCATTACGGGGATGCATCGATGAGAGCACAATACAAACACTTTCTTGAGAGTATGGCTTTTCCTATTTCAGCATATGGATTGTTCAGCCAAACACAAATGAAAACACAAATCAGCACATAATCGATAGCAAAGAAAATGGGAACTCTTGACTTGTATATTTTATATTTGTCTGAAAAGGGCGAGACAATGCATAGGCAAGCTTTTGTTTGCATGCACATCATACAAACGAATGCCAACAAAAAAATAAAAAATAAAAATCTGCAATTGAAAAGAGCTGTGTGACTGGGCTGGTGGGGTGAGGACACTGCAGTATTAGAGGGTGCAGAGTGGTAGAAGCATATATAACCGTCCATTCAAAAACTGAACAAGGGAAGAGAAAAAAAAAGTGAAAAAAGGCAGGCAATGAGGTGCGTTGCTCCTCCTAAGAGGAAAGCGGGTCTGTCCCATGGTATACCATCCTGACATGGTTTACAACCCTGCACAATGGTTTAGGAGCTTCAGTGGGTGAATGAAATATGACCAACCAAAAGGCCCAAGTCCAAAAATGTGCACAAGGAATTTAGAGCCAGCGGATTGATGAGAAAAGCAAAACCAAAACAACTCAAAAAGAAAAAATATACAAATCAGTGCAGTCAATCTAATAGCTGTTATTGAAAATAACTTACCAGCATTTTTTGAGATGTCGACTGATAGACAATGTCGCCAGAATCACAAATAAAAACAAAATATAACAAAAACAAAACACAAAAAAAATGATATAATGATAGCATCATGTCATTGTGGCAAATACTAAATAGTTCTCACTGGTGCACTGCTTTAACCTTCCCAAGGGTGTAACACTTGTCTGCTTCTTCCATGCTCTGTGAGAAAAACATCCTCAGGCAGCAGTGAGAGTGGACTGCAATTTGTGACAGTGATCAATCACAAATGTAACTTTCTACACTTAGAGGAAATGTGACCACACAGAAGCTGTCATCTATCATCCTGTTTGTCTCTGCACTATTTTGGCTGTGCAGGCAAAATAGCTGGCATGCTTTCCACCAGCTCCAATGCAAACCTTCAGACAGCTGTGGCCCACTGGCAGACACACACACACACGCTGCACTGCCATCTTAAAATTCTTGCAACCTGTGACAGCAGCCCTTACTCATGCTGTCTGCCTTTCCTGTGAACGGAATCTGTATTAGCACAGAACAAGCTTTCCTCACACAGGGTCACAATGAACCAGGCCTAACCTCTCTTTGTGTACCTAGTGGCCACCCTGATCAGATGACCCTCTGAAAAGAAACTCAGCTTGTGTAAACTCTAACCACTAGACGCAGTTTAATTTAAAAGGGGATTAGTTGCTCTAAACCACCCCATCAATGCAGAGAGATTATATTTGCTAATCCACTTGTCAATATACTCTTAGACCTGTCGTGACCTTACTAAATTGAGGCCAGTCGTGTCAAACATTGCTTTTGTTTGGGACTGATTCTACTTGTAGTTTTCACAAGTTGAGTTTTCATTTAAGATGTTCACTTTTTTTGATTCTATAAATACATAATGACATAAATCATCTCCATGATTCACCTTAGATGGAAATGTCATGACTGTTTACTGTTGATATATGACACATTCATAATCCTCAAACTGCATGGCTGGATCTTCAAGGCAATGCAACTGTACAGTTGCCATGGCTGCATTCAATCATTACCACCATTGTGTACATGTTTTAATGTAAGTAGAGGGCCTCCAGGAATATATTAACAGCTTCCCTACCTTTATGCACAATACAAAATGGTATGTAAACACAAAAGCCATTAGGCATGGAATTGGCTTCAGATACTATGTAAACCACTTCAAAAGCCATTATCACCATGGTGACACTGCATTCAGTTCTCCTCCTGTGACAATTATTGTAAACATATTGCGTACAAACTACGGTGCCAACGCTGTTGATCCCACGCAGAAGTGACATTTTGCCTAGTCTCCTTACAAATAAGAGACAGGTGAAATTCTCACTAGGTGAACACAGAAGATCATGAAGGCAATATTCATTTCAAAGTGTTAATATATGGATGTCACGTTTCTTTTTTTTTTTCATTACACATTTTTCCAGGGGTGGCAATTACATCAAGTATTTTAAAACCCTTCTATTAATAAGGCTTTTCTTTTTTATGATGTAAATATAGGAGTCAATAATACATTTACATGTCTTTACATTAAACACTTATTGTTGGAAAACAGAGAACGTTTTATTTAAGTCTGTCATATAATTCATATTGCCTCACCTGAAAACACAACAAAAATGTAAATTATCCAGTCTTTTATTGATGAGAAGCCAGTATGTGATGACAGAATCAGACATTTTGAGAGGAGCAGCCTCCACGCACCAGAGGACAGCCAGAGATGTCAAAACAGGAGACAAGTCATTTGTTTCAAAACATGAACGGGATACCTTGTAATACCTGTATGGTTTATTTAAGTGGAAAGCAACTTATCACTAAAAATATCCCATTGTCTTATTGGTAAACCTGAAGCATTAAAAGCTCTTAAGTTGCAACGGTTATGTGTTTGTGCAGCAGCATATAAAGTTGGTAGAGCATTTGTGTGTAAAGTGTATTTGAAATTCAACATTCTCCTGTTCTTTAGTAATTTTACAACTGTCATTTTATATGTTTATATTTTATATATGCCTATAAGTAAGCATTAATATACTATGTTCACGACTAACATCGAAACCATCTTCAAATCACTTAACCCTAACCTCACATACCTTTGGATATATTATTATTCCCAACAATGGCTTTCAACTTCAACTGTGACTTTTAATTTTGAGATTATTGCTCTTTTAAATAGTTTTAAAGAGTTACCAAATGCAGGAGTGTTGACATTCATGTAAGTTATTTTGTTACAGCACAGACAACTCTTCAACAACTCCAACAACAAGATCTCTACATTAGAAATGAAGTTCATGCTTCATTAATGCTTCACTAAAAACAAACACGCAAGAAAACAGCTCCCAATTCCTCATGCAATGTATTGCAATCTGTCAAATATCTACATTACACATGAAAATGGCATAGCACTATAAAGAAGTGAACAACATTTCAGCAATAAAAATCTGCACTGACATGTTTTAAATAACTGATATTATCGACCTTTGCTAACTGAAGCCCAATTGAGATGCGATGTCTGGTGACCTGTGATGGTATGGTATCTCCACAGGCCAGAGTGGGAAGCCAGCAGCAGAAAGCTAGGGCTGGATCTAAGTGGATGTGGCAGGACGAGCTTTTCCCCGCTCACCCTGGGGGCATGGTGGAGCAAGTCCATTTGTACACACAAATCAGGTTTTATATTTTTAAAAGGAGGTGGAAAAGTCGGCAACAAAGAGGGCAGCAGGAACTTTAATGAGTGCATAAATCGAAAATCTTGTTGGCATAGAGAGAATGATACAGGGAGCGAGACCATGAAATGGTTCGGTAACTCTCATAGATGGAGCTGGTGATAGCACTCAGAATCAGCCCTCAATCAAGATGAGCCGGACTGAACACAAACCCAAAGCCAAACAGGGACAGAACGGTTTCCTGAAGCCTGGCTAAATGGAACTGATTTAGATGCAGAACAGCTAGGAGCTGCTCTCGCCGCATATGAGAAATTAGCATCGTATATCAAACCAACAGACAAGGAGAGGGGGAGGAGAGCAAGAAAGCCAGCTAAAAAGGCAGTTCCTTGTGAGTCCTGCTCATGTTTTTCCATCAGCAGAAAAATATTTCTTTGTCCTCGTTTCTCTTCCTCTCCTCATCTTGTCATGGAGGAATAGTGACCTGTAACCATGCCAACAGTGAGTGCTTCCCCACAGCTGTTGCCATGGTGGCGGCGGTTGCATGCTATAACTAGCTTTAAAGCAGTATAGTTACAGGTTCGAAAACACCTTTGGGTGCACTCAAGCTCACCTGGGTCAGAGTGACTTTTTCCATATAGCCTAGAAAAAGATTTTTTTTGTGTGTTTTTGTCCCTCTGCCCAGTTAAAGTAAACACTCAAGCCCCATGAGGAGCGGAGCTGGTTGGAGGCAAACAGTTTTGAAGAGGCAGACTGAACACACAGCAGCCAGTTACAGGCTCAGCAGATCAATAAGATATTAGTCCTCTCCTGGCTCTGCTGACATCTCACTACAAAGTGGAAATATAGCACTCTCTCTGTCCCCTTTACTTGCACACCAAATTACACTAAGGGGCCTGTTTACTGCATACAAGTCTCTTTAATAAAGCTGCTCAAAGCCCCCATGGGGAGTAGGTGGTGTGGAGGTGGGGTGAGATCCTCTGTTCCATACAGCATTGACCCCAATAACAACAATCTCCATGGAGCACAAGCACCCCTAACAACCTGACAAGACAGCTAAGATGCTATTTCTGGGCGTGCTCCTTGAGGGCCTTGGCTGTCCCTCAAGTATGCTCCCAAACAGTACTGACAAATACAGCCCTGTCTTACAGTTAAGTGCAAAAAAGCCAAAGAAAAATACGAGAGACAGAGCAAAGAGAGTAAGATAGAAGGGAAACCACTTCAAGCTCGTACATCCTAGTCTCTGGCTAGATTTCTGCTGCGTCCGCCTACACTCTTACGGGGGCATGGATTCACTACGCAAAAGGGCTGTGAACAAAAGGCAGCTAAACAGGCACTACGTATTTCTTAATCTCCAGAAACACGAAGAAATCTTTCATTTAAATGAACACATTCTCGACAGTAGCCACCGCACAGATTGCATCCCACTCATTTTATCTTCCACGCATTTGTGCTGGCTTGTCTGTGACGAGCCAGGACGCTACTCCAACTCCAGGCTATTCCTTATCATAAACAGCAAAGCACACGCTGCCTTACATATTTAAAAAGCTCTGCAAATAGAAGTCTGCTCTGCAGGTGACAAGCAGCACCACTGAGAGGTGAGCAATTACTGTCTAATTCATCACTGTCAGAACTAACATCTACATGAATTCTAACATCAGTTTTATAATTCTACCTCCAGGATTTCAGAAGCACACCACTGCTATTAATTTTGCACCCTACCAGAGAAAGTAAGGACGATTTGCAAGTAAAAATATACCGAATGCAAACTTCCACCCCAAGGCTCATCCTACACTTTTCACCTTTCCTATAAATAATCTGTAAGCTAAAGCAAAATGTCAAGCATATATTATCTCATTTTAGTAATCAGGGAGATGCACAACCTGATCCAGAACTATAATTCAAAGTAATTTATGGATCACTAGATAATATGTTGACATTCTGCAAAGTTTTCTTTATTCTTTTATTCATCAGTAGCAACTCCATATGACAGGTTATTTATATATATATATATATATATATATATATATATATATATATCCAGAACTACACATCCAACATCAGCAATGCCTCACTAAGTCTCTTGTGAATGTTGAAAACAATCAAATCCCCAGAGGAACATTGGATATTGGCATCTTGTGCAAATCTTTCCCAGAAAAGCATGTTTTGTTACTGTAGTAAATGGGAATAAAACCTATTTTAAAATATTCATTTCGGAAATGCTGGATGAGCTGGTGGTATATATAACCACACTGCCAGCCTCTGACTTGGGAGCTGTTTTTAAACCCCAACTTTAATGCATGAAGACATATAATACAGTGCTTTCTTGTGAGACTCAGATCTTCAGATATAAAGGCTAGTGCAGATCAGATAATGGCTCATAGTACATTAAACATGGAAGGCAAGGTCATCTTGGCTGTTTGCTGTTGGAATTCAAACAAGTCAGGTGGTCTACGCAATCCACTTGCATCCTACTCACATCTTTACTCCAGCTCATATCTATACTACATATCCGATATTGGAGTATAAACTGAGGGGGGAAAAAAAGAGAGCAAGGAAACACAGAAGGAAAGAAAAAGGTCGATTGTTCTCCATGAAACGACTGTGACATGATTGATGGGATTTGCAGCGGGAGTGGGGTAAGTGATTGGTTTCTCCTAAGGCCCTGCACCAGACACCAGGATAACATGCTCCACTGTGCTGTGTTAATGAAATATACAGAAAACTCCATTATCTTCAAGCTAGAGTCGACCCAGATCATATACACTGGAGTGGGCTTTTTCACGCTCTTATACACGTTCATGAACACAGCTTGCTTTTAATTTACGGAGTTTGGGAGTTTTTTAAGAGTTTAGCACGAGAGAGGAAATATGTCACAAGAAATAAAAGTGCGGTGCCATGCTGACACCAAAAATAAGAACAATACCATACTAGTATTCATTAGACAACTCTGCTCCTCATCCCTGCAAGCAAAATCTCAGAAAAATAATTGATATTAAGTCTACATATGCTGCAGCTACAGCCCTTCCAAGTACAGCAGCAACTGTTAAAATAATTCGCTTTCAAGACAGAAGAATGACGTGGCATGGATTCATTGTATACATTTATGATGTGATCAATTAAACAATCAGTAAGGTACAGATGTTTCTAGAATTATTATAATTTATTTACTTTTGTAGCTTCTGAAGAAAAAAAAAAAAAGACTAGTAAATAGAAAACCAACATAAAAATAATAAAGATTATTAAAAATATTGGGGGAGCCCTTTTACTGTGAAATTACTGCCATCATTTAGTATTTTTAACAACATTTCTTTATATTTTAATTTAATTAATCAAGACAGAAATCAAACCTTATTTCATGCATACGGTGTTGTGTTTGAAACTGTCCTTCTCTTTCAATGACAGACTTTACACCACACTGTCTATAAATCTGGTATCAGCATGAACACGACTCTGAAGTAATACCTCCTCTTCATCATTCCATAATGATAATAAAACTATGAAAAATAAAACCACAAACCCATTTTCACGGAACCAGAAGAACATTGCAAGAAGCGCTGATGTATGGCCTTTCCTTATGTTGACAGATATGCATATAGTTCTGTCATACTTTAATTAAAAACATCTACTCTTCCTCCATTCTTTCCAAAATGAAATCAACTCTTAATGGTCATTTTAACATATCCATACGTCAGTTTTTTATGTGCATTTAAAAGTGTCAGTATGAGAAAGGATTTTTGTCTATGGCAAGAATCCTATTCTTCATTTACTGACTCCAATATTCCATCTGCAGCTGCAACAGACACTTATCTCTTTCAAGCTTTTTCTCACTTTAGCCCACCAATGTGCTTTAGCACCTTATAGCCTTCATAACCCTGCAAATGAGCCCTGTGAGTGATCGGCAAAGGGAGAGGCAGATCCGATTTGTCGGCCAGGCAGGACCGGCAAGTGTGTCGCACAGCTTTAGAGAGATGATGAGGAGATTATACATGGTCCAGTGGGAATGGGGCTCTGCTCACATCTCTGCAACTTCTGTCTTCTCCTGGGGTATATATTTACACTGCTCCAGTCTTGCTCCTTATGAATGTAAACGTACTGCTTTAGTTCTGGCCAGGAGACGACCCACAGAGATGCTTGCTTCAGCAGCATTTCTGGTCAAGACGAGGTACCTTCACTTAATGGGCCATGTTGCAAAAGCCTCTCCATTCACTGATGAGAAGAATGAAGCTAATGAGGAGAAGCCAAGAGGGGCTCAGTGTTGCCCTGGTTCAATAGGCCTGTACTTAATCACACATCTAATTACCTCAGACCTAACCCACAAAGCTAGGAGCACAGAGAATACTAAAACCCAGCCAAGGTGGGCAACCTGTTGTCCTCTCACCCTGAGTTTCACTGGATAAGCGACTACTGCTCAAAGACAGAACAGAAATTTTCTGTTATCAGGCATCAGGCTTTGGGATCTAGGTGTTTCCAGGGAGATTCTGTCCTCTACAAAGACAAGGCTGTGATTTGAAGGACATCCACTATTCATCTTCCACAACATGGGAGCTCCACAGGGCTTTGGATCCACACAGGTTGGGCTAAACAGTGGTACGTGTGCACAAACCACGTGCCAGCTCCTCACATGCAGAGCGGAGGAGGGGGCTGAAAACCCAAGCTGAATACAGAATAGTTTGAGGGGGTACATTTAGCAAGCGAACGCTTCAGCGAGCAGGAGCTCCTCCAGGGTCACTTCTGCTACAAAATGCTGAGATGACAAGGCTATCCAGAAAATACGGATGTCTGAGTGCAAAAGCACTGCCTTCCCCCCCAAAAAAGGTGTCCGAGAAGCAGAAACACTGAAGTAATTTCAGAGGATATTTAACAAACATGTTAAATAACTGAACCCGTTAGTGAAGAAACCACTAATGAATTATATTCTGATGCCTAGCATCAACAAGAGAGATTTGAAATGACTCTGTTCATAGAAAAAGCTACTGCCTGGAGAAACCAAGTTTCAATTTCCAGGGCAGAAAATAACTGTCAAGACCTTTGCCTTCAATGTATAATGGAACAGTGAAAAAAGCTGAATGAAACTCAGCAGAAAACTTGGTGCAAATTAGAGGAAAATAACTCCTGCTTAGCTCAGGACCTGGATTGAGGCCAAGAATGGCAGAGGTGCACAAATTTAAACAGTCAGTCAAATTCTTTTTAAAAAAGGTTATATATTACCTAATACATGTTAACAGGACACAGCCTACATAAGCTGAAATTCTCTGACAAATGAAAAACAAAAAAAAATTACACAAGCCAAGGGCAAAGTTCTCTAAAACTATTTCCCTTGGGTGGATAAGGACAGGGATTACATCCTCTCAAGTATTTATTCAGGAACATAGTGAAGTGAAACACCATACAATGAAAACAGTAATAATGGATGGTGTATATATATATAACCCTAACGGCAAGGATACGTTAAATGAAGCTGACATATCTGTGGATCCATTGTGTGCTGAGGTTAATTGAAAAACTAACATGCTCTCCTTATGTTCTTTTAATATGAGAAAAGAACATTTTATTCAATTTAAAGAGCTTGAGATGAAAGAAAAACAAATTAGGAAATAATTGACCAGAAGGAGGTATAAAGAGAAGGCCCCTTCACCTCATTTCCCAAACACTTCGCTACACTGAATGACCTGAATTGGACAATAATTTTCTATACTGACCTTCATTTGCAGGTGACACTAAAACACCTCACCACAGCACCATATCAAAGGCATAACATTGCATTACCACAGTAGTAATAAGAGATTAATTTGCATTGGTCTCTTGTTGCAGAGATGAGCTGCTTGCCAGTGCAAGGGAGCAGCGTGCTCTTCCCTCATCACCTCTCATTAGGGGAGCGATTGAAAGCAACACCAGCCTGTAGGTACATGGTGCGATAGCTAATGGTCACACTGAAGAGCGGCCAAGCACAGCATTAGCCTGTGAGATTACAGATTTCCCCATTAAATATAGCCAGTATCATAAATACACTTTATTGATTGGTGCATGGGGCAAGGGCAAGCAAAACTAATATCATATAAATTCTCATTATATAAGGTTTTTTTTAATAAATAAGAAATAATTATACTAATAACATTTCAGTCGATATCACTTTCTCATGCAATCACAAATCCAGAAAGGTGATGTGGCCAGTAAATAGCAAGCTATAAATTGCAGCCCCACAGCCATCTGTTCCTGCAGACAAAGGCACAGAGGACGAGGACTGCTGAAGCAACCTTATAATTACCAAATGAGAAGGGTTTCATTTGTAATAGCAAGCTGGAGTAAAAGGTGTCATGATGATGCTTTGAGTGCGGAAGACTCCTCCACTGTGACGGAGCCTAGCAAGAAAGATCGAGCCAATGGTGCAAAGAGGACTTTCTGGATAATTAACGAACAGCAGGGAAGGAAGCCCACAGCATGTACTTGGTCCAACCAGGGTATCAAAGCACAAGGGAGGACAAAGGCTGGCCCAGCAAAGGGCCGGGTACAGTGCCTGAACACAATGGCAAGCAGTACACCTGCTGGGTCTGCGCTGGCTTTCAGGGAAGGCAGTCGCAACATATCTATCCTCTCCTTTGGAAAAACCTGACAATGGGTTTCGATCCCTTGTATTGATGCTAATACAAAGGTTATGCTTTTGGGGGGAAAAAAAAAAAAACACAGTATAATACAAGGCCTATTTCTCCTTAAAAATCATCTTGAAAATGCACTACATACAGATAAACACCAGCAATGAATATGAGCCAGCATTCTTTAACCGAACAGAAATCGCAGCTATTTCTAACTCTCAACAGCCCATCATCTAAAGCTTTGTTCTAGCCCCATTCACAGAAAAATACAGTGAGGAAACAATTCAAGTTGACATAGAGAAAATTAGTTTTCCTACAAGAAGCCAAGTAAGCTTTCCCCTCTTAAGAAATATTGTTTAAAAAAAGGCACTACTCTTGCTGGGAAAAAATAAAGCATCCATATAAATTCAATAACAAATAAAACAGAAAGGGTATTGATGAAAACAGCATTAACAAATATCTGATCCGTTTTGTTTCTCACCTGTCACTTTACTGGACTCAGGGTCAAAATACAGTGAGAGTATCAGTCAGGTGAAATGAGCAGGTATCTTAAGAGGGGTAAATGATGGATAATGCACTATAGCATTTTCTGTCCCAGACATCCTCAAGGTCCTATATAACACTAATCTGCACTTACACAGGACTGGACAATAGCAGTTGAAGTTGAGTCATAAACCAGATAATAGAATGATAGATATGAACATCACCTGCACAACACAACTTTTATATAGTCAAGAGCAATCCTGCATAGTACAGGACAAACTGTGATCCACTTTTTGGCTGCTGAAAACAATGTTCTTTCCTCTCCCCAGAATAATCTCTCTGTAGTTAGTGTAATGTTGCGTAGGGCATTTCATGGGCTTCAATGGTGCAATGAAAGGCAGAAAGAGCAAAAAGGAAGGAGGACTGCAGCACAGACTCAGCCTAGGAAGAGGCAGGCTACAGCTTCTACCGACATCAACATACACGCCTATAAAGCTTGTCTGAAAGAGCATCACAACACTGAATAAAGCAGATGGGCCAGACACAACAAATCTTCAATTAAAATACATCATCCCAAAGTTAAAAGGCTGCAGATTATCTAGGCATAATGCACAGAGCTGCTTTTATATCCAGTCATCATCCTTGCATAAAAATCAATTAAACTCAAAATGCTAAAAAGCTCATTCTTAGCAAAATGTATTATCTGAATAAATATTACATAAAAAGGCAGCGTAACACTGAAATAGAAATGGAACTGTATCACAAAGCTAACATTTAACATATGGGGAATTTAGCATTGGGAAAGAACTGATACCATTAAATTAATAACAGACAACGTCCACAAACTAAAGAGACACTGAAAATTATAATAACCCTAAGCAAAGAGAAGAAGGATTGTCCAAATAACTGAGGCCGTTGTGTAAGGCGAAGTGTCAGGCGGTGATGTGCAGTGGCTGGTTAAAGCAATGAAAAGGGCTACAGGCCATGAAGGCCTGAGTCGATACATGGAAATCTCTTTAGGCACATCTAGAACGAGCTCACACAGCTTTCACCTGCTGCTAAAAGATCCTCACCAGCACATTCACAGGTTGCAATCAAGCTTTGCAACCTCCTTTAAAGGCAATGTTCACATTCAGCCTTAAAAGACAGAGAGCTTCTGAACGTAAACAAACCAGAGAAAACAGCATTTCCCCACAATCATATGTTCCCTTTAACAGATAAACATTCTATAATGGAAAAAGTATTTTGACTAAACTGATAAAGGGCCCATAACATGGAAAACTGAATTTCCTTAAATGAAACAGTTTGCATTTGCAGCAAGTAAACATTGTTAAAGTTGTAAAACATACTATTCACTCTTTCATACTGTTTGTATATAGAACCATTTCTGGGTCCTCCTTTTTTAAATAAAGGTCAAGGTTCGCAGCCTACCAAGAATCATTTGGTGCAAGGCAGCAACACATCCTACAAAGATGGCTAGTCTTTCAGTATCACAGACAAATTCTCTCACACACACTTATGGACATTATCAAATAGTCAATCCATATACAATTCAGTGTTTTTAGACTGTAGGAGGAAACCAAAGCACCAGCACACAGACACACACACATAGAGAACATATAAAACATTTCAAATACAGTGACCTGAGGCAGTTTGACCCCACTAACCCAGGACCTTGTAGCTGTGTGACAGTAACTCTACCTGCTGCTCCCCATGCTCAATAATATATAGACATCTAACTAGCAAAGGATAAGTCTACACTGTATTGATCCTGAGGGAAATTGCAGATCCAGAGGAAAAACTCCAACTACAAAAGTACATGAGCTTGTGGGACATTTAATTCTGAAACTATGGACAGTACTGGAGTTGGGCTATAACAGTCTACATTGTTTGGGAAGAGTTTCCACAAGATTTTGGAACATGTCTGTGGAAATCCTTGACTTTTCAACAATTGTGGGACGAGTGACATGTTTCTGAAAGAGAAATCATGGCTCAAAAAGGATGTTCCATTGAATCCCCAAGATGTTCATTGAGGCTGAGGTCAAGGCTCTGTGCAGACCACTGCAGGTCCTCCTTTCCAAACTCATTAAGCCATGCCTTTTTTGGGCCTTGTGTTTTTTTTTTGTCATGCTGGAACAGGCTTGCCCCCAAACAGACACAATATTAATACAAAATAAGACGTGTATAACTGTCTAAATTGACCCTGTAGACTGCAGCACTAACATTATCCTTCATAGGAATTAAAGAGCCTAGCCCCAACCTTGAAATGCAGCTCTAGACCATTATCCTTACTCAAAAATTTTTACTGCTGGCACCATGCATTCAAGGATGAGTTCTGGCATTCACTAAACACAGATTTGTCCATCAGAATGCCAGATAGTAAAGCGTAGTTTCTATTTGGAACTCTGTAATGAGTGATGCAAGAGCAGTGTGATTTTCTTCCCCTCATGTTATCATTTCCAAGGTACTGCCATTTCCACTTTGTGTGAGGTTAACCACTTTGTGGCCAGGCTGCTGTTGCTTGTACACATTTTAGCTTTGACACATGGAGCATTGACAATGGAACAGATCAGATTCTTCCAGGACAATTGCATATTTAAAGTCACTGAGTTCTTCAGGTCAATGCGTTCTAATGCCACTGTTTTGACTACAAAGACTAAATGTACTGTATGCACCTAATACCTAATAATTAAGGGAAATGTCCACGTATTTAATTGTAAATGCACATTTTATAGCCTACACTGAAATGCAAATCCGGGCAACCTATCTGAATAAACTTAGTTCACACAGAGCAGTCTTAAAGTAGAAAAAAAACAGCATATTTTAGTAATTTGAATGGAAAATAGGAATACAATAGTAATTGTACAACAGAGGATGTACTCTGTCACATGGGGACATTCTGATGAGCTCTTCTGTACTGAATCAGCTGTGTTTGAAAAAGAAGCAAACATACTTGTGATGATTCTATAATTTTCATGACATTTTGAAAAGACCACTTGGAACAATGTCAATACTCAATAAATATGTATGAGACAGACTCTGCTACAGGCATGGGTGCGTGTCTCTCCTAAAACCAAACCGCAGGTCTCACTAACAGAATATCTATAGCAGCCATTTTACAAACTCCAGTGACATTTATCTCACCCCGAAAACAGGACATTTGCAAATATTCATTCATTACAGTTTTAAACTCAAAGGTTTTGACAGAATCCTGAAAGAAGGTTTCACACAACAAAGATGCAGCAGGGCTGCAAAAGATCAAGGTTTCAGGTAACCTCAAGTCAGAATAAACAAAATAAAATGTGATGAGTAATTGCATGTGGAGGGTGTCATCATCGTATCCTTTGATGCTGTAATTACCCTGCAACTTGCCACTGTGTGCAGAGAGGGGGATTTTAAGTTGGCAATGAATCAGGGCATATTTGAATAATGAGAAAAAACAATATCATGCTCCTCTAGAGCTCTACATAGTGGAATTTTGAGGTCTAAATTCATCAAGAACAGTGATATACCTTATGAGAATGTGCAATAAGTGCAACAAGATGCAATAAGATTGCAAATAGCTATAGGCAAAGTTTGGTTTTATTTCTTATTTTTTCATTATCTTCAGAAGCTTTAAAAATCACACTATCTCTATAAAGTCCTATGATGAGAAGATAGAGGGCAGAATTACAAACACCAAAAACATGTGATTTGGTCTAATTTAGGCTTGGACATCAACACAGAGAATAAAGAATAAACAGAAGAAGCTTGTTTCGTTAAGTGGTGTGTGGAAGGCAGCTGCTCTTACCTTGCGGCCGTCACTGGCGTGGCAATTGACGTTCAGTGGGGTAAGCAAGGCCATGAGCTTCTCTTCATTTCCGCTCCTGAAGCAGAGTAGCAGTTTATAAAGAACATGGGGAAACAGAACTGCAAAACATATTGCATTTGAGGAAAAAGAGGCAGAGACTGTGAGGTGGACAGACAATGGGGGAAAATTAAAGCCCTAGTAAAAGCAGAGGGAGTGAGGGAGATGGAAAGCTTCAGCCAGTCTTGCCTATTGGGACGTGTTGGGGAAAACAACAATATTGTAACATGTTTTTATAGCTCAGTGGGGCAAACTCACACGACTTGAGCTGCCGGCCAGGCCTCAGATGGACAAGGAAGTCTTTTATATGAGCTGTGCCTTTGAGAAGCAAACCTCTAGTTTCCGAGAGGCACTCTGTTAGTAATGCCTGTTACCTGCAGCACTTTTGACTTATCTACACCTGCCTGTGTTCCTGCATTCTGTATTTACAGCTCAGCCAACTCAAATCAACCAGTGGAGCATCTGAGCCAAAGTCTCATCTCACAACATGGGAGGTCAGAGAAGGGTAAAATGCTCCAAACTAATCACAAGTTGATTGGAACGGCTTAGACAAGTGGGAAACAGAAAACAACTGTTTCAGAATGGCCCTCTGCTGCTTTCAGACATCTCTTGAAACCTGCTAACATGCTGCCACAGCCAAGCTTTGCATTTTGGCAAACACAGCATATTTATTTACTGCACTAGTGCTATTCTTTGCTGTTCAAAATCCACCTGCATTTTTAAACCCTCTGATGTGTATAGCAGCCTTGGATTCACTACTTATAGGCACAATAACAACAGCCTTAAGTTACCCAATCCAGCTGCGTAGAAAGGCAAGCTCTTTTTATCCGAACCCCAACAAAAAACACCAGATTTATTCCTCCCAATCGGCTCTGTCGGTAACTACAGATAACTTGCTCTACTGAAAATGGCAGATTCTTCATTTAGATGCACACTCCATTGTGGACATCGAAAAGCAGGACAGGCCGAGGGATTAGAAGCTGGGATAGGGGCTGAGAGACGAGAGGGTTTCATCAGTCTTCCTGATACGCTTTCAGATGCATCCCCATCTTCAGGAGATTACCGGAAAGCTCGGTGCCGGCCATAAGTCAAACTGTCTTCCTCACAAGCAACACTAGCTGGTTGTCTGCCTCTCTGAAGTCTGTGTTTAATCTGGTTTCTGAGACCATACCAAGGCGCAGGTCTTATGAATTAAGTACAAAAGAAAGGCAGCTTTATTTCACTGTTATGGGAACAGGAGGGGACCAAGAAAGGCTTAAATCCTCTCCTTGTACTGAAGCCCCTGTGATCATGCTTCTGCCTAATGATCATGTTGGCGAGAATTACAAGGCCTTTGTAGTTTCTCCTGCCTGCTCTCTCTTGATCGTTATTAAACAACAAGGATCCCGATTTGCACCCATGCTTGAGGCGCTGCCACAGGCAGGGCTATAAAAAGAGGGAGGAACGCAGTGATGAGGAGCTGAGCATGAAAAACACATCTGACTTGGCATGACATGGTGTTGAGCTTAAGGCAAAAAAGTGCCACTGCTGGGGCCACCACTGTCACTCGCTTTTAGAAGCAGGCTCCTTTCGCCCTCATCAGAAAACACAGCTGGACCTCCCATTAGAAAATGACCTCCTGGATTGGTTGCACTCAGAAAGTGGTGGTCAGAATGACTGGGAGAAATGTAAGTGGAAGCAGCTATACGTAAGTAAAATCTGTGTTAAAGTAGTGGAACGGAAGAAAGCATGTTTGACTTTAGCTGCATGTGTGGAACCTCTGCTTTTCACATCCACGAGTCCACCATGAGTACATCATTGTGCTGTTAGCATGATGCTAAATGCCAAAGCTGCTGCCTCTGTGCTTTGTTTTCATAAAGCTGGCTCTCAGCCTCCCCAGGCCATCACAAGAATACACAAAAACACCCACCATCACCGACTGCCTTTGGGACATGCAATAACACCTGAGAGATGCATACAGAGAGATGTAGAGAGAGAGAGATGCAGAGACAGAGAGAAAGAGAGAAAGAAAACAGAGATGCAGAGACAGAGAGAAAGAGAGAGAGATGCAGGGAGAAAGAGAGAGAGATGCAGGGAGAGAGAGAGAGAGAGAGAATCACAGGAGAGGGGAGGGGTGAAGGTGCATGTACTCACCTCGCCGCTTCCAGGAGTTCGTCCTTCTTGTATTCGCCTAAGTGATTACAAAAAATCATGGTGTCAGAAATGGGTAGTATGAAGGATGTACAGCAGCAGCAGGAAGCCAGAGTAACAGAGCAGCGCTGGACCAGTGGCAGTCCAACATCCAGTGTAAATACCCACACGGTCAAACACTCATACACACATCTGTAGGAGCAGTGTGTGCGCGCGCGCACACACACACACACACACGCGCACACACACACACACACACACACACACACGTCTGCCTTACTGCTTTCCCTCTCTCTCCCTCTCCCTCTCTCTCTGTTGGTGGCGTAGCTCAGTGCCCACCCCTCTCGCCTGATGAAGCTGTGACGTTGAACTGAGTGTGGTGGTCACAGCATCACCGGCGTCTTGGATACGGCCAGCATATTGACGCATATCCTTTTTTCCTGCTCAAATTAAACGGTTCGCCGTCTCGTGTAGACGGTCGACACATCCCCCCTCCCTCCTCCCGCTTCCATAGCGAGGCTGCCTCCCTGATAGCCTGTGTCTATTTTAATGTGGGAATGGGAGGAGCGGTTGCCGTGATAACACAAAATAATGGGGGGTATAATAAACAGAAGCAGGCCAGCCCTCTTCCCCTCCCCCTTCTCGCAGAGACCTACCCCTTGGCCAATTGGAGTGGCTCAACTAATTCAGCTCCGTTTCACCCCACCCCCACATGTGCTCTCACTGCCTGGGCTGGAGGAGATAGAGAAGACTGGAGAACAGAAAGAGAGAGAGAGGCATAATACAGGGTGGGAGAGGGAGAGGGAAATAGGAATAGAGAGAGAGAGAGAGAGAGAGAGAGAGAGAGAGTGTGTGAGTGTGAGAGTGAGTAGGGGGAGGAAAGGAGGGCACATCAAAAGATGTGATGAAGACGTAGACTTGACAACATGGCTTCAGGGGTCTGCAGTCTACAGAGAGAAAGGGAGGTGCTGGGGAACAAATCAAATGTAAATAAATATATGCTTATCTACTGACAATTTAAAACAGATTCCATAGGTGTAGCGATTAGAGTCAAGTAAAGAAGCAAACCACTACATGTTAGAAAGCTTTGTATTGTCTATGTGTTAGCTATGCTGGCCCAGATGTTTGGGAGGATCACGATTTCCACCACAAAGCAGGTTTTCGCAAAGCATCAGTTGTGAACCAGTATTTGGCAGATTGATTACGACAACATTCAGGGTGATAATATTTTGATTTATGATAATAGCTAATAGATAATATGCCCATTTTTTATTTACATTTTTTTATTTTTTTTAAATTATGTTCTTCTACAAAGGGATAACGACATTTATGAAACAAATATTACCAAAGATACAGTGCTCATTACGGCCAAAACTAAAAATCATGTCTGTGGTGTCATGAATATTCAGTAATATACCATTTATAGTTATCTTTAGCTTTTTCAATTCCCCTCTACAAAACATTAGCCAGTGATTCTGTTAGCTGCAGTTATCTAAATACATTCAAATAAAAATAAATAACCTATAAACCTTCAAACAGTCTTAAATAGTTTAAGCGATTTTAATAGGTTTTCAAGTAGTCCAAATTGTGAGCACAGTATCCTTCATCATAATAATACACACCTGCTCACTAGCTTGAGTTACCAAGAATGGTACAAACCCTCTGCAAACGTGCTAGGGTGCTCTACAGTTCATTTAGTCCACACAGTCTAAGCTGAGCTTCAGATTATGAAATAAGCTGCCAAACAACAGGCAAAACCCCATTCCAAGTAGTCTGCACTGGAACCAGTCTAGCACATTTATAATTGGTACCTTGCTGTTTATCAGTATTTTGGTTTCCCATTATTATATAGAACCTTGTTGAATGTAGTAGTGCATAAAAAAGCAAATCTGAAATAACGAAAATAACTGATTTCACCCTTTTCATATCCCCACAGAATATTTAAAAATTCATGTATTACACAATGTAATGTTATTGCAGTAGCAGCCCAAGTATAGACGATATCCAGCTCTACCTCCAAGCCATAGATACACACCCACACAGCTTCTAAGTGGGAGTGAGGAGGGGAGAACACAGCCTCCGCAGGGATACAACTCATCACATCATCACACATGGACATCCTCAGCTGCTGATGGCTTTGACAGGCCTCAAGATGGACAGAAATAGCTGAAGCGCAGATAGATTAAAGGACAACATACGCTTTTATACGCATTTCCATCTTTAAAATCCTACAGCGGACCCCTAAACAAGGGGCTAAGGCGATGGAAGAGATGCCACTCAGCGTGACAACAGCAATCTGAAAGAGCCCAATCTGGCCTTAATCCTGTTATGTTTTTGACTCAGAGTCGGAATGCAACTACTTCTGCAGAATTACTGGATTCCTGATAAGATAACAACTTGTCTATAGGATGTGTAGCTTTTACAGCACTAATATTATTGACAGGGAGGGGAGCAAAATAAATTAAAAAAACAACAACAGATGGTGAGCCAGAATACATGAAGGCTTCAGAGACTGTTAATGAGCAGCCTGCCAAGTTTAGCAATCTCTTCATAATAGAAGCAGAGCAGCTATTAGCCACACCGTTGCAGCCACAAGTCAAAAACATTCTCACTGCATAGAGATAAACATGTTTGTTCTAGCAAAATTAATTGCACAACTATCAGTAATACATGAAAAACATATATAAAACAACACCTTTACAATGACAGTACTTCAAAATTAAACATTAACAATTTCCAAACATTCTTTAACTTGAAGTGACTGCAGAAACAGCATCACTGTTGAGGAATAATGTTCTGTGGTATGTAAAGCATATATATAAAGGCTAAGCACCACTTAATGAACCTCCATGAATATTTCACATTATTTTAGTTATTGACATATATAAGTATGAATTAAAATGAAAACAGCATGCTTTATTTACTTTAAAACTGACAATTTTATTAAATTGACGGAAAAACCCGAGCTCGCTACGGAAATTCTTGAACACAATCGTAACGTCACTGGTGGACAAAAGCTGAACAACGCAGCGAAAAAACACCGTTATGACTGACTGGTATGACAGTATCTAGCTAGCTAAGTAACCAACATTATTCATGACAATAGCCTAGCAATAAGCTAAACTCAAATTTAGAGTCATGGTTATTCTTGTAAATGTGATCGAAGCCGAACTCGAATTCATACGACACTATAAACCTCCGTAATGCAGCTACGTAGCCGAGTATAATCTGAGCCACCGAGTTTAGCAAGTCAAGCTAACGTTAACTAACACCAACTAAAACAGGCGAAGTAAGTGTCCTTACCCTGTTTACCTCCATGTTACAGAGGCTCTTGAACACCTTTCGTTGGTTTCCTTACATGCCCATATTGTTGGAAAAGCACCAGTGAAATGAGCTACAGATAACGGAGTGAGCGGATGGTCCTTTCCAAAGTGCTCGTTTAAAGTTGACAAATTTAGTCCATTTTCTGGATATTTTGGGATCTTTGGGCCATTTGTGCACAGATGACCCACTGTTCATTGAATTATTGCAGCCAAAAACAACACACCTTTTCGTCATTTTGCATTAAATTAAGTGCAACTTCTAGAGTTGTCCACCATCTATGTCACAGGCAAGACGCCTATTAGAGTTTCCAAAAACCGTTTTTTTTTTTTTTTTTAAACCTTATTCCTTGAACTAGTAAGAAATAACATGTTTTCTGACTATCAATAAACACCAGTTAGAAACTCAAATTCCACTGTATTTATTTGTTTGATACTTTCATATAGCTGGTGCTTAGCCTTTAATGGTTAAAAACTACCATGACAAGAATAATGCAGAAACAAAAAGTAACACGTTTTTAACTGCAGTAATGAGCAGTTTTTGTTGTAAATGAGGTCTGTTTGTCCAGTGAAATTATCCATTATATTAATTTATCCTAAGGTTTGCATGCAATATCAGTATCATGCGTGCAAATGAGAAAGCTATTCTAAAAGGCCAAATAATTAAAACAAGCTCTAATATACCTGTGTGTGTACTATTTTTTATTTATTATTTGGGTAGAGGATCATTCTCAGTGTTGAAGTGACAATGATGTGGCTGTAGCAGTTTAGTGTATGTTGTGCTTGGGTGAGCGTATCGGACACAGCAGATCTGCCAGAGTGGGCATTGTTTAAAAAAAAAGAAATAAATCCAGTAGCCCTGCTGTGACTGATACACTCTTACAATCATAAAATGATCCTTGGTGTCACATATCCTTTTCAAATATTCTATAATTCTGTCTATATGTTGTTTTTTCCCCCAGATCTGCCCAAACGTGACTTTTCTATCACTATAGTGATCAAGACAACACTTAACACAGCTGTCTAAAATATTACTATGTCTATGCTTTTCTTGTACACCGTTCGAGAAGCAAATAATCCAGTACCGTGTACAGATGATTCTTCATCTGCCAAGGCAATGATATTGCACTTGGATTTGCCCTTCATGACTGACTACACTGTGAGCAAGGCAGAGTGTGCATTCTGGAGTGTTTGTGTGGGTTGGCGAGAGACCAACATCTCAAAGTAAACATGCAGGGCCTGAGGAAGAATGACCTGCCTTTGATTCTGAGCCTCCTCACTAAAGTGCACTGCAGTGTCTGGCTGGGAGGCCATGCTCAAAAGAGGAAGCTGATTTCTAAGCTCAGATGACTGGATGGAGAGAGTAGTAGACTGCACGCATGGTCAGAGTTCTCTGATCCAGGCAAGTAGATTCAGGTGGTATTGAATGTGATGAGCGAGAAACAAACCATCTACTAATCATACAGACATCCGCTAAAGATCAGTTGGATAAACTACACAATATGGATATCAAGTTTATTAGACGGAGGCCGACTACATATAGCTACTTTTCACAAATGTGTTTTCGTTTACAACTTTGGACTTTGCAGCACCTAATACAAACCTTGTGGTTCAACAACTACTACTACTAGTGGTCAGCGCAGATTATAAGAACACTGTTCCCAAGACTAGCAATTAAATACACATAAGGAGTTAATATCTGTGAGGCCATAAGAAACCCCCAATTTCTCAAATGAATTAAACAAGCACATTTCTTCATTGTGTCTTCACTTTTTGTGGCCTCAAATTCTGTAACTAACTCATCCACACAATTTTCCATGCTAATTATTCTCTATTCTGTGTTCATTTTTGTAGTGCGTCTTCCATCTGACACCTGAGAGTCAGGCTCTTCCCTCAGGGTCTTCCTTGTCAAGGTGCGCTCTGCTGAATGTTAAGAGAAACCTTCATCACATTCTCCTAGAGAATAAGATAACCTTTAACTGGTGTTGTTCTACTGTAGGAGCATACTGTGCTTTATGTAATAATACAAGTAGTGTCAAAGTTAATATGTTAATGTTTTAAAATGCTCAAATTTAATGGTACATATTAAAAAAAAAATGCTAATATATTTTCACTGTTTGAACTATCCATAACAGTACTGGAAGATTAAGAGAGAAATATATAGATATTAATATTTATTCAGCCAGCATCTTTTGGGGTAGTCAGGTTTTCCCAAGAAAATAGTTTTATTTCTCGGCTGTTTTTTCTTGTTACCTGCTAAAAGGGGGACAACAAAAAACACCCAGACCTCCTCAATGTTAAATCTAAAGGAAAACAATGGAAAATGTTTTCCTTAACACTCTGTGTGTGATCCTGTCTTGATGTTACAACAAATTTGAGGCGAGCTGAAGCGACATGCTGCCATCCAGATGTCTTTTTCTCTGAATATTTCTCTGAAGATTTATCCATCTCCCTGATACATTTCAAATTCTGCTCAATCTACCTTACATGACCTACAAGGCCCTGAGAAGCTAGCAGCATATCTGGTTCTGGTTTATATACAGTTTCTTCTGCTTTTGTGATTTTCAACTTGCGTTTGTAAATGCCGTGACAAACTGTGGTTTCCAAAGTGTTTCTGAACCCATGCAGTGATTTCTACTAAAGATATATAAGTTTTAATGTAGTACCACCTGGAGGTCTGAAGATCACAGGCAACCAAGACTGGTTTTGAGCCTTGCCCCTTGCATACAGAGACTTCTCTGGATTTTCTTATGCAGATGATGAAGTCCCCAGGGTCTTTACTATTGAGAAGCATCATTCTTATGCTGTTGCATTATTTGCCCATGCAGTCTTTCACAGAGTGGTGAACCCTTTTGCCATTTTTACTTATGTAAAATTCACCCTCTCTGAGATGGGTCTTCTTAAACCCAACCATGTCATTGACCTATTGCCAATTAAACTAATTTGTTTTTGTTGTATTTTGTTGCACCATACCAACGTTTTCTGGAATTCAAAATGTGCATTTCTCAGTTTTAACATTTAAAATGTTGAATATACATATATATTATTTGAACTATTTTCAATTAAATACTGTGTTTACATTTGCATTTGCTTATCATAAGACTCTTTTTTAATTTACATGTTACACCTCATCCAAACTTTTGAAAATAGTATTTGTAAAACAATTTATCACAATTATATCACGGTTCATTATTTAAATTTTTGACACCCCTAAATATTACAACCCCTGCTTTTGCCTGTGCTCTTTAGCAGTGATCCACAGTCAAGAACAGACCATCCAGATATAACTACACCACTCTATTTCAATGGTACACAAAGACATATCTCCGTCATCAATGATGAAAACTGACCAGCTAAGCAGCAAGCACCGATAACAGCTAAATCCTAGAAGCTGATACAAATGTGTTCACTCATTCATTTCACTTTCCAGCAAATAACCAACACAAAAAGGAGGCAAGACTGAGTAAAGCTGCAGTGGTCATTTCAGTTAATTTACTCCATGACCGGGAGCGCGAGGGTGCTTATTGCACTGAGAAGTCTAACAGAACACAGCAAAAAGAGATGGATGACACTTCTGACAAGACCTGAAACTTAAATGATAGCATTGTGGCTTGTGATTTTAACAAACATGAAAAACCTACTCCTTCGGATCACTGACTCCAAATGAAAAGACCTTGAGACTAGACATGGAAGTATCAGAGTCCAGAGACAGAAGCAAAGCTAACTGATGGAATGGAGGATCCCTTCTGCAAAGCAGAGAGCTGGGAATTGGAGGTTCAGCCATTGAGAACAATCCACCTGAGCTCGCTCTCTCGACTTCCTCTAGAGACTTCAGCTGTCAGTAAATTTCAAAAAATGTTGCTGTCAAAACAGCTTTATAGCCAGGTTTTTGGGAATACATAATACACCATTTACTATAATTAATTACTTAAACTACGCATCAGAGACATTTCTGAATTGGACTTTAGTAGAAAAAACACAATTTCTTCTTGTGGTGCATTAGAAGGGTAAGTCAAACACACTACATTTGATGCTCGTCTAAAGTGAAGTGTTCAACTCAATTGCCATAGACTATTTTTAATTTTTGCCGCTTTTTAAGAGCTTGCCAGACCGACCAATGCTCAAAGTTTTCCAAACACCATCAGAAAAGAAAAAATTCAATTATGCAAAGATATTTTCAATTTGCTTATGCAAATACAAGCAGAATCTTGAAACACCTGAGGGCAAATAAGTGTTGAGATTTTAGGAGAGAATTTTTGTTTAGTGCTATTTGCTTCAGCAATTGCAATTCACAAAAACAAAAACCTCTTGTTATACTGATCAGATATAGTCTTTAAATCACAAGCCATTTTTTACAGGAGAGAATTGAGAGTTCAACGGTGCAGCTTACTAACACAAGTTAAATGGCTAAAGCATTAACAAGCATACTACCCAAAGACAACTGCTATAATTGGCTGCAAGTGGTGCATGGTTTAGGTTACTACACTAAGAAAGGTCACGTTCACAGCAAAAGTACCTCATGAATGCAGAGGCAAAGATTTTAGTCAATTCTTCTTAATGATTTTTTTGTTACAGCTGGGGGACCACTAAAAGCCAGTAGGAAATACAAGAAAAGAGTGACCCTAATGAGTTCAAATAAAGTAAATCGGGTTGTACTGCACAGTGCACTCACTGCCCACCTCACAGACTGTAGATCCTGATAACTGAGCTCATTATTTGTGTCCCTCTTCCTTCAGCGTTGTCTATAATTCTACCGACCAGTCAGTCCAAGCAGAGGCTCAGCCATGTGTAAAACTAAGCAATTACAGCTAGGTGATAACACCCTCCGAGGGCAACCGATAGCACCGGAAGATTAATCACTTTCCATCAAGGAGCTGAAAAATATCAACAAGGGCAGTTGGCAGAGTGACTGTACATGAAAATGCATTTTGGATTTATTTTTTAAAAACCTGCTTATTTACAAAGGGGTTGGCCCTCCTGGTACAAGCAATGAACAGTAGGATAGTTACATCTATAACAAATTAATCATGTTATGGACCTAGAAGAAAAAAAGGAAATGGGGCAGTGACAGCCTACCATATGCATATCTGCATGTTCTCATGGCAACACAGATCAAGACGAATGAGCATTTGTTTGGGGGAGTTTGTGGGGGGATTCTCAGGGCTATGAGCATTCATCAGGGAGCTGATCGAAAGACAGACACACCAGTAATCAATGAGCCATCAGGGATAAGGAGCAGAGTCACTCAGTGATACAGCACTAGCCCTGTGACTGACACATGCACGGAATAGATCTAAACATCCTCATAAGTTAAGAAGTAAATACTTAAAAATGATAATAAATAAGAACTAAACATTATTGAAAAAATATTTCATACAGTGATTCCTTTCAAAAATTAATTAAATTTCCAAATCAATCAAATGTTTTATGATCATTCAGCTCATTTGCTTCGAAACAATTTGCATTTAGACAATAATTGACATTTTTCAACTGAGCCTGCTAGCGGTTGCATATACCAGGTTTCATCCTCCAGGCTGCATTACTAATGCCAGAACAGTAGTCAGAGCTATGCTAAACCTACTTCTGGTCTATAATATAATCTCACTGCAGGCACACAAAAGGATTATGTTCATGCTGTAATAAGGTTTATCCTCCTCGAACTGGGAATAAGAGACGACTCAGTGAATTATTACAACCCAGTGAATGAAACTGAAGTATCAGAAGGTGCAGAAATGTCTGATTGCTTTATTCTCAGTCTTTCTCTGTAATGTCCACATGCATTAAACTGCATAACACAAAAGCACTGAATATTTGTAAAAGATACTAAGTAGTAACCTTTAAAGCATAAAGCAATTCACTGCCAGGTCCATTCAGATTTCCTTCCTTTCCAAGTTCTCCTTCTTTAACTGCTCCTACTTTTCCCTCAACTGGTTTTAGCTTGTTTACAATGGATGGCTCTTGCGGGCTGTGTGAGTGATCACAGTGTAAGCATCCTGTGCCAGCAGCACAGAGGGCCCATTTAAAAGTGCTGGCTTTGAGAAAGCTCTACGAGTAAGCTGGGGGATGTGCCTCAGAGCCTGGCCACTCGCTAATCTGCTCACTTTCTCTACAGGGCCAGGCCAGAGCCCTGCGCCACCTGCCCGGAAACAGGCAGCTTTCCCAGGCCAGCTGAGACGTGTCCCGCACCCTCAAATACATTCGCTACTGCCAACAGTCGCTGTGTGCTGGAGCCTCCAACTCAGAAGAGACCACATAGACTGAAGCAGCAGATCCCTTTGGGATCTAATCATAATGACAATGTGAATACCAAGGTTGCACTTGTTTAAGAGAAACCATTTGCATGCAGAGCTGCTGACATCTCATTAACCGCCCAGAAAAGGGAAAACAGCGGCTATTAATGATGCAAGCATTGCAACCAAATTAAACAACCAAGAAATCTGTGTCTCTCAACTGTTTTAATACCATTTTTCTTCCTTATTCGTTTGAAGTTCTTCTTTAAAAAAGTCACATTGAAAGAATAATGAACTGCCACAGATCATGTATCCAAAGCCTGGCTTAGAGAAACAGCAGGATGCAGTTCGTTTGTTGAAAGCAATCTGCTTTGTCAGAGCGATTCTGTCCAAAGCCCACAGTGAGCCACTCCCACTGGGGGGCACTGTGAGGCTGAGGCACACTCGCAGCTTTACTGAGACAGACAGCCCCCATTCTGATTCCTTCAGTTTAAAAAAAAAAAAAAAAAAAGCAAGCCACATGATTCCAGCTCCCTGTGCAATTAGCCTGTGTGGCACTGGAAATTACTCCTGATGGGAGAAAACAGACTTCTAAATCAAAGCAAAGCCTTCAGCGCATGGTAGCTCTCCTTAGGTGAGATAAATTACTCTGGGAAACCTTGCTGTGCAAAGGCAAAGGCACCGGGCTCTGTGCACAGCAATTTGAAACACCAATATGGTCTGTTTATGTCATATGTATGTCTGTAGATTCCATACTGACCACAGGGAATTTGAACACCATAAGAGAAAAAAATGGTCTATTCCTTGTGAAAAAAATCGATGATCTTCATTTCAGGCACATGAGGCAAAGCTCAGTAATAAATGCAGATATAGGTGCCTAAAATGCTACTGGATAGAGCAGCGATTTATCTCATTTAAAAAACAATAATAATGTTTTATTAAACTGCATGAGATTTCATCTGAATTTGTGCCCACTTGATGGTGACCAGTGATGCCTGCCCCCTTTCTAACGCAGCATGTCTGGAGTCAAAAATGCTGTTCCAAGAAACTGTGCGATTTCTCAGCATCTGACAAGCAATTAACCTTTTCATTAATCAAAAACAATTCATATACAACAAAAAATTCTATTATTCTGCTCACAAATGATAAAACGTATACATTCAAAAGAAACTACGGTTCAGGAAGTCCTGTAACATCTACATAAGCCTGACATTGGGCCACCTTTGCCTGTCTGATGATGAAACACTAATGAAATAAAAAACTGAAAAGCAGAGCAATTATACCTTATTACGGCCTTATTACACACCAGCGACCCTTAGTCAGAAAGACAGAGCGGCTGATTATAGGGACTTAACAGTCTACTGTCCAGTAAAGAGAATTGATCAGCATTACTCCCACTAGCAAGCAGCCTCTGAATACCATTAAGCGAAGTAATTAATTGAAGTTAATGTTGCCTAAGATAGTCCTTTCTCTAAAATGGTTCCATGAACTCCCATTATTAAAGCTCCACCAACTGCTTTATCAGCAAAACTAAATTACCTTTTTTATTCCAAACTAGACTCGGAAAATGTGGATTTTTATCAGAGAAAACTCTATAACTGTGAAACAGCAGATAAGGAAGGATATGAATGTGGCCGAGAGAACACAGGTGTGCATAAACAGACAGAGCTGAAGAAGAGTGAGCTGAAACAGCAGCGCAGTAGAGCATGAGCGAAAGCACTGTATGGAACTACACAGTTCATTTGTATAAAGTGGGCAGATTTACAAGTCAAATATATCAGACAATTTGCACATCTACACCAATCATCCATAACATCATGACCACCTTGTGTCTACACTACATGTCCATTTTCCCAGCTCCACTGATCATATGGGAGCACTTTAGATCTATAATTACAGACTGTACTCCATCTTTTGCTCTGTATAAACTGTTACCACCCTGTTCATCAAACGGTCAGGACCCCCACAAGACCACCACAGAGCACATATGATTTTGGTGGTGGATCTCTCTCAGAGATGCAGTAACACTGATGTGTTAATGCTGCGTTAGTGTGTGCTGCATTGATACCAGTGGATCAGACACAGCTGTGATTGGACACAATTTTTAAAAACCTGGGCAGTGCTGCTGTGTCTGATCCACTTGTACCAGGGTAACACACACTAATACCACGTGTCAGTGTCACTGCAGCACAGACAATGCAGATTGTGCAGACACTGAGCATGAGAAATGAAAGAACATCTAATTGACTGAATATGTTCTATATGTCTAAAAAAATCTATTAGATTTTCTATTACATCTCATACTCTATATATATGTCTAATTCCACTGAAAACAAAAGACATATCCGAACTCTAAATTAAACCAGAGGGTGCTGTAAAAACCTCTGCAGAACTTGACACAAGCTCTAGCATAGAACAGAAAGCAGGCTAATGCCAGTTGGCACCATGCAGCTTGTCAGAGAGAGTGTTGTCCAAGGTTATACTATAGAGTTATGTCAATTATATCTGTATTAAGGGATTAATACAGTGGTGGGAAAAGTGTTTGTCCTCTTCAAGATTTCATATTTTTGTGCATGTTTGTCACTCTTAAATGTTTCAGATCATCAAACAAATGTAAACGTTAGTCAAAGACAACACAAGTAAACACAAAAAGCAGTTTTTAAATGAAGGTTTTTATTATTAAGGGAGAAAAAAAAATCCAAACCTACATGGCCCTGTGTGAAAAGAGCCGCCCTTAACAGCAACAACTGCAATCAACTGCAGTCTTTCGCACCACTGTATACTGTATCATATGAAATGGGTTTTGATTTCTGTTTCATCTCCCCACTTAATAAACCCTCACTTTTATCATTATATTCTTACCATAAAATAAGTCATCTGTTTTCCATATCTTTGGCACATAAATGTTTACGGCATTACCATCCCAAGCATTTATAAAAATAGAAAGAATAACAATATTTTTTTTTTCTGAACTGTAAACACTACACTTAATTTGATTTAAAATCCGTGGGCAGAAAAAAAAAACACCAAGGGAGGGAAGGAAGAGAGAGAGAGAAGGGGGAAGAGGGGGAAAAAAAAAACACTTTGTATGCCGAAAAGTGCTCTCGCAAGCAGGTAAAACCATTTCGCTCAAAGAAAAGAACTATCTCGCACAAGGAAATGATACTTGTCCTTGTGCACCAAGCTCAGTGCCCTTGGCCTCTCCATAATAGCATGTTTATGTGCCCCTTATTCCAGAACTCTATCATCCTTGGGCAGTGCTAACGGGGAGTAGAAACGAACACTTATTGAACTCCATTGCCCAAAGCTTATCATCAATATCAAGCAAAAATTGATCAGAAAACAAATGGAGATTGTTACCCAGCACTACCTGCGGGTACAGTGTAATCATTCCACATGTTCCTGTAATGTACATAAATGTATAAAACTACCTTATTCCCAGTTTTCTCCTGCTTCAATTCAATCCATACAACTGAGTGAGACTTTCTGCTTCATTGCTCATTTTTCTGCATTCTGGTCTGAAAGCTGCCTCTAGTGCAGTGATTCAAATTATGTTCAAAGATATTGGATGACAACTATACAAACATTTGTTTGACACCCACATCGCAACACCCATTTAGGTGGATCTTTGTAAAACTATAAACCAGCCTTTACAGAGAATGTCAACACTGAAGCCTTCAGGACACTCTAGATAAAAACTTCAGTAGGACATGAATTATTCAGAGAGAGATACAAACTCTCTGGTTCAAAGCCACTACAGGTAAATAGAAAGACAGCCTTCACACCTTTGAACAATACTGTTATAATTTATAGTCAGGAATAGTAAGGGGAGATTAATAGTGCTAAATAATAGTGATGCATGATATATCGGCAGCCAACATATTATTTGCCGATATGTGGTTTTTTGTAATTATTGTTATGCGTCCGATATTGGAATTTTAGCCAAAATTACAACCGATAACTTGGCGCCTTTTTGTGCTTGTGCATATGCACAGTCGCCTGTAATTTGTCTGCCGTGTGGACGTTTTTCACAGTTTCTGCAGAGAACAGTCTCTGGGATTAAATTTCTCTGTGGTGAAATCTTATTTAAAAGTATCAGCGAGACTCAATACACGCACACACACACACACACACACACAGCAGTGTAAACACACACAAAGAGCAGGTTAAACGACAGAAAGATATTCTCAAATACCACTTGAAAATAGATTCATTCAGCGTCTGAATGTATTATTGAAACACAATGATAAACTATTACAAACACTTGCTCAAACACACTCTCCCTCTCAGATCTGCTTTATGCCGCTCTCTCCCTCGCTCTACAAAAAAAAAAAAAACTGTGCTGCCTTAATTAGAGTCCCTCTATAAACCATTCATGCGGAACCAGCAGTAAATCTTTGATAAAGGTATAAATGAACTACACCTAATAAATTTTAAAGGAAAAAATTAAAAAGTACAGAAATGTACTTTCTCTTAGAATGTCAAAGTCACTAACATTTTAAAAATGTTGTCCATCAACTTGGCTTTTTAGATACAACAACTGGTAAAATGCAAGATTACACATGATATATATTTTAATTTACATAACAAAAAGCATTTGGGTTGATTAAAAATATATATATTTAAACGTGCTAACTCAACAACTATGCAAGACATGGCAAAAAAAACTGCCAATATTATAAACACCCTCCAGCCTTTTACAGTATTTTTTTTTTTTTTGCTTTAATTCAATGTGGTTTTGCTTTAATTACAAAATGATAAAATTATTGATTACTATCCGTTCTGGCTACTCCAAGGAGCTAATTATTGGTAATCGTATCAGCCAAAAAATAAATACAAATCGGCACATCCCTACTAAATTGTGCACAGCCACAGAGATTCACAGCCAATGCTTAGATAAAATGACTAGATGACCCACCCACTGGAGCAAAGTCTGTGGATCAATTCCAAGCCTTAATTGACCAGGAAGAAAATGGCTTCAATTAAAAAAAATCAACTGTATAAACAAAAACAGTCATTCTTATTTCAAATCCTATCAAGTACAAACATTGGCCAAAAACAACAAAAGAGAAGACAATGAAAAGACAGAAGATAACAGTCTTGTATGAAATACTGTTTTCTTTGTGTAGACCTTTGAAAAGCATAAGGTAGTGGTCCTTTCCACCAGGCAACCTACGACACAAATATATAGCGCTTTTCAAAGATCAAGCAGTTGGCCATCACCTAAGAGCAGCAGAGCAGAAAGGACGTGGACTGTCAGCAAACATGGCCAAGACCTGCCATATGCCCTCACCTGTAATATCACAGAACAATTCAAGCCAAGCTTTGAGAAAACACAAGTGAACAAAACCTTCACAAATTTTATATAAACTAGATGTCAACATGCTCTCTGCCTTGACTGAATGTCAGCACAAAGTTCTTTCAGAAAATCTAAATTCCCTCTAGCAAGATAGCCGCATAGAAACCAAACACTGCATTGCTGTAAAACAGGCACTACTTTGCCTTGCCTGCTTTCTGCACCCTAAATTCTGAATTTTTGCTATTAACAATGAGCAGTTAAGCTGTCTTTATGAGACAATGTCATTAAAAAACATGCCCTTGGAATTGAACCATGCTGCGCCATCCTTCTCATAAGAATCTCATTTTTTACAATTCATCCAATAAGGCATGACATGCAAAATGCCATAGACATTCTTACCATGTTCAAATGAACAAATGTAAAGTTACAAACAACGTATGCATAATCAAATCAAAGAATGCTGCAGTAAATGTATAAAAATGCAAGTTATAAATACTCAGCGGACACACTTTGATTAACTGCACTGTAGCCTGTGGTCCCACCTTGCCAAAAGATGTCATTTTCAAAACAGAAGAACAGGTTCTATAGGGCAATTCTAGAAAATAACGCAAGATTGGAGTAGCACTTTAAAGCAAGAAATTAAGAACAAAATCATGCATAAAGTTGTAATAGTTCTTTCCAGTCAAATCATGCTAATTTATGCAAATAAATGCATAAATTACAATTGCAAGTCACCAGGGATAATGCATGCAAAGTACAAAACATCTTAAGTCATTCAAATCAGAACATAAGGATATACAAAATGTGCATAAAAGTTTGTAGGAAAACAACAAATGTTCTCTTAGAATCTCAAAATTTATGTTTAGTTTATAAACAAATTTATATTTAGTTAAGTCAACCATTATATATATATATATATATATATATATATATATATATATATATATATATATATATATATATATATATATATATATATAACCACTCCTTACATTTTCACCAATGTTTATTTTGCACATGAGCTCTGGAAAATCTCTAGAGAAATGTATATAAACATCAGGCAGTTCAGGAGAGTGCATGATCATGGGGAGGCTGTTATTGTCTGTACATACCAAACTACAAAACTGAATCACTGTGTTGAAATGACAAGCAAGTGACTCATTTACACGAGAAAACTTGAGATCATGAAAATAAGATATAATTTTAACAGTAACATTTTCATGTTAATTAATGTTGGTACCTTTTATCGACCATATAATATATACATCTTTCAAATGAAACATTAGTTTCTTCTGGCTGCTGTGGAGGAATATGGAATAATGTGAAATGTCTTGGTTTTTTTTTCACGTAAGTACCAACTTGACAGGAAAAAAGATGACATAACATTTATAGACAGTGATATACAAGCACAGTCAAAGTCATAAAGTGTTTCCCAAATAAAGTTCCAAATGTAGTTCAGGAGAGAGGGATCATTTAGAAAAGAAATCAGAACTTTGCTGTCTACTGAAAACAGTAAAAAGTTAAAAGTATGCATGACCTAGTTTCAATTCTGACTAAAGTTTGTCATTAGCTGAAAATAGATTTTCTGCTATGCTGCTTTAAGTGAGAAGACACAGGGACCATCTTTTCAACAAGAGAGCTGAAAAGGCTGAGAAATCTCTGAAAGTCTTCCACAGAAATACAAATGAGTTCTGACATTTGTGAAATTTTGAATTAAACACATATCAACAGGCACAGATGTACATTAAGTCACAAAACTAAAAGACACCAGCTAAAAGACATGGGATTTTTTTTATTATTATTATTTTACATTAGCTTATTTACATTTTAAAATTTAATCCAATTTCTTACACATTCTACAATCTCCTGTTTTCTGAAATGACATCTTTTAAGTGTTTCAAAGTATTATTCTCACTCTGTTTAACAGCAACAGCAGTGCATGTAACAATCAATTTCAGATCCAGAGGAACATAACAGGCCCAAGGTGCTTCTAAAATTGTAATCACAGTGGGGTGCTGGTTCTCTGGGACTATGTATCGCGTCAAATATAATCACTAAGCAACGGCATCCACCAAGTGTGCTCCAAGGTAGCAGAACCAAAATACAGTACTTAAAAGAAAACTGCCACATTCATGCTAACACCAAGGGAAAAGGGATAATGCTAAAGATGAGGCACCGCAATGGAGTATGACACTGAACTATAGGAAAGTATCAAGTGTGCTCATGTCTCATCCTCTCAGAGTCCACTGTTTATACACCCAGCTGTAAAATGCAGTGTCATTTCAGAAAAATATTCAGTAATAATCAAAGCAGCATTAATGAACTCTTATCACATAATAAACAGCACAACATCTGTTTAAGGATTTGACAACATTATTTATAGGGTTTGTTTTTTTTTATAATCACCCTGTTGCTGAATATCTGAAGCCTTTCGTGTAATTACAATTTTTGCAAGGCTTCATATCTTTGCATTCTCCTGTCTGGGACAATTTTACAGTGTAAAATGAATAAGAGTGAATTTGTAACTACAATAAAACACAAAAGAGAACAGCTAGAATTTTCAGAAGCTAATTTTTCCGTATTTGGACTTTGAGCCTTTCTCGCCGCTCTTTTGACAGATATATATCGTCATGTTAAAATTAAAAACGTTTTTCCATTTGTATGGATTTTTAGTTACTACATCATTTGAACACTGCCACTGTCCTTCACACTATGTGATAATTCCATGATGAATGAACTCTAAATAAATATACTAATATCTTGTCCTTGCATGCATTTTATATATATAATATATATATATATATATTCAGCAGGAGTGGTTGGAGGAGGCGAATCAACATATTTTTCACTTCTCACTAGCACATGGAGAAAAATCAGTGGATCATTACATTTTACATGAAATCAAGAAGCATATTTTAAGTATATGACATGGTGAATTGTGAAATTGACGAAAAGGAAAAGGAAATATTATTGTTAAAATGCTAAAGTTTAGATTTCAGCAGGAAATGTGCTGATCTTTCAGTGACCCACAGAAAAGCAGCCATAGTGCAAAATCTTCTACACCCATTATTCTGTTTCTACAGTATTTCCAAGCCATATAATTTATTTTCGGCACTGTACAAGTGACATACTGGAAACTGCCTAACTAATAGCTGCATCAGAATTACATTTGAATAAAAAGAAATCCAACTAACAATGCTACATTTAGGAAACTGAATGAACAAAGCTCTGTTTGTGCTCTGGTGCTTTGGGCAATATAATCTAACCTCTGCTATTATTACCAAAAATATTAAATATTAATGGGACATAACTGTGTGTACATTTTTTGGCTAAATTTCCCCAACATTTTTTTTAAAGCCCTAGGCCAAGAGCTCAGCCTCACTCAGTGTTTTGGGATTACTAAGACTGTAAAGCAGGAAATGGAAGCAACTCCTATAATATTTGATATTATATGTTGTATATTGGCATTGTCTAAACAAGAACATCTATCAATTTTTAGTTTATCATCTGAACACAACAGCCCTCATTCACATTGTGTGAAAAATGCCCTGATGAATGATAAATAGAAATGCTCAAAAATGTAAATTGACTTCCACTGAAAGACAATGAAAATTTTTCTTCTATAAAACGTTACTACTTTGGAGGAACATGTTTTTCGCTGGACAGTGACGAAACACATGTTAAGTATGTACTGGTACTAAAAAAACTATATTAATATTTAATGGTCATTTGAACAGGAATTTAATGTTGGTCTTGTCTTTTACATACTTTAGTCAAATCAGAAAGATGACACTGAATTTAAAGGTTCTATGTATTGATAATAAAAGCTTAGCAAATATGACTGCATCTTCTTGGTCCTAGACGATATGAGGCAAGCACCCAGGCTCAAATAAATCCCTGAGAACTGCAGGGTTAGTGAGATAGCCTAGACACCAGCAGGGAATAAGGAAAGTGGATCTATAACAATTACACGAAATACCTGAGTAGCTAGAGTACACACACACACACACACACACACCCCAAGCATGTCCCTGCCATCATTATCAAAATGTGAAAGTGGATTTTTCTTAACAGAAAAGAAAAAAAAATTATATATATATATATATGCGCAGTGTGCAACAGACCTACAAGACCTTCAAATAGCATATTCAGTTTGAGATCATAGAAATGTGTGCTCAAATAAACATTTTCCGTATTTATAAGAGAACATTTAGAGTGGACCTTATAATACACATTTTTAAGGTTAGGACTAAGCTTTACAGCAATGCCATTAACCTTGCTTACCCCCAGGAGAATGTGTCAGGCATTAGACTTTAAACTGCCCTGACAAATATAGCATCTTATTAAATCCAACTGTGCAGTATTATCACTCTTGTTCATTCTCTGTTGGGAGGTAAAAAAAATATCTAACACTCATTTAATTTGAGAAGGAATATTTTTCAAGCTGAATTACACAGCGGGTGATAAATGAGTAATAATATCTGTTCTGATCCCAGCTGCCGTAAGGACGCCATTTTCAAGAAATCAATTTTTTGAAGAGCTCATTTAGGGCACTGCAGACATACTTGAAGGAAGCTTAAGAGTCTACTAATCAGTTCAGTTAGAGAAGTTCTTATTCGCTAAATTAAATGCACTGCACTATAAAGTGTTTCTTTGCCACAAGTTTCAATTGCATTTCGTCAAGGTGGATGACCCTTATCTTTCTAACTACATTCAGACTCTGTAGTTGCTTTTAGCAGTTAAGCGTCTATGGTTTCTTTCAAAGCTGCATATCTAACAAGCAACTTTATACCAAATTATTTTAAAATCTCACATTTTAAAAGAGCACTATCTACCAAATGTGTTGTACTGAATGTGTGAGAGAGAGAGAGAGAGAGAGAGAGAGAGAGAGAGATTTGAGGGGTGAGATACTTGTTGGACTCAGGATTGTTCTCAGCAAGCTAAATTACACATATCCACAGCTCCCTGCGTGTCATTAATGTATTAACCAGGGATGATATGATGTAACACAGAGTAAACAGAAGCAGAATGTGCATGAGAGGCACTGTGTGTGTGAAGATAAGTACAGCAGCCTCATTATGTATGAATCTCTGATCGCTGCCCAAAAACATGAAGGAGGGTGTGAGAGAGAAAGAAGGGGGGGGCAGTGTAAGAGCAGGGAGAAAGAGAGACACATAGCAGCACTGCAAATACAGCAACACTCCTGCAGCATACATTCTCAAGCAGAACATAAACACTGGACATTTTCAAGCCAGTAGGCAGAGCAAGAGGGAGGGAGAGACTGAGAGAGGGAAATAAACAAGAACACAATGTAGAGCAGACAGAAGAGAGAGAGGAGAGCTATGAGAAAGAGAAAATAGCAGTTACACAGAAAAAATAGTGAGTGTGTGAAGGAATGTAAATGAGAGAAAAAAGGAAAGAAGGGAGAAAGGGCAGTTGGAGAAGAGTGTATAAGAGCATGTAAGCGAGAAAATGGGGGGCAGAAAGAGAGAGAGAGAAATTAAATAAGAGTTAGAGACAGAAGAAAGGAAAACAGAACAAGATCAAATAGAAAAAAAAGAAAGTAAAGAAAGTTAGGCCACAACAGGGGTGAGTAAGTGGAGAGATGACAGATATGAGAGAATCTGGAGAGCGTGAGAGAAAGGGAAAATAGACAGACGAGAGGGCACTTTTGATAGAGTGTAAAAGAAAGTGTATAAAGCAAGGCAACAAGAGAGAGAGAGTAAAGAAGGTATGACAAGTTTGCAATGGACTCACCTGTCAAGACAGCTTTGGCGGAAGGGTCAGCAAGGTCCAGGGCAGACTTTCCATCTGTGTTGCGGATGTTTGGGTCAGCGCCGTGCTGGAGCAGCACTGTACAGGGGAAACACAGACAGTAGCGTAACTCAGGCAGGCACAAGCTAGTAGCGGGGCCGCTGCCTCCACTGACGGCCAGTGCTCTCCTCGGCATGCTGCAGACACATACACACATCGCACAGCGGCACGGCGCCGAAATCAGCCTGCACTAACGCACGGCTCGCACTGCAGTGAGACAGAGGAAAAAAGCCCATGTTACTGAGGGAGTCCGACTTCAGGCAGGAGCATGTGACTGGAGCTCAGGTATGAGAGTGGAATATCAAAGTCTGTTTTTCCCAGATCCTTTCCCTTTCCCCCATGCCTGGCCTCCAGAGACTGAGCGAGAGAGAGAGAGAGAGAGGAAGGGAAATGAGAAGAAAAGAGAGCCACTGTGCTGTTTTGTAGTGCTCTGCTTTTTAGTCTCCTACAGCCAGCAGCGCACCTACAGTGGCCAGCGTCCCTCAACTGTCTGCACTCCTCTCTCCTTCGCTCACTCTCTTTCCCTCTCTCTCTCTCTCTCAACAACAACGCAAGCATGCACACATATTCACACCTCCCCTCCCTCTGCCCTAGCTACGTCCCTCCTCACTATCACCCCCCCCCCTCACGTGCACCCTCACGTACTCCCTCCCTCTCTCGCTCGCTCTTTCTCCGCTTCACAGCGTAGGCTTCCATTCTAAAACACATCTGCACTATCACTAGCCCGAGGGGCAATTACACAGACTCACTCTCTACCTCTTTCTCCATGCTCCTGTGCACTAGTCATGCTAATGTTGATGCAAGAGATTCTACTGCTCAAAAGTGGAGAGATTGAAAATATCTCCAAAACAAACACCGTAGTGGTTTTGCATTCTTTGCTTTGATATTCGGCCAAGAACGCTGGAGCCAGAGCTCCAAAAAAACAAGGTGTAAAAAGAAAATGGACATGTTTGTAATCATGATGCTGCTGGCACTTTGGTGACTCATAGGTCGTCCATTTTGCCATTTTACAAAGAAGTCCAATTCTGACAAGCTCTGTGCTGTCTGGAAATATGATATGACAGTAACATATTTCTCTGAAAAAAAGAAAGAAGAAAAAACGCTTTAAGTGGGACACAACGCTGCATCCATAAGTCCCCTCAGTCAAATGAATATGCAATAAAAGACCCACAGAAAACACATTTGCATACACCACTGTCATGAAAGCACTTGAGTGGTGGGCTGTGGAGTGGAATGGTGATGGTGTTTGTGGGGGTGTGTAATGTCAGAAAGATGACAGCGGTGAGGTGATTAAAATTCGCCAGCGTGCCTCCAGCAGCCTAGCTATCTATCAGATGAGGCGTGAGGTGGAGAGCCGGAGCAGCTTCGCTATAACCGCCACCCTTGGCCATTCTGCCTGGGGTCATAAAGCAGCGATGAGACTATAGTGTATAGTGATGAGTTTTTGAGGACTGTGGTCCCTGTGCCGGCATTGGTTTCGCCAAAAGTGTTCATCAACTGACTGTGCGATGAACTAGCACTCTGTCCAGGGTGTGTTTTTGTGTGGTGCTCAATGATACTGTGTTGGGGCCACTGTAATGCTGGTCAGGATGAAGCTGTTACATGCGAATACATGTATATTTTGTTTAAATTCAGGGGTAATGATGAGCAACAAAATTAGACCGTTAACA
The DNA here is from genome assembly GCF_029633855.1 of Hoplias malabaricus. Classification (NCBI taxonomy): domain Eukaryota; kingdom Metazoa; phylum Chordata; class Actinopteri; order Characiformes; family Erythrinidae; genus Hoplias; species Hoplias malabaricus. The sequence goes on along the minus strand of NC_089814.1, from coordinate 12,651,669 downwards.
ATCTGGCTCTTAAACTTTCTCCAAAAATTTCTAACCCCGGCTTCTCAAAATTACATGTCATTTTAAGGGGAAAAACGGGTTAGGTTTCTGCATCAGATAAACTAAGATCTAAAAGTAGGCTTTCTTATACTGGAAAAAATACCTTACCACAAGAAATGACAATGTATGTGCGTTTATGGGCTATATTTGGTACAGGACAGAATCAAATTCAGGCTTTTCTCTTACTGACACTCGATCCAGCGTTTTTGCTGACTTTGTCCAGATAGTGTCACCTGATATCAGATTAGTTACAGGGGAGAAGAAGAACAAAAACGTTTTGTTTTTCCTTCATTGTTACCTTTGTTCTTCTATTCATGTTTGTGAATATGTATATTAAAAACAAAACTGTGATGAGATTTGATATTTCACTTATTTCTTTCATAAAAAGAGTAGCCCACATTAATATTCACGTGCCATGGCGGGTAAAAGCAACTGAGCAACCGGAATGTAAAAGCTGATGAGTTTGTCTGCCCAACCACGGCTGCAAATGGTGTGAGTGGCCAAGAGCAGCTTTGAAACAGGTGTTACCGTGAGATCCACAACTGCTCTAAGAGACCTCTGTGCCAGAGAGCTGACATGCAGACCCACCATAATTGCTGGTTAGGATGTGATCAGAAAAGTGGTATAATTACAGCCAGGCACTGAGAGGGCAGGGAAATAGAAAGCTTCTGGAAGAGTAGGAGTGTTTTGGTTAATGCATCACAATGCACATGACTCTGCTGTCATCAGGGTTAAGAGCAGCTCTGAAACACAGGCCGACCAGCTGACATGACAAAGGCTGTTCATTAAAACTCTCCGAACATTAAGCGAGAAACAAGACTGACAACGGCAAATGAGCACTGGATGAAAATCATCCATTCTGACAGCCACCGGAGCACTTCAAAAGGGAAGGAAAACTAAAACTGATGTAAGATGTATTGTTTAAGACAGCATGGTCATATGTGCATGTAAATAAACACACAGTGTGAGAAAAAATAAATAAATCAGCAAGCGTCTATGGCTTAAAGCTAAAGGAGAGCAGCAGCAGCTGCATCATCCACTGCGTCACTGCCCTGTGTTCTGCTATAGCCAATGCTTCTTTAGTCATTCATCACCAGCAGCAGTAAAGACAGCAGACCTGTTCATCCAGTAGGCAGGTCAGGGCCATGGCAAAAAGAGAGACATACTGTCACCATTATCGTCATTCATCTTTGAACTTGGATTGACAGCAAATGACCTCCAATTTTAAATTGCCCTCCTGCAGCTTTGTGTGGATGGGTGCAGAAATTAATGACTGGAGACTAGCGCCGACCCTAATTAGTACAGTGAAGGGAGATTATTTATTCATTATGATCAAAGGGCAGGGGTGATGAAACCTCTGGGATAGATAAAGACTGGGGGTCTGTCAACCAAGGTTGCAATTTAAGGTGCCTAACAGCAGAATCCTGCACCTCAGCAAGTAAGAACAAGGTGAACCAAGGAAATATTTTTGAAGAAATATTTCAAACTAAAAACATCAGTTAATGAACCAATTTTCAAAACATATGTCTTTAATTTATATCCGCCCCCATCTCAGGTATCAATATCAGGTATTGAGTGCTACCTCTAACTGCTGTGTTTCAATTGCATGAAATATGTATTACTTCCCTATTAAAGTGTTTCGCACTGAAGAACCTACTGTTCTTAAGTTCCAACTGGGAACTAAATTTTCTGGTTCACAAACCAGAATGTGAAATATGGCTGAACTAACAACAGACGGTGTAGTAGAGCCACCTCAAGTTCTCTCTGTGAAAGCGGCTGAACTCGCGTTCCTACTCACGCATGCGCGTTCCAACTTTAAGAGTCAGTCAGTGACTCCTAAAGTTGAACAGGTTTATTATTCCTTAGGTACTGAGACTGATCGGAGGTTAAAGACTATGAGAAGTCTGCCTTAAAAAAAGGTTAGAGGTTACATTACAACTAGTGATGCACTGATATACTATCAATATCATATGATATTGTAAGTATCAATGATACCGTATAAGTATTGGCACAGATACCAGCACATAAACACAGTATCAATATCGGCTACAGAGAGCACTGATACCATAGGTGTCTTGGAAATGGCCCACTACTCACCATTCCCTACATGTAGCACACACCCCATGAAGCAGATAGTCACGCGTATGATGCAGTTCAAATTTAAAGTTGGGGCAGATTATTAACAAATTGGGTATTACACACTACATGACTGTTTTTGTCGATTTTTACTGAGACTGGAAAAACATCAAATACACTACATGACTGGGGATAACACACTACATGACCCCAAACTCCCCAAACAAACACTCAACTTGCGTTTCCTTGGAGACATAGACCTTCAACTCGCTGCGGTTATTGTTTGTTTAGATCCACAAAATACATAATCTCTGAGTTGTGGATGGGAAAACATAGTCAGCGCAGTCTCTACACACTTCAGCAGGAGCTGGAGATTGGTAGAATAGCACATAGTTGTGCTACATTCCATCTTAAATGGTTCCGAAACAGTGGTAGCCATAGTGCCCTACAGTGTTACGTCATTTAAGGTGGAACAGAATATTAGAATACAGTTGGAATAAAGGCTGTAACAGTATGTTGTTCTCCTATTGGTAATTCTCATTTTTTGGGGATATGTGCTCACAGCACTATGTAGTACATCATAGTTATTCATAGTTTTACTATCACCACTATACACTAATGTGTTTCCCTTCTACGCTCTGTTCTCATTGGCTGTTGAAGGGACTCGTCCAGCCTTGAGTTGGTGGAGAGTTTATACTATGTGACTATGTCCAAAGTAGACTAGGAAAAAAAAAATCAAATGTTTCATATGCTGCAACAGGACAGAAACGTGAGTTTGAGGCAAAAAAAAAAGTAAAATCGAGCTAAAAGTCGTGCAGTGTAACCGCAGCTTAAGGAGTGCCAAAGATCACTGATTAATTCAAGCAGCCACAAAGAAGCACGCTAACACAGCTCAGCAGCAGTCCTTAGAAAATGCATTTCAAAGTTGCGACAAACATCCTCGTGAAAGTGTAAAAAGCTGTTCAGTCAAGCTAGACTATTTCATCCTACTTTTACTTGTTACAACTTTGTGAAAACATTTATTTTTTCATGGGTTTGGAACTTTAATTAGTTAATTAGTGCAGTTAATAAAGAAGTAAATGTTGTTCATTCAAGCTCATTATGTCTTATTAGCGAAACAGAACACTGCTTTAAGAAAATAAAATCTGTAATTACATCAATATAAATATCTGGATTTATATTGTAGTTAAAATAGATAGAGTTGATATCGGTACTCAGTATCGGCAGATACCTAAACATGAAATATCGGTATCTGTATTAGAATGGAAAAAGGGGTATCGGTGCATCCCTAGTTACAACTGAATAATTAGCTCGATTAACAAAATCAGTTACAGAATTTTCCCCTGGCCTGGTCTCATTCAGTGCTTGGTGCATTCGGTCCAGTGCGTATAGCTTGACATCTGCTCACAGTAGTGGCGAAGTAGCGCTATAGGAGGAGAATATGAAGCACCCAACTCTTTTTCCATCAGCTCATGTTTTGGCTAATTTAAAAAACTAAATTAAATGTCTGCAGATATGTTCAATTTACCAAAAGCTGTTTTCAAATCACTGTATTAGTCAGCACTATTCCAAGTGGTTCAGGACAGTGGTTTTCAAATATAATTTATCTTCTTCCAGAGAATAATCACAGGTACAGGACAAGGAGGGATTTACTCCTCCTGTACAACTAGATTCCAACGCTCAATTTCACAGTAAAATTACAGCATATCCAGACACCTGTGTGGAACTAATAGATTATTCCGATTGCAAACAAAGGTATTCCTTTCCTTGGAAACAGCTGAACAGTTACAGTTTGGAAAGAAATCCAAACGTGTTGAACCACTATATACAGAACAAATGCTTTTACTGAAGCATTACTTTACTGTCACAGACCACTCCGTGTGAAATGTGTGTAGCTCTGCTGACTCTTTGAAAAAGTCGCTCTTTCCAAATGCCATGTCACCACCAAAAACATCTGTCACATTGTTTTGGGTGTTGTGTCCTCTGTGAAAATCAGTGTGAGAGGAACAAATACACAACATCGTTTTTCTACAAAAATCTACAGTGCTAAAATAGACATCAATATATAAATAATCTGTTCAACCCCAACTATTGCTCCTTTCACACATATATTCTGGAGAATTTCTAGAGAAATTGGGTCCGGAGATGTCACGGGAGATTTTCTGCATCAGACGTGCTCTCTCAGCAGGAAATGAAACACAGGTTTGAGGCGTGGCATGCAGGAGAAACTCCCACCACATTTCCCACCCCATTCTCACATGCTGTGACTTGGACTTTACCGGTACCTTTACAAAGGTGTGAGAAAGAAAGTCCGGGTAAGGTCCGAGACAAACGTTGTGGATAAACTCTGGACAACCGGATTACCACGCATGCCTAAATAATCACTTGCCTCAGAACATGTTGAGTTGTTTATGCCCTTTTCACACATGCACGGTAATCCAGAAATATTCCAGGGTTTACCAGAAGGGGCTGTATGTGTGAATGCGACCACCCGCAATACTCACTCCTCGCGCTCTAGTAAAGACTCGAGGTGAAGTCCAAGTCAGCGCATGTGAGAACAGAACGGGAAATGTTCCAGAGTTTCTCCTGAGGGAGCATGCCAGACGCTGAAAATCTCCCGTTGTGCACTGCATGTGTGAACAACCGCTACGGACCCGATACTCTGGAGATTCTCTAAAGATTCCCTGGAGTTCATGTGGGGAAGAAGCATTAGTAATCGCAGATAAACTTGCTTCTGTAGATTGTAACACTGTTTATTAAAATTTATAAATGTCCAAGAAAGAAAAAAAAGCTTCAATCTTATACTTCCGTATTGAGAAGTACAATTTCTCAAACATTTAGCCTTTATGTGGATAAGAATGGCATTTTGGTCAGTGAATATTTGCCTGTTAATTAACATGTAATAAAATTACAATTACCAATAGAATAATAATCCAAGCTTACAATTTAACGCACTGAAACACATTCACTAGTGATGAAGAAATCACAGCCAGGGAGACACTACGGAGGAAAATTTGTTTTGAAAAGTAAACATTTCGCTGAGGGCAAATAGAAGACTTGAATCTAGAAAGACACTGTGTTGCCTTTTCACCACCAAGAAGCAAATTTAAATTTCTCATGAATACCAAGCAGTGAGAAACTTATTAACATCTGTAAGACTGTCAGACACCAAACCTAATCAAGAAAAATGCCACATGGTTAACCCTTATTGAAAACAATTCCTCAGGCTAAACTGCTCAAAATTAAAACCATGCATCTCCCATGCTCACAAACATGTGTTTGGAAATATCTCTGCGATTATGGTGTCCTAGTTAAAAACATTGGCAATTACAGTGATGAAGTACTTAACTTGACAGTATGTTTGCATGAATAAATTCACATAATTTTAGTGGAGAATTCAGAATAAATGAAAAAAACTTGCAAATGCCTAAAACATAAATAAATGAAATAACGTAGCATCTTAAACAACCATTTTGTAAATTAAAGACAATGGTTCTACTGGTTAAAAAAATGTTTTGTGGAAAACAAAAACGAGACACTTACCAATACAAACGTCAATTTTGCCCTTAATGGCAGCTTCATGTAGAGGAGTGTAGTTCCAGTTGTCTCTAGCATTGGGGTCAGCTCCTTGGCACAGCAACAAGCTGACAACTTCAGCATGGCCGAAAGAGCAGGCATTGTGTAGGGGGATCAAACCACCATCATCTCGGGCATGGACGTTTGCCCCTGTCTGTAGAAGATGCTCCACTACATCTTTTCTTCCAAAACCTGGACAGAATGTTGTACAATTAGAACTAAATCTTAGGTAACACTTATATTTTCTTGCTGAAGGTGAAGAAAAACAAAAAAGCTACTGTAAATTTAAATTTAGATCCAGTTTCTCAAACTGGTCAGTGTATTAAAAAACAGCAGGAAAAAAATGCTATTTTGGTCTGCAAGAACTTCATAAATACTGTCTAAAATATCTGAGTACAGGATCGTAAAACACAAACAAGTTCCCATTCTTGTTAATGAACTAGTTTTGGTTCATTCATGTACAAAAACAGATTATGTTTTTTTTTTAACCACAATGTCCATTTTCCATCAGCTGTGCAATCAAAATGCTTCTGAGGTTTAATAGGTGAGAACCATTATTGAAGGATTAATGAGGACTGGAAAACAAACTCATGCACATCCGAAAAACAATTCTGCTTCTTGGTGAAAAGGAGAGAGCGTTAAGTTAACTAGCTTAACTGGAAGTAATGAGGACAGTTACAAAACAAAAACAATAATGTTTTAAACAACCCACCCAAAAAAACACTTCCCACACAAACAATCCCATATGGCAGTGTCTTTGACTAGATTTCATATCCATTAATAAAAAGAGATTTATATTTTGTGCTACTCATTATTTTAACCGATCCAGCACTCTGGTATTTCCATGTCCTTTATTATTAACACTATAGAGTTACTCCTTCTTATGTGGAGGTTTTCTCAAAGGACCTTCTACAAAATCATGAAAAACATTATGCCATTTCCCTTCATGTAGAAAGATGACTTTTACGAGGCAGCAAACAAAGCAAACCTAAAGGTTAACACCTTAGCTTCATTTAGAGATACATAGGGCTGTCGCACTAACCGCAATACATTAATACAGCGCTATGAACCAGCCAGTGTGTGTGTGTGCATGTGTGTGTAATGAATGTTTTCCCAACTGTTGGCATCTGAACGGCTGAATGTCAGTCTTCTTTTTACAAAATGGATACAATGGCAAAAAACTAGTCACAAAACCAAATGCAACTTCGAAAGTTTGGGAGCATTTCAGCTTTCAACCAAATGAAAAGTGAGAGCCAGGCAATTTAGAAAAGGCAGTATGCAAAATCTGTACCAGAAAGGTCACTGTGAACCAGGGAAATCCGAAATTTGAGATCTCATCTAGCTACCTATAATCCAGCTATGGATGCCCAACATCCTCCTCCAGCCCTGAGTCATGGAGAAGCCTCAAAAGGAACAGTTCAGGCCGATACCATGTGACAATTAGGAGTGCAGCACTAGAATCAGGTTGAATTAGATTAATTATTGGAGCAATAATATCGTATAATCGCAGTTTTGAACCCTGTTAAAACACAGCGCGGGAAATTCTTTCACCGCGACAGCCCTAGAGATACACGGCGAAATAATTACACTGATCAAGTTTGAACACTGAGGGTTTTCTGGTTCATTTTACATTAGTCTACTAAATAAAAAAATCCTGAATTGTTCTGGACATTTGAATAGTTTTTATGTTTGCTTTACTGTAAGATCAGTATTGAATAGTACAAGAACTACAAAAAGCAGCCAACCAAGCTAAGATTGAATGAGAATAACTTAATGTTTGTGTTTGAAGGCAAATTAATAATTAATACAACGCTTAGTCCACATAATATTAACACTGCATGATTTTGCAAATATAACTTTAAGTAACAGCCTTTTTTATCATTAGTCATTATGAATCCATTTAATCCCAGTATGCTCCATTTAAGCCAATCCCTATGTTACAGTGAGGAGTTCCTCTCATTATGAACTTATATAACTCATAATCTTCGTTATTGAATTCATAAGTTCACTCCACTCTCTCTGTGACAGTTTTCTACACATTGCTGAGAACCATTGTATTAGCATCAGTTAATCTGCACCATTTATTTCCAAAGGGACAAATTACTAAAAGAAAAAACTACAGAAAACAGACAGCGCAATGAAGTCAGCTGTCTAATAAAATAACTGCATGAGATGAAATTATAATTAAACCTTTGTTCTTGTGAAGTTCTTTATTAAATATATGCTCATGTTTCTGTGTTAATTTTCTGATGGTGAGAGTCATTACTTCAGGTGACAGAAGAGAGCAAACATGCATTAACTAAAGTGAGAGGGTGTATATTTTTCAAATACTTAACACGTTATGGAATTAATATGTTGCTGTTTTATTTATTCGTAAATAATCGTAAATACGTTTTTTCCTTCAATAAATCATGATGTGGTTTATTTGGAACACACATGGGCTTAGATTGTGCCACTACCAATATAGTCCATGCCAGATTTTTGACATATTTATAAAATATCTTTATATTGTAAAATGTACATGAAATAATGTATACACTTTCAAATGAGATATTAATCTTGTATTTTTCCAATAGATCCGTTCAACTTTGATATTTTGGTGAGCTTAGTTGGTACAATTAACTTAGTATTGATGAGTAAACAACTTTTTAAAAAGTTTATAAACGGCGTCTCGTTTATTCAGTAGCTTTGAGTTAGTTGATGCTTCGATGTCATAACATTATTTACATGTGCATCATTATTATTTTACGGTGTAGAACGCGTGACACGATATTTCAAAACATCTGATTTTGCAGTGTGTTAGTACCACGTTCAAAACGGCATCAAAATTCGAAATAAATCACAAACTTGATTCGATTAAATCAAACTAAACAGAAGTACTGAAGACCTGTTTGTAATAATCTATGCCATCAGTACACACAGAAAAAGTATAACGTTACAATATTTGTTTGGCACAGCAATTCATTTGGTTTCTCGATCTCAATCTACAATTAATTGGGGTTCCCGACACCAGGTTGTTCTTAAACATCTATCTATCGAGTGATAAGAGTGATAACATGGCGAAGAAATATAGGTTTACCCGCAGCGAAGTGAAGCGGAGTTGATTTGCGACCGGCCATGTCTTTTGCGTTAACGTTAACCGAGTCCACCAGCCTCTTCACCCGAGACACGTCTCCATTTCGGCAGGCCTCGAAAAGCTCCCTGAAGGCGCCTCCTCCCGCGGCTCCAGCTCCTGTTCCTGCGGGGCTGGAAGAGTTGGAGTCCGGGCTGGAGGCGCTGCTGGCGGCGGCAGGGGTGGAGGAGCTACTGCCGCTACTAGAGGAGGAGCTGCTGCCGCTGCTGGAGCTGAGCAGCGCGGCGCGGCCGTCGGGAGACTGCGGGCTGGCCTCGGGATCACTTGTCCCACCGTCCCGCGGCTCTGCTGCAGCCCCAGCCCCGCCGCTCACCGGAGACCCGGGCGGAGACAGCGGACTGGGAGCGACACGCGGCGGAGAAGACAAACTCCTCTGGTCCTGTGGTGGTGATGGTTGTTGTTGTTGTGGTTGTTGTTGTTGTTGCTGCTGCTGTTGAGCAGCGCGACGAGACGCCGCCATTTTCACCACTATCCCCCTCTAGCAGGCAACAAAATAGCTCTGGAGGACTTCCGCCAAGAATCGGTAGCAAGCTTCCGGTTGCAGGATTATTCCGAGTACAAAATCAGACACAGCGCTTTAACTAGTGCTAGTTATATGTTTGTTTTGTCTGTTTTTTACCAATAAACAATATAATAAAAAATTATAGAATATCATACAAATAAATAAGTGGAGAATTCTGGCAAATGTAGAATGACACACACGGGTAGAACACGTAACTCCTCACAGACAGTCACACGGAAAAGGGTTTGAACCCACAACCCCAGGAATCTGGAGCTGTATGACAGTAACACTACCTGTTGCACCACCATACTAGAACAGTCTACAAAAATGATATTTAAAGATGTGCTCCTGTCAAAATAAACTGTTTAACACAACATTGTTTTCATACGATAGAAAAAAAAATTATGTTTGAAATAAACATTCAACTCTTTTGCTGAACCCTTTCAATCAGCAGGGTTCTTGAGCATAATAAACCAATTTTAGTTTCACCTTGCACTGGAGAAACTACACTATGTAACTTTTGGAGGAGGGTATAGGTTATGAGATTTGGGGGATTTATCTGATGACCGCAGGAATAGTATAGAAGCATAATTTCTAACTAAAAAATAAATTAATCAGTCATTCTAATGTGTTGTCATGTGTTTTTGATCAAGAATATCACTAAACCATACAGCAGCCACAAGAATGTGGGTTGCCCACCCATAGGTCACAGACAATTCCAATCACTTGCTACAGTGTTATCAAGCCCCCCTTGTTGGACTGTGACACAGTTTATCTTTGGAACTGAAGGAGTGCCATTAGGCATCTTTAAAATGTGTGCAGTTGAATTTGAAATCTAGAACTAATCATCCAGTACCTGACCTCACCGATGTTTTATAGCTAAATGTAATCAAACACTCACAGCAATATATGAATAACTTTGTCTGTACTTGTGCTACAGTAATAGCCCCTACTCACCTGAGAAGCCCTGTTGATATTTTTAATGAAGAGAATGTGACACCTCTAATTATACTAAATAGGTTTCACCTTAGGCCAGTTCCAAAGATAAAGTGGGTTATTTCATGTACACTTGACATGCATAATAAACAGCTCATAATCACAATCTGAGAAAAGATTGTGCATATTAGTATCTTAATAAAAATCACAGGTCCTTATATCATCATCCACAAAACTGTGCAATTTATAGAATTTTTTTCTTAAAATGCAGTCAACCCTTTTTCATATCACAAGAGCTAGAACCATTTATTCATATTCAGCATGCATACAAAAATGTCAAAGTAACCTTTTTTCATATTCAGCACACACAGTAACATCTAAGCAACATATATTCAAATTCATCTCACATCCAATAAGAGATATATCATTGCCTGACAAAAACAACAAAGCAGAAAAGTTAAAGCTTCACACTTTAGCTGAATACAGTTTAAGGTCTTCAAGAGGACAATGACTCTAGTGATCTTGATTATGGTCATCGTTGTCGTCATCATCGTTATCTTTTCTGCTTATCCATTTCACGGTCACAGTTACGGTCATTTATTCTTAAAATTTTTATTAAGCTAACTTATTTTTAACATAAGATTTGCATATCATCATTGTCCAATGAAAAACATTCATTCATTATCTATAAGCGCTTATCCAGTTCAGGGTCGCGGTGGGTCCAGAGCCTACCTGGAATCATTGGGCGCAAGGCAGGAATACACCCTGGAGGGGGCGCCAGTCCTTCACAGGGCAACACACACACACACACACACACACACACACACATTCACTCACACACTCACACCTACGGACACTTTTGAGTCGCCAATCCACCTACCAACGTGTGTTTTTGGACCGTGGGAGGAAACCGGAGCACCCGGAGGAAACCCACATGGACACAGGGAGAACACCCAATGAAAAACATGTATCTCCAAAATAGCAACTTAATAGGAGAAGGAAAAAAATCTTCTTAACTTTCAGTAATTTTTGGGTATTTCTAATTGTCGATTCACCATAAAATGTTCACAAAGTTCAAATTGTTTTTATGGTGGTTCTACCTTTACATGTAATAACGTAGAAAAAGGGTCTTGATGATAAAACATAAACACGGGTAGATTTAACTGTGAGTTATTTACATGTTTGATAATATATTTCTAGGAAGAAATATGAAAAAATGTTTTTTTTGTAGGTAAGTATTATGGCAGGCTTAGGTGTAGATATGGGAACAAAATTGCTGTTTGCTAATTCTCAGTTCGAACTTAAGATGGAGACAGTGGGTCATTTATGTCCTCCAAAGGTTTCAATTTTCAGGTCCTTACAAAATCAGCCTCAAACCACTAATTCCCCAAATTTCCTTTCATTATTTCTGGCAAAGGTCCAAATACAGCATTTATTACATTATATGCAGAAACATTACAATTCCTCTTTACATCACATGTCTCTAAGCCCTTGGAAATAATACACACTCATTTGTGGTGCTGCGTGGGTTGAAAACAAAGGAAAAGGGGAATAACAACTTATGCAGAGCAACAGGTGTGCAACAGTTTATAATTATAGAACTACAAAGTGCATAGTGTGGTTAATGGAGCTCTTAAAATGGATGATGCAGAAACAAGGTCAATTTAATATTTGGCTCATTTGGTTGTTTTGTGACTTTCAGTTTTTACCATTGATTATTTCTTGTTAACAGAACTGTGCTGGACTTTGGTACTGTCCAGGTTTTACCACAGCAATTCATTATTTTATCTTATAGACTACATCTCTCAGCCTTCACAGTAGTTCTAGAACATGAAGTAAGTCCTACTCTGTTTTCCACATGCTTTTATTGACAGTCACACCACCCCATTTCCCTCTGTCCACTCGGTACGTTCTGTTTCTAGCTAGACCTTTGTGTTCGAGGCATGTCTATTTATAAGAGCATGTCCAAAGCCACAGTTCAAAGTCTGGTCCTGCTTCTGGCCAGCAGCTGTTTGTAAAACCCCTGTCACTCTTCTATTCTCCTTGAACTTCATTAAACAAACCATCCTTTTCTGATCCAATATTGACAGAATCAGCACATGGGGTCCTGGGCTTCAGCAGCTGCTGACAGATCAGCTGTGGTCAGGAGGAAGATCCAGGCCTCTGGCTGAAAGTCATTTTCTTCATCCAGGCACTGTGTGTTTGTTCACGCACACAGACAGGACCCAGGGGGTGGTGTTTGTAGTATTTTTGCTTATTTGCCTGTTTCATTTGACCCAGGATGTGAATTATATAACGGCTGTGTATACGTGATAATCATGACACTTTTATCACCACAGGACCGCTTTTGTTTGTGTTTACACACTACGTGTGACGGTCAGTGTGCTGAACTCAACTGGTAGTTCAGCACAGTGTTATGTATATCAAAGTTTTCATTAACTTGACTAATATCAATAGCTCTTTAACCTGCAGGGCTATGTGAATAATACCCAGAAAACAAATCTTATATTGTCGCTGTTCCATTTTCTCTGACCACATAGTTACTCTGATGCAAAGCACTCAAAGTATAATTTAAAGTACCCATAAACGTTAAACATAAAGATAAGGAAGACTTTCTTGAGCCTCATTTGACTTGCTACCAAGCATTGAGCTAAATATCCACAAAAATAGAGCTACATGTTTTTCACTGGACAGCGACAATATGAGACAATAACTGTATATGTCCACAGCATATCACAGAAATCACAAAATGGTAACTCAGTCACACGAATGAAGCATTTCATGTAATAACACAACATGAACACACCAGGTGACCTGTTTCAGCCTTTACCCTTTAACGTGTCATGTATATTGACCACATACACTTTCATGTGAAAGCTTAAACCATCATGCGTGCTCTGTTTACTGATGGTTATTTTAAAAAAACGATAACATGCAAATCACTGTCAAACACAGACAAATCATTAAATCAATATTTTAAAACATGGGTGGCACCTTTACTCCGTTGTGTACAGTCATATACATATATCTGGGAATCCCTCTAAAAATACATGTTTGATTTTCTAAGTGAAATTGAGTTTACACTCTCTACAGGAAACACATCTGTACATTTTAGTGCAGTGGTAATGTTTTATTAGCTGAATTTATCATACTGGGGTTAATGAAATTAGCTATGGCAAAGTTATTATGTTTTTTTTTCCCTACAGTATGTTAAATGGTAACATACATGTAAATAGAAAATTGCAAAACAGGGTGATTCTAACCTTTAGATTAGTGAAATTATTCATTCATTCATTATCTGTAAGCACTTATCCAGCTCAGGGTCGCAGTGGGTACAGAGCCTACCTGGAATCATTGGGCGCAAGGCAGGAATACACCCTGGAGGGGGCGCCAGTCCTTCACAGGGCAACACACACACATTCACTCAAACACTCACGGACACTTTTGAGTCGCCAATCCACCTACCAACGTGTGTTGGTACCGGAGCACCTGGAGGAAACCCACGCAGACAGGGGGAGAACACACCAACTCCTCACAGACAGTCACCCGGAGCGGGAATCGAACCCACAACCTCCAGGTTCCTGGAGCTGTGTGACTGCGACACTACCTGCTGCGCCACCGTGCCGCTAGTGAAATTATTGATTTTAGCAAAAGAAAAAAATGGGGGATGTCTACATGTTTACAAATGACCATAGAATTATATATACACAAATAGAATATGCTTTTTTTAAATGAAAATATTTTAATCATAACTCAATATGTGAAAAGATTCTGATATTTGGAATATAGATCAAATATTAATATATCATCACTGTCCAAAAACATGTATTACTCCCAAAATAGTAGTTTTAGTAACTTTACAAGTAAAGAACCTTCTTACCTTTCAATGGAAGTGAATGTAATAAGAGCTTATTCCAAGTAACTGCTATTGGTTCACTCATCATGAACTTTTCACACTTAATTACATTATGTTACAGTGGTGATATTTTCCGTACAGTGTCTGTTTACCTTTGCAATTAATTACACTTGTAACTACTGAGGTTTACTGGTTTTATTGTTTTATATACTAATCATTTTTCTACTTTGGTTCAAACTGTTATTTGTTTAGCCACTTTATTTTTTCTGCCCTCACAGGGGTATCGAGGTGGTTACTGAGGTATGGAACATTTTCAGACCCTAGAACTATGGAAAATGCTATTATTAGCAGAGGTAATATATAAAGTTTTGACAGGTGACAGGTTCACTTGTGTTTCCTGTCCTTCTCACCCAGTTCCAAACATGTCTCCATGTCACCAGAATAGTGACCCTTATAGTTCAGGCCTATACCCTTCACCCCATCCACATAACTCCTGTACAGTGCGGTTATTTTCAGTATTTCAAGATGTAAACAGCACTGACAGTTCATTTCACTTTCCAACTAAGTAACATATAATTGGGGATCTGATCCTAATGCATAATATCTTTTTATTTTGGTTTACTAGAAGAGTGTAAAAATAATATTATTATTATTTTATTTTAATTGTAAATTGGTCTTTTAATTTACAATATTCACATTACATTCTGGTCAGCTGTAATATTGCACCCATTAAACATTTGATATAATGAGTCAAAGAAAGGGGGAAAAATCATTTTGTACATAAAATTTCCACATGTAATAAAGCAACAGAGTTTGACACTTTCCTGATAATTAGGTTCATTCATTCATTATCTGTAAGCGCTTATCCAGTTCAGGGTCTCGGTGGGTCCAGAGCCTACCTGGAATCATTGGGCGCAGGGTGGGAATAGACCTTGGAGGGGGTGCCAGTCCTTCACAGGGCAACACACACACCTATGGACACTTTTTGAGTCACCAATTCACCTACCAACGTGTGTTTTTGGACTGTGGGAGGAAGTCAGAGCACCTGGAGGAAACCCACGCGGACACAGGAAGAACACACCAACTCCTCACAGACAGTCACCCGGAGCGGGAATCAAACCCACAACCTCCAGGTCCCTGGAGCTGTGTGACTGCGACACTACCTGCTGCGCCACCGTGACGCCTCTGATAATTAGGTTATCTATTTTAATCATTAATTATTTACAATTTGATGATGGAAGCTTAAACAACACAGTATTTTTACCTTAAAATTACAGCTTCAGAATCATTGTGATGATCCACTGAGATCCACTCTGCACTCAGCACTGCAGAAACTGCACTATATCATTTTTGGAGGAGGGCAGGAAACCACCCTCCTTCCCTCCTCTGCCCCATTGATTTTAATATAGTGCTGTAAAAACGAATTACAGTAGGGGGAGCCGTAGGAGCAAAAAACCCAAATCTTACCTAGTGTTCCTTTAATGTATCAAGTGGATAAAGTTGATCACCGGAGTCTTATAAATTAACCGTCATGACCAACATATAATTTCAACATAATACAGAATAACTGAAAGTATGTTTGGACAGAGACATGTTTAGCACTGTGTTAAGTCACTTTCACTTTTAAGTTCACGTTTGATCTGTTTTATGGCCCAAAGGAAACACATGGACCAAGAACTGCCAACTACAGCAAGAAAAGATCAACTCAACTGACATGCAGACTGCTCAATCACAAATCTTCTAATTTGGCATGACGTATCTGAGGAACAGACAGCCAGTCAGATTGAAACTGGCAGAATCCTGACAGTGAGGCCAGCTTCACTGTATCAGTCTCTTTGTCTACTGGTCGGAGCATCTGTGGCTGAGACTAGATCATCTGGGATTAGCCCAGACTAGAGAATTCAGCAGCATTTCTGCATATAATTGATTTATGGCTTTTTGATGCATAATAGATTTTCAGATTACAGTGTAGAACTGTGTTGGGTGACAACAGTTTTCCAAAGTACTTCCAAGCCCATGTGGCTGTATTTTTCACAGTAGCAAGGTGGTTACTTTTGCATTGTCATCTGAGGGCTGAATGGTCATACACATTCAGCAGTGGTTTTTGGTCTTCCCATAGACATGCTGAGATTTCTCTGTATTTACGCTTCGTTTCACAATATTATATATTTATTATAGTACATAACTGTTTGTAGTTTTGTGCTGATCATTTCACTATTCTCTAAATGTTTTACTTGAATTTTTAATTGGACGTTTCTCAATTTCAGTTTCTCAAATGTTAAGAATGACTTTGCTTCACCTGTATAATTCTTGCTTTGTAGATGTTTTTACTGAGACAAAATACATTTTTATAATTGTAATTTCTCCAAATAACAAAATGTTATTCTGAATTAGCATGGGTTTTTATATGCTACTTAAAAAAAATGAGCTAATACCAAGTTTTAGACTATGACTGTCAAGTGACTATCAAGTGACTATGACTGTGATTGCCTTAGATCTAGTTTTTCCAGTTGAGTGAGAATGCTTTTATTTTATGGGCACCAAAATCACTTGGGCAAACACAGCCTAATAATCATTCCTACAGTTTCAGGTAATCAAAAACCAGTCTGTCATCTGATGCAGCCAAATAAATAACCACCAAAACTGGACAGGCAGGATTTATCCTCTTTGTTCTTCACCCATGATGTATAATTTTCACAGTGCTCAAAGTGAGAGAGTCTAACAACAGGACAGGACTGATCCAAGACTAAGATGATCTCAGCTTTGGTGCTGTAAACAGCTGTTAGCAGTTAACTACACCCAGTTAGTTAGGACTAGTCAGTTAAATACACTCCTATTTCATCTTTGAAAAGTGCTCAAAAATGGGAGGGATAGTATGTAGACAAAATGGCACAGAAATACTCCCTTGCTCTAGGCTCATATGCTTCTCATATTTATGAGCACTTAATGGGTGGGTCTCATCTGAAGGCGCAACACTGGTTGACTGGTTGCAGAAAGTGATGTAATCTGTGCTTATAGCAATGTTTGAACCACTTGAGCACTTGGGGCACTGCAGAGCCAGTACTTGACCACAATAAATTTTTTATTTTGACAACTTTGAAAAAACAAAATATGTCCAAATTATAATTAGGGCTGGTATATTTAATTAACAGCAATAGATTTAAGCAGTTAACACTGGCAGATCACCATCCTTACTGGCCTTATCAGAAGTTCACACAACCACTCGTAGACAGAAAACAAACAACAAAGCAATAAAAACCTCATTCAGTGATCTCATCCTAAATGGGTTCTCTATGAGAGCCATCTCAGCTTTAAAACTACTATTGTTGTCATAAATTCCACTGCCTGACAGAGAAGGTTGATGTGTGTTCATATGAGAGGAAATGCCACTGCAGTGAAGACCTATCTACAATATATACCAAAATGTTTAGACACACCTTAAAATATCAAATTCAGCTGCTCTGAAGGGGTCATATTTTTCAGTGCATTTGTATATTAGTTTGGGGGTCTGGAGCACTGACCAACCCACCAACTGTGACCCACTCAGTCAGCTTTGTAGATTGTCTAAATCAAAAAACAAAGGATTTAACAAGCAATCCTGATTTTGTTGGAGGTTTAACATTGTATTGCCCCTTGTTTGAGTATCTCCAAACATGGCACCGGACCCACATTTACATAAGAGCACAAAAAAGAGGTTAAACCACATAAGACAAACAAAATGGCAAAAATGAGAATAGAGAAGGAAGAGAACTGCAAGAACAGCAAAACCATAAAAACAACAGCTTCTGGATCTCGTTTCTTGTTGCTGCATTCATGAGCATAGGTGGGGGAGGTGAGCGCTGGATCATTATCATTTAAAAGAGCAGACGCTCAAACAGGTTGGTCTTTAACTGAGCTGTTTAGACAGGCAAAGGATGGGATGGTGATGTGGTGCTTGAACCTGCTTGAGTGGTATTTTGACCAAAGCATGTTACAGACGTTGCATTCTGGCATAATATGTCAACTTTATGGTTCGTATTTTGGGTAAAGGGGTTGTATAAAAGAAAAGCATGAAAAGAAATGGTGCAGCTGTGCATGAGCTTAGGTTCACCAAGCTCAAAACTAAGCTTTACTTGTGGGGTATAAAATCACAAATACCCATGTCAATGTTCCAACATCTGGGCTAGAGGCTTCCCAAATGTTTAAAAGCTGTTAATTTAGCAAAAGGAGACAAACTACATATTAATATTACTGATTTCTGAAGAAATTCTTTATGAGTGGGTTTCCACAAACTTATAGCAGTGCTTTTGCTAACCTGCGCTAACACACTAGCATCATGCTAACATACTAGCAATAATATATTCATAAAACAACATTTGACACAATATGAAGATAAAATAAGAAGAAGATCAAACAAGGGGAATCACTATTGATGCATGCACCTACATGTAGCCTGATAAATGGGTTGTTTTATGGTGAATATATTGGGATTTCTACACAGAGTGACTGTCACAAATGGTTACTTTATGGAGAACTACTAGCGCACTACATGTTATGGGTTGTTATGACACTGAAACTCACTGGTGCTCTTGCCTTATCTGGTGCCCTGGGCAAGACCACACAAAGTATTGCAACATGGTGCAATAAGCACCACTTTTATAGTAACAAATTTTTAACATGAGACAACATGCACAAAACCCTTTAATAGAATATGATAAATGCACAACAACAGTCCATGCAGATAATAATGTGTACTTTTATCTGGTTCATATAAAAAAAGACAATATATTTGTGTAATGTAGATGTAGACAAGGAGGAAAGTGGAAGTAAGTTTTATTAGTGAAGTACATGGCAAAAATGGCAAAAAAGAGCTGAAACGTGAGACCAGCCTGTCAAAGAACTAGGACTGCATGCCCCTTCAAGTCTAGAGGAAATCAACATCCTCAACTGCCTCCCAGCAAAAGTTTGTGGCCTAATCTGTGCCACTTTTGGTATTGGCACTAGCATGTGTTGTGTGGACTGTACATGGGCCAGTATGTGCTGTGTGGGCCAGATTAGGTCCACAAGACACCTGACATCTGGCCAATATAAGGTGTACCTGTGGCTGACTTGAGGTAACCAGGCAATTCATGTGTCATAAGAGAACTGCAGGACTATTGGACCTGCTTAGAATATGAAAACTACACTGAATGAACAGCAGGAACATTGGGAACACAAATCACAAACACAATCACAATGCAACGCAATGGCAAGGACAAATAAAAAGTTTGTTTAAATGCATTGCTCAACACTTGACTGACCACTCCTAGGTGTACCACATGGCCAAGGTGGGGCAAGGGTGGAGTCAGTGCATAAACAGTACCAAAACAAACCAAAGTGCATGGAAATAGAAAAACAAGGCAGACCAGAAGCCAACCATAACAGCTTTAATATTTTTACTGCTAACAGAGTTGATTGTGTCTGTAAACAGGATTATCATGTGATTAAAGTAAATACCTCTGAAAGTGGTGGGACTGATGGCTGCTTCTGCATCTTTCCTTAATCAAGGGGCTCCTGAGTTCAACTTCCCCGCCCAGACACTTATGAGTCTGTCATCTGTGGTCACGATTCTGAGACAACAATTTTTGTCCTTGCTTTCTCTAGGCCATGTGAACCCAGGTGGTAGGGGGAGCTGTTAAAGGGGCCGGATACTCCTAACCTTATTGTGCATTGCACTCATTAAAAGGCACATGTAAATGTTGGAGATCAATCAACATTTTAATTATGAATTATTCTGCTACATTGCTATTTTTTCCTTATATTTTATATAAAAATATGAACAAATTATTACCTTTTGGAAGCAGTACTAACTTAGCTTGAAACAGCTATTGTGCACAGTTTAAAAGCTAAAACACACTAGGTTACTATTTTTTCTTTGTAAACTTCTCCAGAATTGATGTGGCTCATGTGCTAATTCCTCAATGCTTGGCTCATAGACTTTAGCAAATGAAAACAGAGCCTACATTCATTCATTCATTCTGTAACCGTTTATCTAATTCAGGGTCATGATGGATCAAGAGCCTACCCGGAATCACTTTGCGTAAGGTGGGAACACACTCTGGAGGAGGTGCCTGTCCATCACAGGGTGACACACACTCACACATTCACTCACACCTATAGACATATTTGAATAATTTGAATAGAGCCTACATGACTGTTAGAATTTTACAAAATAAAATAAAAATAATGTGCTTAGATACCAAGACAGTTTTAACAAAATATTTAACTCACCATTTTTTTTTCTTCTGTGCATCTCTCTCTATATAAATTCTGACTGACTGACTTTGCAGAGTAACACTCTCATCCATGAGGGAAATTCAGCCCACCAGCTCCAGGGTCAGACTAGAAAACCTGTTTAAACCGTGTTGCCATGTGTTCATAAAAGTTGTCCTGGTGTTTGCATAAGTGGGTTGATTCACTCATGATTTAGTGGGGCCATGGGGGAGTCCAAGCTTATTGCCACAGGGGCTCTGACCCCTCCTTTGGCCCTTCCACCCCCCTTCTTTAGAACCACCACTGGGTGACTATTCCCTCCCCCATTACCCAGCACAATACTACAACTACAACTGGGGGTGTCGTAGCTAATGTGGCATAATTGGGTAGCGTAGTGTTCTCCTCCAAGCTTGTTAAACTGCCCAATGACAACTGTAATTATCAAAGACAGAAAACTGGAGAGTATACAAATGTTATGATATAAAATAATATTTTAAATAAAGAGTTACATTTGACTAGCAGAGGGGCATTAGCTAACTGGAACTCCAAATAGCAAAGTACTATAATGGTAATGCAGTCACAAAATTATGCAGTCTCCAATGTTGTTGGATTTCCAGTGCTATATAGTGTGTGGGAAGCTTGTTTTTTTTTTTCTTTTTTGTTAATTCTCATTTAATTTGTTGTATAGTGACACTTTGAGTGATTTGTTGTTGGAGAAACACCGTTATCTCAGGGCATCTTGCTGAAAAGATGAGATTGGGTCAAACGAGTGTTTGTGTGTTTTGGGGGAAGGGTGGTCACCTACAGGCTGTTTTCAGTTGAAGTTAAGTCCCTGGCTACAACATTTAAAGAGGAACATGTGACACTAACTGGACATCCAAGGAGCTAATATAAAAAACAAAAAGTTTTCAATTTTTTAAATAGAATGCAAAGCCCTAATGAAACAAATATTCCCCCATGATTCCTTACACCCCATATATAACTATGCTGACAGAAACAGCCTGTTATAAAAATCACTTGTTTTTGTGATGTCACTAACATATGTCCACCTGTTCAGCCTACAGTTGCTCAGAAGAGTTACCCATTTTTGCTGCATTTGAGTGGTATCAGGGATTGGGAACAACCATTTTTCCCACTAGATATTTACACAGGAACATATTTAATGTGGGAAACTTGTGAGAGTGATTGAAACTGATTTTGCTAAATGTAAAATAAATAAGTGTATAATAACAAATAAAGTGATTTCTTACAATGTTTACATATATTTTCACAAGATATTATCAGGAAAATACATGTATGCTTATCCTAGATACTGTTAAGTGAGCACCAGATACTGAGCACCTAATATGACTGCGTACTAGACATATTTAAATAAGTATAATGCCTGCAAATGTAATATTATCTAGTAATGTTTTATAACTTGATTCTAGTTCAGAAATTCTGCTCAAGACCATAAATTTACATCCTGTTCTTGGTCTTGAATCGGACTTGGCTCTAATGGTATTTGACCCCAACACAAGTGTCCACTTAATTTATAGCATCTTTTCAGACTTAGCTGTCCTTTCACATCCTTTGTGTGTGAACCCATTTAAACTTCAGACTGTGCTACTGAATATGCAGTAGTTACAAAATGTGACATGGCCATGAATCAGTGTGTTTCTCCACGGACCATCCACTGGGCAATTTCCAAAATCATGTGACTGATTGATCAGCCAGTGGAAGTAAACACAAGATGGTTTTAACCTTGTTGTTATTGATGTGATTCATGAAGGCATGGACCTGGTTAAAGGACAGCCATTCCAGGCTCAGTCTGGAAAATTAAACTCAGTCGGGTGTGCAATGCCCTAATCTCAGTGTTGGTTAGCACTTTGGTCTTTGGTTAGTGTTGCCAAAGGTTCTTGACTCAAACTCCATGCGTCCCCTGTCTCTCTCTTGTATCCAAATGTGTCCTAGTCTTGACTTAGACATGTGTCGCTGTCTCTCTCTTGAATCAGACTCCATGTGTCCTGGTCTCAGTTGTGACTCGGACTCGGATCTTAGATCATAACTACAAAACTAGTATCTAGTACCCACTTAAAAGTATGCTGGGGCTCCATGGTACTAAAGACTGTGCTTCCAAAGAAGCGGCATTACATATTGTGTTTTTCCACAGATCCTTTTTGAGGGCTATTTCCAAAATCACGTGACTGATCGATCGACCGGCATGGTGAGCACGCCCTGTGAGGGGCGCAGTGATTGGTTAATGGAGCTGTTTCACGTGAACACGGGATGATCGCGCTCCTCGGCGGAGTGAAATGAGGCCAGGGCGAAAGCGCAGAGTCTCTGTGAATAAGAAGAGGTCGAGGTGTGTGTGTGATCTGTAACCTCCTCCATCTGCTCCACACACACACTCTCATACACGACACAGCATGCTCAGATAAAGGCTTTCACTTGCTTCCGCTCTCAAATGCTCTGAACTAAGGTAAGCTGGAGGTTAGTTGTCCTGATGAAGGATTTTACACACTTTGTCAGAACTCATATAAAATAATGTGTTTCGGGGGGGGGGTTACGTTAGGACTTCTGCTGAAGAAAAGGAGTAGCAGTCAGATTGCTTCTTTGGAAAGAAAACTGCAGGGATGTGTATAGTTGTAAAGTAACATTCTCCGAGCATACAGGAAGAGTGCTTTAAACCAGGAAGAGTCGACGGCGTTATGATTTTTTAACTGTAGCCAAAAGCAATGAAGCTTTTAAACGCAGAGCTGCTCTAATTTACATTAATCTGCCCAATCGTTTGTTGAGAGAAATAATGTAGGGACCCTCTGGTGGAAAGCTACGCTTTTATTAGAGCGTCTATAATCGAGAATCTCTACGTTACACAGTTGGTTACTACTCAGGAGGGTTTTACACTTTGACGGTTAGCCGGTTCACATAACGTTAGGCCCAAAGTGGAAGAAAGACGATTTCCCTGTGAATTTGGTTTCAAGTTCAATTGTTAAACTGTTTAATATTGCTTTGTGAACTGCCCCATGCCCGTTGTTTACAGTGGCAGGATATAGATCTGTAACATAACGAAGCACTCAACGGATGTGTTCACGTTATATTTATTAAATTGCCTTTTTACTTTGGAAAATGTGACGTTATTGGATTTGTGAAATGAGTCGTTAGAATCTGACATGCTCTAAAATAAAGCCTTTTATCGTAGGCTAAAGGACCTTTTATCTGTTCACAGCAGGAAGCTGTACTTGTTGAGGTTTAAAATCTAACGGCTGCGTCTCAAGCACCAAATACATTATTGTTAAAAGTAGGCATACATTAGTGGCATTCACACACATTCAATAGTGTGGTGTGCATATAGCTGTTGTGCTAGCATGTGGTATGAGATGCAGCCGTCATCTCACTTCTCACTTTTTTTCTTGTCTGAATCAGCCGTTAAAGAATAGCTTAATTGTCCAAAAAAAAGAAAGAAATTGAACTCTAGTTGAATGCTAATACTGTTTTATTTGTACAGTATAATCCACACACCTGATATGGTCTAGTACTTGTCCAATATTTGTGTATTTAAGCTTTTTAGCTGTACAATAAGCTGTATTTAAATTAGGTCCACTAAAAATTGTTGCTGTCATGCAACAACTACTACCCCACAAAGAAATAAACAACTGTCCTAATGAGAATGCAGAAACATTTGTTTGGTGTCAACATTTTGCTTCTACCCCTGAGCTCTGGGGCCATGAGGCTAGTGTTGCTTACAAACTCCAGAGGTCAGTAGTCCCACTATTGACTAAAGCAAAATTTGGACTGATATTTTGCTCTATTTGCTATGTCTGGGGTGAGTGGAAAATTGAAGTTTTTGCTAAACCCGTTAATCCTTTTAAATCTCGAGTTTGCAGTAGAACTGAGGTGGTATGCCTAGTATTATCTTCATAGTTTACACACCATCTATCCACAAGTGAACCCAAACTTATGCTTTTAGAAACTAAAGGTGAATTGCTAATATGGGACCAATAATACAGCTCTGTAAAATATGCCTGGATTCTAAATGGTGTTATTAACACAGAAGAAAATAATGCATAATAATTTATATTTATATTTAGCTTTTTATCTAAATTTATATTTAGCTTATGGCAGGGCCTATATTTTGTAAAACAATTATTTAGATATTACCCAGCAATTACTTTCATTTATTTATTTATTTATTTAAACATGGATTTAACGTGAGGTGAACACCAGAGGGTGCTGAAGGTTTTTAAATCTTTTCCCTTGGCTTTTTTTGGAACAGCGTCTCGCCACATTATGCCTTCAGGCTGAGATAAACTGGGTTGACCTAGGAGATATCTGACCTACTTGCTTAGCCTTTAGCCTTGGTTTTAAAATGCCATAATTAATGTTTAACAGATTGCATCAGCAGTGCTTGTTTTAAACCTTATGTTGAAAGCAAATGGGTAAACTATGCAAAGTTTATCCTTTCCTAATGTTTAATCATGAATGCTATTTCCAGCCAGCCTCTAACTATTGCATTATTTCTTCACTTCCAGTGCTCAAAGGTTTCATCATGCCAGTTGAATTGGCTATGCCGATTTTTCTGTCCAATGAA
This sequence comes from Hoplias malabaricus, assembly GCF_029633855.1. Lineage (NCBI taxonomy): Eukaryota > Metazoa > Chordata > Actinopteri > Characiformes > Erythrinidae > Hoplias > Hoplias malabaricus. The sequence goes on along the minus strand of NC_089814.1, from coordinate 12,626,750 downwards.
GAGTTTCAGAACAGAAAAACATCAAAGTACCAGAGACCTCTGCGGCCATGCCTTCACCCGAGTTCAGTTCCTCAGCTCAGCTTTCACTCTGCTCTCCAGCAGTCAGAACTGAATGGTATGAGCAGGTCTTTGAAGGTACATAGCAAAGTCAAAAAGCAGGTGTCTTTTGCTGACCACAAAGGGTTGGCCCTCACAATGGTGAAGATATTTTCTGAATTTGATGATCCTATTGATGTCCCGCTAACCATTCAAGAGCTTTTCTCCTCTGCGCTGTCTGTCTCCAAAGAAGAGGAAAAACTAGTCCTTGACTTTCCACAGCCATCTGCAGATTACTTGCAGTTTCGTCAGCGCATAGAGGAAGACTTTGTTTGCCTTGAGAACTGCATGCTAAAGGATAGGTCTGTGGCAGGCACAGTGAAAGTCAAAAACCTATCCTTCGAGAAGTCTGTTAAAGTGCGCATCACATTTGACACGTGGAAGAGTTACAAAGATGTAGATTGTGAGTATATCAAGGATACTTATGTCGGCTCTGACCGGGACACCTTTTCCTTTGAGGTGGATTTACCCGAGCAGATGCCTCCACACGAACGAATAGAGTTTGCCATTTTCTATGAGGTGAATGGTGTCACGTACTGGGACAGCAACAAGGCGCAAAATTATAAAATTATCCACCCATTGTTGAAGAAGGATTCAAATGACTTGAGCAGTATCCAACAGCACTGCGGTGTCAGTGACTGGGATGTTCACTTTGACAGATTTGGCAGCCCCAGGTGTTCTCATGGAATTTTTGCAGAGTGGCGGAGCTATGCTGGCTGTGAAGATCTTGGCCCATATTACTGAATACTTTTTAAAAAAAAAAATAATAATTTAACAAAAAGGGCGGCACGGTGGCGCAGCAGGTAGTGTCGCAGTCACGCAGCTCCAGGGGCCTGGAGGTTGTGGGTTCGATTCCCGCTCCGGGTGACTGTCTGTGAGGAGTTGGTGTGTTCTCCCCGTGTCCGCGTGGGTTTCCTCCGGGTGCTCCGGTTTCCTCTCACAGTCCAAAAACACACGCTGGTAGGTGGATTGGCGACTCAAAAGTGTCCCTAGGTGTGAATGTGAGTGTGTTTGTGTTGCCCTGTGAAGGACTGGCGCCCCCTCCAGGGTGTATTCCCGCCTTGCGCCCAATGATTCCAGGTAGGCTCTGGACCCACCGCGACCCTGAGCTGGATAAGCGGTTACAGATAATGAATGAATAATTTAACAAAAATACAAACCAAAAAAAAAAACGTGTTCTGGTGCAAGAATGCTGTTATGCAAAAGTAAAGATTATGTTCTGTCATCAGTTATAGATAAACTTTTTAAGCTGTCTGAAGAGATCTTTAAGCATTAATGTCAAATCTGTTTCAGAATGTAAAAATGATTTGTGCAACTCAAAGATTTGAACGGCAATCCCCAGGATACTCTGTAGAACAAGCTGTATTTATTTTGTTACCACAGTGCAATACCAGTATGCAATTTTCTGGCAAAATTCTTCCTGTTTATTGACAAGTTGCAAGACAACTTGTATATGTTGTGAAATATAAATTAATGCTTTTTTGAATGCATATCATTTTTCTTCCAGAAGAATGAGGGAGTTTGAATGGACTCTGCCCTATCTGTGCTGCTGTCTTTGATTACATCATGTTTAAAATTGTAGCCCAGGCTGTTGAATCCTGCTTACACTACATGCTTTGAAATTTGGGGGTTGTGTGGTAGCTTCTGACTGTCAGTGTTTATTACATTATTCCTCTTATCAGGGCTGTAAGGCCCAACTTTCCATAAACTGGGGTCATCAGTGACAGTAGTACGAGTGATAAAACGGACTGACCTATGATACGTTTTTGTATGTTCAGTTATGCAACCTGTTACAGTTTGTCATGTTTGGGGGGGGATGCAATATTCAACACATTTTTCACAGTTTTCCAGTTTGAGTGCATACAATTTTTTTTTTTTTTTTTTTTTAAACTGTTATGGATATTTTTTTCTTTAATTTCTATTTCAGTTCGTCTTCCTTTAAATGCAACAGCTGATATTAACTCACAATATTAACCGGAATATCTTTCACTTTGGGTGAAGGGATGCACTTTCAATCAAATACCATTAGCAGTGTTTTAAGCCACAGTTGACATTTTATGAGGATTATATTTTGTTGGAATGTTTGGTTTTTTTTGCATTTCAAAATTGTTTTGTAAATAGTCTTTTTGGGATGTTGATGCTTTTTAGCGTTTTCCTGCAATGAATTAATATTGAATAAAGAATGTTATTTTAAAAGTATTATTGACTTTATGGGTTGTGTGCTTTCGTCTAAAGCAGAAATTGAAGATGTTTTTGAGTTAAACAAATACCATTTAGCCTATGGATTTCTAATGTTGCTGTTGATACAACGTGCAAACAAACACAGGCCTGAAAATGGACAAAGCACATTACTCTTGACCACCCTGACCTACTCATAGCTATGGTATACAGTATTAAGTGAAGACTGCAATAACACTTAGAACTGAGAAAGAAGACTGAGAAATGAAATGACACCTGGTATAAAATATGGTTTTGAATGTAGAATCATGACAATGTGTAGAATACATTGATTACAGTGTTTCCTCGTTTTTATATATATATAACGAATTCCGCGAAGTAAAGGAAAGATACATATTTATTTTATGTATTTGGACCCTCCCTGTACTATGTTTTTCAGATGGAACTACATGTGATATCCTACCAGTTTCTTTAATAGAGTCATTTCTAAGCTGTGATTTAGCGTCAGTAAATTTCACTCGGATGTGGACATGAACAACACATGTACTGTACGTAAGAAATACTTGTAAATGATCTATTTTGTCACCTAGAGGCCTAGCCTAATACATGTAAATAATAAAAGCATTACTTTTAATTTACACACCATAAGAAAATGATAATTTTAGGCGATATAACGGTCATAAGCCCCCTTGAAAAAACCCGCGAATCCGTGAAAGATGAACCGCGAAATAAATCCTAATCGTTAAACATTTGGGTATTACATTTAGAAACCCAATTTAAAAAAAAACTATCAAAGGAATTGCTTGATTCTGAAATTGTCTTGAGGCTATAATGGTGTAGGCTAAACAAATTGGTTTTGAATGGATATTTACAGTTTACAGATGACTGAATCAACCGAACAGTGAAATGGTTGTTTTAGAAAATAGAAAAAACACCTACATCAGGACATATTTGAAAGAAGCAAAACTTGCAAACTTTAGATATTTGAAGGACATTTTTTTCGAAAGATAAAAGTATTTATAGACAACATCACACCTTTTATTCAAAAGGTCACAACTACGCGAGGCTGTAGGATCGAGAGTCCTGTTTCTCGTGTCGAACACGGGGGGTGCTCAAGAGCCTTCTGTGAACTCTTTCTATTAGCCGTTAAGGATGGGGGCTCCGCAGAGGCATGACGTTACTATGAATATTGGAGATAGCGAACACCACTGAGAATGGACAACGGCCCATTCGTGGCGCAGAGATCCACAACGAGGACCGCAAGGCTTTGGTGTACCATTTCTCACTTTGCCGTGTGCTTGTGCTTTTCGATAATATTTTCAAGGATGTGTTTTCTTTAATATTAACTGAAATTCCTTGACATAAAGGCTCTTTGCTGAACTGACATTTGTAAATATGAATGAATATTGAACGTATCGCTGTGATGTAATTTAATATGAATTAATCCACTGTAGATTACAGCAACCGAACTACAAACAAAAAAAGTACCTGTACAATCGATGGCTCACATAAGTCTGTTCCAAATGCACGCTTTTGAAACGAGCAGCCTTGAGTTTTAACTGTTAACGTCACCCAAATGAACACTTCGAGGAGGTCCTTAGGCCTCAAATTGGGACGTGTGTCGGTTACAGCGGGAAGGCCAGGGAAAGAGACTCTTATTTTGAACACGTAGAACGTGTCAGTTGATGAGGGTTGCTTTACATTTTAAAATTTATTATTGTTAGCATCCTTATTATTATTATTATTTATATGATAGTTTTTGCTCCGTTGTTTGAAATATTATTATATTTTTATAAAGAGCGGCGTCGAAAATGTACATTTGTATCAAGGCAGAATAGAAGTCTTAGCTTTTGTACTGCTGTGTGGAGTGGGGTGGGAAAAGGAGGCGGTTGTTGTGAAGGCGCAAATCGCGCCAAACCAAGCCATGAGCCCGAGCTGCAGTAATGAGAGTACAGCGGATTGAACAAGACAGGGAATAATGGAGAACAACAACAAACCTGAAAATACGAAGCCTGGACCTGCTCAAGAGGATAGTGGCTGCTCTAATGTGAGTGTTGTCTATTGTAATATCTAAGGGATTTTTAAGAATGAAGACGTCAAACTCCCACAACACACGTGCTAAGCTAACTCTTCTATTAACCGTGCTTTGTTTTTGCTAACTAACGCGCACCATTAATAAACAATATTTTAGGTAGATTTTTTGCTATGCAAGTATCTCTTCATGGACGGATTAAAAATATTCTTAACACAATCTTTATCTCAGAGCTGTTGTTTACGATGCTACAGGCATCCGCAGCTTTTTGTGTTGTATCTTTTAGGGACATCAGCTAAGTGCTTCCAGTCTTCTGGTTCCTATCACAGCCACTGAACAACTGTAACTCTGCTAGCTACATTCTCTAGAACCAAACACTCCACGTCTACTATTTATTACTGCGCGTGTATGTAGACCTTTGAACAAATTTGTGAAATTCTTCTGTAACTGTAATTCTTTCTGTTTAATCTGAACAAAAGGGCGACTCTTCTTCCAAAAGAACCCAAGGGGATTTTAGTGATCCTGTCTATAAGGAGATTTCTCTTGCAAATGGCACAATTAACCGCATGAACAAAGATGAGCTACGAGCCAAATGTGCTGAACTTAAACTTGACACAAGGTAAAATTGAAATTTTGCTTTGTTACTATTTATCTATATCATTTTAATAGTTTTAATCTAAATAGTTAGGTTCCACCTACTAGCTAAGACACAACGTTTATATTTTTGTGTTTTATTTTCCCTCAGAGGTGTAAAAGATGTTCTAAATAAACGTCTTAAGAACTACTACAAGAAGCAGAAGTTGAAGCAGTCAGCAGCTGCTGGAGGACCTGGTGACACATACTACGATTACATATGTGTGGTGGACTTTGAGGCTACCTGTGAAGAGAACAATCCATCAGATTTCCTCCATGAAATCATTGAGTTTCCCATGGTTCTGATAGACACGCACTCTTTGGAGATTGTGAGTTGGTGAGGAAAGATGCGTGCATTCTAATGCTACGCTCAGAATGAAGGTCTTTTACTGAAGCTTCATTTACTGTGTAGTAACTCTAAGATTTCAGAAGCCACACATTTTACATAGGACAACTTTTGAATTGTTTCTCATGATGTCAGCAGATACATTATTGTAAATGTAACTTTAAATTAAAATGTGTAGAAGTGTTCTCTGTAGATGATCAGTGCTTATTTTCACTTTTCAAATTACAGAAAATATTATTTTACCAAAGGAACACAATTTTACACACATGTAGGAATATGTTTAATATATATGAGCGAGAAAGAAGGTTTTGACCTTGTCTAAGTTGTTTGTGTTTGTGATTACAGGTAGATTCTTTTCAGGAGTATGTGAAACCAGAGCTGAACCCACAGCTTTCAGATTTCTGTATTCAGCTCACAGGAATAACACAGGTGTGTCTGCTGAGGATTGAAGATGCAAAATCTTTTTTGCTTTTTCTTTTTACAGAAACCAAAATCTTCCTTATCTTGCATTATGGTGACTCTTCTCATTTCAATGTTAATTTTAAAATACAGTTTTAAATGAGGAATATTTTTTTTTCTTCTCTCCTCAGGAAATGGTAAACGAGGCAGAAAGTTTTCCACGAGTTATTCGTCGAGTGGTTGCCTGGCTACAGGAGAAAGAGCTCGGCACAAAGTACAAATATGCACTGCTAACAGATGGGTAAGATTGTATAACTAATTATTAGTAGCATTTTTTGTTTGATACAGTTATGCTACAAATTTTGAATGATGTTCTTAAATCAGTAATGATCTGATGTTTCTCGTTGTATGTTGTGCTCTCAGGTCATGGGACATGAGTAAATTCCTTTACACACAATGCCGTATAAGCCAACTGCGATTCCCTCAGTTTGCCAAAAAGTGGATCAACATTAGAAAGTCTTATGGAAACTATTACAAGGTATGTTTTAAATGCACACACAAGTTTGACCACATTTTATCTTTATACTTGTAAGTTGTACCCATACTTCGTTGCCAAAAGTATTCACTGACCCATTCAAGTAAATGAATTCAGGTGTTCCAATCACTTCCAGGGCTAAGTTTAATAACACCAAGCACCTAGGCATGCAGAATGCTTCTACAAGTTTGTGAAAGAATGGATCGCTCAGTGAAGTCCAGCATGTTACTGTGATACCACTTGTGTGACTAGTCCAGTCGTGACATTTCCTCGCTACTTAATATTCCACTGTGGTTTTATAACAAAGTGGAAGCAGTTGGGAACGACAGTAACTCGGCCACAAGATGGCAGGTCACAAATGACAGCTGGGTCATCAGATACTGTGGTGCATAGAGATCGCAGACTTTCTGCAGAGTCTATTTCTACAGACCTCCAAACCTCATGTGGTCTCAAGAATGGTCTGTAAAGAGCTTCATGGAATGGGTTTCCATGGCCAAGCAGCTGCATCCAAGCCTTGCATCACCAAGCGCAATGCAAAGTGTTGCATGCGGTGGTGTAAATCATAGGTCAGCTGGACTGTAGTGCAGTGCAGACTTCTTTGGTGTGACGATTTATGTTTCACCGTCTGGAGATCTGACCTCAACCCAATATAACACCTTTGGGATGAATTAAAGAGGAGAGTGCAATCCAGGCCTTCTTGCCAATACCAATGTCTGACTTCACCATTGTGCTTCTGGAAGAATAGTCAAAAAGTCCCATAAACACACTCCTAAACAAGAAGACTTTAAACGGTTATAGGTGTGTGTGTGTGTGTGGGAAGGAAGGTGGGCAGACATTAGTGTTGTCACGATATAATAATTATTACTTTAGATATGATACCTGCCTAAATACGATACCATCGTAAAAACCTAAACCATCAGGACAAGGAATGTACTTTCTCTACAACAGCGTTTCTCAAAATGTGGGGCATGTAGGTATTACAAGTGGGACATAAGTAAACAGAAAAAAAACGAGCATATGAGCCTGTCTTTATTTATGTCTTTTTTTCCCTATAAAGCTTACACAGTAAAAAGCACCCACTAACAATGGATTCATTAATAGACCTTAAACATACTAAAAGAACATTAGATAGGAGACCAGAAAAATATAGCTTGCCTGGAACCAGTATATGTTTTTATTCGCAAACCTTTATTTTGAAAATGCACCTTGAGCTTAATGTTTAGGAAGGTCTTCTATCAGCCTTCGTTAAGGCACCTCTTCAAATAAAAAGCAGCTCCAATCATCAGCTTCACTGGCCTCCGATTCACTGTCAGAGTCTGGTTTATAAAGTTAGTTTTCACCAGCTCTGGGATTGAGGTCTGTAACAAGAGCACAACAGATAACATTCATTCATTCATTATCTGTAAGCGCTTATCCAGTTCAGGGTTGCAGTGGGCCCAGAGCCTACCTGGAATCATTGGGCGCTAGGAGGTAATACACCCTGGAGGGGGCGCCAGTCCTTCACATGTCAACACACACTTACACCTATGGGCAACTTTTGAGTCGCCCAATGTGTGTTTATGGACTGTGGGAGGAAACTGAAGCACCTGGAGGAAACCCATATGGACACAGGGAGAACACACCAACTCCTCACAGACAGTCATCTGGAGCGGGATTAAAATCCACAACTTCCAGGTCCCTGGAGCTGTGTGACTGCGACACTACCTGCTGTGCCACCGTTCCACCCACAACAAATAACAATGACGGCTAATTACAGTTATAAAACGGCTTGTTTATAACTGTTAGGGAAACAGGAGGATCTGAGAGTTAGTTAACTGTAATATCATCTGTGTTCAGGTTGTGAGAAAGCGTTCTAAACATGCAGCAAATTAACGTTAGTCTCTGGCCTTGTCCTAGATTGTCGTACCATAGTGTGTTGTTTGGGACACAGTCTCACTCTCTAACGTTAATGTTAATCAAATGCTGTTCCATATCATTATAAATGCCGTATTCTACTGGCTTATCTAAAAGAATCAGCTTATAGCTATAGCTATCCTTGTTTAATTAGTAGGCCAATCTGTATTTTTTAATGTTGATGTTAATGCTGTATCTGGTGTTATAATGTTAAGATACTGATGTAGAGATAGGAGTTGGTGTTACTTCAATAAATTAGAAAATTGTAAACTTGATGAGTATTTTATTACCGTTTTTGGGGGGCGACATGGTACAGATGGGGTGCGGAAATTCCACTTCTGAGGAAAACGTTTGAGAGGCAGCAACTGCTCTACAAGCTGAGGGAGGGTCGCCATATCTGGGTCCAATTGTGCCCTCGATCCCGTGTCATACGTTCATAACAGGTGCCTACTGTTTGAATAAAGCTGATTGCCTCAATCAGTTACGGGATCTCAGTTCAGGAGTTCAGAAAAAGGAATAAATTCAACATAAAATGACATAAAGTGTCTTTTGCCGAACTTTTTGCACATTTGCAGTTCATTCTGATCTGTGTGAGCTGCCGCGCAGACCAATGGTGCTGCTCTTTCTCTGGAGCATATGAGCCGTGTCGAGGGAGCTGTGTCTCCCAATCACGGTCAGTCCCGGTGTTCTAACGAGCTGTGTGATTCTCTTATTTACAACTCTATATAAAGTAGCTAAGGTTCATAAGGGAGGGATAGGAGGCAAAGCGCTGCGAGCGCACACTGCCCCCGGTGGTACTCTTTGGAAATACCCCTCTTACTGTTTATTAACCACTTGTACTGCCATATTTTAACCATTGTGTTAAACTGCATTTCATTATATATAACATATTACATATCATGTAAATATCTAAGTATCACACGCCCTCTATTGGGAAAAGCCTTTTCACATCATAGCTGAGAAATACAGCCCATTCTGCTGCCTAGACTTTCAGGTAGGATATCAAATTGATAAAAGTGACCATCTTCTATTTTCACAGGTGGCCCGTGGCCAGACGAAGCTGAACTGTATGCTCACGAACCTTGGCATGGAATATGAGGGGAGACCTCACTGCGGCCTTGATGACTCTCGCAACATTGCGCGTATCGCAATCCGCATGCTGAAGGATGGCTGTCAGCTGAGGGTCAACGAGCACCTGCATGGGGGAGAGCTACAGAGCGTGCCCATTAGTGCACCCTTAGAAGGAGCTCCACCTCCTCAGAGGCCTAAAACCAGAAACTAAAGACTTTTCCCAATGCTCTTTGATTCCAAAAGTCATGGCTTATAGAAAATGAAGGAAGGACTTTGCACACATTGGTGGTGTTGGGACCCTGGTTTTTCTCCTCTATTTTCTTATTTGATCACAATTAGCAGATTAGAACAGCCTATGAATGAGACCTGAACAAACAGCCAGTTTGTTTGTATGTTTCTAACACCCCAATCAGTTCAGAGCACGCTGAAATATACTCCAGATGATGTAACATGGCTTTTTTTTATTGCAAATGAGAAATTGGGATATATTTTACATGAGTGTTATTCTCAGTGCCGGACTTAAACATTTAGAGATGCTCAGTATTTAAATGTATTAAATTCTAAATGCATTTTCCCAATCAAAAAAAAAAAAAAAACACATTCTGTTGTTATAAAAATCCATTTCATGTTCAGTAATGAACTGTCACTTTTGTTTGCATTTTCTAAATTTGATTTAGAACCACATGAAAATGTGTGTCGTCTTCTTTCTCTTTACATTATAGTACATTCATCCATTATCTGTAAGCGCTTATCGAGTTCAGGGTCGCAGTGGGTCCAGAGCCTTCCTGGAATCATTGGGCACAAGGCCTTCACAAGGCAACACACACTCACTCACACCTACGGACACTTTGGAGTCACCAATCCACCGACCAACGTGTGTTTTTGGACTGTGGGAGGAAACCGGAGCACCCGGAGGAAACCCACGCAGACACAGGGAGACCACACCAACTCCTCGCAGACAGTCACCTGGAGCGGGAATCGAACCCACACATTACAGTACATGGTTTAGTTAAAGATACTTGACCTTGTTACATGTCCCTTACATTTGCTCTCTCAGATATTACAGTTGTTCAACATTTGGCAACAGCAGCCTTGGATCGCATATACACAAAGTCATACAGCCTTACTAACTTGTTTCATATAATTCTTAATTTATAAAAATAACTGTTTTTTTTTTTACAGTCTGTGGCTGTTAACGGTCTTTTGGCACTAGTGTGTGTTTAATGATTATCTAAACCACCTAGATCTAGATTATTTTAGATCTAGAATGGTTCTCGGCACTGGTTCTGGTGGGCCTCTTCTCTGCATGTGGTAGTTCTGTCTTTATTCCATCACTCCCACTTCTACTAGCTCATTAGGTGTGTTGGGCAAAGAAATCACATATTTACATTTATGCATTTACATATGCAGGACAGGTGTCAGGTTGAAAGGGACTCATCATTAGAATTGCAGTTTAGTATTAGACCAGGCTCAGTCAGTGTTAGAGGAGAGTCCCTTGTATATTTTACATTAGTATTGCGTTAATTAGCTTACAACTTTGTTGTTCTTTAAATCAAGAAATTCACACTTTAACCTCCGTAAATATTCTGTTACATTTTATGCATGGGATCTTGTTAATTGAATACATATATTTGTGAGGTCCTGTATATCTTTACCCTGCTCTTTCACGCCGTGTCCAGCAGATGGAGACAGCTGCCCGTTCACTGTCCGGTAAGTTTACAAACACGGCATTGGCCAAATCCACAGAGAAACTTGAATGTTATTACTCTGTTCTGTCTAGCAGCTAGAGCAATGACAATTACTTAATAATGGCTTTAAATCATTTATTTAAAACCCCATGTGGCCGGGGAATGACATTTTAGGTTATAAAATGTCAACGTTTCTTTTTTATTTTTAAGAAAAATGCATCGTTCTTGACGCTAGTTACATTCAAACATCATTACAGAGAGAAAGGAACTAAAAAAACAGAAAAATAAGCAGGAACTAAGAAACGGTCACAACAACATTTTATCATTTAATCATTATTATTAATAAAATTGTAGCTGTGGAGAACAGCAGTGTAGAGCCCATTAACCCACAACAATAATCAGAGTAGTGCCGTGTGTTTCCCGGATTGATGTGTTGAGGGCTGCACAATGTGGGCGCGGGTTGTTTTGGTGTGGAGGTGGGCGGGGCTCTGACGCAGCGGGGCGGGGCGGGGCTGAGAGAGAGAGAGAGAGAGCTCTGCTTTTGTTTTACTCCATTAGGCAGCAGCTCCTTCAGCTGCCGGAGGAGACTGAGAGACAGAACCGAGCGACCGCACCTCGTTTATCTCTCCGCCGCCACACCCGTGATGAGGCCTCCATGGCGCGTGGAGAGAGGAGCCAACACGCGCCGCTGCACCAACGATGCCTCTCGAATGCGCTCGAGCTGCGTTTCTCTCAAGGTGGAGTTTACCTTCGCGCGTCGCCACTGAACGCTGACCAAACACGGACAGCGGAACCGCGTTCTCCACGGAGAAAACAGAAGAAACAGCAGCATGCTGCCTGGGCCTGAGCAATTTACCGCTTTTATTCCGAAACCGCGGTGTTGAAGGAGTGTAATTTTCAAACAGAACGAGCTGCAATGGCAGGTATATTCTACATCATTCAATATTGTCCTCACAAGATTAATTTCAAGACATTTACCCCGCTAACACGTATTGGAAATGTTCAAGCCTCATTTTTGAAACATGGATGCGCTGGTGTTTATATAAAGAGGCTTAAATAGGGCTTAATTTATAGAGAAAAATCACAGTTGTATCCTAAAACTGGTTGCAGTGATCAGAGTCCAGCTCTAACGCTGCCTGGCTGAATGCCCAGTTGCATCCAATGACCACACCAGGAGAGGACAGAACTCTGCTGCTGCAGCACCATGGCCGAGAATGAGACAAATCTGAAGACAGCCAGGTTATGGAGGGACGCTGCTTTGCGCTCCCGAAAGCTGAGGAGCAGTCTGCGACAGCTCACCCTCAGCACAAAAAACAGCCAGACTATCACCCTGCCTGAGGACATCAAGGAGATTGAAGTGCTCAATCTTGGTAATAATTCCTTGGAAGAGCTTCCAGATGGACTTGGTTCCACCCTGACCAGGCTTCGCATCCTTATCCTTCGCAGGAACAAGTTTGCTGCTGTGCCTTCCGCAGTGTTCCAGCTCAGTCAGCTGGTCGAGCTGGACATCAGTCACAACTGCCTGAGCCACTTCTCAGAGGATATTGATCTTCTAAAGGGGCTTAAAAAGCTCTGCATCAGCCACAACAAGATCCAGTACCTTCCGTCACAGATCGGGACGCTGCAGTGCTTGGAGGAACTTGACATCAGCTTCAACGAGATCCATGACTTCCCCAGGTCCTTTTCTCAGCTCAGAAGGCTTCGAACACTTGACGTAGACCACAACAAGCTGCAGTGTTTCCCACCAGAGACCCTCGCTCTCAGTGACTTGGAAGAGCTTGACTGCTCCGGTAATAAACTCGAGGGCCTCCCAGGTAACATAATGATGCTGCAGTCCATCAAAATCCTGTGGCTGAGCAGCACCCACCTCTCTTCATTACCCGAGACGTTCTGTGACCTACAGAACTTGGAGAGCTTGATGCTGGATAACAATCTCCTCACAGCCCTGCCGCATTCCTTTGGGAAGATGCAAAAACTGAAAATGCTTAATCTCTCGTCCAACTGCTTTGAAAATTTTCCTCAGGTTATCCTCAAGATCACACGCTTGGAGGAGTTGTATTTGAGTAGAAACATGTTGTCTTTTCTTCCAGAGGAAATAGGCCAGCTGTCTAATCTTGCCAACTTATGGCTGGACAATAACAGAATAACATTTCTCCCAGACTCGATTGTGGAGCTGGAGAAGCTGGAGGAGCTGGTTTTACAGGGTAACCAAATTGCCATACTCCCAGACAATTTTGGAAAATTTGCCAAAGTCAACATTTGGAAAATTAAGGACAATCCTCTTATACAGCCTCCATATGAGGTGTGCATGAAGGGGATCCCTTATATAGCTGCCTATCAGAAGGAGCTTGCACACTCCCAATCTGCTGTGAAACCAAGATTAAAGCTTGTTTTGATGGGGCAGAGAAACGCAGGGAAAACTAGGCTCAGGCAATGCATTGTAAGCAAATCTTCAGACAATAAGACAACACCTGGAGGCAGAGGGATAGATGTGACCAACTGGGTAGCAGATGTTCACCGCTGTCTTACGTTTATAGTGTACGATTTATCAGGGAAGCAGAATTATGATCTGATCAAACCGTTTTTCCTTTCACCAGGAGCTCTGTATATTTTGGTGGTGAATTTAAAGTCATACACGTGTAAGACGTTTTACTCTAATGTAGGTTGTTTCCTTCACCTGCTCGGTGCAAAGGTGCCCCATGCGGTGGTCTGCATGGTGGGCACTCACACTGATCTTTGTGATGAGAGCGAGCTGGAGGAGAAGTGCTTGGACATCCACAGGCAAATCTACCTGCAGGAGAAGAGAGACATAGAGTGTCTGCAGACACTTGCTATGCAGGTGGACCAGGCCCTGGAGCAGGGCTATGACATAAGGGCCTCAAGCCCTCACGTACTCTTTTATGGAGTCTCGGACAAGAACCTGAGACGCAAGAAAGCCCAGCTGCAGTACATGCTTAATAATCGTCTGCAGATTTTGTCGCCCGTGTTTTGCGTCAGCTGTGTTGAGGCACAGAAGAACATCCAGCGCTTGAAGGAGAAGCTTATGTCTGTTGCTGATCACCGGGAGATCTTTCCCAACCTTCACAGAGTGCTGCCAAAGTCATGGCAGATGCTGGAGGAGCTCCACTTCAAGCCACAGGACCTGTGGCTTTCCTGGTGGGACTCCGCTCGGCTGGGCCTCCAAGCAGGTCTGACGGAGGACCGGCTGCAGAGCGCACTCTCATACCTGCACGAGAGTGGCAAACTGTTGTACTTTGAAGACAGCATCACATTAAAAGAATACGTCTTCCATAATCTGCCACGGTTCATAGCCATCTTGAATGTCTTCTTTCAGAAAGACCTTGCTGTGATGCTGGAAAAGTTGAATTCTGAAGCAGAGGGTGGAGATAATACCACTGCCTCTCAAATGAAGCACCACGTGGAAGCCTTTGTGCTGCACGGCCTCCTGCCATCAAACATCATCCGCCTGCTCCTCAAACCTCTCGTGCAGACGCAGCAGGACTTGCATCTTATCATGGAGCTGTTGGAAAAGATGGGGGTTTGCTACTGCGTCAACAAACCTCGCAGCAAACCGCTGAACGGGGCCACTGTCTTGTACAAGTTCCCCAGTCTGGTCAGCAATGAGGAGGCCCATGCTGAACCCTGGCTGAATGGGGGCTCCCAGATCCCTAGTCAGTTTTTCTCTGTTGAACAGCTACAAATAGAGTACAGCTTTCCCTTTCTCATCCCACCTGGCCTCTTTGCGCGCTATAGCGTGCAAATCAACAACCATGTGGTGCAGCGCTCTGACGGAAGGAATTTCATCTTTGCCTACCGGGGAAAAGTGCCTGTGATGGTGAGTTACCGGCCCTCTCGAAACAGACTGCAGCCGGAGACACTTGCCATTTCTAGCCATGCCTCTTTGCCAAATATCTGGACAGCTTGGCAAGCCGTTACCCCTTTGTTGGAGGAGCTGAATGTTCTTCTGCAGGAATGGCCTGGTCTGCATTTTTCTGTAAATGTCCTCTGTTCCAAGTGCCTGAAGAGAGGGTCACCCAACCCACATTCCTTCCCAGGTGAGAATGCCACTCCTATTTTTTTTTCTTCTGTGGTTTGTTATGTAATTAGACATTTATTACTGGAGTTACTTGTAGTGTGTTATTAATTATTGCTAGTTGTATGTGTGCCACATTTCAAACAGCAGTTTATACCAGTCCAAATAAAGTCAAAATTGATTTTGCTTCGTCATAGCCATTTAGCAATCATAATTCTGCCACATTGTGTGTGCTAATACAGGGATTTATGGCTTGGTAAACACTGACACAGGTTGAATCTGGGTGAAGAGCCCTGAGGGATGACTGAGGCGAAACAAAAGACCTTGTGGGTGGGTGGGAGTGACAGGAGGGGTTCTCAGTGGGCTTGCAGCCCCACCTAGAAACACAAATTAGCCAGAGTCAGCCTGTCTCGCCTGCTGTGTACAGCCATACACACACACACAGTATTGGCGATGATTGCTATGGTAACGAAACATGCCGGTTCTTGGGATGCAGTGATGTGGAAGGCAAGCACTGCAGCCTTTGGATATTACTTATTGTACAGTGAAATTAAACAGTAAAAAACACAAAGAGGCATAAAAACGAATACAGTGACCACTGCAAGGAATAGTTACACTTACTGTCTACCAAAGGCACTGTAGCTTTGTATTTTGTGCAGAGGTTATTCATGTCTTTGTTGCATAAATAATATGAATGCCCATATCATTCTCATATCAACTTGACGTACCCTTTTCCAAAATGTCTGCTGAACCACTGTTTGTCTTTTCAGCTTAGCACCTCTCTCTCACTCCTAATGGCCATATCCTTTCTATTCTTCCCTTATATCATCCTCTCCTTGGTCACAGTGCTCACCCAGACTGCTGCAGTGGATTAGTTCATGTCTGTGGTCGCGGCTGTTTGAATCATTTAACATAATGCTGAGCTTTGCAGAACTTACAGAACAATACTGTCTTTTCTCAAACGTCTATAAACTGATGATAATGAGGCCTGGTAATACCTGTCTAATGTACATTTACTGCTGCAGATCCTTTTAATACACATATCAAACCATCATATTGTTCCATATCACAAACCGATTAGAATGAGGCAAGTATCGTGATTAGTGACTTCTGCTGTGTGAAAATGGCTTTTTATTACAGTAAAGGAACTCCAAAAATGACAACAGACTGTTGAAATACTCCCCCCACAAGATTTACATTTTGGTGCGATAACAGTGCAGAGTTTAATAATGATGTATTCTCAGATTTTTAAAAACATGGTCACGTTATTGATTGTTTTTTAGCTTATTGTATTGTATCATTGGGTCATTGTCAGTAGCATGTGTGCTTTTGACTCAAGCGATACTTGTTAGTTACTTGGGAGCTAACATGTTAATGTGTTGACTAGTGGACCTATAAGGCAGTTGGGGTTTAATAATTTTGCTCTTATAGAATGTTCCTGTAAAATAAATGTGGAAACAATAATTTGAGACACTTTTTTCAGCCACTAACACATATTCTTGCACCAAAAGTATATCAAAATGAGACACAATTGAATAGTATTTTATTAAATAAGTTGGACCCGCTCCAGGTGACTCTCTGTGAGGAGTTGGTGTGTTCTCCCTGTGTCTGTGTGGGTTTCCTCCGGGTGCTCTAGTTTCCTCCCATAGTCAAAACAAACAAACAAAAAAAATACATTGTTCATAGGGGTGAGTGTGTATTACCCTACGAAGGACTGGCACCTCCTCCAAGGTGTGTTCCCACTTTTTCACCCAGTGATTCCAGGTAGAATCCGGACCCACCACGACCCTGAACTGGATAAGCGGTTACAGACAGTGAATGAATGAATTTGTAACCTTCGATGTTCTCTTGCCTGCTTATACAAACTTGGATGGTTTTAAGCAGAAATATAGCAGACCTGGTTATACACATGCACAGTATTGGTGTCACATTTGTTGATAGTGTTTCACATGTATAATACATGGGATCATTTGTAGCTTTAAACAGATGTCACTTGTCTTATCCATTTTGCATGAGATTGCTAGGCAGCTGATCAGCAGTATGAGGTGATTGGCCAATGCAATGTCAAGTGCAGTTCATTTCTGAAGGCAGGTATGGCAGCCCTGGAGAGTTGATAACACATCAAATATAATACAGCATATAATTGTGGTTCTGTGTATGATACATTTGGGGTAATTTAGCACAGACATTTGAAATATCAATTTTGATTTCCAGTTCCCTTCTAAATGTATACTTTAACATAACGCAACAGGAGTAGCACTTTAGGCCAAATCTTGTAATCAGATTTATTTAGAGGTTTTACAGTTATGTATTGAATGCAAACTCAGGAATTCTTGCTTCAGGGTGGGAAAGATAAGAACAGTATTGCATCAGACCCCAGAAAAATTCTTTTTACTGTTTATGCCCTTATTAGTGCAGAGCACATTTAGAAACTTATTTTGTACCACGTGAGATAAAAAGGAGGAGTTTTATGTAAGAGGTGCATGACCGAAACCTTGGCCATATTTATCAAAGAACATTCATCAAGAAAGAGCTGTGTTTATTTCAGCCGGGGTAATGAGGCAGCAGCGTGTGGCGTAATATACGAAACACTTGGCATGTTCTGAAAAGAATACTTGTTTCCCCTCTCTGTGGACATTTGCTTTCTTTATAAGCCTAATCAGCGATTGACGCAGTAGCACCACGGTCGTCCCAAGACAGGTTCTGACTTTGCAAAGAGTTGGGTAAACAGTTGGGTACATACTGCTGTGTTTTTTTTGTTTTTTTTTCTTATTCGTACTTATCATCCAATATCACTTACTTCTAATTTCAGCCATAGATTGATGCTCTTATTGTAAATGTTGAGGTATTACAGTGTTTGTCTTATGAGTAGTGACAGTATTTTGTCTTTAAGTACTATAACGAAGTTCAGATGTGGATGCTCATACTTTCTGTAGGAAGGGTAACATTTTCAGTGTTGTAATGAGGGATTTATCCAGATGTACTATGCTGAGTCATTTAGTCAGGATGTGTTTTTATGTCTAGCTGATTATTGCTTCCTGGAGCCTTTGAATGTCTCGGTTCATGATAGTTATAGCCCAGACAGGACCTCATGGGCAGTTGCTCTGGAGCAATCAATTCATCTCAGTGCAGAAAATAGTTACATTCGTGTGAAATGGATGTCTACAAACTTTTGGACATATCATGTACTCCCATCTCCTAAAATAAGAAACAGACCCCAAGGCTTGGCATAGTGTTTAATTTTTCAGTGAAACTCTTTGTATTTGATCTATTTTCTATTTTGTTGGCATCACCACAGCCCTCAGATAAAGTGCTAACAATGAAAGAATTGGCAGGAAGACCGAATGAACACAACTTGTAAACCAAGTTTTTTGTTATTGTGTTTTACGAGGAAGGCTTTTTAATAGATTTATAGCATGTGGTCTAATGCAACACACTTGAACAAGCTGTTTTAGCAGTAAAGCTAGTATTGTACTTTGTTTACTCTGAAACAAGTTTACACTCTTCTCTCTCCAGAGTGTCTGGAATATGCTGCGAGTTGCAGTTTAATTCACATTCAGGTTGCCCTTTGTTCCCTTGAGCCCCTTCACACCAAATGTCTGTACGAGTTATAGTTCCTAGGTCAAAGGTCTTCAAATCCAGATCTTTGGTCCAGGTTCCAGGCAGGGATTTTAAAATGGCTGGCCAGTATGACACTATACTGTACTGTCATACCAACCGGCTGTTTTAATATCCCGGCCTGGAACCTGGATCCTGGGTCTGGATTTGAAGACTTCTGCCCTAGGCCAATTGAACCTCTCAGATTTCTTGGCTGGAACTTGTTCTGTGACCAGGTGACTGTATAAATGGTCAAGAGGAATCCTAGTTCCTTTTTAACCATCCACAGGCCTTCTTACATTTCAGACAAGACAGAACATCATATTTAGCAGCACAGTTTTTCATCACGCCATGTTTGGAAATGATATTTTTGGCCCACTTGCTTGTTGATTCAGTCTTGGGGCTCCTCTCTGTTGCAGACTAAACATGGTGGAAGTAATGACCACAGAGCGTCGTCTTGCAATTCAGAGTCTTAAGTGCCATATATTCATTTCAATAACAGTTCTGGTTTCATAAAACCAGATTGTGTGCACCCATTATTAAGATTTAATTAATCTCCAAAGGCCAGTAAACTTATTTTAGCATGTGTTTTTTGTATGTGTTGTAGCGAATGCTCTAATTTGTGTTCCATCCTTTAAAGTTAAAAATTTATGAGCCATGTTCCCTCAGAACCGATCCCAGTTTATTTGTAGCTGTTTAAGGACTTGTTTTCTAAGCACTTTTCCATCCCACCAAGCAGTGTTGAGGTCACTGGGTGCTCAAAGCATGTTTATTGCCAGTATAGCATAACCTATTGTGAAAGTGTAACCATTCATTTGGTCTCTATTAATAAAAGCAGGTTATTGGAACAGGATATTTCTGTCCCTTCACATTCTTTGAATTTGCTACAGGGTATTAAGTACAAATGCAAAGACTTTGAATCACTGAGAATTACCGATTTCACAGTTGGCTTTCCAGGCTTTACTGTAAGCCACTGACTTTCAACATTCGCATGTCTGTCATTTCAGCTGGATTGATTGGCACCAAAATACCATTTGTGTCCGATATATTTATACAGTGCATTCTATGTACTGTAGTGAGAGAACGCTGGCAAACAGATGAAAGAGGAATGAAAAAATAATACATTCATTCATTCATTCATTCATTATCTGTAACTGCTTATCCAATTCAGGGTCGTGGTGGGTCAAGAGCCTAACTGGAATCATTGGGCGCAAGGCGGGAATACATCCTGGAGGGGGCGCCAGTCCTTCACAGGGCAACACAGACACACACACACACATTCACTCACACCTACGGACACTTTTTGAGTCGCCAATCCACCTACCAAAGTGTGTTTTTGGACTGTGAGAGGAAACCCATGCGGACACGGGGAGAACACACCAACTCCTCACAGACAGTCACCCGGAGGAAACCCATGCAGACACAGGGAGAACACACCAACTCCTCACAGACAGTCACCCGGAGCGGGAATCGAAACCACAACCTCCAGGTCCCTGGAGCTGTGTGACTGTGACACTACCTGCTGAGCCACCGTGCCACCAAAAAAAAAAAATAATAATAATACAGTATAACACAATAAAAAAAGCAATATCACGTTAAGAATACAGAGAAGTCTGACTTCTTATTTGCATGTGTTTGCATTTGCATTAATATTTTTGGTGTCTAGATTGTTTTGGAAAAGAGAAGGTTATTTGACCTACTTAGAGTTAGTGCCAACTTGTCAACACGGATACTGACCTGTTCTCTCCTGGTCCTTGGCAAGAGATGTGTGAGAAATAAGAGATGAAGAACTGTCCCCTAAACTTACAGAAATACCTCATCACTTTACATCACACAACTTCACAACAGACACGACACCACACACGGTTTCAGCACCCTAAATATAAATGTGCCAAACGGAACGTTGGAGGGATGCCATACCCCTTTGAATCTTTCAAAATTATTGTAAAGGAGATGCACTGTGGGGAGCTTTTTAAACCTATAATAATTTACTTGCAATGTCAACATTTATTTAGGAAAGTCTATTCATTGGTTTTGAACGTTTGCTTTATGTAGAAGTTATTTAAACTCTGAAAGGTTCTTCATACTCTCGTGGCTTTGCTACTGAAAGGTTGTTTAGGAAAACAAATGTTGTTGCCATAGCCTCAACATGATCTTGTTTGAATACAGAGCATAAGGAAATATAGTAGTAGGTAAAAATAGTGCTATTCAAAGGGCATAGATCACTAATTTTAGCTGCTTTTCTTAGCACTGTGCATGACTTACACCCATTATTTTCATAGTTTGAGTGGGAGAGCCACTTTAAGAAACTCTGACTATCTTAGAATGCAGATAAAATGTCTTTTGTGTGTTGTATTGTGATTTTGCATGTCTTTATTGGTTTCAGCAACTGTTTCTTTAAATGAAAATGAGTCACAGCTCAGTTCAGCACAAGAGCCCAGGAGGAGCAGAAGTTCTGGTTTTTAGCCATTTTCACTTGATTCTCTTTCTTCTGTATTTTTATTCACAGTATTTAATCAATACACTTATTTCCCTATGCTCCTTGAGTTTTTCTTTCCATTTAAAATAATCTTTTCACTAGTTTGCTGTAGTCATTATTGTAAGATATTTGCTTTATTCGAAACTCAACAAAGCTATATTTCTATTGTCAAATTCAAATTTAGAATGCCGTTGAATGATTGATCTTTCACCAAACTTTTGCAAGAACATGAATGATCTATGGAGAAGGTCGAAGGGCTATTTAAAGGTATTCAGACAATGTGTATTTTGAGTGGTTTGGGATTAGAGCTGACTGTTCCATACACTACTGCGTCATTTAAAGAGCTTCAAGGCACTTTCTCTGTCTGAGCTTGGAAACACGCTCATTACCCCTATAGAGCTGTGCCCTCTCCTAATCTGGTTAATGGATTGGCTGGGATTAGACCAGTTGAGAAGGGGACTCCCAGGTGTCTGGAAATTAAGACAAAGAAGACTTGGTTAAGTAATCACTGACCGTTGTTACTCAGCATTGGAGAGGTGGGTGTGAGGGGTTGCTCAGTGTACTTTCACACATTAATCATTTATCCATGACTTTTCACAGTTCAAGGAAACACATCTTGGCTTACAAATGTTTTCAGTCATTTCCCTTGGGCGTGATCACTTTCTCTCAGTTTCAGTGATTCAAGGTGTGCCAGGGAACATGCAGAGACCTGTAACAGGACCAGATATTGTGTCTGTAAAACAAGCTGGAATTCTGCCCAATGCCCAAAGCACATTTATGAGATATTATTGTCTATTTTCTGCCCCCCCCCCCTTCAGCTATAGGGTGACGTGCCCCACTTCCACTCGCTCTGAATGTGTTTAGTTAATTCTGTAGAATAATGGTGTATTTGTAAAAGATAACCTCCCTCTGTTCATGCGCCACTGTCTTGGGAATTCTGGGAACTGACAGTGAATTCAAAGTTTATGAAAAGATGGTGTATCAGAACGCAGCGCTTTGAGTCTGCAGCAGCACTAAGATTCAGCACAGCCTTTTCTTTTCTTTCCTTGATTGTTATCTGGCCTCAGTGGAACGTAGTGTTTTCCTCAAAGCAAAGGCAAACATTCACATGGAAGTCGCAATGGTAATTGTTGCTGCACGCAGGAAACTCTGGAATGTTCTTTTTTTGGGGTTGTTCGGGAAAGTCGTATCAGAATCGCAAATTTAAGGAAATTGTTTGATTATATAGCAGTCACTTTTTGAAAATATCTTTTTACATGGCGGTACAGTATATAATTAATGGTATAATTCATTAATTTGATCACACATCGAACGGATAATTTCATTTGAATTTACTGTTTGATATTGTGCTTCAGAAAGACATAGACTATGTTGTTGGCCCAGTATTCCCATGTGGGTACATTCATAGACAGGGATATTTTGGGATATTTTTTATAGTATTACTACAGGGGTTTGTTTACGATATTTCATTTTAACTGTAAAATTAATTAGACATTTTAATGATACCTTGAAATTAGGTCACAGAAAAAAACCTTTAGTGTGTGTGTAACAGGAAACCTGTGGGTGTTTCCATCCTAGTGGATCTGCTCATTCTGGTTTGTAGCTTGGAGGAGAAAATGATATTACAGTGCTCTCCTGAGGCTGATATTATGTGCCTCATTGTCTCCATTCAAAAACGTCTTCTACACAATGGACACCTTCTACCTGCGTTGAGAGATGCCTGGCTTGGTTCTAGTCTGAGTTTCCCCTGCCTCTCCCCCCAGTTCCACGTGACATCATTTGTTTTGGTATTTTGCATGTTTTCATTATTCCAGAGATGCCTTTGTCCTGAGCTGCAGAATAATCCCTGGCAGATGATGTCAATCCTGTTATGTCACTGTGTTCTGTGGACGCCTACATAGTAAGCCTGCTGCATTACCTAATCCCTGTGACCTGCGGTTGATTGGACTGTGCGTTGCTCGTCCTTGTTGTGGTGTGGTCATCTCAAAACTGCAGCAACAGCCATGTGAGATTGGCTTGAGTTGTTTAGAAGAAGGACTTTTCTACGTTGAAACTTTGTATCACTGTGTGGGATCAGTGCTCGGGCTGACCACATTCAGAGACCTTTCCTCTCTCTTATCCTTCATCTACAAACCCCGTTTCCGGAAAAGATGGGAAGCTGTAAATAAAAACAAAGTGCAATGATGTGCAAATCCTATGAACTCAGTATTTAATTTTTAATTTTAATTATTATTGGGTGGGTTTTTTGTTTGTTTATTTACTTAAATATTTGACTATTTTGAATTTGATACTAGCAACACATTACAAAAAAAGTTAATTGGTAACAGGTCAGTGGAGCATGACTGTTTAAAAAGAGTACCACATTCGCTGAGTCTTATAGATGTAAAGAAGGAAACAATTAAAGGATCATGTTTCTCAACGATGATGAACCATTAAAAGATCAATTTTTTTTGTGAAAATATCATGAAGTGCAACTTAAATTTTGCAATAGCTTATAATTGCAATGCAATGTCCTTCAATATTTTTTCATTTCTTAAAAATATTTATGGTGGTAAGTTAAATTAGGTCACACCTGCTCATGAAGCGGCAGTCAGACACAAATTCAATGTCCCAGGTCTGAAAATGTGTTGGTCTTTTTGAGAAGACCTAGACGTCCTGGACCATAATTTATGAATTTCATCACACATTAAACAGAACCTCATACTGATGTCACAAATCTAGAATGATAGTCTTTTGGACTTTTGGAAGTGCTCTGTTCTGCTGTCAGCTCTGAAAGGTGTGCTCCTCTGTGCCATGATATACTGAGGGCTGTTCTTTTCCCTTATGTTTTTGTTTAGAAACACAACAGATTCTGAGGAAATGGAGTGGGTACACACTCTGTGGCCCACTTCTACATCACTCTGCTTTCAGGGATTCTCTTCAGGTCACTGCACACTTTTTCAAATATTAACCATGAATGGGTGGTGGGTAGAAGGTTAGAACTGGCTGGTGTCACAGCTGAAAGGGAATAAGAGAGTAGGGCTGCACATAGGGCTGTGTAATTCATCGAAAATCAATCCAAATCAACATTTAGAACATCTAATCTCCATAAACTCTTGTCTATGTAGATTATATATATATATTTTTAATGTGTTATTTATTTATTTATCTTTTTAAATTCTGTTGTGTCCCAACACTGTGTTCATGTACTGTCCCTTTAGTACCACACTAGTCACGTGATTCTGCTCTTATCTGTAACATGGTGGAGAACCTAAACGCAGAGGCCGACTGAGCGACTTGAGCAGCTCGTACCAAAGAAAAACACAGCATCTGTGACTTGGACATGCGGTGTTGTGACAATAATTAAGACAACACTGAACTAAAAGAACTCCATTGTTAATAGGGAGGAAAAAACTCTTTCAAGCATCAAATATTAACAGAAAACAGGAGAGGAACAAGCTCCCACCAACGTTAGAAAAAAATATTCCAGCTTTAATACTGGAGCAAATTTACAGTATAAGCCTTCTCACTGAACTATGAAGATCAATAACAAAATAATCGTTCATTAGTCGTAATCGTGGTAAAATGTACCCATTTTGTCAGGACCCATTCAGGATCAATGGAAAGCAGGTATTATTTGGTTGGTGGATGTACGAGGTCAGTCAATCAATGGACTACAGTCTGGACAGGTGTGTGAATCTGAAATTTACATACATTACTTACTATCATCTGATAAATGACAGTAAGTGTAGAAACAACGTTCCTTTTAATGTTATGGCTAATTATTGTATATGGACAAATACAGACGTCTGTAAAAGGCATATCACCCCTCTAACCAATAGCAGTATTTTTTACTATGTGCTGTGTCCGCGTGGGCTTCCTCCGGGTGTTCTGGTTTCCTTCCACAGTCCAAAAGCACACATTGGTAGGTGGATTGGTGACTCAAAAAGTGTCCATAGGTGTGACTGTGTGAATGAATGGCGTCCCCTCCAGGGTGTGTTCCTGCCGTGTTTGTTTTTAATATATTTCATGGCATATCACACTATGTAACCATGGAATTGCAAATCCTAGGGAATAGTTGGCTTTTCAGTGTGGTGGCAAGACAGATAAATAGGTAATGTAAGACAGATGACTTGTTAGTGCTAAATGGCCACTTGCTTTCCCCCCCACCGCCCCTATGTATCACGCATCATAGAGACAGAGTGCTGATCTAGGGTGCTTTGAGAAGCCATACGATCCACCGGGTCACTGTGTCCGTGCTATATATGCTTGCTTGCTGTTTGTCCTGTACATGTTGGGAGTTTCCATGTTTGTCCTAGGCCAATGTGCTTTTATAGCCATGACCATCTCCCTGCCTTCATGCCTCCCAGGTCTACCTCCAGTCATGATCTTCCTGTGTGGGATGCATGTTATTTTTAAGCATCTGTTTAGTCTAACTGACACAAAAATAGATTTATAAATTGGTAGTTTCAACAAATATAGTTCACGAACAGTCAAACAGCCAAGATATGTTTGACACCCAAATCCTGCTTCTTCAGTTTTGCATTGGAGCTTCGAGGCTAATGTAGCTCATGAGTAATGTGGAAGGTTTTAATCACCTTTTTTACTTTCTGTAACTTAAATACCTACAAAAGCGACAAAAACTACATTAAATATAAAAAATGACAATATAAATTAACTTTAGAGTATGCCATAGTTTCAGAAACCAAATAATTCTGAGGTTTTCATTGGATGTGATTTATGATAATATTTTGTTATATGGTTATTATATAATATATGATAATATTTATGAGCTACATTAACCAAGAGTTTCTAGGGTAAAACAAGCAGAAAAAGACAGAAACCAAGCATGCCCTGGTTGATGACTATATTGCATTTTAACCGGGTTTCCAATGAAAATATTGGATCCTAAAACAAATAAAGAGCTTTGCTAGAACTAAAATTAAAGTACTACACATGTTTAAAAGGCCTCTGATTTGACTTTTAAAGCTCTAGTTGGCCAAGGGCAGTGTACCTCACTGTTTGTCTGTCTGTGTTCCAGGATGTGATCAGCATTAGATCTGCATATACCTTCAGTAAAAGCCAGAACCGTGGTGGTTATAGAGAATGCTTTTGGCATGAAGATTGATTGGTTGGTTATTACTTGGGCAGTTCTAATGGAGAGTGTTTCACTTGCAGAACTTACATAATTCTCCAGAGCCCAGTGGCTCCAGCATGTGGCACAGCACAGCCTTCTCCCTGGGAATGAGGCTTTAACGCTGTGAAGGTCCTGACCTTAAGCTCCTAATATAACCTTTAGTTTCTGCACACACAGAAGCATGGCTATTTTGGAGATCACTGCCGTTCTCTAGCTCTGAGCATCTACTTGTATTTGTTTTCATATGGATTGTTTCAGCAGTGGTCCGAAAGCGTGTAGGATCATTGTTCATTATAGTGGAGGGATAAGTTGTATGTAAATTCTGCTGAGATATTTTTATCCTATCTGATCTGCCTTTTTGCATCAGTGAACACAACTTCAACAGAATGACCGGCAGCATGTCCTTCCTCGTGTTTTTGTCGGCTTCAGGGTGTCTTCAGCATGCTTGCTTACTCATGTGCCTTAATCTCCTTTGAGCATGACAATGGTCAGCCATGAACATTACTATAATTAGTATTGGAGTTCATCATCTACAGATATCTACAACATTTATTCAGCCAATTTTTTAAAAATTCTCATCTTCTCTTTAAAAGCCAGACTGCAAAATAAGGGAAAATATCATTTGAAGGATCTTTATGTAATTAATTACCATGTTTTTGGTATGGAGAGAAAAAAACACTTCAGGAGCATTTTATGAAGGCTGTCAAATGGCTGTGGTTAATTTGCATTGTGATACCTATTTGAAAAAAGCTTTATTCTGTTGTTATTAAGATAATTTACTGCAGAAATGAGGTAGAGTCAAGGCCTTACAGCAAAGTGGAGTCTTAGTGTAAAAACAGGGCCACAGTCTGTGGGCTGTCGTGATCTGAAATGGCCAATAGCACATATGGGCAGCAGCTTTGTGGGCAATGGGCTCATTATGCAGCAGATGTTGACATCTGTCTTTCAGGCTCGGCAATGGAGCTGCCATTTCACAGCAGCTACTCTTAGGAACATTACTTCGAGATAGGAGCGGTGAAGCATTTTTACCAAAAAAGAAGAATATCGTTTTAAATACTCCAACTTTCAGTAATTAATGATAATGGAATCTTTTTTTTATTAATACTTCCCCAATTTTGTAGAAATTTTCTCCCCAGTTCTAAGTAATCACCAGTTCCTCCCTTTTAGTGAACATCCCCCAACCACAATCACGCGCAGTGTCACCAGGCTCAGAAGTATGGACTTGAACACATGCTTCCTCTGAGACACGTGAGGCCAACCCACAACACAGTGTGTAGTGATGGTGGAAGAGGGGGACATGATCTTGCTTTATTGAACTTTATGGTCACTTCATCTGCAGATGCACAACGCCTTGGTGTAATTGTGGATGGCAAAGGCCACGCAGGTGCTTGTTCAGTCTCTGATTATTTAGAGACTTGACTACTGCAGCTCTCTTCTGGCTGGTCTTCCATCAGGCCTTTACAATTGATCCAGAATGGTTTGACTAAGGTCAGCCATGTGATTCCTCTGCAGCGTTCTCTTCACTGACTTCCTGTAGCTTCCTGCCTCAGATTCAAAACCCTGACACTGGCCCACAAACTAGAAATGGACCCTCCCCTCTGTACTTGAAGGCTGTGGTCAAAATCCAATCTGTACCAAAAGCCCTTTGAGACTCGTAGCAGACTGACATTAAGGTGCTGTAAAAGGGTTTGTATTTAACAGAGCTCTGCGCAGCAGATGTGGCAGTGTGTTTAGCATCTCTGCCACAGCTCATGTTTAATTAAAATCCTCTGCCAGTAGAGGATTTTAGCGCACATCTTTAACTGCAGGTGCTCTGGAATAGTGAAAAGCTCAAGACCCCGATGGGCTGCCTCTCTAAATGCCAGATTCTCTCAAGACTCTCAAAAATAGAATGACAACTCTGTTTCCTTTTGTGGTCCTAAAAGTGTGAGTTTGACTAAACTAGGTCATACTGTAGGCTGCGTAGGAAAGTTCTGTTAGGCTGGGATCCGTTTAATTAATTAATTAATATGACAAATGAGGCTAAATAATGGTTGTTCCAGTATTAAATTTGTAGAGTGATATTGCCATGTTTTGTGTACATATCTAATACTAAATTACATAAACATTAATTTCTTACATAAACACAATTGTGATGAAAATTGTGATCTATTTTTTTATTAATAATACGTTCCAAGTGTAAGACTTGTTTATAGTGAATTATAAATGCAGAAAAGAGTAAAATAACATTTTAATGAAGAAACACAGAATTACTCAAATGTTCAGGTTTTTCAGAATGCCATAAATGTGTCCTCAATTTAAAATAAACAGTCATTCAATGGCCACATATTCTGAGCAATTAGTGCAGTACTCAGTACTCATCTTTACGCTGTCCAATAAACCCCCCTATAATAATAATTCTATTTGATAAGCACCTTTCAAGACACCCAAGGACACTTTACACTAAGGTTAAAAAGGGAAAAGGTGAATAACAAAACAATAAGAATAAAATGCATAGAAATACCAACACAGCACAAAAGACACAGTTCAAGTTCAGCCATAAGTCAGCTGGAAAAGATGGGTAGCCATGGACAAACAAGCACGTAACTCGAGAGGGAGACTGTTCCACAGCTTTGGGCCAGCAACACTAAAATCCCTATCATCAACAGAGCACAGCTTGGAGAGAGGAACTTTGAGTGAATGTGAATCAGAGGAGCGAAGAGTGTGTACAGGAGAGTATAACTGAAGGAGATCATCGAGGTACGAGGGATCAAGGCCATGTAAAGATTTGAACAGAAGCACAGTTAGCTTGTACACAATACTGTACTGGAA
Source organism: Hoplias malabaricus (assembly GCF_029633855.1). Classification (NCBI taxonomy): domain Eukaryota; kingdom Metazoa; phylum Chordata; class Actinopteri; order Characiformes; family Erythrinidae; genus Hoplias; species Hoplias malabaricus. Next base: position 12,597,843 of record NC_089814.1, on the reverse strand, counting down.
GCCAGTGAAGATGTTTCAGGGTTGGACTAATGTGCTCCCAGGATCTGGTATGTGTCAGAACCCCTGCAGCTGACATTTGCACATACTGGAGCTTGTTCAACTCCAGAGCTGGGAGTCCATGCAATACAGTATTGCAATAGTCAATTCTAGATGTTACACATGCATGAACTATGGTCTCAGCAGCAGTAAAGGAGAGAAAGGGCCGGATCTTGGCAATGTTCTTTAAATGGAAAAAGGCTGTCTTACAGATGTTCTTAATGTGTGGTTCAAAAGAGAATGGAATCAAAAGTGACTCCCAAATTTGTGTTAGTGATATTGCTCTTGTTCTTAACTGTAGCTGGAGAGGCAATTAGAATAGCTTCTGACGTGTGACTGTTCAGGCTCAGGAAGTTCTCCTTCATCCATGTCCTCACATCAGCTAAACATTTAATCAGAACCGAGGGCAGTAGACTGAGTGATGGTTTAGTGTAGATATAGATCTGCACATCATCAGCAAAACAGTGAAACTGCAACCCATGCCGCCTAATGATGTCACCAAGAGGGAGCATGTACTGTATGAAAAGCAGTGGGCCAAGGACTGAACCTTGAGGGACACCATATGAGAGAGGGCACGAGTCAGATCTAAAACCTCCAGTAGAAACAAACTGCTGCCTGTTTACAAAGCAATCAAGCAAGAGCAGTTCCAGTTATGCCAATCAATGTACAAAGCCCAGATAGTAATAGGCTATGGCATACTGTGTCAAAAGCTGCCGTAAGGTCCAATAAGACGAGTAAATTCAACAACCCCTGATCAGCTGCTATTAAAAGATTATTCACCATCCTCACAAATGCAGTTTCAGTGCTGTGATATTTCCTAAAGCCCAACTGAAACATCTCAAACAGATCATTAGATTCAACATGTTCTGTTAACTGGGCAGCTACAGTCCATTCTAGTATTTGAAGTAGAAATGGAAGTTTGTAACTTGGCCATTCTCCTTCAGGACCAGTGTAATGGCAGCCAAAATCAAAGAAGCTGGGACCAGTCCTGAGGTCAGTGATGCATTAATAACCTGGGCAATAAGAGGGCAGACTGAGTTAAGTCAAGCTGTCACCCAGTGCATTGGCAAGGGGTCTAATTGGCATGTGGTGGCTCTAGAAGTCGTGATAAGCTGCGAGACAATTTCGTGCACAAAAGTAAAAGTAAACAAACAACTGACATTAAAATGTACACATGGAAAGTAAAGATCAGAATCAATTGATGCTGGGCTAGGCGGAAATAAAGGATAGATTGTATCTATGTTTTGGTTAAAAAATATCAGGAACCGAGAGCAGAGTTCAGGTGATGGAACCAAGGAAAAACATTTTGCAGAATGCAATAACTTATTAACAGTTGGAAAAAAGAGTTCTAGCATTGCCATGGACACATTGAACGATACTGGAATAATAAAGTGTTTTAGCTTTTTGCAGCTCCTCCTTGTAGTTCACAACAAGATCTTTATAATCAAGGGCATTCAAAGTCAGTTCACTTCCAAAGGCACTCAAGCTGATGCCCAGCAGCCTTCAGTTTACACAGCTCTGGTGTGTTCCAAGGAGCAGGATGTGAGAATGTAAAAGTGCATGTTCTAAGAGGAGTCCGATTTAATAGAAGAAAACGCTTTATCATAATGGACTACTAAAGTGTCAGGATCCATACATTCAGGTGTAGAACTAAAATTTCTAAATGTGAACTGGCGGGATTCACACTGCCCTTGCTTATGACATGGTAGAATAAAGTCAAAGAAACAGTCTTACGGTCAGAAACGAGAAAATCAATGCCGTGAAGATTAGTAGGGGAAATGCCAGTAGAGCAAACAACGTCCAGGGTGTGACCCTTGTTATGTATAGGGAAGTCCACATTCTGGGTGAAGTCAAAACCCTGAAGCACGTTTAAGAATTCTGTGGCAAATGTACAATTTTCAAAGTCAACATAAATATTAAAATCCCCAAGCAGACGGCAAATCAGAGTAGAGAGGACAACATAAGGTAAGTAACTCAGAGAGCTCAGAAATAAAGGCAGGGGGTATTTTGGGGGACGATAAATAAACACAATCAAGGGGCTAGCAGCAGTTCTAACTGTAAACTTTGATGTATGGACCACCACAAGCCCTCCACCACGACCAGTTGAATGTGGGTTGTCCACATGTTGATAATGGGCAGGCAAAGTTTGGTTCAAAGCAAAATGATCATCAGGTTGTTGTCAGGTTTCAGTCAGACACAGCAAGTCAATGTTATGTTCCAGAATAACATCAGCAATAAGTATTGCCTTGTTGTTAAGGGAGTGACATTGAACAGAGAACATTTAACATTCATATCCATGCTCGGTGGAGGCACCTTGGAGACCCTCATATATATTTACATTTTTGTCGAGTTTTAGTTCACTACGCTATTTAAACACAGCAGCTGTCCTTCACATTGTCTAAAAATTGCTACAACAGAAATGCTTCAAAATTGCATAGAGTAAAATATTTTTACATTGACTTCCATTGAAAGTTAAAAAGTTTTTTCTTTCTCCTGTAACATTACTATTTTGGAGATGTATGTTTTTATTTGGACAGCAACAATAAGCTACTCTTGATAATACCAGATGAATACTTCCAAATTCACCTGGAAAATCTGTGGTGTAAATACCAACAGAATACTGAGAAATTCCTTGAGTCGTAAATATCTGCAGAATATCCGCAACATCCCAGTATTGTAAATACCAGCAGTGCAAATGGAGTCAGTCGCATTGGGGCTTGTAGCACAGAGGGGTCTGTGCTTCTGTGCCCCTTACTGTTTGATTGGGTTCCATTATCAGTCTTTTATTTTGGAGTGTAGAGTTGAAGACTGCCGTGTGTTAGATAGATGGCAACCCCTTTGCAGTCAGGGCAGAGCAGGAGAGCAATATGAGCAGTGAAGGGGTCAGGAGAGGCCAGCCTGCTGAGCTTAGAGATCAGAGGCCAACAGCTCAGCCTCCGGATTATCACCAGTGTGTTAAACAAGCCGCGGAACAGTGAAATCAGACCAGCAGCCACTCTCTCCTTCTTCCCATGAACAAGGAGGGCCAAACATGAGCATATGACTACATACAAATTGGCAAGATACATAGTTGTTTCAATTCCATTCTCTTCAGATTACATTCTCAATGTTTTTCTTGCTTAGTGTTTTGATTAATCTGTAATATAGTTATTAATGACTTTGGTCTACCTAAAACAATACATACTACATGCACCTATCAAGTCCACGACTAATTTATTACCTTCATTAGAAGGTTCCTCCAAGGCTCTACCACAAACACACTCCTTCCATATTCTATCAAATGCATCCCAGATGTGTACAGAGGAGTGATCTTCAGGAAAATGCAGTTTAGCAGGTGCGGTCAAGCTGATGTTTTAAACAGGGCCTTGTGTACAGACAACATTTCCACACAGTCCACTCTGATGACAAGGGCAGTGTGTTAAAGGTCAGAACAAGGTTTCTTTAAGCTCAAGCAAAATAGATGTTGAGGTCATGTGCTCATAAACCTAGTCCTAAAATCCTAGTGCTTTAAATTGACTTGTAGATGAGTTATTACTATGTGCTGCTACACTATGTCCAAACATTTCTTTGAAGACACTGAAGTCCAGGTGCAGATGAGCCTAAGGTCATCATGCTCAGTGCCATGCATGGGATTCAGAGAGCAACATGGAGCTCACTGGAATGTAATTCTCGGAAATGATGGCTCTTTATTCAGTACCTATTTGATGCATGAACAATCACCCAAAATAACGTCTAGTGTAAAGCCTCCTCAGAGACTGATACTGCACTTTATTTATCCTCTCAAGCTGAAAGTACTAACTCTTCTTTTATGCACTTGATGTTACCGTAATCAGAAAACTACACATGCCTTTATTAATCTCTGGCCTTTTAATATCTCAAGGCCAACTACATAAAAGAAATTTAGCAAGTGAGACACAGGAGTGTGGAATGAAAGTCAGAACCTGCCGTCGGGTCTTGGCTATTTCCTGGGTTAACCAGGGGTGACCCTCTGGAAACATTTCCTGCTCATTATAACACAGAATCGAATGCAAATGACCACTCGTCCTCTTGGTTTCCTATCATTTCTGCCCACATACACCCCCCAGCCCCATGCTATCAACTGTGACCCTAAGCCCATTCTCCTGAAGATCAGCCTGGGTGGTAAAGCAAACAGTGCTTTAAAGTGACAGTGAGACAACAGTTAATATGGTGCTTGGCAGGGAGATCTGCAGATTCCTTTACTCCGTCTTTCTCATATGACCGGACATGATGAGTAAATGGAGGTCAGTGACAAAGGGATGAATCATCCTACGCTGGAAATGAGGAATGTAGAGGAAACTTTGTCCTACAGTTTATTCATACCAGACAAGCTGGCTCCGCTAACAAAGAGAAAAGTTAACATCAAGAGCCACAAACAAGCTCAGGCAAAAACCAAGAGCTAATCAGACATGGGTCAGAGATTACCACACAGCAGATACATGATACACGGCTGAGGACATGGGGCTGATTAGGCAAAGATTTACATCAGAACATCTTAAGACATAAGTTGCGTAACTGGGGCATTCTCCACCAGCATATCAAGCCGTATCATTTAATGTGATCTGTCTCCAAAAAAACCTGAAAAATGAAAAACAACAAAGACAACGTCATTTCTTTCTTTTACTGTTGCCTTTCACAACCAAACTTTATAATGCACTACTGGTCTAGTAATTAGATAATTGTTTATCAAAGCTGAGTTATAAGCATAAATTGTGATAGAACAGCTCCCATAAATAAGCGTATGGTGTTCCTCAGTCTCATGAGTATGTATCCTGCTTATTATTCTCATAGTTGGTCATGCAAGAGGTTCATGAAACAGGCTTAAAACTTTCTCAGTCACATACATATTCACTCACTCGTGGTTAGGAATACACTACAAGCGGGGGTTAGTGTTTTACCTACACGTTTAGGGGCTGCTCCACAGGTGTTTTGCTTCGCCTCATTGACACATTGTGTCTTTGTTTGTTATATTAGGATCGCAGATCGGGTTTCAATTATTTTAATTCTTATTATCAGTGCAGAGACTACAAACATGGGCTGTGGTGCTCTCAAAAAACAGAACATTTAGCAGGTGGGAAAATGGCATGGTTATCAGGGCGTCTGATTCTGCAGATTTGCTGGAAAGGATGACTGAATCCTCCGGTCATTCTCGTTGGCAAGGGTTGAAACGATGCATCCTCATTATCTTTGAATGGATTGAGAACAATTGGGTACTTTTACCTCTTCTTGCCATTTGTGTTGTTGAGTATTGGAACATAACTTTGGCAGTGGATGGGGGTAAGCAAGGACACACACTGAGAAATGGAATATGTACCTGTTTGGCCAGGTATAGTGTCATACTGGTCAGCCATTTTAAAATCCCAGCCTGGGAACTGTATCCAAGGTCCAGATTTGGAGACATCTACTCTAGTGAGAGCCGGAAATCATTGGTGATTGTACTGTTCACTAAATGGTTTGAGGTTTATTGTACTCTTTCTTCTAACCTTAACTTGCCTTCTGCATTCTTGGGCTTCACCAGTTGTTTCCATTGTGGTAAATCCTCTAAGGTCATGCTGGTATTTTTTATTTATTTATTTGTGGGGTTTTTTTTGGCAGTCTTTCACACATCTGTGGTTATTTTTGGTCTGTCCACAGCTGAGGGTTTTTTTTCTTAACAACAGGAACTTCCCCAGCAAGATCTTGCATTTTAACAAGAGTAGATTTTTTTGTGTTGATGTTTTGACCGTGAGTATGAGTTATGGTTTATTTATTTATTTATTTATTGCTGCTGCTTTGATACATTGACACTTTATTGGTCTAGGAATAATTGACTCCAGACCTCAGTGCAAGCCCTTTAGCAAGACCTTTAGCTCGAGCCCTTTTCCATGAGTTGTTGAGGCAGTGACACAAAGACGCAGCTGAACAACTTAACATCTAACAGTTTGAGCACCTAAACTAAGACGTTGCAAATCAAAAAGTTCACCTATTCTACTCCAATTAAGACATGTTCCCCTTATAGTTTTTATAGTTTTTTTATTTCAATTTCCTGAAGCCAAAATAACATTGTAAATTATGGTGCATAGAAAAAAGTCTCTGTTTTCTGTAGTGTGTTTGTTGTTTGACTGTTTGTCTTTGAGCTCCCTTCCGTGAATAGAAGCTGCAGTGCATGGGAATTTTGTGCACCTATGTCGAGGATAACCGGCAGAGCACATCCTATTTCAGTTCCTCAGTATTGGCTCAGAAGGAAGTTTGTTTTGGACAGTGTTTGGAATCCACATCCTCTGGACAGTTGAAGAAGGAGGTGAAGCATTCCAGAAGTTGTTTGACCCAGATTTCATATTTTACAAAGGGTTACTGAGCAAGCTGCATCATTTAACTGACGTTCTGAAAATATATAAAGGGTAAAAAATGCAAAGAGCAGGACAGCGACGTTAAGGAAGGATTTGTACTTTTGTTGTTGCATTTTCTTAAGTCTGTGTGAGGGATTACAGACAACATAGTGGCTTTTAGTGTCTGTAGTACACGTCACGTCTTGTGTAAATATTTTCCATGATTAGGGCCTTGATTGCTAGGGAACTATATCCTATTCAGCGTTACTTTATCATGATGCTTTAACAGGCTTCAAATCTTTTATTTATTTATTTATTTATTTTTTACAAATACACTGTTCTTTTCTTGTCATTGAGCAATGTTCAGCAAAGTTCATTATAAGACTCTCATTACTGAGTGCCTCTGAGTTTGTAAAGAAAGAATGACAAGCCACTCAAGAATGTCTTAGTGTGCTGACAGCGAAAAGTTGCATTAACTAATGGCAATGGAGGCGAGGGAGATGTTGAGCAAGCCTGAGGCAACTGTGTTTGCAGTAGCAGCAGAGACTTTGTTATGGAAACTGTCTCTTTGTTCCATTCAAACTCCAGCTTCCTGTCCCAGAGAGCTCAGGATATTTCAACAGCAGAGTGCCAAAGTGTATGTTTTATCAGCACTGTACGCCAGATAGTTGTGTGTGTGTGTGCTTGTTACAGCAAGATTGTCACCAGTATATTTAAAAAAAAAAACATTTGGATAGTCTGGTCTACATTTTATTTAGTAGAGATTTATAGACTATCATTTTTGTCATTGAATCTTTCATTTTATTTGGATAGTCCAGTCATTTGCATATTCTGTTATTCTGGTATCAACTCATCTACAGATTATAGTTGTTTTTTTTTATTTGATATTTGTATAGTTGCATGAAGGAGTCAGGTGATATTATTTAATACTTGTCAATAAAAACAGGGATTTATGTACGTTTGTTGACAGTTGTTGGATGTTTATTTGAATACCAAGTGATAGTTGACGTTACAGCATAGTTGTACCTGAATAAATATTAATTAGTTGAACAGTTGTTGATACTTACAACTTAAAATTACTTAGTTGATAGACAACATGTCATTTTTAGCCTGAGTTCATGACACATTTGTATATTCTGTATATGGCTTATTGACTGTAGATCATCTAAAAGTGGACTATCCAGATAGTGTTCCCGAACTGAATGAACATCAAGACTGTATACTCACAAATCGTGGATTTTGTGGACTTTTGTAGACAGAATGTGTTTTTATGTTGATTAACACTGTATTTGTGTCTACATTAATCCATCTATTCTATACTGCTCTAATAGATGTAGATTGTTGGTGAAGGTTACTGTTAATTAAACTGTGGAAGAGTCAGTCATAACCTACAGCCAGTAAATCAGCAAAGCCCTAGTGTTTCAATGTCTCCATAAAGGTCAGAGTTTTATGAATCTGCTTAAGGCAGAGGCTCAGTATTTGGTTGAACAGCTGATGACCCATTGGATGATTCATAGAGTTGGGTGGGGGTTGGCAGACCTGAAGTATTATATTATCACTGTCGGAACCACAAATATGAATACCACATTAGATTAGGTAAGAGGTTCATGACAAAAATCCTTTGAGTTCTATTTTGCTACATTTAAAGCCAATTTTTACTCTTCAAAAATACTGTTCTCCATGAAATTAGCTGTTTGAAGATAACTCTGAGGAATTTAATGCATTTAGCCACATAAACGTTATTGAGATATGGTACGACTGTAGGTTGATTAGTTCTGGGTCACAGATGCCACTACAATTCGTCCCATTTATATTGTATGATGAACACCCCAGACAATCCAGTGGTGTAGGAGGCTGTGCTAGGGCAGTGCTATATTGTATCGTGTGCAATAATATCACAATTTATTTTAAACGCTAAAAAAAATCAATATCATGATTATCGTGATACTCTGACTTGAAGTAATGATGTCATGCAGTTACACGTAATATGGCGTACATTCATTACGTGAGTCATTTAGGCACAGAGACAGGTACGGGGGAAATCTGCTCTGCTTTCAATAATTTGCTCCAAGGACGAGTGACTTCAGTCGTGTGGAGGTGGTTTGGAAATAAAATATACATTTTCTAAATATTTTTTACACTATGTCAGTATCTTTTTAAGTTACGGTTCGTTACAAAATAAGCAAAAGTTTACACATTTATTTGTTGTTTCTTCTGAATGTTGTAAATAGATGTGTACTAAATTTAAATAAGAAATAAAATATTATTAATTTAATATAATTAATATTAATATAACATTTATTTTGTTGCAATAGTGTGTTCTTTAAATGAATAAAACTATTTTCTGTGTTTTTTTCATATCGCCAAGAATATCGTTATTGTCAAAATACCCTGAAATATTGTGATATTATTTTAGAGCTGTATCGTCCACCCCTAGGCTGTACACATTTAGCTGACACATGGCACTGGAAATGGCCATCAAAGACTTGTGTGGCTGCTCCTGAGTGTCCCATATGTATCTGTGTAGATTGTTCAAAGTATATCTAAGACATGTAAAGCATTGAGAACCTGATGATATATTTATTGATTCATGTTACTGTGACATACTACACAGTGAAGCTGAATTTTATCAGACTTGTCCACTGCTAGTAAGACTAATCCAGAATAATAAAGGCTGAGTACTTGATTGATAGGTGGATGTTACACTGGCCTCCAGTGAAAGGAGAAGCCATTGACTGTCTTCCCTTCAGCGCTCATTAATATGGAAGAGCGGATGACTGAGCAGGGCCGGGCAGCAGGCCTGACCTTGGCACTGCACCAGCTTTGTCGCTCAGGATTTTTGGCCAGTTTAACTTCCCTCATGCTTGAGTTCCTGTCACACTCAAAATAGTTCAGCAGATGCATCAAAATCCACCACTCGGAGCTCAACGTCCTGAAAGATTAAGATATATGAAGATAAATCTAGACGTAGATCTGTGCAAAATGGACTGGTTATGTCTAGAATTAGAGATCAGTAGTGCTAAGGACCAAATGCTGGAATCTGGCTGTAAGGGACTGAATAATGAAGGGAGCTGGGCTGTGGGGATGGGCTCTTGTGGTTTAGAGCTGGGTGGGTTGGGCTAGGGCTCTTTGTTCAGAGGATTCAGAGGTTAAGTCGTGTGGTGCGATGAAGCCAGTCAGCCTTTCTCCAATCCATATCCCTCCTTTTTCAACCACCTGACCCTTTTCATCACACATTAACTCCCTTTGTCAGCAAGAACAGCCCGTCCAGCCAGGAACAAGATCAGATGGCCACAGTTTTATCTCTGTTTTGTAGTTGTTTGTTTTTTTTACCTCTCTTTGTCTATACAAGTGGGCAGAAGTTCAGAGAATATCCAAAGTTCAAGGTTTCTGCAACTTTCTAGCAGTGCTCGTATCTTGGACAACTGTGTGTTTTATTTTTTGGCATTTTTCAATTATGGTTTTATTTGTTTTTATGGATTGCTATTTGTGATTTATGCAAGCAGTTGTATTTAATTCTTTTTTTTCTTACTATTACACAGGCATTTAATGTAACTGTCCCTTTATCCATGGTGTATGTTAAAAGCTTATGTTCTGATTGGGTGTCCTGTATTATGGCACATTCAAAAAGCAGTACCTGCTATAACACTTCTTATAAATTCAGCAATAATGGGTGGGACTAAATTGGGCTGCTTTTATATTTATATAACGTATATATACATATATATATTTATGTATTTTTTATTTATTTTTTTGATGCATCATTAAAGCAGAGCGGCACGGTGGTGCAGCAGGTAGTGTCGTAGTCACACAGCTCCAGGGACCTGGAGGTTGTGGGTTTGATTCCCACTCCAGGTGACAGTCTGTGAGGAGTTGGTGTGTTCTCCCTGTGTCCGCGTGGGTTTCCTCCGGGTGCTACGGTCTCCCACAGTCCAAAAACACACGTTGGTAGGTGGATTGGCAACCCAAAAGTGTCCGTAGGTGTGAGTGTGTGAGTGAATGTGTGAGTGTGTGTTGCCCTGTGAAGGACTGGCGCCCCCTCCAGGGTGTATTCCCGCCTTGTGCCCAATGATTCCATGTAGGCTCTGGACCCACCGCGACCCTGAACTGGATAAGCGCTTACAGATAATGAATGAATGAATGAATCATTAAAGCAGTGAACTCAGAGCAGACAGTTTGAATGAACTTGTTCACATACTACATTCCTTTATTTTAGAAAGTAAGGAAAATAACTTTTTCTGGCACGTTACTCTCCCGTGATTTAAGGAAGATATATGATTGTTTTGGCATGCTGTTTGAATGATGTTAGTTAAGGGAGTATAAACTTACCATGTTAGCCACAGAGCTCCAGTGTAAAACTATTTCAGACATGTCTTGGCTGGAGGACTGAGATTAGAAGAAAATAGTTTATTTTCACATTTTTTTGCCTAGCTATTGTTTTAACACTAACTTGATGAGCACCGGGGCCAAGACACCTTTCTTCATCCTCTTAATCCATCACTTTCAACAAAGGAGAAGTCAGGGACCCCCGCTCCACCCCTTCACTCTGCAGGGACAGAGGCCTCTAATCCCTTTGTTTAACCGCACAGACCTTCACAGCTCAGCTGGACATTCCTCTCTGTGTTTTTCCACAATACATTCAGCAGCCGACACCACCGTAGGGGCATCTTTTAAAGGAGGACGTGTCGTCCAACAGGAAAAGAAACCTTTTCCGACAGAGTGCAGAGAAACAGCACTTTTCCTTTTATGGCCCTTGTACAGCTCCTCAGAGAGAGCAGACGAGTGAGTTGGAGAGTCTGGCAGAGGAACAGAGGCCGGTTCAGGCCAAAGCACAGGAATGTGAGCAGCGTGTTGTACCTGGAAATGTTATTTGGAATCAGAATGAATGGCACATTCCATTACCGTGATTCCATTTACCGTTCCTTTTGGACGCACTGCAGCACTGAGCTGACCCAGACAGGCGGAGACAGCAGGGACGACCTATGGAAGGCCTGCGCTCCTCTTTCCTTAGACATTTGGCTGACACATCGTGACACGCTGTTCTATAGCGGGAACTTAAACATCATCAGATTTGTAGTGTTAGAGTCATCATAGTCATCAAATTTAATTCAGTATGTGCTACTTCTTTGGCCAGTATGTATTCTCAGGCTACTTTCAAACTACTCTTTTACTATACATTAACTGTTTAAACAGTTTGATTCACTTTGTGGATTCACAGAGCTTTTCACCACTAGCGCACAGCATAAAAAACCCTGACCCTGTGATAAACTCTGCTTGATGCTGTGAAATAGTTCTTTGTTTGTTGGCCTTGTTATATCCTTGCTCACTAAATGTAGAGGCTTTGGCCTTGTCTGTGCGAAGGAGAAAGCAGCAAAAATCAATAGCACTAATGGCTTAAGTGGTGCACTGTAACGGCCATTGCTGCAAGCCCTGCTGGAAGATGGAAAACACTGACTTAATCTTTTATTGTGCTCGATCACTCTATCATGTTATTAAACCTCAATATTATGCTGATGGTGTATAGCATAATCCTCTTTCTGCATGATATGGCTTATTGGATAATTAATTTATATCAGCAAACTGCAAAGCAATTAAGTTGCTTGCTTGTTATACAGTCTGTATTTGTCATGGTGCTGTGCACATGAACTACAGTTATATACCTCTGCCCACATCTGTGTCCGGTTAAGCTTAGACAGGTCAAAACAACATGTAGGAGTTGTTGCCATAGTCATCGTAATATTAATGTAAAACAAATTATGAAAACTGTACTGTGTGTAATATACTGAAGTTAAATAAAGCAAAACATATGATAAGAAAAAAAAGAATGTGTCTGTCCAGTAGACATTAAACCTAAATAAATATGGTGGTGGTCTGGTATGAAATGTGGTTTGTGGCTGGATAACGTTTTTCTGTGGGAGGTTTCCTTCAGTGAGAACAGAACATATGTTTCAAATTAAAACAAGCTGGCACAACTGTCTAAGGCTTGGGTTCAATTCCCAGTGAAGCCACTACCATCTGTGGTCTCTCCAGGATACGCCCCTTTCCACATCACTCAGCAGGATGCTAGCCAATGCTAACGTCTGTTATCTAACATAATAGTAGGGCAGTTGGTGCTCTCCTCCAAGTTTGTTGAGCTGTTGAGTGATTTTCTATTAGCAGCAATTTGCAATAAAAGAGTGGCTTAGCTGGGCTCATGTCTCAGAACAAGTATGTGCTAGACTCTCAGCTTGGTAGCATCTGAAATCCCCAGCCATCTGTCCAAAATGATCTACCAAACTTGACATTGAAAACATGATATTGAATTTGTCAGTGTACACAGCAGTAGATGCAGCTGTTTTGTTTCATTCGTCTGTTACGGCAAAATATTCAATTTTCTCAGTAAGTTCAGTATTTGTGACATTCCTGCACTTGTATTAATGGCTTTTTCACATGTTTATCATAACACTGTGTGTGTGTGTTGTTGTTGAACGCATGAAACTGAATTATTCCTCTTCTGTAGTGGAGTAAGATTAAAATGCTTTTCTGATGATTAAATTGGTCTTCACTATGATGGATGAGGCAGTGAGTACTTCAGTAGTTCTGTGTGATGTGCTTAGGTTTGAGTTTAACTAAGTGTGCTGTCAGTCAAGGAACGAATGTTCTGGAATTTTACTGACCAGTCCATCTTTTTCGCAACTGATTTTTTTTTTTTCAGGTAATGAAACAGCCATTACACGGTCTAACTGTAGACTAAATGTGAGAATTTGCACTAAACTGTTTTGAAACATGGCAGTCTTGATTTGGATTCATTCATTCATTCATTATCTGTAACCGCTTATCCAGTTCAGGGTGGTGGTGGGTCCAGAGTTACCTGGAATCATTGGGCACAAGGCGGGAATACACCCTGGAGGGGGCGCTAGTCCTTCACAGGGAAACACACACACATTCACTCACACCTACTGACACTTTTGAGTCGCCAATCCACCTGCAACGTGTGTTTTTGGACCGTGGGAGGAAACCGGAGCACCCGGAGGAAACCCACGCAGACACGGGGAGAACACACCAACTCCTCACAGACAGACAACTCCTCACCCGGAGCGGGAATCGAACCCACAACCTCCAGGCCCCTGGAGCTGTGTGACTGCGACATTACCTGCTGCGCCACCGTGCCACCCCTTGATTTGGATGGTTTATTAAAAAAAATAATAATAAAATAAAAAAATTTACAAAGACCAGACGTAGACCGTATGTGCCATTGCTTTTAAAGAACCATTTTGGCATTTCAGAATGTAGGCTTTGGTCCCCTTCTGTACTGTTTATGGTTAAAGAAGTAGGTGTGTGTGTGTGTGTGTGTGTGTGTGTGTTTGAAACAGGAGAGCTTCTCTAAAAGAAATCACATAGGATTCACTGTGGCTTTGCAGATAACCAGCTTTTTCCTCGTATCGTTTTCTTTTTAGATGAAGTGTGGTGTATGGTACAGCAGCTAAGCTAATCCTTATCAGAACATCTCTTGCTTCTCTGTAGCCCACAGACATCCCATCCGTTAAGCCCCTCCCTCTGCAGCGGAAAGCCTGTTGAGAGCAGTGAATACAATACTGCTGCCCTCTAGTGTGCACAAGTATATTTTTAAAGCTTGATTTACTGCTTTATTTAACAAATGAAAGGTCTCATGTCTGGATACAGAAGACACTTTCAACAGAACACACACAAATGAACGCTAAGAATAAATATATATAAATAAATAAATTTAAAAAACGTATTTTGTTGCTGGGGTTAAATGCCAAAGTTAATTAATGTTTATCTTATGGCTGATTATATTTTAGACCACCAATTTTCACTTTTCTTCTTTCTCATTCCAATGCGTTTAAGACCATGCTGGGTTTTTAGAAATATCTATTTTGTAAAACAAGGAAAATTAGTTTTCAATTCTATGGGCCCTTTAAGTGAAGAGCTGCAAACATAAAGTGATGAGTCAGCCTTTTGGGGGTGAAATGGTGACTCAGACTGTTTTTTATTAGCACTTTCCCTCCTGAAATGAACTACTCTCATGTTACCACTGTCTTTAGTATTTTATGAGTAATACAGTTTGTGTTTGTTGTGTTTCAGGTGAGTTACTAAGTCAGCCTCGTCCCGAGGGACTGACTGAGATCGTTTGCCCAAAGAATGGCTCGGAGCGAGTGAACGTGGCGCTGGTCTATCCTCCGTCCCCTACACTGGTCAGCCCCAGTCACAAATGACTTTCACTCCTGGCTCATTGAACTGACTGTAAATGCCCCTCACACCCTGCTGCACCTCCTGATTCTGCTCTGTAACAAACACACACACACAGCCACACAGTTTTGTGTGTGTGTGTGTGTCCTGCTCCTACTTCTTTGTGTGCTCGGAGTACAAACGCTGAAGGATGTTTTCCAGCAGGCCATGTGGACACATCAATAACAGTGAAATCAAAAAGCCTGTTCACACTTTGGTAAGTAGCACTGAATGATATTTAAGAAATCCAGTGTTTATCGATGCAACAAGACGGTCAAGAGTTCAGAATACTAATAATATATAAGTCTAGTAAAATATAATGACTGTGATTTTTAAATTCAGCTTGTTTAACATAGCTGGTATATTCTCTACAGATGAGCATGAAATAAGATGTTTGGGAACAGCTGCACATGAGCCTAAGGTCACTAAGATCAGGGCCAATTGTCAGCTGGAGGGGAATAAAGTCCCTCAGGGTGTTGGGTTTCGGGGCAGTGAAACTGTGTGCACTGAAGCGATGTAGCTTCATGCAATAACTTTGGAAGTAGTTGGAGTGTGATCCAAACTTAATAATTCAGCATCAGTATCTGACCTCAGAAATGCTCTCATGGATCAATGCCAAATGTTCATGCATCTATTCTAAATTATCAGCTAAGGATTGAAAATGTTGCTGCAGCAAATGTGGAAAATGTCCCTTAATCATGCCCTTTCTTTCAGAAGAAATGCTGCATGAGAAGATGTAAATAAAGTCTCCAGGTCTATCAAATTGCACAAGCAACCAACTTTCTAACTTGTTTTTAAGGCTTATTTGCTGTGGTATTGTTTTGGCATCACGTGGTACTACACTTGGGCTGATATCAAAGCCAGCATTTTGAACCAAGCTTAACATGGGATGATTTTTAAGCTAGAAATGTCATTTCTTACATCCTCTGACACATTTCAGCCTAGGCTTTGTTTTAATCTGTCTGCTTAATGTCTTTGCATATGTTTAACTGTCATAAATTGCTCTCATGCGCTTTGTTTTAGGTTAATCAGCTCTGACTGCCAGCTCAAAATGAACTAACAGTATTACAGACTGCAACTGAAATCTCTCACCTCCAGGATGTCTCTCTGAGAAGTTTGTTCACTGAGACTCCCCAACCCCCAACATCACAACATTGGCCCACCTCAACGTTTCAGCAGTTTTGTCAAATCCTGGACTAACTGTGGTTCACCGTCATCTGCCATCTTCTGGTTTGGGAAGAGGAAAATGATAGGAGAGCTTTCCTTGCCGTGAGGAGGGCCACATTGTTGCAGATGTTGCATTAGGTGATTCTGCAGTAATGTACTACAATAATGCAGTCATAGTAATGGATTATAGTCATGTGGATTGTACCCCTTCTGCTCTTACATTTTTAAAGATGTGTACTGATAGCTGATAGAGCTGCATGGTATAGATACAATAACATAGTATTTTTTTTATCACGGACATCACATGGCTAAACAGTAGTCTATTGATTGGATTCCTTGGTTCATCCGTCTGTAACACTTCTCTGGGATTGGTCAGGATTATCAGCACACAATAAACAGTCCAGTGTAATCTCTGTAATATATCATGCAGCCCTCAAAGCTGTCAAATAGCAATGATTATAGGACAACTTAATGAATTTTACAAAATGTCTGCATGTATAATTAAGATATAAACAAAGTCAGAGTGATTTGATGTGAAAAGCTTTGTTTTATGGAAAAATACTCTGAGTTCTACACAATAGTGGTGAAAGAACCAGATATCTGCCTCTTACAGCTACCTCGCCAAACGTAATTTCACAAAATAGCTACACACACACTGCCAGATGCCCAAAACATGTCTTTAGGTTTAGGCCTCTATGACAGACTGGTATATGCAGGGCCTTCTGTTCAAAATAATCCCCCAAAACATTGTACTTTTCCCCAAATGTAAAGTGGGAAGGTAGTATCTTTACCTTAAAATTACAGCTTCAAAAACATTCTGATGCTCCACTGATCTGTAATAAGGAGAATAGAGCCTCTCATTTCTACTCCAGTACTTCATCAGTGCAGAAACTATGTACCTTTTGGAGAAGGGCAGGAATACCATCACCCCCATCAACCCCCATCAACCCCCAGTTGATTTCATTACAGTGCTGTAAATATGACCCACACTAGGGTGAGCACCAGGAATGGCTATATTTACATTACATTTCTGTATCTGACCCCTGCTTCCCTTACCATTATTTTAAAGAACTCTGAATCTGTTTATAATTAATACTTTCATACCCAAACACAATGCATGAATTTGTTTATATCTTTTTTTTAATTATAATTAGTAAATAATCTTTGCTTGTTTGTTAATTAATTCACAGTTAATCATGTTCAAAACTCCTCGCTGGAAATGTATTGCTTTCAGAGGTCTTGCACAGTTGGTCCTCTTTAAGATCCTTGATGCATAAGTCCATGTTTCTGTCATGTTTACAATTCTTTTCCTTTTATTCTAAAGCACAGAGTGTACCCTGTAATGAGCGCACACTCCTCAGTATAACAGTAAACACTAGAAAACAACTACGAGGAGAAATGGAGCCGGTTTAACAGGCTTCAATTCTTATAACGACTCCTTGTAGAACATTCGTTTAAAATATTTTCCTCTCTGATGACACGTTCTCATCAAACCAAGCTTTAAATTGAAGGCCAAAAGGACTGTGTGGGACTTTAAAATAGTTTTTAGTAAAACTGGCTGCGGGGAAAAGGACAAAAACAGAATTATCATGTCTTAGAATCTAGTCCAACAGGATTTTTTTTTCTCTCATTACATTTGTGTTTCAGGATATAACTCTGTGTTCATATGAGCAAGCTGTTTACATCCTGCACTGGTCCTTAGTAATATTTACCAATGATAATCATTTTTGGGGAATAAGCAAAAATACTGAGCTCTTTAAATGTCACTTTTCCACATGTTTTGAAGAAATTCACTTGCTCTCCTGCACAATAAATTAATTTCTCCTTCATTTGGAGAAAAAAAAAACATGACCAAGCTCCAATTTAAAACCACTGCTAAAAGCTGTTTGGTAAGACTTTAAAGAAGCCAAGGATTTTAGGCCGTAGCGTTGTCTGAAAGCGGAAGCATATCTGAACCTTTCATGGGGCTACACATGTAATGTTGCACCTCTTGCTATCTTAAAATACTGTCCAAATATGTTGTATATAGTGTAGCATAAAAATTAAATGAGCAAATTTACAATTTGCGGGGATAAAGAAGTGAAACTTTATAAGGGTTGAGTAAGAACGATGTGTATCATTTTGTTGTTCTTCCTGGGAAGGACAAATACTGTATGTAAATTGTTTATGAAAACAGTTGATACATTTTTGTACATAATAATTTTATTTTTGTAAGTTGATACATTGTCACCAAACTCCTTTCGCATCATTTACTGCACATTGTGCATGGCTACTGTGCTCAATGTTAATACAGTACGGAACCTACTTTCTAATTTATGAACAAGTTACACATTCTCATTATCTGACAGCCAGAAGCACCAAATACAAATGTTGGTTTCCAAAAGGTTGGGTGTGGTGTTTTGTTTGTGTTTGTCTTTTTCTTTCCATCCCTGGTCCATGGCACAAATTGAGAAACTATTTATGCAGTTGGTGTTGAGCTATAAGCTAATGTAGATAGCAACACCACTATGAAGTTTTATATCCCACCAATTAGCATGTTATCTAGTTTAGTCTTGGCCATAAATATCAAAACAGCTTTATGATTAATGCAAATTTCAAGAATGATGTTCTGAGGGAGTCCAAGAGACGTGCACTAAGCTAAAAGTCATTCATCCTGTTCTAGATTAAACACAGATTTTTGAAGCTTGTGCAAGACATTATCCCTTAGATGCTTGTTCCAAACATATTTACAGTGACTGTCTCAACAGAGCCCTGGAGTCAAGCTGTTGTTGCTCTCCATTTCTAAACTGAAACTTGGTTTAGTAGCTACAATTAGCACAAGGCCTAGCGGTAGGATTCCTCTCACATAGTTGGTTCTGATCATTGAAACTCAAATGTGTTTTAGCACAAGAAGCCTGAGGAGTATAAATACAAATTAAATTATTAAATAAGTGTTTAATTATTTAGTTATGCAGCTTGCACAGTGCCTACTTCTATGCTATAACTGTTAGCTAGCTTTTTAGCCATGGGTAAAAGTACCCAAGGGAATTGCTGCTGTTTCAATATGTACTTAAGTAAAAGTAAAGTTACAGATTTCAAAAACTATTTTATAAAGTACAAGTACACAAAAACACTACTCAATTACAGTAACGAGAATAAATGTAATCGTTAATGTCCACCTCTGGGCCTATCACAGTATCACATCTTTAGTCTACAGCCACTGCTGGGTTAAGGCTTTTCGGATGCAGAGTAAATGAAACCCTAATGTCGAGAGCAGAAAGGACACACCGATACAAGTGGCCAGGGCCATCTGCTGGACGTAGTTGTGAAGTAGGCCTCCTCGATAAACCCATGGCTCTGATAACATGAACTTACAACTGTAAATATTTAGCCGTTGATTCAACGTTGAAATAACGCATTGACTGCCGTCTAACCAACGTTCTCTTAAGGTTGAAAATGAAAGTTGATAACACGTCCAAACACAGACAGTGAAAAGACGACTATTAGACGTATTTTGGACGTCCACGTTATCGATTGGTCACCACTTAACTTATTAAGATGGAATTTGGACGTCCATTGACGTTTAAAATATGTCCTTGACGGACAGACTACTTTTAGACCTATTTTGAACGTCCAGGGATGTTCCTTGTTTACTGGGACATTTTGTCAAAATAACATCATGCACAACACATCAGTGAAGAGAGCTGAGTGCTATGATGAAGAATACTCTTTATTAAAAAGATACAATACAGTGCAATGTTGCAGGCTAGAAATAACAAAACGTAAAGGCCAATATGAAAATGGCATCCACAATACTGCCTCTTAGATGTATACGGTGTTCAGATGTTCCACGAAAATATGTTACATGTGTTCCACTGTTACATTTAAAACGTTTTGAAGAGTATTTCTGCCTGGCTGGATAAGAAGGTGAGGCTAGCCTGACTGCTTTGTTTGGCTCTGGTTCATCTATAAATACTTGTGTCACACAACAAATAATGGAATAAAAAAAATGAAAAATTTCTCCAACGTTATAAAATGTTAGACATAAACCCTGGACTAGATCACACTACTCTCACTTTCTCATATTTACAATAATTAACCCAACAGGAAGTGCCATTCAGTAGAGTAAAGCAAGCCCTGGATCAGCTGCTTGAAGACGCTGAAGTTTTCAGAATTCCTTAGTCATTATCGTAGATGCAATCTGTAAAGACAGATTTAAGCCATAAATTAGTGTTTTTTCTGTATGTTTGATCACTGATAATTTTTGTTTATATATTTATGACAGAATGTTTTCAATAAGGTTATCACAGTTTCAGTAAAATTCATTAAAAAAATCTGCAAGTCATTTGAAATTTGCCCTCAAATTCTTGTAAAATTTATTGGCAAAACTGTTAGGGTTGAATGCTATCAAAGTAAAGTGGCTGAGAATGGAAAAGGGCTTATACAAATTAAGGATAAAGAAAAAGTTATATTGTGAATTTACCTCAGACAACTCAGTGTGAACGGGAAGAGTTATACTCTTGTGGGTAGATGGGTAGATATATTTAAATGAGCTGGATATTGTGATATAAAAACAATGTGTTCTACAGTACAATACAGTGCAGTAGCATGTGTGGTATATTTTTCTTTTTTAACACAAGTGTATAATGATATGGGTCTTTATTACGGGAGCTCACCAGATTACACATCTGAACACAATTTACAGATCTTCAGACATCATTTATTCACTCATTCATTCATAATCTGTAACCGCTTTTCCAGTTCAGGTTCGCGGTGGGTCCAGATCCTACACGGAATTATTGGGTGCAAGGTGGGGACACACCCTGGAGGGGGCGCCAGTTCTTCACAGTGTGACATACACTAACACATTCACTCACAACCGACAGCTACACTACACTGTTGACGTGACTTCCCTCAAAACACAATTTAAAAGATGTAAACAGTGACAATAAGAGCAAATTCCTACTTTTCTTCATGTTCCTGCTGTGTTTCAGTCTATTTAACACATAACGACACAAGCAGAAACACAAGTCCAGGAAGTGTCCCCAACACAGGGGCTGAATACATTGGTATGATTCAAGCATTCAAAGGTTCCTTTACCTTTTCGAATGCCTTTTTATGAACAAAAATGCAGACAAAAGCATTACAAAAATAGGAATGTGGCTTTATTTGAATTCATTCAACAAATGATTAAATCAGCTGATACAAGACATATCTAAGGTGCCACAAAATCGCTTTTTACATATTCAGAAAAGCTTAAGTTAAGAAAAAACGTGAATTCCCCCTTTAATCTTGTTTCTCTCAGTAGTGTATAAGCAAACAAGTATTAAGAGGACCTACCATCACCAATATCATCATAGATGTCCATATCCCTGTGGAAGCAGAGGACATGCGTTTTACTTTTCTAAACAAATTATGTGGAAATGAAGAAACATAATGAAAATCACGTCATAATAAACGTACTCAGCCTGGATGACGCTGGAGGAGACATATCCAACTGAAATGAGCAACAGATGAAGATTAGTTCTCTTGTTCATTCCTTTATGTTTGATTTTTGCTCTTGGAGCTGAAGACCAAAGCTACTCACACTTTCCGTCCTTGTTCCTGCAGATGAGTTTGTCATTTTCTGGTTTACTGATGACATCAAGAACCTCTCCCATCTGGACAGAGAGGTCCTTCCCACTGGCTTTTCTACTGCATGCAACTGTTACCTGATACAGCACCTGGATCTCCCCATCGTACTAAACACATAATTAAAAACGACACACTTACTAATGTCTGAGTCTGTAAGATAACAAAAGCATCAAACAAGATTTCACAGATGAATGCAACAAAGCTAATGCAGCCAGTGTGTTTGATGCCATTGAATATTCATTATTGTTTTACTGAATACAAATAACAAATCACTGAGGGCCTGTTATATAATATATAAAAGATGCAAAACACAACACATCAAACAGAAAGGTGTTCCCTGTAGGTGATGTGTAGTTATCAGGTAAATCACATTAAATCATATCATTTGACTAAGCGTGCACAATAGTAGTTGACAATATGTGCAATGACATTAGATCAGGGAAACCAGCCATGTGTGCACTACCTTAAACTTCTTCCTGAATTCCTTCTCCTCTTTTTCAAATTTCTTCTGCTTCTTTGGGTCCTCTGCCTTAATGTCACCTTTTGGTTTTAGCTTAGGAAGACTGCACAAAAACATTTACAACAGGAACAGGAATAGCAAGGATATTAGAAATATGGGGTGATCATGGAATGCCTCATTTCTTTTTTCTCTCTGTAAAAATTTGATGATGATGGTGTGAGAGTGACCTGCTGAGAGGAGGTGGCACAGGGAAAGCATCCACATCGTCGTAAATTTCATCACCAGTTGGTGACTGCTCTGTTTATGACAAAAAACAAACAAACAAACAAGTGTTTTATGACACTATTTTACCCAGCTCTATAGAGCGTACAGGTCTACAGAGCAGTTTAGAAAAAATATAATAAATTGTTACTTTTATTTTTAGTGTTACTGCTCTAAACATGTGAAACCAGTAATATCAGTTAAAATATTCATTCATTCATAATCTGTAAGCGCTTATCCAGTTCAGGGTTGCGGTGGGTCCAGAGCCTACCTGGAATCATTGGGCGCAAGGCGGGATCACACCCTGGAGGGGGTGCCAGTCCTTCACAGGGCAACACAGACACACACACACACATTCACACCTACGGACACTTTTGAGTCGCCAATCCACCTACCAACGCGTGTTTTTGGACTGTGGGAGGAAACCGGAGCACCCGGAGGAAACCCACACAGACACAGGGAGAACTCCTCACAGACAGTCACCCGGAGTGGGACTCGAACCCACAACCTCCAGGTCCCTGGAGCTGTGTAACTGCGACACTACCTGCTTAGGTAATAAAATATTACATAAAAAATATACCTCTTAAGACCCTCAGTGCTTAAGCATGGTTTTAAATTATTAAATATTTTTCATGGCTCGTGTTGATTATTGGCTGATATATGTGTCAGTGTTGAGAGCAACATTTCACTGAAAATGTTAAAGTACCCGATTCTTGGAGAATTGTGTAGCAGCTTAGTTTAGGCACAAATGAAGACGACCCAATCACAATTCAGTATTTATAAATATGTAAATGTGACAAATGCTGCTATAAAAATGACCTTGTAACTGTGCTCTCATTCATTTAATATGTTTGGATTGTGAGTAGTAAGTTATCAGCTAAAGTAGGTTTATTACAGTATGTAAATTATAGCAGATTTATATTCATGCCTCTGTTAATCTGTAAAACAAAGGTTGCTCAGTGCAGTTCAGCTAATGTCATAAATAAGAAGCTACTTTTGGCCTTTTATTAAATCATTTTTAAGAGTCTGAAGTTAGCCACTTTAAGAGTAGTCACACATTTAATGTGGAGTAGATTCAGACTGGAGTAGAGTTAGCATTAAAAGTGTAATGAAGAATTTGGTTGAGAAGTAAGTGAATAAGAAGTGCTGCACCATTTAAAGGGAATAAAGAATTCCATTAAGAAAAATGTGAATAGGAATGCTGCACTCTTAAAGGGGAATGGACATTTTAATAAGAATCTAGTCAATTATATTTATATAATATATAATTATATACTAATAATCTTAAAATAATCTTTTGCTAGTTTCATTTCTCATTACTGTTGCAGAAGTTTCATCTTCTCTGTCTCTACACATCAGACTGACACCGCGCCTCATATCGGTTTATCTGATTTATGTCCATATACGGCACAGTTTTCCATAAACCATTTCAGTGTTTTCTTCATTTCAATCCCCAGTGCATATCTTTGCGGTCCAGAGACCTTAGTTTTAAAGGAAAACTGAAAACTATCCAATGTATATTTTCACTGTGAAGAAATGAGATATTATATTTATGCAAGTGGTTATTTACTTATGTTTTTGAAGAGTATAATGCAGTTATCTGATCAGTTTTATACTTAACTTAGAAGCCTTTTACAAATAGTTTTCTTCACAAATAAAGGGAATTTCACTGAAAACAATAGGATTTTTTTAATATGAACTTTTGTGCTATTTCACAACTGATGTAGACATGCACTAAATGTCAATATAGCGCACACAAGCTATTTTAGGTGCAGAAGACATGACTTCCACTTTAGCATGGCTGATATGTAATGAGTTCTGTTGGAGTCTAATATGTTTAAAGGAAACTAACAATAATTCACTGTTCATCCACAGGAAATGAGAGAATGAAACTGAGGGCTGGTTTGAAAGTCACGAGGGTTACCTTTACCTGTGTTTCCATCGTGATTAAACTGTGGTGGAGGAGGCACCCTGCAAATCAAGAAACATTCAATTTATTGTTGGATTAACTTCATTCTAAATTAATTTGTGATTCTTATCAAGACTAGAAACAAGATTTTGATTGGAAAGGAATAGGAGGCAACAACATACTTAAATACTTGAAAACATATCAGTAAATCACACTAGTTAATGAAGCACAGAAGAGAGAAATGTTAGAATTTGTTCTGAAGGGAAATTTTCTTGCAGATTGGAAACGGTGGTTTAATAAACATAGATCATTAATAAATTACACATTTAGTTTGATTCTCTGTGTGTTAAGGGTGGAAGTACTTAATCTCCGGAGAATTAAGATTAATTTAGGTGTTTTAGTGAAGGAGTTAAAATTTAATAGAACAGCATTAACTGGTTCCATCGTACTAATGTGAAAATTACTCATTATTGCAGACTGGGCTTTTTCTCCGATCAACGGGGACTTTGAGCATCCGAAAGAAGCTGCGATGTTTGGAAAGGAAGCTTGACTCCGGGTTGCTAGTGTGGGGATGTGGTATGATGAGACACACACCTGACACATTATACACTGTATAGTTAACAAAGATTATCAGAAACTACAGTGTCCCAGTGAGTCGAAAATAAATAAAAACATTCAAAAACTAAAAAGCAGGAACACAAATCCTTTATGATAGAATTAAAGGGATATAACGACAATTCAGAGATTGCTAAAAAACACATATAACTTATAAAGTTTTTGTATTGTATTGTATTTTGTCTGGAGGTCTGTTGTGTCTGTATAAAACAGGCTATAATTATTCTCACCTGACTATAAGACTTGGGTCGTCCAGATCATCATACACATCTTCATCTCCTTCCGGTGGTGGCGGTAGAACAACTACGAACAGCAGGGGGCAGTGTTCACATTGTCCGTTAATATCCTGCACCGTTCATTTTGTTCTTATTGGCTGTTAATTCGTGCTAGTCTATGTTTATACGAAGTGAGATCTTACCTCCTGGACCACTGCCACTTCTGAAAAACACAAAATACAAAAAAAAACAAAGCAAAATTAAATACTGAAAGCAAAACTGTTTAAAAAACAAAAAAGCCAGTTAAACCGCTGCACTTTCAATTCTTGGTACTTGCCAAATTCTGTTAATGTCAAGGGCCATGGATACTTGGATAATGTTTTTTATTTTTTTGCAGATATTTCTGAGAGGACCACATATAACATCATACACTTGCATAAACAATGGTAAAAATTATATTATTAGAAGTATGAAGCATATATGCTGTGAGTCTAAAGGTGAGTGTAGCTGTCAAAATGACTTAAGTAGAAAAAGACAAATAAGTTGCTAGTGTTTCAAAAGAGTAGACTGACCACCCCAGAGCCCAGGCCTAATCATTAGTAAATATGATTGGATTTACTTGGATTGTCAGAAGCAAAACCAAATTCTACAACTGAATGGAAGAATGTCCTTTGTAACTTTGTGTTGAATGTTTGCCACTTTCTCCTTGTTACTCTGAAAATTGATAGCCAAATGCTATTTTGATTGTAAAATAATTAAAATAATATATAGTACTGGATATAATAGCTATAAGGTTGGTGCACAAAAAATATTTTCTCTTAAAACACATTTAATCATATAAACGGATCTGGACAGTACAACGTTGCTGTACCTATTGAGGTCATCTTGAGAGGCTACATCATCATACACCTCTCCATCGTCATGGTCCATCTGTGAGAGGCTCTTCAGCTTATAAAAATCAATCTCAACTGATTCTGTCTTTACATATCCATCTGAAACAAAAAAGAAACATTCAGCATCTCCAGCATCCAGGAATCTGTGGGAGAGTACAGTTAAAAGAGTTACAGCAACTGCATGTCCAATGGCTGTCTGTTTTCTCTGTCCGTTTTTCCTACTGTCTGAACTGTGTTCTTATTCTGGCTTCGCCTGTGTTCTTTAAGTTTGTTTCTTATGCTCTTTCAGATTATAGAGGCTTATTAAAATAGCTTAAAGAGAGTTGATAGCAACACCTCAGTGCAGTGATACGGTGAAAATTAGTGCACCTCAACCCACTAACGTTTATATATATATAAGACCCTGAAGGACTTGTTCTCCAGACAAGTGTCATCTTTGCAGTGAACACTGACTTGTTCTAAAATAACCTCTGGCAGTTCCTCTTTTGAAATCACATTTTCAAGATTAGGAGCTTGACACGTATTTTTTTGCCACTATATTGCCCTGGCACCAAAAACAAATAACAGTATATATCTCTAAATGCAGAATGGGAAACATTCAACCTACAGGAACCATCCTGCGTCCGGGCTAGCCATCTGCCTTCAGGGTTGTCTGTAATCCGAACAATATGGATAAGTTCTCCTTGTTTAATGCTGAGGTCGTTCTTGCCTCCTTTACTCTCAACTTTGACTTTCACTGTTTGAAGAACCTTGAGAGGACCAGACAGCTGCAAAGAGCCCAAACACACAAGTTTTAGAACATTTCGTGAACCAAAACAGAAGCAGTACTTACTTAATATCCAATTAAAACAGTACAATGTCGAATTTACTGTTTTTATTTTCATGTAAAGGACCCCAGAATCGCATTCAATAGAAAATGTATTGAAGTCTACAGGAACTTTCTCCACATCTTCAGAGCTATACTTTAGATGATGGATGCATTTTCTACTTCCCATTATCCCAACAATCATAAATGTCCAAGCTCTACCCAGTTTCAGTGTTCTAGCCCAGATATTGGTGTTCTAGTTTACATATAATCTTTTTCAAAGTCAAAACCTACTGACAGCTAGACATCCCATAGTCTTAAGATGTCTTCTCATAGTAGAAGAAAGAACAAACACTTGTGGCTTTTACGAGATCTTTAACAGAAGTGGAGCTTGATTATCTCCTGTCTTTCAAAGATGGCAGCCGTAGATATTGTTTAATTATCTGGTGACAACACTGGTGGTCTTCCAGATCTTCCATGAATATTAAGGGCCCCATTTATTCTGTGTCAAACTTTTACTGTCCCTAAATGTTTTTATTTATGACTAATCACCTCCTCAGTTACCTGCTGATATATTAATGAGTGGCTCTTTCGACTGGAAATGAATCTTAGCACAGTACTCGAAATAACAACGAAGAAACTGCCAGAGTAATCTGTGTAAGAAGGAGTAGTTAAACATTATTAATACATTCTGAACTTACTTTGAATTTCTTCCTTGCCTCTTGTTCTTTCCTCTCACGCTCCTTCTGGTCTTTCTTTTCTTGCTCTATTCGTTTTTTCTCTTCCTTTTCTCGTTTCTTATCTTGTTCCTTTGCCTCGGCCGCAGACCTGATCAGTGATATTATTGGAAACTCATTAACACTTGTCTTTTGATGTCATGTGTCTACAGACATTCCTGCAGATCACATGCAGAAAATAGATCTACATGTGGTAGAAAGCTGCTTACCATCTCTCATCAAGATCCTCATACATTTCTTCACTTCCACTTCCCTGCACATTAAAAAAAAAGAAGACAAAGTGTGAGTGAACATTTCACATAAATATTATAACAATTAAACCCCTGCCCATGCTTCTTACCGAGTCTCCATTGAATTCTCCAACATCATCATAATTCTCATCTGGTTGTATGCTAAAACAAGAAGCATTACATTGTAGGTTGTAGATACAATATTATTATTATTATTTTGCCATGTTCTCTTTTGTCAGTGATCTAGAAATCACAATAAATTTAGAGTTAAACTTTGCACTGAGACGGAGAGGGTTACTGACGTGGCTCCTGGCGGTCGAGGGGGCAAACATGGGGGAACATCTGGAGCTGGATTGTTGCTTGGATGAGATGCTGGAGGCGGAGGAGGTCCTACTTTTTTTAATTCATGTCCTAAAAGAAAGAAAAGTTTGCACAATTACTACACAGCATTTTTGTGTAATAATAACATATTTTGAAAAAGCCCTTCCTGTGAACTCAGCTATTTTTAATGTGCACTTATTTCTGTTTTCACTTGCACATCCAGAGCTTACATTATCTCAGTAATGCTCATCATCTTTAAGAACAGTGTAAAGACCCTTATTTATCCAAGATCAGTTTCTGACTTCAGTAATGCTTATATGGCTGAATGCAATCATAACGTTAAAGGACCGTTACAAAGTTCAGTCTTTTCAGAACAATATCAGCATCAAACTGGACCAGTGCTGCATGAATCTCCTTTATTTCAGAAGAATTGTTTGATAGAGAGCCAGGAGCCTGTTGCATAATGTGGCCATAAAAACCACCTACTCATACAGGAAATGGAAGATTGAGAGACAGGCAAACCCACCAATCATTCATTCATTATCTGTAACTGCTCATCCAGTTCAGGTTTGCGGTGGGTCCAGGGCCTACCTGGAGGAAGTCCTTCACAGGGCAACACAGACACACACACATTCACTCACACCTACGGACACTTTTGAGTCGCCAATCCACCTACCAACGTGTGTTTTTGGACTGTGGGAGGAAACCGGAGCACCCAGAGGAAACCCACACGGACATAGGGAGAACACACCAACTCCTCACAGACAGTCACCCGGAGCGGGAATCGAACCCACAACCTCCAGGTCCCTGGAGCTGTGTGACACTACCTGCTGCGCCACCGTGCTGCCCCCACCAATCATGAACCTTGCATTTGTGAATGACCTACTGTGGTAGTGTCCAATCAGAATGCAACTGGCAGCATCCTGATAGTGTGGTCAGGTTGCACTAAATTATCAGAGTCTAAATATGCCCAGAGCACCTGTGGCTGAGACTAGGCCCCTACACACTTTTCAGATTTCTATTCCATCCAGTACTGTGCATGATAGGCTTCAAGTGAGTATGCAACACATTTGTTAGATACACTGATCAGCTGTAACATTATGACCACCTCCTTGTTTCTACATTCACAGTTCATTCTATCAGCTTCACTGATCAGACAGGAGCACTTTGTAGGTCTACAATTACAGACTGTAGTCCTACTGCTGTATCTCTGTATATTTTGTTCCTCAATTATATGATCTGGGTGGTGAATCATTTTCAGGGCTGCAGTGACATTGATGTGGTGGTGTGTGTTGTGATAGTACGAGTGGATCAGACACAGCAGTGTTGTTGGAGTTTTTAAACCCTGTGTCCACTCACTTTTGACATTCCTACCTCATTGGTCCACCTTGCAGATGTAAAGTCAGAGAGTAACTCATCTGTTGCTGCACAGTTTGTGTTGGTCATTTTCTAGTCCTTGAGCAGCAAAGCTGTTTCTGATCCACTCGTATCAAAGCAACACACTACCACCGCCATGTCAGTGTCACTGCAGCACTGAGATTGATCCAACACTCAAATTATACCTGTTTTGTGGTGGTCCTGACCATTGAACAGTGGTATGCAGAGCAATAGATGGACTACAGTTTGTAACTGTAAACCTACAAAGTGAGAGCTGAGAGAATAGACTGTGAATGTAGAAACAAGGAGGTGGTTGAATGAAAATCTTTTTACGTAGACTTCAATTGAGAGTTAAGAAGGTTTTGTGTAAAATTAGTGTTTTGGGAGATACATGGTTTTCATTGGACAGCGCCAAAATATTGAGTCTGCCATAGTTCCACCAGATAAAGTAACAATGGCCTGAGGCAGAATTCAACCTATCAACATGAGCTAAAATTGAAACCTTTCTCTGAATGTTGTTCTCATTTTGAGCTTCCCTGTTTTGCACGACACACAAGCAAATAGCCTCAACCAGAGGAGGAAGCTAATGGCATGTTGCGTACAGAAACCTCTTCTCTTTAGACTTTTATTGCCCTAGGGCCTGATAATGTTTATGTTTATCTTTTTTAATAGATGTCCGGTAAATCAATGAGAGGGGTTTCAAAACGTCTTGGGAAGTTCAGGACAAAAGACATAGACTATTCATAAGTTTAACTCTTTCATTTATCTGCTCAGCCTGCATTGCTAATGAAAATGTTTTCTGGGCTCTTGTGTAATCCTTATCACAATAAATGTTTCCTGTCATGATCAGTCCTCATACTCTGACAGAAGCAGAAGCTGGAACCTTTGATTGTACATCTGCTTTACAACACACCAGAGTTAACACACTTTGTCCACTTCTATAGGGTCAATAAATATTTTGGACTGACGTTTCAGGAATCATGAAGCATTTGCATGAAATGACAAGCTTAACGTGTTGTTTCACTGTGTGGCCTCAGGTTAATAAAGTAATATTCTTTAGTTTTTAATGAGATATGTATATTTACTAACTATGAATCTGTAAATAATGAAGGAAAACATTTCTAAAAAAGTAATAAACATGCTTCTGTTGGATATTTTAAACCTTATTCTAGTGGGGTACAGTTTGAGAATGACACATTATCACCTATTAATACATTTCTCAAATATGAAAGTTGCCTAGAAGCAACATTGTGCAACAGTGGAATGGATAAAGACATTTGCAGGTTCAGTGGCACTTATGCAACCACAGAGTGGAAATAGCAAGTTTAATGCTGGTTCTTTTCTATCCTCCTCCATGAGTTACGTAGTGCAGTTTCTGCAGTGCTGAGCCCAGAGTAGCAATATCATGCCCTATTCTCCCTATTACAGCTCAATGAGGATTACAGTGATTTTGACACAGTGTAGTTGTGTTAAAGGCCCCCTCCAGGGTGTGTTCCTGCCTTGCGCCCAGTGATTCCGGGTAGGCTCCGACCCACTGCGACTCTGAATTGGATAAGTGGTTACAATGAAGGAATGAATTTGTTGTGTTTAGGGACCGGGCGTCCAGAGTTCAATAGCGAAGCAGCGAAATGAGACCTATCATTGGATAAATGCTGGGCTTTGTCGCGCCCATCGGACGCTCAGCGTCTCTGGGGGTCTATGGGGCAGTGGGCGGGCCTCTGTTGGCCCGGACCCTGAGCTTCTGCATGATGATTGGATGATCTGTCTGAGGCTGAATCCCTTTTTGATTGACAGTGAAATGAGCGAATCAGCGACCCTTTGGTGTAAAGATCCATGGGAGCATTACATTTTCATTCTGTTCTGAGTTGAACCAGACTTTCTTAATCCTCTTAGCGGCTTTTTCTTTGTTAAAAACGACTAGCGACAAATCGAGCTTCTATTTCTGGTGGGTTTTTTGTAGCTGTTTGTGTTTGGAGACTGACTTCTATCACTCTTTCTGACTTCTATCACAGTTTCTGTCCAGCGGGTGCTGCTGAGCCCCTCCACCGTCACAAAGCACTCACAGACGGACACACTTCACATGGGCCAAGGCCGTTTAAGCAGCCTAGCTCTGCTGGTCATTGAGAGGACACTAGTCAAGTCCCTGGAAAAGACGCCTTGTTGGTACAACAGGAAACAGGAACGGAGGGTAGAATTTACGTATAAATCAACCGACACATTTTATGATGTAGGCCGAAATTGAGCTTCCCCTCCTTGAAAGACCAGCATCCGCCACTGGTTTTAATATTATTTAAAGGTGCACTACATTTATCATTAGTTTGCTTCTAATGGCCCTTAACCTTTTTCATCAGACCTAGGTTTTTAACTTGTGATTTTTTGTGTGTTCACAGTATTCAGCAGGCATGCTGGGCATGTTATAAAGTATACGACCCTCTACTTTCTTTTTTTCAGTATGTTGTATAATAAATAGGAGGAAGCATGGTGGCCCTGATGCTAGTGTTGTTCTAGGTTCAATCTTCACCTTGTGTCACGGTCTCTGTGAAATTTTGTGTGTTTTTCTGTGTCTGTGCAGTCTTCCTTTCACAATCAGAAACACTCATGCCGGTAGGTGAAAAGGCTGTGAGAGTCTTCTACAGGTGTGAAGTGGGCGAATGTGTGACACATTCAGTTAAACATATCCAGCTCATGTTGAGCCAGCGTAGGAAGATGTGGGCTGAGTTGTGGCCCTGTCTGGGCCCGTAAGTGTCTCAGAGAGGCCAAGAGGACAAACAGCGGGTAAACTATTGTCTGAGCAGGCTACAGAGGTAACAGTGGTTAAACTGACAGCTGTGGGCTGAACAATGCAGAAGTGTGGATTAAATGTGGACAAGTTATGTAAGGCCAGTGTTGACAGTTGCAAAATGAGGAATGGGCCTGTTAGGGTCCATAAGCTGCAGCCTGAGTAGGAGCCCTGGCTGGGTTCATGAGTGGCCCAGAATGGGCTCAAGGATAAACTATGGGGCTATTTTCAAGAGTGTAGGTAATGTTTGTGGTCTTTCTTACTTTCTTTTAACAAAATTCCAGATATGTTTCTCCTCACATCCACTACCAGTTCTTTCGGTTCACCATAAGACACTTATGTAAATATATATATTATTAATGATTTTTATTTTAGCAGAGGGTTAAGATTCCAGGACTCACCTTCACTTGGAGTCTCTGCAGCTTTCTTGAACTTCTCAAGGTTCACCCTTGGTGGTCTGTTAGGTTTGCTAGGGGCACTGCCAAGAGCAAGAGTGTTGGGTAGAGGCTTCCTTTTTGGGGCTGAAGGATCGTTGGTTAGTGTCTTTGGGCCAGAAGGTTTTTTCAGGCTGGGTTTTGGTGCAATTGTGGGGCATGGTGCTGTTGATTCTTTCGATGGTTTGGCCTCATCTTTAGCTGCTTCATCCAGTCTATTGAAACGATTTTGAGCAGCGCGGAAGCTACCGGGCTTTACACCAGTCAATGGAGTTTTAACAGGCTCCCCATCCTTGGCCTCTTCTGGTTGCTGCCGAAGCATTGAGATGCTACTCTTTGGTTTGGGACCTGGCATTTTTGGAGGGGTGTTGGTATTTGGACTGCTTCCATCATTCTCAGGTTTGGAGGCCCAAGCAGGCTTGTTAGTGGTGGGTGGTGGCTTGGCGAATGTGTTCTTGAAATCCGGAGGGGTGCTGGCCGATAAGGGCTTCTGAGGTTGGGGCTTAGGGAACAGAGGCTTTTGTTCAGCGTCCTGGGTCGATTCTGGTGGTTTAGGTTTGATGGGTTTTGGGAAAACTGGTTTGCTTTCCTCATTTGTGTTTGCATTCTCAAATCTGCTAACGAGGGCTTTGGGTTTGGGGGGATCTCTGGCCTCTGGGGCACTCTTGGTGGAGGCTGTATTCTTTAGGTAGCTGGGTTTTGGGGTGGAGGAGTTAACAGCAGCAGCAGCAGCAGCAGCAACAGCAGCGCTGCCAGAGAGGCTGGTCTCAAGCGCAGGCTTTTTGGATAGTACTGTGGGGCCTGATAAAGTGGGTTGTACAGCGGCTTTTGGACGAACCCCAGCTCCAGCTTCAGGGGAGGCACCACCTGCTTGGAAGCGAGCCATAATAGCTTTCACATCTGACTTGCCGTCCTGGAAATGAAAAACCAAAAACCAACGCATGAGGGGAACAGAAATAGAAATCAGAAGTGTAAATGGGATGTGTTTTTATAACAGAATGTAGTTCTGTGGGTGCTAAATACTGTTAAATAAACAGTTTAACAAAAGAATTTTCCAGCTGTTCTTCAAAAGTAAGGACATTTCAGTTATCATCGCTATCACAACTCCAAACTGCAATGGAATTTTATATATTTTTGGATTCTTACGAGAAAATAGCTTCACTAGCACTTGTGATCAACTTGCTCATGTTTGTTGTATATACACTATTTAAAATGTTTCATACCCACTGTCAATTACCACAGTAATTTACTTCCATAAGGAAAAATTAGTACAAATACTCTACAGAGAACATAATTTTTACATATTGTAATTGTTACATATTGTAACGCACAATTCCCATTTATTAAATGTTTTAGAAGAAATCAACCATAAACACTTGCCTGTAGGAATGTTACGTTAAATGTTGAGCTATACAAAAATATGTAGGACACAATGCCAATTTAAGTTTGTTCATATTTTCACTCAGAAAAGGCAGCATTCCTTTTACCTTATTCGCCCAAACGTTTCTATTAAAGTATTCATCATATTCATATTCTGAAACAGCAATTCCTAGTCTTACATGAAAAGCTTTTTTCTTTTTTTTACTTCCTGAACACACCTAGACAAAGTACCAAATAAAATGTAAAATATTGCTTAAAATCCTTGACAAGGAATCCAGCGAAAAAAGAACAAGTAACCTTCAGACCGACTGGGAACAAAGCCATCGTTATTTTATAGTGACTGTTAATCCTGATTTTACCTGCTCTTCAGGGAGACGAGGTGCCTGCTGATTTCACTAAAGTCAATGTCTGGCCCTGACTGTGATCACACAGGAACTGAAGAAATCTAACACATTAACTATAGCATCAGGAAGTCACAAACTATTTGAGGAGAAGTAGCTGGTGTTGAATAATGAAATATGATAAAGATTGCAGGCAAACCTTGTCACAGGAGATATTAGGTGTGTTATGTGCCTGAACTGAGATAGGAAATGTGAAAAGTTTTAAATGTTCTTGTCAGTCCACTTTTCTTCATTTTTAATGCCATAGGAACTTCAGAGGCTGTAACAGAAACCATCTTCCTCTAGATGTGTACATTTTTCCTTGAACAATTTACTTTGCCTTGACTTGTTACATTAAAATCCAACAATTATGACTATTATTCTGAAGCATTTTTGTAGAAATAACCTTATATTATGTGAATTATTATATTTTGGGGTGGCAAGGTGGCGCAGCAGGTAGTGTTGCTGTCACACAGCGTCAGGGTCCTAGGTTTGTGGGTTCAAGTCCCGCTCAGGGTGACTGTCTGTGAGGGGTTTTGGTGTGTTCTCTGTGTCTGTGTGGGTTTCCTCCAGGTGCTCCGGTTTCCTTCATTGATCCAAAAAACACATTGGTAGGTGTTTTGACGACTCAAAAGGCGCGAGTGTGTGAGTGAATGTGTGAGTGCGTCACCTTGTAAAGGACTGGTACACAGTAAATTCACCAGTGTTAAATCAACACTATTAGTAATAAATTAACACTGTTAGTGTAATAATTTAACATTCTCAGAGTGAAGTTAACAATAATAGTGTTGATTTAACACTGGTGAATTTACTGTGTACCTCCTCTAGGGTGTGTTCCCTCCTTCCGGGCCCACCGTGACCCTGAACTGGGAAATACAATGAACGAATACTTATTTTAGGCCTGAATTAAAATCTATTTTTTTAATAATTGCCTTTTACTGCAATAACAGTTCATATTCTTCAGAATTTGATGATATCCAGTCCCATGAGTATTAGTGAGCTCTGGTTCAGGTTATAGATGATACCAAATGTATTATATAGACCTCCCACCAATACAGACCATGTAGTTCATGAGTTCAAAGATTTCAAGGTTTGGACAAGGATAAATAAATAAATAAAGTTAATACATATGTAACTCTATAGTGAAGGGTATATTGCTTATCAGTTCAGCTCTTTTATTAAACAACAGCTCACAATTGGAAGTACAAATCTAAGGCTTCTCTGCCTGTTATTGCCAGATTGAAGGACCAAGACGTGTTCTGTAACTTATTTTCCAATTCCGGGTCACTCTGGGTCCAGAGTCCAACTCATACAGCTGAACAAAATGAAATGTGACCGATTCCTACAATTTAAATACAGTGCTGTGTAAATAGAGCACCGTAGAATATTGGTCTGCTTAAAGTCCACAGTGTAATGGGTGGTGCTGTACCACCAGCCGCCAGCAGGTGGACTAGTCGGCGCAGGGGAAGTCATGGTGGAGGTGGGTCCTAAAACTCCAATTCCCAGAATTCCTGGCCGTGATCAGTGTCAACAAACCCCAGCTGTGTAGCATTCTGTATAAACCAGCCTGAAGCCTCACTCCTTTTCACACCTTTGTAGAGGGGTGGCTGGTGAAAGTGGGCATTCAGCTAACAAATAAAAAAAAGAAAACAAAAAGGAAAGCTTTAAAAGTTAAACAGAGATTAAAAAATGGTGAACAGGACTTATCTATTCACAGTCCATTTTGACTTTGGGTGTTTTGAATTTGCCTTTTCTATTTCAGAAAGCTGTCTTTAGATTGTACACACCAGAAGTTCACACCTTTGTTCTTTTTCCCGCCTTTTTTCTTACACTTCTTTTGAGGTAATTTTTCCACCCATATCCCCACTCTCTTTGCTGAGTACAGGGTTGGGGATTTAAATCCTATCTGACACATACTTCACCACAGATGGATAAGCATGTCATGAGTCACTTAATACTGGTTCTGTTCTGATCAACTAATAATAATTAAAAAAAAACATTTTAAAATATAACAAAAAATCTAATTCCGCCCTGTGCTTGGATCCACCACCCTCCCCACCTGTAACAGTGTCTTAGTATTTGGTATAAAAGAAATAAGCCTTCTAAATGAGTGTGTTGGGCATAACAAGGGGATGTTATATAACGAGCAATATATTCATATGTGATTTTTCAGAAATATCAGCTACCAAAAATGTCTTTGTTGAAGGACTGCGGTTCATTTTTGGCCTGTTACTGTTGGCAAATTATTTTTAAATTCCCTAATTCATTACTAATGAAGTAATGAATGTCTCTCAGTTTCATGAACTTCCTTTATAAATTTCCTTTGGAATTTAAGTTGGAAGACAGACTACACTGAGCACCTTTGTCTTTAATTTTACAAAATGTCTTGAGTTATTTTGTGTAGATTTGTGGTCATTGTCATATTAAAATATTAACATCCCATTCCAGTTATTAGGTTGATAAAGTGAAACTGGATTAAAATAGTGACGTAAGTAGCAACTGTATATTTCAGCTATTTCAGTTGCAACTGTATATGACTGCCACTAACATGTTGTCACTGTAGAACCGAATGTATTTGGAGGGGAAATCTAATTTTGTGGGTGAAAGAGGACCATTCTACACATCCTACGCAGAAAGACTGAGGCTGGTTGTATTGTCTTGAACACCACAGATTGCCAGGATGCTTCCATGGCTTTACTTATTGCTTGACTTCAATTCCACTTAAAAATGATGTAAATGATTTTGAAAATGCAACATTGAGTCATAATGCTCATGGGGAGAAACCCCAGTCTGTGAGCTACATTGTTGTGATTGAACTCCGCTCCGCAAACCACTCCAGTGCAGTTTAATAGCAATAATGGTAATGTTAGTCAAAATAGTTGAGAAAATTAGTCAATGCGAATTTAACTGTGCTGTGCTCTGAACTCATTTTCTGGTGTAACCTGCATCATTTAAACAGGTCACAACACCACTAACAGTTAAAAATTGACATAGAATGTGTGTGAGATTTATTTGACCTGAATTAGGGTAGGCTTGTGTACAATTTTATTCAGTGCTGATTTATTGCTGGCTATCTGGTGAGCAGAGGAACTGCTTTAGGGTGGGGATTAGTCAATGCACTAACAGCAACATTTTCTGTAAGAGTAAGGGGGAGCTGCTGCTGATACTATTCTTATACTATGGAAGGGGTGCGTTCTCCTCATAGCAGCCTTCCCAAAAAGAAAAAAAAAACGGTTTAAAGGAACACTAGATAAGATGTGGGTTTTTGGCTCCTGGACCTCCCTCTTGTTCTTCTTATCCTTTTTATTTTAAAGCACTGCACTGAAATCAAAGGGGAGGTGCGGAATGGATCAAAAGTTACATAGTGCAGTTTCTGCAGTGCTCAGCCTAGAGTAGCAGTGTAAAAGACACTATTCCCCCTATTACAGGCCAATGAAGCATCACAATGATTTGAAGCTGTAATTTTAAGGTAATAATACTACGTAGCATTCCTTTTTCCTTTTTTCATGATTGTTCTTGAACCACACCATTTTCTATTGAAACAAGGAAAGCCCTCACACAGAATGACAATATATGAAAGCCTTTCTTTTGATAGCCAAACTAACCGTATTCATTAAACTATTGGCTAATGTAAGAACATAATCCTCATTTGTTCCTTTCATTTTTTTTCCGCAGAAGACTAGAAGATTCCATTCAAGTGTGGCATAGTTTCATGAAGAATGTAACAAAAGTAATGCAAATCCAAAATGAAATAAAAATAATGCTGCTCTATTGTTCTATATAGTTTACCTTCTCTGAGATACAAGTTTTTGTTCCCACAGCCACATGTTACTAAAGCATGTACTGTATTTACTCTCAGTAAATCTTAAAGTCCGGCCAGTACGGAATCATTCATGATATATTTCTGTTCTCCCTCAGCAATGATGTGTCAAAGTTGATTTCCCTGTTTACACATTCAGCAACTAAATTCTGCTGTACCCAATCAAATAGTAGAAGTGACAACAAACACTAACACCTCGCTGTCATATCTGTGTAACTAAGGTGCTCCACATGGCCCATCACTCAGATGATCATTAGAGAGATAATAAATTGTGTAGCAGCAGACAGATGACTGTCTGTGAACATGTACTGTAGGTGTACCTGAAAAGACAATGAGTGTAGGTGCAAAGTAAGATCACCAAATAAACCGGCAACTCAGTCTATATGTACTGAGCTATTAAAAAAACATGAATTTATTTGGTAATGGATTGGTTCAAGAGAGTTGTGAAAAACCTAATTCATAATTTGAGATTAAACAAAGGCTATACATTCTTAAATCAAAATATATGTAAACAATTATCAACAAAAAACTAAACGTTTCCATTAATTTTTCTTTTCTTGTGCATTTTTAGGAGATCTGAAGATGTTTTTAGCGAATGTTTATTAGGTGACACAGACACCAAATTCTCCACATCTTTTTTTTTCAACATGGGGAAGATAAGAAACAGTGGTTTCAAAACAACAGTCTGTACTTTGTAGAACAACATCTGAAAACGCCCATGTCCATTCTTAGGGCAATAATTATGGCTTTTTAAACAACCAGTGCTGTAATGATCTTACCTGGAAGAGGAGACAAATATATTTGCCATGGCCCACCCTGCTGAGTCTGTATACAGAAGTTCAGAAAAAGAATAGTATAGGACCCTGGCAGAACTGGACAGATCCTTTTAAACAGCAATAAAGCCAAAAGATTACGTTTTGTATATTAATAAACGTGCCTACAGTTGTTATGGCAACCTACGGTTTTCCTGGTGTTGTGTTACATGGGACCCCTTCACTGGTTTCATAGTTTTACTAAAACCAGTATGTCAAGTCCCAGGTCACATTTCCGCCACAAAGATGCAAATGTAGGGTGTACACTGAACACTTGTGTTGGTAATAGTACTTGGGAAGCTGATCAGAATATCTGTGCTGTTTGTTGCTTTTTTTATATGGGGAGTTATCAGGCCTGAAGTCAGTCAGTCTACAGTGGTGTGTAAGGCTGGCTGACACACCCTGAATAATAAGAGTTGTTTGAATCAGGACAGAACCTATCACCAGGAAGTACACATAAGTGCAGTACAGGTATGCTCATGTCACTGGGAGGTACAGACCGGCTCTCAGTTTTGAGGTGCGCACCGTGCTGTTGAGTCTCCGAAAAACAGCCGTTGGAGAAAAGAGAAACACTGTGTTATAAACACAGGAACCAGCATTAGCCAACATCAATTACATTATCGCTAAAGCTATAGCAAGGGCTGTTTATGTACTTCCTGTGTCCGGGGCAAAAATCACACCTGTAAGAGTAACACGTTAAAAATCAATTATAAAAATCATTGATTAAGGGATAATCACGGAGTTCTACTGACAGAGCAGTCAACATATAAATATCACAGGTGGTCTATTAAGTGTTTTTTTCTCTCTCTCTCGAAACCACGCTGCAAACAAAGGATTTTCGAATGAAGAGTGCTATGTATACTCATTGTGTCTCACAGGAGTGAGGCTCCTTCATACAAATACATGGCCTTGTTTTACTTACCAGTTTGGTGTTTGTGGTCAGCCACAAGAACAAACAGTAAATTCTCACTTACTGCTGTCTGTCACACAGCTTTTTGTGTCAATACAAACATGCTTAAAGTTTTAGGGTTTCTTCTTTTCCAGTATACGGTACAATTTAATGTTCATGCCACTGTTTTCACACTGTACATGCCTCATGACATCCCAAACAGAGCTACAATAACAACAATGCCATTTTCTGTTTCTCATATTAACACTGTACTAACAAGTTACCTTTCAGTACAGGTCCATTAGTTATCATATAGCATATTCTACTAGTAAAATACATTTTAAAAACATTTATTCAGCTGTTTCAGCTTCTTGCTATCATTCGTTCCAGTCTTAGTACACTATATG
Source organism: Hoplias malabaricus (assembly GCF_029633855.1). NCBI lineage: Eukaryota > Metazoa > Chordata > Actinopteri > Characiformes > Erythrinidae > Hoplias > Hoplias malabaricus. The sequence goes on along the minus strand of NC_089814.1, from coordinate 12,557,748 downwards.
GGCTAAAGTTCATTGACACATGCTAATGTTATTGTATTTCTCTTGAAATTATGGTTGTTAATAATGTCGTGTGGTGCCATAAGACTCCAGAGAACATTAATGCTAACACGACAGTAGCATTGCACATTGGTGAACTTAAGCTCTACTTCAGAGAATAATATTTCATTCCATGCTTTTCTATGGAAATTATATAATAGCTGAATGTGGACAATCGTCTGGTGAACCTTAAAGAAGTGGAATTCACTCATTTTAACGGGGTGTCTACAAAGAGTTAGTATCTATAGTGTAGCATCAAGTGGATCGCTAAACTGAAAGAATAATTTGCCATTGATTAGAATCACAGACTAATCTAAACCTTAAGGTCTTTTGCAAAGCAAGCCTTATTATTTAGGAACTACAAGGACTAAGATGCCGTCCGGTAAACTAATCTGACTTTATTAGAGGGGAGTAATATTGGCAGTTTGGCCAACATTTTAATGGCTTTAAGAGCAGAAATGCGTTTAAGTGCAAAAAAGCAAAAGCCCCAGGAGTATTCTCATTGATGCCTTATGTCTCCAAAGGGTATAGACCTAACATTACAGAGGGAATCTAACCACTTTTAAAGTTGATGAGAACTTAAGGTGTTTGTAGTAATTCTTAAGTATTTCTAAGGCTTATTTTTGTGTTTAAAAATAAGAAATGCCAACTATTCAGATAGTAAATTTTGTTTACTGACAGTGACGTTGTGCTCTGGGAACAGAGTACAAGAATGAAAGACAAGGAGAGTTTACCATAAACTAAAGAGGAACCTTTGTTGATGAAGCAAGCTAAAAAACTGCAGCCTTACTTAACCATTGTTGGCTTACTCAATGTGGTGTGACACTGCAAAAAGAAAAAATAAACTAGAACTTCCAAACTACATTCAATATGTAACATTTGTGAATAGAAATGAGCAGTTTTCAAACTTAGAGTTGTGCTTAAAGTTGTGTGAAAGGCTATCTTTAGTTGATTAGACTCTACGTGCCTCATGGAAATTCAGACATACACATCTACATAAACTACGTCAATAGTGAAAAAGAAAAGCAAGGAAAATCTAACCAGTCACCTGGTGGCTCAGTGTTCCATGCACTGAGCTATAGCAAGCCCACACTGCTGTTCAGAGTGTAAGGCACCCTTGGTCCTGTGAGTGTGTTTACATGATCTACAGCCTACATGCCTGAACATTTCCCACTAATAACCCTGGAAGACGAAGAGAAAAAAAAGAAAAGAAAAAAAAAGAATGAAAGAAGAGTAACACTCACCATGGTGAGAGAGAGGACTCCTGCCCTGTCTGATCATGTGCTGATTTCACTAGCTGCTACTTTGAGTGTGTGTGTGTGTGTGTGTGCGCGCGCGAGTGTGAGAGACTTAGTGACTTTGTAGGCTGTGTCTGTGTGCTGTATTGTACTTCCCCTCTCTGTGTCATGTGTGTGGTGCAGTCCATCAGCGAAGTCCTATCACTTGCTCCATCTCCTGTATTTGCCTATTCCATCCTGCAGCTCTGCTCTTTCCATAGTCGCACATTAAAGTGCAGCAGAGCAGCCAGGTGCTTTCCTGTGTGACACATTGCTAAAGACCATGGGCTTGACCACATTTTGAACAGGGCGGTCCCAACACAAACCACAAAAACCAAAATTAATACGAGGAGGAAAGTAAATATAGAATAAATTCAAGGCATATCGCAATATAGAAACATAGTTAGACTTTAAACAGTGATAGGTGCAAACTGCTAGTGAAAAAGCACAGACAGAAACAAGAGCTATAGAGGTTTTCTATAGAGGTTAATTCCCCTTATTTAAATTCCATTTAAGAGACCATTCAGTACAAGTTCAGCATTTTAGGAGATTTTTTGAGTAGGTACATAAGAAAACAGCAGCTCTGAAACTGTAGTTTGCTAGAAAATGGGATTCCTATTATAAGACAAGGTAGACCACAGAAACTCTGATTACAGATATCTATGATAAAATCTTGAGGCAACACATGAGACAACACGACAAGCATCAAGAAGCTTTTGCTGAGAAAAGGAAATGGGCAAAAAAAGAAGTACAAAACACTGGTAGCTGGTAACCTCAAAACAATGAACTCACCGAATGTTAGGTGTCATTTGGATTGTGAAAAGCAGAAAACTGCAACCTGTCAGGCTGAACAAACATGCAAAAAATGACCAAGTACACGTTCCCAGCACTCACACAGTATTATAGACCCTAGGACCCCGTTAAGGTAATTTACATGTAAAATTTTAACCATGACAAACTGCCAGCAAAGTTGCACAGATAGAAACTAGGCCACATTTTAGTGGTTTAGATACTAAGACTCTTGAGAGTAGAGTTTAACTATTAAACTTAAACCACAAGAAACATACAGCTAGCACAGGAGCACTGACAGCAGCTAGACCACAGTTCTCAGTCAGCTACGTCATTGGTTAACAGCAGCACTAACACCCTGTATATCTCAAATGATATTCAGTGTTTTACCCAGCTCTGTTTCCTTGTTGAGTTTAATATTGCTATTTGGTCTTAGCCTTCACACATGTTCCTCATATCATCTGCCCAGCATTCCTTCAAAAACTAAATCCAGATCAGGCTAGCTGTGTGCTGCAGTGTGGATCTGCTAGTGTTTTGGAATTTGGCACTTAGTGCTATGTTTCTGTTGGTGTAGAGGTTTCGACAAAGTCCATAAGGAAGATTTTGTTAATCAGGAAGAGCGAGATTCTCTAAAATGAACTGTATTACTTTGCTAGTTTTGTAACATTCATCCTCTAATGTATATGTAACAGTACATGACTTTATTGTTCATAACTACCGTATAGAAATCACAACTAAAAAAACTGTTAATTTTATGGGCACTGTACATCAAGTCATGATTCTTGACTTGACCACAGATATGTTCAACACCAAGAAGGAAGGAAACAAACAGAGTGCTGTCAGCACACTAAATATGGTAATACTTTACTGTAAGTCATCTTTTATGAGAAAAATTGAAATGACACCTGAAATTTGGGAGACTTTCACAAAATCATGTTTTATAACAAATAATGCTTTATTCATTAAGCCTTGATAGACCTATAAATAGGTTTTTCTTCATTGCCATGAAAGGTTTGCAGTTTGCTTTTGCACAGATCTGTAAGCAGTTGGACAAATAAATAAACAAATTGAATAAAAAGCAACAAAATTTGTAGTAAGTGCACCTTAGAATATTTGTAACATATTAGTTTTAGTTGCTGTTTGTTTCTGGGTTTTTGCTTTGTCCACTATTCAAAGGGGAGTATTCAAAGGGGTTTCGAACAGTAGTCATGTTACATATGTAGGCAAATATAGTGTTAAGGTAATTGGTATAGTGCAGTTTTCATGCCTGGATTGGGATTTGAATCCTATTTAGGTCTATCATACAAAGGGTCTATCTCAAAGACCAGTCTTATAATACTTAGAATCTCATAGTGAGTAATCACAACCTGAAAGAATAGGTTATCTTTAACAAGTCATAACTATGAGAGGCTATGGTATTATGATTAAAAATGTATTTTTGACAACAATTAAAAAATGTACACATATTTTCTGGCTTCTAGTGCAAAGATATATTTATAAATGATCTCTATCTTTGTTTTGTAAGAAATAATAATACAGAAACCCACAGCTAGTCAAGATGCTACCGTACCACATGCTGTCACATGGATTCTGACTCCTGATGGCCATAAGGGTAGTGTTTCTGTAGAACATCCTGCTGTGACTTTGCATCTTTATGACTCAGTCATTATTGTTTGATTGTATCTATCCATCATGTTGCTGCCCATCCGCTCCCCCACCTTTAACCTTCAACTCTTCCAAACATGACTGTCTTTTCTAATGGAGTCTAACTTCAGTTTGGTTTGCTTCTTGTAAAAGGTAAGGATTGATTTGGTCCAGGATCCATTTCTTGTTCTTCTTTGCAGTTCAAGGTACTCTCAAATGTCTTCTCCATTGTCAAGGTTCAAAGGTAGCGACAGTCTTCCTTCCCTGCTTTTTTTATTGTCCAGCTTTCACATCCATTAAACACCAAAAATATGGAGTATGTAGACACATTACCCTAAATTTGAAAATCTTTTCCAGTTCCTTCGTTCTTGCCAAAAGCCAATCTGTGTCATTTCCTGGCTCCTTTGTTGTTTTTAATGGATCCATGTAAACAAAAGCTGTCCACACCTTCTCTGTCAATAGTACATTAAGTGATCATTCTTGCTCTTATGCATTTGTCTTCTTCATAATGAGCTGAAGTCATCTCTTTTTACTCTAGTCTGAAATTTCCTTAGAAGGTCCTCCAGGTCTTCCATAATTTCAGCAATTAGTGGTGTGTCATCTGCATATTGAGGGTTATTGATGTTTCTTCTGCAAGTCTTCCTCCAGTCCAGCTTCTCTTGTGATATGTTCTGTCTGTAGGTTGAACAGATATGGTGACAGGTTGCAGCCTTGTCTCACTCATTTGCCAATGGGGAACCAGTCCGTTTGTTTATTTTCTGTCATGACTGTATCTTTGGGGAATCTTCTGCTCTTACTCACTATCAAGCTGAAAGGTTTTTACAGGTCAGTCAGTTTGGGTTTATTAGTAGATTACAGAAGTAGTTTACAATTGCCTTCTTCTGTGCAGATGAAATAACGTCATTGCTATTGTCACTTTTGTGGTCAACTGCCTCTGAAATCATCCTATATTGCTGCTGCTCTATAAAGGTGGTAGGTTTATTCTGATACCTCTACAAAGCCCTTTCTGTTATGGGAGACACAGACAAGAGGCAGAACTTCAGACAGCTTAGTTTTGTTTCCTTGATGCACACAAGACATTTTGCTTCGCTAAGACATGATGCCATGAGAAATGACTGAACTACATAAAATTAATTTCTGGAAAAGTTGGGCCATTTTGCAAATGGGTGATTTGTCAATGACCTTTATTTGACTGACAGAAATTAAGACTCCCAAAGATTTCACTGACCAGCTTGATGGCTTGTTTTAAATATAGACACATTTAGAATTTGATGCTTGCAACACACTCCAAGGGCAAAAATACGAGTAAAATAGGTTTGGAATATTCAAGGTACTTCATTTTGAAACATTCCACAATAAACTGACAAGCTGATAACAATGGTATTATGACTGGCAATAAAAACAGTTCCAAAGGCTCACTGTTTGCAAATAAATATGGGCCATGGCTCACAGCATTGTAGCAAAAATGAATTACTAACATTGTACAAAATTCATTCATTATCTGTAACCGCTTATCCAATTCAGGGTCGCGGTGGGTCCAGAGCCTACCTGGAATCATTGGGCGCAAGGCAGGAATACACCCTGGAGGGGGCGCCAGTCCTTCACAGGGCAACACGGACACACACACACACACACTTTTGAGTCGCCAATCCACCTGCAACGTGTGTTTTTGAACTGTGGGAGGAAACCGGAAGGAAACCCGGAGGAAACCCACGCAGACACGGGGATAACACACCAACTCCTCACAGACAGTCACCCGGAGCGGGAATCGAACCCACAACCTCCAGGTCCCTGGAGCTGCGACACTACCTGCTGCGCCACCGTGCTGCCCATTGTACAAAATTGCAATGTATTTCATCTACATGTTCAATTATGAAAAGACTGGAGAAATCTAAACCTGTGTAAGGTAAGACTGGAACCCAATGTTCAGCTCCTGCTCTGAGATCTCCACTTAGGGACTGAGCTGCAAGTTATGGAAAGTACAAGTGCACTTTTACCTCACACCATGAGCTTTAGCGGAGTATGTGATGTAAGATGGATCTGTTCTGTTGAGGCTGTGAAAACTTTGACCTAATATATTTAAACTTACCATGTTTTTACATTATCAGTGCTTATAAATTATGTAAAGATATTTTTCGACTTATATAGAACAAATGTGCAGTAAGAACAATAAAGTTATTTAAATAACACGGACCATTTCTTTACAGTGGTGAATTCATTTTTATTTTTTTAGACAAAAACTACTGCAAAAACAATTCCAACAGCCACCCAAACGACCCCCACAGCTCCTGTGTACACTATGTTTACAGAATGGAAACTTTCACACTGTGGAGAGGGTGTGATGAAATTGTATTTTTTTGCATCACTGTCACTCCCATGTTAAACCCGTCTACTGTAGAGCTGTGTGATTTGTTTAAAGTACATTATGTAAGCTTTTTTAAACAAGGAAAATTGAACTGAAGTTTTTAGATTTTAAATGAAAGACTGTAATGATAAGGAAGTAAACATGCATTTGCATGTGGTGGGAAGCTATACATGGACATATTCACACTTTCCTAATACTCTACTTCCTCACTTCCTTTACCTCAGGATGTCAGTTGCTCAGAGGTGAAAATGTATTTGAAAATATCTGCATTTGCATCTACAGAGGTGGTGGTGTGTTAGTTTGTGTTGTGCTGGTAAGAGTGGATCAGACACAGCTTTGCTGCTGAAGTTTTTAAACACTGTTCACTCGGTTAGACACATGTACCTCAGTGGTCCACCTTTTAACTGTAGAGTCAGACATCATTCTAGTCCTTTGTCGTTGGCCACAGGACGCTGTTGGCGTGATGTTTTTGGTTGGTGGATTATTCTCAGTCCAGCAGTGACACTGAGGGGTCCTGAGCATTGAAGGACAAGGTCAAGGTGAAGGGGTCAAACAAAAATATGCAGAGCAACACATGGATTACAGCCTGTAATTGTAGAACTAGTAGAACAACTCTCCTGGATGGACAGCAGCGCTAAGAGCATGGCATATGAGTGAGTGTGGAAACAAGGAGGTGGTCGTAATGTTCCAAATTATCTGCATAGGATAAAATTATGTTTTTTAATAATTCATATATAGTGATACACTCCCTAGGAATGGGAATTTCACAACAGTTGCCACATAAAATCCCCTGTCAACCGCTAAGTGTCTGTACATATATCTTACAGTTAATAAAATCTGTGTTCATATATACACATTGTAAGAAGAACACTGATAAACTGATCTTTGTTCAATGTAATCAACATTGTTTAGAGAAAACGAACCACTACATATAAACCTCAATAAAAGCTTATCTTAGCTGCAAAGCATGTTGGAGGAGTGTCAAACTTTTGTCACAAGGCTAGAATATGGTTGATTACACCAGTTGTTCATAAAGTAAATTGACTTCAGACAACAGCAGATGTGTTATCTTATTTTTGCAATCACTGAAGTTGTAGCCATAAATTCTTCAGGAGAAAATCAGGATAGATGTCTTTTAATTAAAGTCCTAAAATCGGACTTGGGTCTTGAAACATAAAGTGGATCAGACAATCCATGTTTGAGAATAGCTGAAATAAATGCCTGACCTCTGTTCTTCTGAAGTACTATGTTTGGCTGAGTAAAACAACCCCAAAATACTCAGGAATTCAAACAGCTGATTGGCAGTTACAGAACCCTCAGTCAGAGATGTTTGTCATTATGCAGGTAGTATTTAAAATATGTGGTCATATACTTCTTAGCCATAAATATAATGGTGTATTTTACTTAAAACTCTTACAATTTTTGTATTATTATTATTATTATTATAAAGATAAGGCTCAGACAGACATCCCAAAAGATTCCAGATCTTTTTCTCACAGCTGTATATATGTATACATGCTGCAATATGGGTTTAGTCTTCTGATTGACGGTATAAATATCTGTCCTCAGTCTCTTCTGGATATCCGTGGTAACCATCCCCTCCACCACCTCCGCCACTGTCTTCTGGACAATGAATGCCGATGCTCTGCTGCATCTTCTCCTCTTGTTGACGTAACTCCATGGAGTCAACTAGGTCATAGATATTGGCCATGGACCACACTGGGGAGGGGTACCAAGCTTTAACGTCGCCGTCTTTACCCACGACCAGCATACTGAAGTAGTCCCTGTTGATCTTTAGCTGATCTTGCAGATTCCTTACTACATCAGGAGAAAGGGTCTCCTTTTCTGTCTGACTTTTGCCTAAAGAACAAGAGACAGAGGGATGATTATTCTGCAAAGTTTTCACTGAAATTGGTCACAGCTTTGATAAAGGTGTTCATTGATTTTTTTTTAATTTATTTACCATTCAGTGGAAATAGTTCAACGGTGCCTGAGGCTGCTGGTCCTTTGCCTATTAACTTCAACAATGCAAAATGACGAATACCTGAAAGATGAGAATATGAAATTATTATTTTACACATATTTTTAATAAAACGTTTTTTAAATTTCAAATACCATGCTGATTTTTTTTAAAAGTCAGAAATAGGTAAATCATACAGTGTAAATATTTTACTTACATTACATTTACATTATCTACCAATATTATGATGTTAAATATCATACAATTCCATACTGTTCTTATAGATTATAGATTTTAGTTTAAATCTTAAAAGCATTGCTTTTTTCCTGCTCAACCTTCCATGGGATTCACAATACATCCATGTATGACACATTCATGTAACATACGTCTACTTTTGATTATATTTTAAATACTTAAACTTCATTGCTAGAGGTGTTTAGCTTCTTAGCTAGCAAAATACTTTAAGTGAGCAGTTCAGGAGTGTGTATCAAAATAAGAGTCACTCTTACCCATTGGACACTCCTGTCCATTTAGAGCCAGAAGCTGCTGATGGAGAGAGTAGTCATCCTCAGTGGAGGCAGAAATGATTAAAAGCCTTCTCTTAGATGTGAACCTAAAACATATATTAGATCATATTTTTGAAATGTACATTTGGTTTAATCACAAATGAAAGAATAGAAATTGCTCTGAATAAAATATTTTTACACTATTTACTTTAACAATCATTTTATCCAAAATCAAAGATATATCTGTACATCTACCTAAGTAGTGAGTTTTCTGCTTCGTTGTTTTTCTCAGCTGGTGCACAGGGTGAGGGAGATTTCTTCTCCTCAACTTTCTCCATCTGACGTGACTGGAAGCTGTCTATGAAACTTATAATGGCTGATGGCACTGAGGGTAAGTCAAAAACTTTCTGAAGCTGAAAACACAAGAACAGATTAAGTTGAAGTCTCGCTGAATGTAATGTACTATATAAGCTGTACATATTAGGTGTTGGAATACGTCTGTGAGGATTTGATGGCATTCAGCCATAAGATCATTAGTGAGGTCAGGCAATGGTGCTGAATGATGAATTTAGGGGCACAAATACAGAAACACCCTTCAAAAGTTAAATAGTGCAGTTTTTGCAGCACTGAGCCCAAAGTAGCAATGACAGAGGCAGAGGCTATTTTCCCTGTTTCTCGTCAGTGAAAAATCACAGTGATTTTGAAGCTGTAATATTAATGTAAAATTACTAGTGTTGCTTTAAAGTAGCAGGATTCACTAGTGTCTACAAATATTTGGACACAGTGTATATCTCAGTAAGCAAGTCTCTGTAAAGATAGATAAAAGGTTCTTCTTACATTAGGTGTCATGTCATAATCCGCCACCACCATTGAAAATTCCTTGGACGTGAGCCCATATTCCTTCCGGATTTGACTAATTAAATCCGGATTTTTGAAATTGTCTGGCAGTGAAGGCAGTGGTGGATCTCCCTCTGTAAAAAAAAAAAAAAAAGGTGTGCAGGTATGTTTAGAAATGGATATTTCAGGGTCATCAGCCAGAAATGAAGCAATAGAACAAGACTGAACTTATGGCCTACAGTCTTCTATAAACAAGACCATGCATACACAGAGTAAAGGATTACACTGTGAACGAATTACTCATTTACCTTGCTGATAATGTTGCAGACGCAAAGTAGGGTTTTGTTCTGAGCCCAGGATAGAAAGGACTGTAACCTTCCGCAAGGCAAAGTCACAGTTGTGCAGCTCATTTTCATCCCTCTGTTGAATGTACTGTCTGGAGACATCACTGGGGGAAGAAATTACCTGCATCATATATATATTATATAAAAAAAAAATTATATAAATACATACAAATGTATTTAAACTTGCATTCCGTGCTAACATGTTTCATGCAGTATTCTGTAGCGTGTTATTGGGTTGTTTTTGTTTTTGATTTTTGACATCCACACACAGTCTCTCTTTACGTTACTCTGCATGCATTATGCAAACACTTAATGTAACCAGCGAATCACTGGTCAGTGAATCCTGACTGTTAGACACTGACCCAAAAGCTGATAGATACAACTGTTAGCAGCTGTGTTACTGCAGAAAAAACTTTAAAATACATCATCAGAAGGGGATTTCCTAGTCTTTAAACCACAAAACCTCAGTCTAGAACTAGCTCCACATGGACGTACCTTGTGTGTTGTGATGAACACCGAAATATCTACTTACAAGAAGTCTTCTTTTGCCCTTCAGTTTTTCTATAAACTCTTTGAGGGCTGCCTTGTCTTCGCTCTCATGCTGGGACTTCTTCCCTCCTCTTTTCCCCTTCTTGTTCTTCTTTCCATCCTTTTTCCCTTTCCCTTTCTTTCTGGATTTCGAGTTCTCAACTCTTTGTTCTCTTTTGCTTTCTACATCCCCTGAACTTTTATCCACTGTAGAAGCAGCAGAGTCCTGTCTCTTCCCTGCTTCATCTGCTTCTTTAGTCCCTCCACCTTCTGTGCTTTCTTTCTGACGCTCTGGCTTTTTCTTCACCTCTTTGTTTGTGGAGGGTTTTGCTGCGGTGAATGTCTTACCTCCGGTGGTGCTCTCAGGCATGGTTTTACGGATGACAAACCTGGAGCGTCCACTGAGGATGTCCTTGACTTTGTCTTTGATGACTGTCTTTTGGTCTGCAGCTTGTTGTGGCACTGGAACCATGGATGTAACATTGCCTTGTTTCTGGGAACTGAAGATGCGTCTTTTGGTTGAACTTGAGGACTTCACCACTAAACGTCTCTTGGTGATTTTGCATCTCTGAAGCCCTTTCCTGGTGAACTTCTCCAGCTTGCGTAAAGGGAGCTGATCTATGGCCTCTAGGATGGCCTCCACACGCACTGGGTAAGGGAACCTCACGCTGACCTTCAAGTTCTTCTTCAGGATCAACATGGAGAAGGTCTGGTGTTCCAGCTCCAGGTAATGGAGCAGCTTAGTGACTATATCTGAATCCAAAGCTTCCTCTGTGGCCTGGCCCTGCATTGTGGTGCGCAGGATTTTGCCCTCCATCATGGCATTCTGGATGATGGTCACGATGAGAGTGTCCCTATCCGCAAGTCGACAGTTGAGACCCTCCGACTCTTTGATCTGCTTCTGCATCATCTGTAAGTAGTTATCGCTGTAGGACAGGGCGCTGATCACCCATAAGCGCTTTTTTCCAGCAAAATCTGCCAAGAAATCCATGTCCGAAGCCCTTTCAGGGTCCGTCTCGGCACCTTCATCTGCTCCAGCAGGCTCCTGGAGGCCCACGGGTTCATGTCTCGCTTTAGACCGCTGCCTGTTCTTGCTTGTTTTAGCTGACAGCACTGTGCTGCAACTCCACAAGACAAGCCCAGCCAGGACTATCCACAGATGCTGCATTTCCCCAGAGTAATAAGCACCACCACTCAACAGAAGGCTTCCCTCTGTAACTCTATCTGCCACTAACCAGACCTTTGAAGAGGCACAGGGAGGAAAAGCAGCTTCTGGTTTACATTACCATCCAAGAAACTTCTGGAATTTCAGAGATTCTAACTTGTGCAGCATGTGCCGTGTCTTCATAGTCCACAACTCTACATAGAATGTGGGGAAGGCTGAGCAAAAGTGGGAGAAAGGGGAGGGGGTGGTGGGGGGGTAGATGAAACCTGAGCCTCTGCAAGCTATGGGACTTCAACTTCAACGTTATTTAGCACAGCCTTCTTCTCACCTCTAGCAACAACCCTTCCATATGTTTTCTTTTCCATGTAAATCCAAATGAAGTCTATGACCTCAGTCAAAGTATGAATTTTTAGAGGAGAAACTTACACAATTTAGGAAGTTCACTTCAGCTTCCCCTCCTGTGCTTGCACTTTTAATTCTAGAATCTGCTTAACACAACACTTCAGCATTTCCATAATGATGAAATATCACCATTGAAGTTTATTTGAGGGATTTCCAGCATAATAACAAACTTTAGTACTTTATCTACCTCGTTTTATTACTATATTTACTTATTTCAAACTACATAAGGTAGTGTTTTTACCTTAAAAAATTACAGCTTCAAAATTACCATGATTTTCAATTGACCTCTATTGGGGAGAAACTGTACTATGTAACTTTTGGAGGAGGGAGGGAAGGAACCCCCCCACACCCTCGCCCTTAATTTCAGTAAAGTGCTGTAAATCTGAATGGCACCCTGCAACTGTAGGGGGAGCCCAGAAGCAAAAATGTCAAATCTTACCTAGTGGTGCTTTAAGAGGTTTCCTAGTGTTGCTTTAAGAGGTTCCAAATTACAGTAAGAGACAAGTGTAGCAGCCGCACCTCTGCTCACTGTCTGTGGAGTTTTCCATGTGTTTCCCACAATCCAAAAGCACATGCTGGTTGGTTTACTGGCTGTGTGAAATTGCCCTCCGGTGTGAGCGTGATTCCCTGTGAAAGACTGGCCCCTGGTCCAGGATGTGTTCCTGCTTTGCACCCAGTGGTTCCTGATAGGCATCCTGATCAGGATAAAAAATATCACACATACTGACTGTCAGTCTTACTTACTGACTGACTTAATGAATGAATGAATTGGCTTACCACAAAGCTACACTATCCCCACCCACCTCATTCTGTGTGAGAGCAAACTTATATTGTATACTGTATCTTTCCTTTGATATGGTTTTTCCTAAAGAATTGTTTTAGTAAAATAATGAACATATATTTAAAAAGCACTCCTACATTTGAAACGTTTCTCCTTCTACTATTTGTAAACTTCTCAACACCAAAAACTGGGCATCCCCGATCAAGATAAAGCTCTGGGTGAAAGTCCCTGTTTGCTAACCATGAGACTGGGTGATTTCCTCTTTTGTCTTGGTTGGTGTTCATGATCAGTTCAGTTGGCAGTCAGCAGTACAGTCTGGCCGACAGACATGAGATTGAAAACAAGGAAATACGGGCTTCACAGTCATTTCACTCCTGTTCAGCTGAGAGTACACATTCCAGGTAGGAACACACACAAGACCTAGGGGCAACTAGACATGCGCATCTACCCTGAGAGCTAATGGTTTACAGCCACAGTCCCTACGCATTCCACAAATGGAATCAGTTAAACAGACATGAGAGGGGCTGCTAAAATCAGCACACAATGAATCCTTGTTTAGTTTTATTTTAGTATTGATTTTCTGAGAGTAACTGATTCTACTCTTCTAGAAAGGTGTCATGCATTTCATTATGAAACAGTGCTGTGAGGATTCGATTGCATTCTGCCAGTAGATCATTTGTGAAAGCAGTTGCTGATGATGGGTGATTAGTTGTGAAATGCTGTGCAAAAGCCATGCAAACTCATAACGAATGTATCAGAAGGTGCTCACTGCTCTATACTGAGTTTCACTGCTCTGTACTTGTTTCCCATTTTATTTCAAAAAAATCTGGGTCTGGTTTAACACACACAGAGCTCCACAACAGAACTGCACAACTTCGTATTATTCATGGTTTATATCAAACAACCTCCATGTATTCAACTGAGCCATAAATATTAAACTGAATGAAACTTCCAGGCCCTGATTGGAGAGCCCTGGTCTTGGAGCGCCTCCTGCTGGACAGGTGTCTACTCACAATAAGTAAGAATCCAAATGTTTGTAAACATTCCTTTAAATAAGTGAAATCACCTACTTTAAGTTACACAGTTTGGGATAGACAGTTAGTTGTGCAAGAATGACTTTTATTATCGCTGTAGAAAAATATGGAATTAAATGAGAATGCTCTGGAGAAGTTGACCCATGACCTTTAAGAAAGGTCACATGCTGTGGATATCTGCTCTCTAGAGTAATGGACCTCCATCCAAAACCTCAGAGAAATGTTTCCGTTTATCTTTTCAGGATCAGTGAATACATAATAATGCATTAGATACTAATAATGTATTTTCAATATTTATATTATTAATATTTACAAATAAATATGTAAATATAGATACATGTAACATATATAAATCCATACACTTTATAGCAGAATGTTATTTGTGCAGATGTCAAAGTGTGTATCATATGCTGTGTATTACACTGAGTCCTATTTCGGCCTATTGTGTTTTTACACTAATAAAATAGAAGATTTTAGATATAGGCTTTAACTGACTGTCAGTTTGCCAAGTGTATGCACTTCTTTCATTGGACACTAACAGTCTGCTTTTGGTTTTTTGTTCTTATCATCTTGGTATTATCATACGAACACTATATGGCCAAAAGTATTGCAAAATAATTGATTCATTAACAAACATAATGTATTCCTTTATATTCCCTCAAACAGCGGTACTTTTATCCCCGCTATTAGCCAGGTTTCGGCTGCGATTTAAACCGCTTTCTCATTCACTACACATACTATACCAGTGAATGGACTTCTAATGTGACTGCACTAGTTTTTAGTGCACTATTTAGTTCGGTAATATGCGGTTGGAGCTAACACTATGGTTCAATCACAGTTAACGGTCTGCAAACTACATAGTGAATGACGCTGGTCTTAAAACCAGGGTTTATGCAGGAATACAATGATACCATGAGATACCACGTCCTGGTTGTTTAATAACCCGATAGTTCCTATCTAACACAGTGCACTAGATAGGGAGTAGGGCTCAATTTGAGATTGAGCCTTTTAGACCTAACACAAATGTACGACTACCTTTTTCATCCGGGTGGCAGCAGGCCGGGTTTCTCCGCTCTGTATTAAAGCGCTTTCGCTAAAGGTCAGTGCCTAAACACGGCGTTTTTTCTACTTCAGAACCGCTTTCTAAATCTTAAGTGCATTGAATGAAATGTGTATATGATTCACTGTAATTGGAGCAAATCCGTGTGTGTGTTTGTTTAGATGTAGCTGTGTAGCGTTAACGAGTTGTTGTGCAGCTGCAGCTGCAGCGGCCGCCCTCCATTCAGAATCTCCGGCAGATAGCAGTCTCTTTTACCGCCTTAACTATCTACAAAAATCGGCACGTTTAAGAATCGACAAGTCCTGTCGAGCCCTGGTAATTCATTTTAGGCGGTGCAGAGGTGTTTAATTTGCCCTTGAGCTGTGCTGTGTTTGTTCTCTCTGCTGCCGGCTCAGCTTATAATTACATGTATGAATGAATGTGATTTAATGGGTAGTTAGCATCGCTGGCTAAAGAATGAAGCTGTAGTGGGTTGTACTGCATGTTTTCCCATTCCACCTTAAATGGAGCGGGAGTTAACGGTTCATTCAGGCGCTCCAATGGAACTACTCCACTATTTAAGGTGGAAAGGGGAAAAAATACGAACCTGATTTAAAAATAAAAGAACAACAGACTCATAGAATAAGTCCAAGTGGAAGTTTTTTTTTATTATTTTCATTTTGAGGAGTTAGAAGCGCAGGAGAGACGATATGTTTGCCTTTTTTTAATTTTTTACTTTGTTTTTGTTTGCAGTGTTCTTAGCTGAATAATGTGCCCTGCTCGCGGTACGTAAACGAGTGTTAGGAGAAATTAGCTGGCCAGCTGTGTTGTGGTGCAGATATGTGTTTTTGCTGCATATCTGCTGACGTGGTGCTTCGTTAGATCAGGAGCTGGAAGCTGCAGCACTTACCTTTGATTGTGTTAAGGTTGTTTATCGATTTATTATGAGATTGCTGGGCATGTGATTCCCTCTCTCTGCTTTAAATGAGGTCCACGTGGTCTTTTGTAAACGTGCTAATGAGTGAAGATTTAGTGTAAAATAAATTATAATGTTAAGGGACATTTCCACCACATTTTCTAAGTTATGCGTAACTCAGCTTTTAAAATGTGTTCCAGTCTTTCAAATTATTTTGATGTGAAATGGTTCATTTTAGAGAAATGTACTTGTTCATGTGGTAATGGTACTCAGGGCTCACAATATCTACTAAACAAATATTGCATTTGTTATGTTTACTAACTAAAACCAACAGTTGACTCTAACATATGTGTGTGTGTGTGTCATTTTACAATTGTGTTAGAAATGACATTTTCTTAAAACAAATCTTATTAATGCACAATTACTGACATCAGAAACAACATAGTTGTCCAAACAAAAACTCACACGTACTTCTAGTTACAATATTATCCCCAAGAACAGAACAAGTTGATGAACATGCTTGTGAAAGCTATTTCCAAATAACTTAATGTACAGGGTTTTCTGTAAATAAAAAGAAAATTGTAATTTTCACACTATGCAACAGTTACTGTAAAATGACAAGAGTGTGAGACTTCTGGAATTTTGAATTACAGTTTGTCTGTAAAACGTTTGTACCCCTTATTGTTGTTTGCCTTACAACACCTCTCTGGATATGTTTAATAATAAATATCTTATTTCAAGACACTGTGTTTTCAGGCACTGTGTTTGTATTTAATCCAGTTTAAAGTAATAACCTTCAGTGAGGTCATTTTTAGAGGTACCAGACTTCCTAGAGGTGTATGGAGAATTTCCCATCAAACCATTCATTTTAAGGTTAGAGTAGGTGTGTATTATTCAGACCTACGTATATTTGATCAGTGAATAGATCAAACTTTTTCACGACAGTGTAAGAAGTGTCTAAAAAGAGGAAAGTGACCTGTTGCATAATATGTACACTTTTATTATTTCCTAATGAACTCAGTATACAGGCAAGGGCATATGGACACACCAAGGCCTGTGTGACTGTATGTGTGTTTGTGTATGTTTCATGAATATGTGACCTCAAGGAGGATCAGCTAGGCCAGCGTGGTGGGGCATGCTGGGATAGATTGGTGGGTCCTGACTCCACTCTCACGCTCATTCTCTTTGTGCAGGGGGAGGGTCGTCTGGCTGCACAGCTCCTCCTCGTGTGTCCCATGGCGACTCTACTGCGTGTGGTGGCCAGCACCTGCTCCAGCCCCTTCTTCACCGGGGTCACCAAGCTGCAGGGTGTTTCAACTGTGAAAACACCTTGTGTGCGATTCTTTAGGACTCATCAAGCTCTTACTCGTGCTGCAAGCCCAGGTAAAAAGCACTTGTGTGTCATCTGGAAAGTTGTGTATGTGTGTATGTATGTATGTATGTGTATATATATATATATATATATATATGTATATATATATATATATATATATATATATATATATATATATATATATGTATATATATATATATATATATATATATATATGTATATGTATATATATATATATATATATATATATATATATATATATATATATATACATGAATGAAGGTTATTGTGCAGAAGTTTCAAACTATGGTTTAATTATAAGCTTTGATATTAAGTCTGATCTACCTAACACTTAGGTGTCCTTGATAAATCCTTCCTCTCAGTGTAGCAGGAAGTCAGCTCTATTTAAAGACAAACTCCTTGGTAGGCTAAAGCCTTGGGTTTTTCCTTGTGCAAGGAAGTCAAAATAGCTTAAAAACTAAAAGTACCCTTCCTGGTTTTAGTTGTAAACAGACAAAATTCCTACCCAAGGTCATGGTGTCTCATGACTAAGCCCTGCCCCGCCATGAGTATGTTCTGCCACTATTACCTGCCCCTATGCTCTTTCTGGCAGCAAATGAATGAAGTGTCCATTGTAGTATATGCAAATCTGCTGCCTGGCTACAAGGTGGGTGTACTGGACGCTGGCCATTAATGGATGACATTCTTTGTGCCGCGTAGGAATGGTAATGACAGCTGGGTCTGACTGGCTATTTCTGGCAGCATACCATCTGAGTTCAGAGCCAGGATTATGATTCTCACTCGGGAGAAGAGAGGCTCATGGCAAACATTGATAGAAAGCACCAGAAAATGATATTTAACAGTAGGTTAGTTTGAACCTTCTGTTTTGGATCTTCGTTGGAAGACTGCATTTGGCAAGGCTCCTTAACAATGCCCAGTTTACAAAGCAAACAAGCTAAACTTTACTCTAATTGGCAAAAAACTACAATCACACAGCTCTTTGATGTTATCACATAGAAGATATCCTCCAATTTGCCTGTCCCTAGATTTAACCCTCAACCTACAATGTACGTGAAATGTGTTTGAGAGAGATACCTGTTGTGCAGTACCTTGCAGTCTGCAGTAGGTTGTTTCACCTGACGTAATGCTGTGATTCACTCTTATATGCCTTTTTTTATGGCAGGAAGGATGTGGTGGAATTTTCCACAGTTAATCAGCTTTTTCCAAAGCCACCATTTTGCAGAGCCTCTTGATACTGTCTGTCATGACATATTCCAGTATGATGACAAGATCTAATGCAGTCTTATGAAATGAACCCTTTACACCCTTAAAAGTGTGATTGTATGCAGGTTGTACTGCAGTCTGGAATGTTCTGATGAATTGCACAGACTCAAAAGAGAGCTTCTCTGTCATTCATAGATTGCAGCAAAGCAGACCTAGTTACAGTTTTTATTTTGGTTTGTAAACACTCACCCAAAAGTTTTGAACGTTTCATTGAAAGTCAGTGACTGCCTGTTAACTGCAAAGGTGTCTTTTGGACTTTCGCTTATGTTAAGCTCTTAATTTTTTTATGGCTTAATTTTATTCTGCCCTCTCTGACCTTTTGTGTGAATTCGGAGTCAGAAAGATGAGTCAGAGCTGCCTGGTTTATCAAGTTTATTCCAAATTTCTTTTAAATTATTTTAAAGCTGTTTTGCTCTTCCAGATCTTATCCATTCAAAGACATTGAAGATGGACCCTTTAATTAACTTGCTGCCAGTATACATAGTCTACTTTTATGCTGTATATGATTTGTATCAGAATTTGAAATTAGTTTCCGCATTACATTTCACTGTGTGAATGACATTTGGAACTACATTTATCCCATGAATCCAAGGAAGATTTGAGATTGCCAAGTGCATTTTATTGATTTGCTACAATGTAAATCAGTGGATTTCTTTAAGGCAGGTTGTTAAAGGCAAAAAGTAGCTTACACGGCGGAAACGGCTGTTTTTAAGCTTTGGATTGAAACAGAAGTTTCCTTTTGATTTAGTTTTCTTTTAGGAATTTCATTGTTATTCTAATCCAGTTTGTCTTACACTTTTAATATTTACATTCAGTGGATTCTGTTTCTCACCAACCTTATTAGACAGTGATGTAGTATTGCTGACTGAATTAATGAGACATGGATATCAGTTACATTGCTGATCTTGGGCTATTCTCTGTGCCTTTTAACCCTTGTATTTTATTTTTGCTATTCTTCTTCAGGTATTCCTTACAAGCAACTAACAGTTGGTGTTCCCAAAGAGATCTTTGAAAATGAGCTTCGTGTGGCACTCTCGCCGGCGGGAGTGGACGCTCTCATTAAACAGGGTTTTAATGTCGTGGTGGAGTCCGGGGCTGGGGAGGCTGCAAAGTTTCCAGACGAGATGTACGCTAAAGTCGGAGCAACAGTGAAGGACGTCAGAGATGTTCTAGCATCTGACATTGTGCTCAAGGTGGGTAGTTTTACCCTGGCTGCAGGGGAATGTGAGACCTGAAACGTGCTCAGTAATGATGGTCGATGTAGCCAAATTCTATTATGAAATATTGATGACATGCAGCACTTATTACACAGTTTATTTTTTCTGATGTCTGATAGTTTGGAACAGACTTAATGCACTTGCACAAATAGCACATTCTAACCCCATCATATGATTTATTGTAAGTTTATAAGTATGGCGTATGACCTACTGAACAAACGTACATACTGAAGTAATGTATGCAGACCAGAATACATTTATTCTTTTGCTTTCCAGGTTCGTGCCCCCATCCTGAATCCAGTTTTGGGTGTCCATGAGACTGAATTGATGAAGGAAGGAGCCACTCTGGTGAGCTTCATCTATCCTGCTCAGAATTCTGAACTGATGGAGCAACTTGCTAAACGCAAGGCCACTGTGCTGGCCATGGACCAGGTGCCCCGTGTCACCATTGCCCAGGGTTACGATGCTCTCAGCTCCATGGCCAACATAGCTGGGTGAGTTTGTCTGTTAGATTGTTTGCACCTTGTGCCTTACTCAATAAATTTTGATGGCTTCCTGTATTAATTTGTAGTGTTTGCCTAATCCACCAGTGTCTCACCTTCTGGTCCAACTCAAGTCCAATTCAATAGTCTTTTTTTGTCAGTATTTATGTTGAATCATTTTGACAAGCTTAAGTAATGAAAAGTAAAAATCATGCATCATTCAGACTAGTCAGATCCTCACCTCGTGAATTAGTCTGCTACTACACAATTTAATGTAGCATGGCTGGCAAAGCAGTGTTAGAGCAATAATGTAAGAAATTCAGTGGATGTGTTACACAGAAGCTTTTATCAGGCGGTGTAATTATCTGAGCATTTTTTGAAACACAACAGCTATGAAACATGAATGATAAGATCATTATACAGTGTCTTTATTTGGCACAGTGATGTGATCATACTTGCAGATTAAGTGAGACAGTAAGCTGGAGGTGACTAATCAAAGAGTTCTAAAATTGTGTCCACTTACTCAATAAATTTTGATGGCTTCCTGTATTAATTTGTAGTGTTTGCCTAATCCACCAGTGTCTCACCTTCTGGTCCAACTCAAGTCCAATTTAATAGTCTTTTTTTGTCAGTTATTATGTTGAATCATTTTGACAAGCTTAAGTAATGAAAAGTAAAAATCATGCATCATTCAGACTAGTCAGGGCCTCACCTCGTGAATTAGTCTGCTACTACACAATGTAATGTAGCATGGCTGGCAAAGCAGGACAACTTGCAAAGCAGGACAACGCTTGTTTTTACAGTAAAGTTTTCTTTGCAAAAGAAAAACAGCAGCAGAGCTTCTGCTGACAATCCTGTTATCTACACATTAATGGAAATGAACGCGGACGTCCTAGTAAAATATGTTTCAAAGACACCAAGGTTGAATAGACACAAAACCGAACATGAACGTTAGTGGTTTGTTAGCACTGTACTGGTCTATGTTTGTGAAAACAATAGTACTAAGTAACTATGTATATATGGTTATGCTAAGTGAAACCATGTTATGGTTAAATGATTATCATGCTATGGTTAAATGGTCATGATTTTTCTGAGATTCTGTGCATATCTTGTACCTGAGATACTGGGTGTCAATACACTACAGCAGGCAAAATCCTATTTGGGATGTAGCTGGCTGCCCATGCAGCAGTTATAACAAATGTACAGCTGCAAAACTCTGGCCAGTCGATGGAGTCAGTTGTTATAAACAAGGTGTTTGGTGAAAACATACAAAACAAAAATCCAGCTGGTCATATTCTATGATTCACATCATTAAATGTTTTTGGAACCTGAGAAAATGAGATTTAATAAGCTGTTATTCTGAGCTGTAAACAAAAAAGCAAGCTGTATTGTGTAGTGTCATGTGAATGTGTAGGTTTAACCCTTACATGCCTTTTTTTAAGTATTTTGAAGTATATTATATTTTTATTTGTCTGCAGAATACTATATTAAAGTTTAGTATGCTTCGTAACACAAATATGATTTCTGTAGTCAGCCTGCAGGCGTGATTAATTGGCTCTGTGTTTATTTGTTTATTTTATCTTTTTATTATTATTATTTTTTTTTTGGCAGCTACAAGGCTGTGGTCCTAGCAGCTAACCACTTTGGACGCTTCTTCACTGGACAGATCACTGCTGCAGGAAAGGTTCCCCCGGCAAAGGTACATTGTAGACCCTTTACGTTTAACAATATCCGTTATATCCTCTTCTGCAACTGTAAAAATAATGTTGTTTTTTCACCTGAATGACACTGTTATGAGGTTAATTTAGTGCCAAAGCGTCACGAATAAACAGAACCTATTTTCTAAATAACATACTCTTGGCAAAACCTGACTGTCTAATGCACACAGCATGTCTGACACAGAACACAGAACTCAATTGTTGCAAATGCATATGTGACTTTTCTAATATATGACACTTAAGCAGCAAATATGTTTTACAAATACAACATTTTCAGTGAAATAAATCATTTTCCTCCTGACATACTAATGCCATGTGCAAATCCTCATTTTACCAACCTGTGTCGAGGTTTGCAAACAAATGTAAATGTGTCGTGTTTGTTTGCAAAATCTGTCATGTAAAATTTGTTCTTTCATTGCCTAAGGTGTTGATCATTGGAGGTGGTGTGGCAGGATTAGCTGCTGCAGGAACTGCCAGGGCGATGGGTGCCATCGTCAGGGGCTTTGACACACGGTAAGAAGGTATCACCAGTTGGCATGAGGTATACAGTGTGCATCTAATTAGATAATGTGTTTGAAAGACAACCAGTGTTTCAATAGTGTTGATTTCCATAAAGGCTCCTGTAAATGTATCCTGCATCAAAATTTCCACCTAATATTGTGACATTTAAAAAGCAGTTTTGCCTGAAAATAAATGAATTATAAGTGGGGGAAGCTAAACTGCTGTTAGCTGAATAGGGGCTTATATGTAAATGTTGGTTTGTGTAACATCAAATATTTACTGGAGTCTGAAATATGTTTTAACAAAATGTAACTTTCTTGTTAGTTGTCTGATTTTTGCATAAAATACTTCAGCAATTTATTCAATCTTTCTCAAAATCTTTGTCAATAAAAATGCAAGTTGTGTAGTAGTTTATGTTCTTGGGGCATGTTCCAGTGCTTAATGTTCATTTTGAAATACATTCTTTTAACTGTAAGAGAGGGGTGAGGTTTCACTGATTGCCGCTTAAGCTGTCTTTCTAAAATGTATGATAATGACCAAACCATTAAAGACCAATGGTTTTTTTATAAAGTGAGATTAAGTTGTTTATAATATTATAGAGGAAGTGTTAGAGCAATAATGTAAGAAATTTGGTGGATGTGTTACACAGAAACCTTTATCAGGCGGTGTAAACAACTGAGCATATTTTGAAACACAACAGCTATGAAACGGATGATAAGATCATTATGCAGTGTCTTTATTTGGCACAGTGATGTGATCATACTTGCAGATTAAGTGAGACAGTAAGCTGTAGGTGACTAATCAAAGAGTTCTAAAATTGTAGTCAAGGCCTAGTAAGCTACAGTCTTTAGTATTGCCCCTTGCACATTTGTTTTTACAAATTTGCCTGGCCACTTTTGCAGTAGTACTGGTGTGCTGCCACTGGACGGCAGTGTTGCATATGTTATGAAAGATCTTAACGTAAACTTTGCTGTTCAGATAGTGTTGGAATGCCAAGATACCTCTGGTAATATTTGACATGGTGATGGCATGGTCATTTAAGTGTCCTCACGATGTTCAACTTTCACATTCTCAGAGCTGCAGCCCTAGAGCAGTTTAAGTCCCTCGGAGCCGAGCCGCTGGAGGTGGATGTGAAGGAGTCAGGAGAAGGCCAGGGTGGTTATGCTAAAGAAATGTCCAAAGAATTCATCGAGGCTGAAATGAAGCTGTTTGCCAAGCAGTGTTTGGACGTTGACATCCTCATCAGTACTGCCCTCATCCCTGGTAGGCACATGGTCATGCTCATTCTCCCTTTAATCTTTTTGATTAGTTAGGTCGGAGAGTTACAACAACAAATTCAGCTCTCTCTACGTTCCCTTCAACAGCTGGCTTTAGTAAGAAAAAGTCATCTGGCAAACAAAGTAGTTCCCAGCATCTTGTTCGGCCTGTAAACTTGCCCCAATACTGACATTTAAGGACACCTAATGCTTTTGATTACGTTGTTTAAAGAAAGCACATTGGAAGATTATGCAGCTTTGTCTATTTGGAAAATACTTGAGTTCTTGGTCTCAGAAAGCATTACATTTCTAAGAAAGCTGACATTTATAAGAGTTGTGCTTTTCTGTCAGAGTAGCCTGCATTTCTTACATGCCACAAATGTTAATACATTTGCTTCAGCCAGTTAATAACACAGATTAACAAACAATTGCTACTTAATTTAGTAAAAATGCTGCTTTCTGCTGTGAATAATCAGTTTTGTCTTTTCTCGTGACCTGTTTGTGATCTACTTAATAACAGAGAATCTACAGACAGTAGTTATTAATGTTTAAAACATCAAGCACCGCAAAGTCACACATATATAATATTTTTGTGGAAAGGTCGTAGAGCCCCGGTCCTCATCAGCAGAGACATGGTGGAGAGTATGAAGGATGGCTCAGTGGTGGTGGATCTTGCTGCAGAAGCTGGAGGCAACATTGAGACCACTGTTCCTGGACAGCTCACCGTACACAAAGTGAGCAAATCACTTACCATAATCAGTGAATAAAGATATGACTGTGTTATTATGTATTTGCAAAATTATAGACTCTTTAAAATAAACCTGAGGCATGTAGTAATGCTTTGATGAGAAATGTCTCAGGAAGGACTTAACAATAATAAATGAATGGATTCACCTAGTTTATGATGTGTACTATGGAGAGTATTATTATATTGTATTTATATAACAAGGAAATTAATATTGTTTTTGTTATATAATGTTTTGTTGTGTTTTATAATGTTTTTGTTGATGTTTACTACATCATTCAAACACAGCAGCTGTCAGAAAATGTCATTATAAACAGACCAATAGAAATGCTCCAAAATTACACAGAGTATATATATATATATATATTTATATATTTATGTTAACTTCCACTGAAAGTTGGAATGGATTTGCTCCACCTATAAACTTACTGTTTTGGAGATACATAGTTTTCTTTGGACAGTGACAACATTGTTAGTGAGACTTATTTCATTAAGATGATTTTAAAATCCTCGTAAATCCACCTACAACAGGTTAGTTTATCTGATTTCATATTTGTTATTCTGCAGGGTGTGACTCACATTGGCTACACAGATCTTCCTAGCCGTCTGCCCACTCAGTCCAGCACCCTGTACTCCAACAATGTTATCAAACTACTCCGTGCCATCAGCCCGGACAAGGAGAATTTCCACTTTGAAGTGAAAGATGTCTTTGACTATGGCACGATGGATCATGTCATCCGCGGTTCAGTTGTCATGCAGGTACTTCAGTTTCGACCAGTCTTCCAGATATAGTCATAATGAAAATATCGCGGCTTTAATCACTGTGTGCAGGTGTGTATTTTATTGATCTGTGACCTCAACTGTCATTTTGGAATAAATTAAGTGAAATGTTTATTTTTGTTATTATTCAAATTTTGTTTCGTTGCTCATTTGAAATTACACTTCCTTTAAAGAAGAGGTGCATCACTTAGAATATCAGTGATTTTACCGGCTGTGCCCAAATTTTATAATAAAACGTATTATGTTTTCTTATCATTTTATCAGTTTTATGTGGGAATTGTACATCAAGTTGTGTTTACCATAAGAGCCTGACTACTAATGACCAGAGGAATGTGGGAAAACACCTATGAATTTTAATAATATCAGTATATTCAGCTTATATGTCCCTGTGCACTGTAAGCTTTTAGTTCACTAAATGTTTACTAGTCCTAGATTTTGCTGAAGTTTTTTTCAGGCATTATAAAGTGAGGTTGAGTAATGTTCTAAAGTTAGCGTTGTCTCCTCTCACTGTCTATAGAACGGAAAGGTGATTTTCCCTGCACCACAGCCCAACAATGTCCCTGTAGCAGCACCTCCCAAATCCAAAAGTGTCCAGGAGTTGGAAAAGGAGAAGGCTGCTGGCATCTCCCCTTTCAGAGCCACTCTCTCCACTGCTGGGGTCTACTCTGGAGGTGAAACACTGAGCAAATCTCCCTCTTTCCTCTGTGTACCTTTTCATTAGGGTGGTTTTTGAATCGCCCTGGGGCAGCCAGACACTGTTCATTTATTAATTTATGAAGTTATTTTTCAAATTACCATTGTATTATTACTTGTTAGCCCAGACTGTTGGCTAATCCTGAAATCTTGAGGGTTGTTTTCTTGCTTTCATTAGAGTAAGCTTCCCCCAAAATCAAAAATACAGTCAAACGAATTCTATTGGTTGCAGACAAGCGAGCAGTGCTTGTGTAAGGAGAGGCAGTGTTGGCCGTAGATCAAAGCACACACTTCTTCACTCAGACATCCCACAGCTCGCACGGAAATAAACACCCACCGATAAACAAACATGCAATTTCATCTTCCTGTTCCTTCATGGATTTTCACTATCTGCTTGCTATCACTACAAACTTGAGTCAGCCTAAAGTTGGAATTGATCACCTAATTCTTTTACTCGTTTCTCACACACACACATACAGACTAACACATGCACTCATTCCCCTCCCTAACACCCTGTTCACCCCTAAATGACAGGAAACTGGGGATAATAAAGTGAGGTTGGGGGGGTTAAGACTGTCCCCTGCTGTGGATGGCTCTGGTGGTGGTAAAGTTTGGGGGGTTTTGGTGTAGTAGCTCCTCTGTGGGGGAGATTGTTCACACGTCCTGCTTCCGCCTTCAGTACCTCTTACCTGGATCAGACTCCGTGGGTGGTGACTGGTCAGGGATTAAAAATAAATATCTGCTTTAAAAAATAAAATGTAAAAGACCCATATAGTGGAATTTAAAATAAAGATTAAGATTTCCAGCATAGGATGCTAGACAGGGATTTAATCTCTTGGCTAACCATATACCGAAGATACTATAGATCACACATTGTGAAGAAAACATTGGCTGGCCTTTTATTGATAGAGAAGAGTTGAGTAGGATTTAACACATTGCAGAACATAATGGGTAATTTGTTGTGTTTGTTTGGTTAGGTTTGGCCACATTGCTTGGGCTCGGGCTTTCCGCACCCAATGCAGCTTTCAGTCAGATGGTGACAACGTTTGGCCTGGCAGGAATTGTGGGATACCATACAGTATGGGGTGTTACTCCAGCCCTCCACTCTCCCCTAATGTCGG
The DNA here is from genome assembly GCF_029633855.1 of Hoplias malabaricus. Lineage (NCBI taxonomy): Eukaryota > Metazoa > Chordata > Actinopteri > Characiformes > Erythrinidae > Hoplias > Hoplias malabaricus. Next base: position 12,530,995 of record NC_089814.1, on the reverse strand, counting down.
TCACAAATGCAATCTCTGGTGAGTATATGTTTAGTCACTACATGTGTAGATTTCTACATCATAGCTAATGACCTGAAAAGCTGCTAATGAAAAGGTTTTGAGTGATTTAAAATGTCAGTTGGCCTCTACATCAAATAATATATTGTTGACTTCTTTCATGTTCCTGCAGACAAATAAACCACAGTAATTATATCCTTCAGATAATGTTTAGTAGCTGATGCTAGGGGTGGGTGATATGGCCTTAAATTTGTCTTTTTTATTATTTATTTTTTGGGATAAATATATGCACTTAAAATATCAAATTAATATTTCAGGATCATACTATTGTAACAAAATGAATGTTAAAATTTTATTTGATTGAAATATAACAATTTTAATCATTGTGTTAATACAATAGAAATCTGTAAATATTTGGTTATATTGTAAACAACAGTAATTTACTAAGATTATGATTTTGTACAAAATAAATAGTGTAACAAAGAAATCACCACAAAAGTAAAGTGCAGAAAATGTATTACATGCATATAAACAGCAAACTTAAACAATGGTACAAAAATATATTTAAAAAGAATGTCTGTGACTGTGGTCAATCACAGTTCTCTCTGGTTCTTTACAGTCAGAAGCTCTGCGTTTTAAAGGTGAAATGGTGTGTTTTTATTCACTCTGAATTACCACAGAAACTCATTTCTAACTTTAGTTTAGTTTTGTAGCACCTCTTATCATAGGTTGTCATATGACATGCCTTTTCTTCAGTATTTGTACCTTTCTGTACTTTTTTTAAAATTCATCTTATAAGTTTATTAGTTGTAGTATTACTGCTGGTTAATTAAATTAATGGTTTCTAGAGTGGGGCTTAATAGTGCAGCACCAGGTTTGTTATGGAAAGAGTGACATAAAGTGGCTCAGAGCGAGTGAGGGGGAGAGTGTGTTTACGCAAATGTTTGTACTTGTTTATCATCATGTTTCAGTAATAAATTCAGATGCTGAATTTATTTCAGATGTCCACACGGCAGACATAGTTGTGTATTTACAGTGCAAGCACAAAAGGTGCCAAGTTATCATTGTAATATCAGCTAAATTTCCAATAGTGGACTGATAACAATAACTAATAATATTGGCCGCCAATATATTGTGCATCATTAATTTCCACATTAAGTGACCTGAGACAGCAAACATAAGCAAATATTACCCACCTATGAAGCAGAAAAATAGCAAAATCCTCATTTCATGTCGTGCTATTCAACATTTGAAGTTCTCTACGTTGTATAAAACACTCTACAGGGTGGGCCATTTATATGGATACACCTTAATAAAATGGGAATGGTTGGTGGTATTGACTTCCTGTTTGTGGCACATTAGTATATGGGAGTGGGGAAACTTTTCAAGATGGGTGGTGACCATGGCGGCCATTTTGAAGTCTGCCATTTTGGATCTAACTTTTGTTTTTTCAATGGGAAGAGGGTCATGTGACACATCAAACTTATTGGGAATTTCACAAGAAAAACAATGGTGAAACTACGGATACTGGAAGCCTGTGCTAGCATTTCTCCTGTGGTGTTGCTATCAGTGTGTGAAGAGTGGGAGAAGAGGTTGCATTGACAATCCAACACAATGAGCAGCACTTTGAACATATTTTATAAGTGGTCAGAAACTTGTAAATAACTAATGAAAGAATAAAGTTACGTTAAAACCAAACACTATTGTTTTGTGAAATTCCCAATAAGTTTGTGTCACATGACCCTCTTCCCATTGAAAAAAACAAAAGTTGGATCCAAAATGGCCGCTATGGTCACCACACATCTTGAAAAGTTTACCCCCTCCCATATACTAATGTGCCACAAACTTGAAGTGAATATTACCAACCATTCTCATTTTATTAAGGTTCATCCATATAAATGGCCAACGCTGTAGATACCTCTGCTATGAGCAGAGAGAGAGAAAGACACACTTTTTTAATCATTGATTTGATTTTTTTAATCATGGCACAGGGGCTTCATAAACACATTAGACTGGTTTTGAGTACGCAAGCACAGGGGACTGCTAGAAAATGATGAGAAAACTTCTGAATCTTATAAAGTTATTTTTATTACCAACAAGTCAGAATATTGCTATTGTCTTGATATGGATTTTAGCAGATTAAAAATTATATTGATTTTTTTGCATATGATACGATGTGTCGCAGCCCTTGTGTACAACATTTGTTTTCTTTTTCTTGCTTATTTGTAGGCATATATCTTTATATAGCTGTAGGCATTATATCGTTATATCTTGGTGCATTCAGTGAGCAAGAAAAAGCTCTTTGGAAAGACAATTGGGAATGATCATTGGCCCCAACCCCCCTTCTTACATTTCTGTTTCACCCCTTTCTATTTCCCCATTGGCAAGACTGGAATGTCCTGTCTTGGTGTGAATTAGTCATGTTTCATGAACAAAGAAAAACATGGCCACTTTTTAAGAGTATATAATATGTTATGATTAACTTGGAATGCCTCATTAATTTTAATTTATTTTTTTTCCACCCTGACATGCCTGTCCAACTGGGCTGCCTCTTGAGCAGAATGTTTAGTTGTTCGTTATGTGGTGAGAACAGAAGCTTCAGCAGACGTGATTACGTGGAGAAAGAGGGTGATTATATGGCAGAGGATGTCTCCTGCAGCCAGCCACAGCCAAGATGCTGCGTTAAGCTCTTTACTCATTTTTCTCGGCGAGCTGAGAGACTCGGAAACATTTCATTCTTTTAACAAGTCCTTGGTGGTCCACATTAAAGAGTCCTTAACATTGTCAGAGCAGTAAACTGCTGAATGAGACTACGCGGGCATTCACTGAGGCAATTAGCTTCCTCGACCTACTGCACAGCTCCTGTGAAATGACTTATTAGCCCTCTGGAGCAGCTGCCTGACATTTTCCCTCCTTTCTGAGGTGTTTTCCTTGCACATCTGACACTTCGTCAAATGTGTCTCTCTCTCAGACCTGGAAATGGTGTAAGCTGGAATTTGCTTATTGCGGTGCCAAAGGTAATAAAGCTTGAACTGAGCTGATGGAGACATTAGGACATTAATATGGAATTTTTCATTCTTAAAAGTGTAAGAGTAACGTGTCAGAGACTGAAAAGCATAGTTTCTTTTGAAATGGCATCTGGTGGAATAGAGTTCCTTTAAAGCCCTTTAATCTACCTGAAACTGGTGAATCAGAATGACCCAATGTCTTGGTGTCGACCCAGTGTCAGGCCTTGAAATGACCTTTTGAACATAGTCTGATCCAAAGATTCTAGTGGGATGAGTTTCAGGTCTTTGGATATTTCAGAGTATGTGTAATCTTTATGATTGTGAAGTAGCCAGACTGTAGTGGCTTGATTGCTTAAGCTAGTGATACATGAATAGTGCCTTAGATGTTTGCGAAGGTAACATCATCCAGCGGCTGAGGCTAGGGCATCTTCCAATCTGGGTCCCCCCCCCCTCCTTTTAGGAATATTTCACTTTCATCAAAGGTTTTATTCCAGATATCCAGAGGCAAGTGTGCGTATGTAAATATGAATGTGGCTCTGACTAGGTTTGGAGATTGTCTGCACTGTTTCCTGCAATATAGAGGTAGCGTGCACTCGTGTACTATGCGCGGGTCTGCGATCAATTGGAATTACAAAGTGAGAGGAAATGCTCAGCAACCATTGCACACTTCATTGACTTAGGAGAGCTCTAACCATCAAGGCCACCTTAGGTTTGGTCAGTCAGCAGTCCCAACCACAGAAGCATTTGAAAGCGATTAAAGAGGTGATGGCTATCAGAGTTCCCAGGAGCGCTCCCAATAGTGTCCCACTTAGGTTGCTCAGAATGAATTAGACTTAATTTGTTTTGAAGAAAATGGATTGTCTTAGAATGACATTCCAAGAGTGAGCACTCAGTTCAACAAATGAATGCATGAAACAGTTCTAAAGCAGTACATCATGAGAGGGAATAATGTCATAGATGTGATTTGGTTGCAGACATGCAGCAAAGTGAGTGTTGTAGATTTTCACATTTATTTTAAATGCACTGAGTGTATGACTCGTGTATTATGATTCTGCAAAGTACACAGATAAAGAAAGGTTAGAATCCCTGATTTTTGTATCAAACATGCCAGTATGGTGTGTGTGTGGGTTTTTTCACCCCCTTCCTACTCTATTACTAGTAGTTGTTTTGGTATCATCTTGTTCTAGTTGGTATGTAAAGCATTTCAGAGCTCATCTTGTTTTCAGCCCAATGACTTGTTAAATGGAAACATTTGGAATTTCATGTACATTTATTATCACAACATTCTTCAGAATGGGATTTAGTGGTATACAGGTCAAATATTGTCATATTGGAATATTTTTCCCCAACGTTAACATGGTTCTCTTTGGGCTTATTCAATTGTCTGTGTAATGCATTTGTCAAAATATTACAAGGATCATACAACACAAAGTTCTCCCCTGTCATTGAAACCCATGGCTGGTTTCAATGCCTGTTCTTTTGAAGCGGAATCAGCCACAGCTGAGATCAATGTGAAGTCCGGGAGTGAGGGGATAATGAAAGGAAGCTTTGCTTTTTAGATTTCCCTTGATTTCTGTCTTCTCCATTCTCATTTTTAATCTGTATATTTAATCCACACTACTTGTGCAAATTTTATGCTTTTAAATCTTGTTTTTGCCGTCTCATAAACCTGGCTTTAGCAGCAAAAAATTAGAACCACTAATTTTTTATAATTTTTTTTTTTTTTTGATTAGGCAAGTCAAAAGTCTAAATAAATGATTGGGTTGTTTTGCGCTGCAGATCCCCAACTTAATGTGCTGATGTAATGGATAAAGTAAATTGTTTATAATATATCCCCTTTAAAAGTAATCTAATCTAATTTATTTATTTATTATTAATTTTTTGTGCCAAATTAATGTTTACCTGCAGTGTCATAAGCAAACAGTGGTGGAATGATATGGTTTTTGAGAAGAACTGTAAAGTTGTCACGAACAACAAAATGGTAGAACAATTCTCCAACAGTCCGACTCCTTGTCCTTTTGTGTTGTTTTAATGAAAAGTGACGCTTCATATGGGTTTGTTTTTATTTATTTTTATTCTCTTCTTTCTCTCCCCCCGTCATTTAAATTGTTTTCTCCATATCGTTCCTGTCTTGAATTGTGTTCTGATATCTTCAGGTTTAACTGCTGTTGGTGGACTCTCACTGATGGGAGGAGCTTACCTTCCATCCAGCACTGCAGAGACCTTAGCTGTGCTCGCTGCATTCATCTCCTCGGTCAACATTGCAGGTGAGGGAACGAGATGCATAAAGCCTCAAACATTTTTCTCAGATTATATTTAGATGATAAAGTGAGATGCCTCAAATAAGATGAAGCTTGGAAAATTGGGTGAATGTTGAATCATGTTCTGTACTGAAGACTGATGTAGAATGTCTTCATATGAAGTATTACAATTACAGCTGAGAGGTTAACCATTGTTTTTCTATGGTGGGGTGGGGGAAAGATACCAGGAGATTATACAAAATAAATCACATTTAAATTATTACACTATTGGTAAATAAATAAATAAAAGCACAATTTCAAATTTCTCCAAATTAGTCAGCCATGTGAAACACTTCTATGCATTATTTTATACAGTTCCACTGATTTAATTATTAATTATGTAATATAATTATTAGAAAAATATACATTTTTTGGACCAAACGGACATCTCATTAAAAAAAGTGATCTTAATTAAAAAATAATAATGAATGCATTCTCATTGGTGTATCAGATATTTCTTATGTATGAGAGATGTATTTAATTTTGTAAATAATTGAATTTAAGAAAGAATAAAGGATTAAATCATTGCTAGGAGTAGAGAGAGTCAAATGGAGTTCAGCATGAGGCTGTTTGTCTGGGTGAAGATTTAGTCCGAAGTTAGGTATGGTTGAGTGGGTGAGTGTTGTGTGCCTTTGGTGGCCTTTGGCTGCCCTGAGCCGGGCGTTCGTGAGAAGAGCCGCCACTTCCAATGGGTCCAGGTGGAAGAGTTTAGGCAAACCTCACACCTGATGCAGGAAATGTCAGGGCGGCAATAGTGCTTCAAAGAGTCCCAGCCATGTCATAAATCAGCCGAGCACAGCTCTGTGCAAAACCAGCCATTCATTAAAATAGAAATGGGGGGGAAAATCCTTTCAAATGGGGTTTGTGGGGGGTGGCCAGAATGCCATCCTAAAGCCAACATACCTTCCATCCTGATGCTGTCTGTCTGTGACTGTGTGGCCCAGTCAGCGGGCTAGGACAGTGACCCAGGTCATAGTGCCTGCTGGTGATTTAGAGGCATGTTACTGGACATTTCCCTGCATATTTTGTCATGCTCAGCCATAACAACTTATTACTCTGTCTGATCTGTGTTCTGTTTGTGTTCCAGCTCACATAAAGTGTCTGAATTTCTATATTTATTTTCTCTAAAGGCAGGTGTTTAATTTCAGCTTAAAGGCATTCTTTCTTTCCATAGCTCACACAATGATTCATTCCTCAGTCAAACCCACAAGCCATAAACCAGCAGAAGCAGAAATATGAAGATATTTTGCTCCCCTTTTTCCTGACTCCTCTCCTAAAATCTTTTATTGTTACAAGTGCACACAAGGAAAAACTAACAATGCCCTCTCCAATTCACTTTCAATAAAAGCCTTGGAATTTATGGAGTACCTGTTTCTTTAATGATGGGCATGAAGAAACTGTTTCCCCTCAACACTTTAACATTGCTGGGCTTTTTCTTAGATTTTTATACGGCTATATTTTAAAGTATTCTTTAATCCTTTTGAATTGTAAGGGCTTAGTATTATTTTTACATTTTATAAAACTAGTTCTGCATAAAACTGTGACCATTTTTAAGAGTTTTGATGTGAAATTTACTTGTTGACCTGGAGGTGTGTGTGTCTAATGAACAGCAGCAGTGGAATGACTTATTAGACTCGTAACATCATGAGTCAGTTACTTATGTAGATGAGTTTACAGCAGCTTAGTGAGTCTTTGCTGAAGAATGTGTTAAACTTTGGAAATTACCTGCTGATGTTACGTTGTGGGGTGTGTTTGTGGTTGTGTGTGCCCACACTCAGGTGGTTTCCTGGTCACTCAGCGGATGCTGGACATGTTCAAGCGACCCACAGATCCCCCAGAGTATAACTACCTATACCTCCTCCCAGCTGGGATGTTTGTGGGTGGCTACGGAGTAGCGCTGCAGAGTGGCTACAACATTGAGCAGGTTAGAACAGCCACAGAGCTCAAACTGAAATCCCTTCTCCACAGTTGTAATACATCAGGGATTTGCTTTTTGTTTCTGCCCTGGAATTAACAAGCTAATTAGCTAACAAATTAGGAAGCGTTATGGCTATCAGTTAATGTATATATAGCTCAGTGTGCAAATATGTGGTTGTCATCTCAACCACCCTAAAGCACAGAAGTACAAACAATATGTACACTTCAGTATACAATATGTACATTGTTTTTCTTCATTTTTGTTTACAGATGTCTGTACAAACCGGTTTTAAATCTGATGTAGAAATGTCAGTTAAAAATTCGTTTGTCAATTTAAGGTAACTGTTGCATAGTATTATAATGACAAATGTCATTTTTGGTTCAACATCAAAAAAATAACCTAAAATGAAGTAGCTGTAGAATGGCTAGCGAGAATACATTTTTGAGTTCCATCGAGAAAAATGCACTGCAAAAGCATATTGTTGCATCAAGTGTGTGAAGTTTTGGTTTAGATGATTTACATATAGTTTGATGTTGGCATTTGTAAACATTCTATATTATTCATTTTAATACTACACAACATTTACCATAAAATACCAAACAGTGAATTTTGAATAATATTGCACCAAAAAGCTTTAAAACATATCTGTACACTTTATTCATAAGTGTGTAATGCAGTGTCAAACAACGGCAAGTAATCTCACTATTTTAGATTAAATCCAATTAAGTGAGCCCTCCCAATGGTAAACCATATGTCAGCCATTTCCACTTTTCGGTAGCTCTGCTTACTTGTCCAGTCTTGGCAGTGCAGATAAACAGTTTGTCAGTGTGAGCAGATGTTGAAATTGAATAATGCAGCCTAATAAACAAAAGGAACGCTTAAGTAACTGCTTTATTTTAAACAGGTCATCAGACAGTGTCACGAGGCTTAAGGTGTTTTTACAAAACATATCACATATATTTCTTCATTGCAATTACTTATATAATTTTAGAAATATGTTTAATTTACACACATTTATACAGATCTTATTGGTATCTGTCACTGGTAACTTTAATTAATTCTCTGATATATGCTTCATAGTTGCTATAGATATTTTTGTCTATGTTATAGATATATCGGTATCTATTGTGCAGTGAATAATGCTTTTTTTCTTTGTGCATGCAGATGATGTACCTGGGCTCTGGGTTGTGCTGTGTTGGAGCTCTGGGTGGCCTGTCAACTCAGTCCACTGCACGACTGGGGAACGCTCTGGGTATGATTGGTGTGGCTGGAGGCATAGCTGCCACTCTCGGGGTCCTCAAACCCACTCCTGAGCTCTTGAGTCAGATGACTGCAGCTATGGCAGTGGGTGGCACCGCCGGTGAGTGAAACTTTGTGTGTGCGTGTGCATGTCCGTTTCCACAGTCGTGTGTCATTCTTTGAAGTTCTTTGAACACCCTTTCCAACCCCTCCAAAGTGTGTGTTTGTGGCTAAGCGGGAACAAGCAAGTGAGTCAGTGACCAGCCTCCAAGCCCAGGTAATGGTCATCAGGTCATGAGTCACACAGCACGGGACTGCTCTTTGTAGGCAGTCATGTCTAATCTAAATTGCTAATTATTCCTGGAAACCTGCTGGAACAGAGTTTAAACCATCCTGAGCAGCTCCAGCGCAGACCAAAGCCTGCTTGATTCCAGATGCTAATTTAAAGCCTCGGGTTCCTACAAGCCCCCTTACAAACACACACACACACACACACAGCGTCCACCCTCACCTCTCATCTACACAGAAATCAACATGCACACAGGCACCCTGCTGCCTCTGATTTGACCCATTTCCCAGCAGGACTAATTCTCTTGCACTGTCTCATTTGCAGGTTTGGCCATTGCCAAGAAGATCCAGATTTCGGACCTGCCGCAGCTGGTAGCTGCATTCCACAGCTTGGTTGGTCTGGCTGCTGTTCTCACCTGTGTGGCTGAGTACATGATAGAGTACCCACACTTTGCCACAGACCCTGCAGCCAACCTCACCAAGATTGTGGCTTACCTGGGCACTTACATCGGTGGGGTCACTTTCAGTGGGTCACTGGTCGCATATGGAAAGCTGCAAGGTGAGAGCAAAGCATTATATTTAGACACTCCGCCATCATTGAGTGGTGTTATTGATTAGTATGCCTTTAATCCAGTGGATCTAATGATTAGGCCTGTTAGTCATAAAATGTTAATAATTCAATTATAAACAATATAAATAATTGCAATTACTAATTTAATGTTTTTCCCCCATTGGTATTGACCTATTATAAAGGGTCAGAATGGCTAATTGGTTTGTGTCATGGTGGTCCATATTTACTAGAAACATCTGAAGTTCCAATAAATAAACACTGCACTGCTGCCCTCTAAACGTGTCATGAACACACAACACTAAAAGCTTTGCCTCAGTCTGGCCAATGATAAAGCAAATGATAAATGTTTATTACATGCTGTAAACATTGTATTGTGAAATCTCACAACTGTGTAATCGTGTTCAGTGTAAATAATTGTGATCAATTCAAATAATTTGCTCTCAGATGCACGTTATTATGATGATAGTTAATTATTATATATAGTATAAAATATGAAGGCCATAATTAATTTGGTAATTAATACCATTGTAGCCTATATCATATAGCACTGAATCAATAGCCTGAACATATAAATAAATGTCCACAGATAAACAAATTCTTCAAAGTTTTGGCCCAAGTATTAATGCCATGCACAAGTGACTGCCAGACTGTGAAGACATGAACTAACACTTCCACTAAACTTCCAGCACAATTTTTAATTTTCCACTTATGTAGACAAATCTTTAACAATTTTGCATGGACTTTTCTCTTCCAGAAAGATTTATAACAATATATAATATATATTTAAAAGCTATTATATTTAGATTTAAATATATACATAAAATTGTATGAGTCTTTAAGTTTTCTGATGTACTATTTTTGATTAAGGCTTCACTGGCTGCATTTTTTTCCACCTTCATTTTGCGTTCTTCTGTGGTCATGTTTGTAATATTCAAGTATCAGACACAGACAGCTTCAGAACTCTAAAACACAGCTTAAATTCTGTCCTGCCAGTAAAAACGGAGGTATTTACCAGTCCATTTTTCCCGTTCCTCGTGTACAGATATTTTGGGCCCGAGCTCATGTTGGTGCGGGTGTAGTCTGGGGCCGTGTACCTGGTGGTTCTGTCTGTGTTTGTTGACTGGCTGGCCCAGCAGTGCCACACATGCCCTGTGTTTAAAGCTTGGCCAGGCGGAACCTCTCAGAATTTGGCACTAATTAGTCCCCTCCACCCCCCAGTCATTTTCCACTTGTTCCCCAAAGCTGGAACACATTATCTCCAGGAGCTTTCCCACTCCTCCACCAGCACTCTGAAACCTGGAGGCCTGTGCTGATGCAGAAGATTACAACTCCCATTTTTATGCTTGTATGCCTTTCTCTGTTCAGTCAGGGCTTGTAGTAGAGTACGGTAATGTAATTCCAATCCAGCTGTATCACAAACTTGACAAGTTTAGAAACACACAGGCGAGATGATTCAGCTTCTGCAGAGTCTAAAGATACAAAAGATCATTGTGTATGGTGTGCTTTTCTAGGTTAAGGCTTTCATATGTTGTCCTGATCCCGCTATTCTAGGACATAATTAGTTTTATAGCCATGGTAGAATATGTGCTGGGACAGGAAGCCAATAAATGTATTGTACACGAAAGAACGCTCCGGGCAGTATTTTCCTGTTTCCGAATTATTTGCCCTGACCTCTTTTCCCATACTTGCTGCAGAATATCCATGAAGCTGTTTCAGTTTAAATTCTTGCATTAAATCTTGCTTTATCTGTAAAGCTCCATCTCTCTTCCTTGCCTGCAGGTCTCCTGAACTCTGCCCCTCTCATGCTTCCTGGCCGCCATGCTCTGAATGCTGGCCTCATGGCTGCGAGTGTGGGGGGCATTATCCCGTACATGATGGACCCCAGCTACACCATGGGAATCACCTGCCTGGGGTCCGTTTCTGCCCTGTCTGCCATCATGGTAAAAGACTGAATCCATTTAAAGGCTTCCTTTTTGGTGGTTTATTTATTTAGTTAGTTATTTATTTTGTGACCTGTGTATATGATTAGGGGCAAATGTATTTTATATATTTCACCTGTACATTTATGAACCCTAAGCATTCCTCAGTCTCTTCTCTTAATAACTTGAATGAGTTTGCGTTGGTTTCAGTGTTGTAACCAGTCTGTAATCCCAAGGATGTCAACCTAAAAGTTGCTAAATGTTTTAAATAATTGATATGCAAACCTAGATGTTTTTTAATATAATGCAGGCTTTCCTACACTAAAGTATTAAGTATTTCTGTCACAGCCCAGAGAAGCAATGCTCAGGTCAGGAAGGCCAACTCCTTTCATCTGGGCATTATCATTATTATTTATTTATTTATTTATTTAATTAATTATTATTATTTTGCATGTAGTGTTCACTGGATCTCACTGTGATACGATGGGGTAAAGCATAATAATGAGAGTTTGAAACAGCAAGAAGAGGCTGTTCTGCTTATGCTTCAGTAAATGTTGGCTTCACTGCATGTATCACCATTTGTAAATAAATCAAGAAGTCATGACAGTTTTATATACCAACTTTTGAACTGTCATCACCATAAAATTAAACACCTACAGCCTCCAGTTTAGATCTTAAATAGTGATTTGAAGTGTTTAAGTCCACAGCTCTTCTGCTAAAGGAATACTTTATAACATAATGTGTGGTAGCTAGCTGGCTTTGTTTAAGTCCGTTCCCCTGAGGGTAGGTGTATACTACTGGAATAATGGAATGATATCATAGAAAGCCTGAAATGAATACTTGGTGTTTTGACAAACATCTCAAGCTTTACGTGAGGCCCATGCAACCAGATCTGTGTAAAATGCATGGCTCTTTCTTATTTACTATCATGATCTGCTTGTTCTTTTGTATGTGTTTAAAAAACTTATGTTTTCTGTTCCTTTTCAGCAGACAAGTAAAAATAAGCATCTGTCATAATACACTTGATAATTGTGTGACTAAAATCATGAATGTATTACAGCATTGTTTTTCCCCCTCACTTTGTCCTTCTTAACTATTCAGTTTATACTTTTGTATTCCCAGGCCCTGTCTGTCAGTCTGTCTTAATCTCTGCTTTCTGTCCATCTCTCTGATAATAATTGGTAGGGAGTAACCCTGACAGCAGCCATCGGTGGAGCGGACATGCCTGTGGTCATCACTGTGCTGAACAGCTACTCAGGTTGGGCTCTGTGTGCTGAAGGCTTCCTGCTTAACAACAACCTGCTGACCATTGTGGGAGCCCTAATCGGCTCGTCTGGAGCCATCCTATCTTACATCATGTGTGTGGTAAGGCTCCAGCCTCCTCACTTTTCGCTTTGCTTTGCTTCCTGGGGGAGTTTGGCCTTACAGAGGTGATTGAGTGCTACCTCACAGTGTTACCGTACGCCTGACCCGACCAGGCTGACCTCAGATCAGGCCCTTGACTCCTCTCTTTCACTTAGAATACGACGAGGGTTTGTTTTATCTGTACTTACAGTTGTGTGTGTCTGTGTATGGTCGCTATATATTTTCAAGTTACAGCTTTATTAATTATTAAAGGTACCAAAGTTACTCGAAACCTTACACTACATATCTTTGCAAATCAAGAATTTTTAAAGGGTGCTGGTCCCCTATTTGCTGCAGTAAAATTTTTGACACCGCTCCAGAATATGGTAATTGTTTATTGCACAGGCCTAAAGAAATTAAAATACATATTCCACAAGGATTTAATGAAATATAAACAGTTATTATGATTGATTAAGTAACTTTGGCGAGATGATTGATCATGCCCTAGTTAGAATGTTGCTGACACTTGTTTACATTCAACAAGAAGGTCATTTGGGATTCAGACTTCTGCTTGGCGCCACACATTGTGGTCCTAGGCTTGCGTACAGCTGCCACATTCTACTTCTAATGCTTGTTGTTTTACATTTTATGACTCTGTGTTAGCAATGGTTGTGCCTTAAATTGGCAAATTCACTAACATGGAAGTGTATGTGCACATTTGTGACATATAGTGGACCTCTGAGTAGTTGAGTAGTAGATTTACTTTTATTCTTACATGCTGCTTCTACCTTGTTCCACTAAGAGGCACTCTAACTGCTCTGAAAAGCTCTGTGTGAGAGTCAAGTCTCTCTTAACCCTGTGTAACTGTATGCACCGTGCCTCTTGTGTGTGTGTGTTTGGGTCTGCTCCTGTGTAGGCCATGAACCGCTCCCTGGCCAACGTCATCCTCGGCGGCTACGGCACCTCCTCCACCGGCACAGGCAAACCCATGGAGATTACAGGCACCCACACGGAGGTCAATGTGGACCAGAGTGTGGAGATGATCAAGGAGGCCCAGAACATCATCATTGTTCCAGGTAACTTCAGACATTGTTTCAAGCCACTCTACAGGAGAGAGCGAGAGGGTCTTCTGCTCAAACCTAACCAGGACTGAAGTGTGCTGTCAACGGTTTCCAAACATTCCATCATGTTCTGTCTGTTTAACTAACCTTGGCTGACCCCCATTACATCACTGGCAATTTTAAACCTTTTGCCTGCGCAGGATGGGTTCCTCCAAAGCAAGGCCTTTTACTCTGAGCTATTCCACGGTGGTCTTAGGAGCCAGGGTTTTGTTTTTATATAGGATTTATGAGGCCCTGGATGGATAGTTGTGCAATGTGTGTCCTTGCGTAGTGCCTCAGCCCTTAGAAGAAGCAGGGTGCAGGCATGTTGTGCAAGCTGAGTTTGGAGAGGTCAGGTTTATCTGTCTGCGACTCTCTTAATACATGCGTCACACACACAAACAATCACTCTGACACGCTTTCACTTTGTTTAACCTTACGTTACAGTTAGGGCCGATTAAGTTGTCCAGTTATTTGGAATTGTGCATCATCACAAAACTCCTGAGGTGACTCACTGTTTTTCTCCCCTGACTGGCCAGTTCCTCTAAATGATGTTTGGAACCCACCAAGGCCTCCAGAATGGCCTCCAGTGATGGCCATGTTCTTTGGACTGCTTTGTTCTCTACAACAGACTGTTTTACAGTCCCGTTTTATGATCCAGCAGCAGGTCGGGAAGATCAAAATGTTGGAGGCACCAAGACTGGAAAAGCTGGGCAATTAAATGTGGGAATATGAAAAGAAAGACATCTAGATTATGATAAATGTTGCTCTCCAGAGTAAACAGGCTGCAATGCCAAGCACAACAGAGACAGCACTTTAAAAAAAACAAAAAAACAAATGGCTGTCCAACAGGCTCGGAGGCATCCAGCTCTCTGCCTGCTCAGCCCGCCGTGTACGTTCAGAGACGGGACAGCTGCAGGTGTCCTGGCCTCAGAATACACTCACCAGCCTGAGCTAGACTAGTGTGAATTGGAGATGAGTGTGATAACAGCACAGACGGCTGCATTCAATTCTCTAGTCTTCTGGCCATGCACTTACTTGAACCCAGTCCACAGCCCCTGCTGAGCAAATGGCCCTTTTTCTTTCTTTCTAGCTTTCATTCTACTGCTTTTTTCTAACAGTTTTTTTTCTTGAGTATTCCACTCTTGTTTTGTGCAGGTGCCATAACTTTGTTTTGATTTTCACATTTCTTATAATTGGAGCCGTCACAGTCACTTTGTGTGATTGACATTTGTGAAAACATTTAAGCACTTTTTTTTGTTTGACACTGGGCTGTTCTGGGCACGATTGTTTTCCTTTGAGGAATTGCCTGTTTTATAAAAAAAAAGGAAGAAAAAAGTAAATCATTAGGGGTATTGGGGCGTGGGTAGTTGACATGCCCTCTGCTGCATGACGTGTTTTTGAAGTAGAGACCGTGGCAGATGTTGAAAGTCTCTATCAAATCCTATCAACTCTAAGTGCTTTACTTTGTCCATTACTGTGGTCCATTTTCTCCTGCCGACTTTATGCTAAACTTTAAGTTTAATAAAATGGAAATATAATGTGTTGTTATTATTATTATTATTATTATTATTATTCACATTTTTATACCAAAGTTTTTGCAGAATTTTCTCTTCATTTACCAGTCTTTGCAAATTCCACCCTGTTACCCGAGAGTCCCCCAGTCACACGCATTGCCACCAAGCTCGGAGGGTAATGACAAGCATGTAGTTCCTTTGCAACACGAGAAGGTTCTTTTGAATTACTGCTTATGTAATGCTACTGGATGGTTCTGCTTGCTGGAGAAGAGAACAAACTGCCCAGATCTGTGAGATCAGACTAGTACTGTGAACACACACAAATGAGTGAGGCCAGTCAAGATGTTTACAGTCATTTTTACACATGCACGGTAACACAGAGCTTCACTGGACATTACCTGGATGAGCTGGACAATACTTGGACTTATCCTACCAGCCCTCTAGTAAAAAATGAAAAGTAATGTCCAAGTGAGCCCCTGTGTAACAGAGTCAGTAATGTTCCGCAGGATTCTTTTGTCCTAAAAAAATGAACAGATATTATGAAGCCAAATGGCTGGTGTATTGGTTGCTTTGTTTAAATGCATCTTACTGGAAAAGCACAGGAGATGGAAGGTTTTCCTATTTAATTGCAATTAAAATGAATATATTATGTTTTTTCAGCTGAGATTTTCCAGTGGTCACTTGTTAATACATAGTCCCAAATTAATAAAGTGATCATGGCTAGTGCAGTTATGTAGAAATGCATAGTAAATTAACAAAGATAAGCAACTTCATTCCTTTCTTTCTTTAGCTTTGATGCTTGTGTTTTATGTAATATAAAAATTTAGCATTTAATTCTTATAGCCACAATTCACAAGGTGATCAATGTCAGTATTGACATTTTTTGGAGCTTTTTCAAACTGGCAGCAGGCTGCTACTGTATTTATACGGTGGTTTTTTTTCCCCCCAAATATTTCTTTAATTCCCTCTCTTAATGTATGTGCTTGTTCACCATAATGAAATGTGTGTTTATTCTGTTGCAGGTTATGGTCTGTGTGCGGCAAAGGCTCAGTATCCCATTGCTGACCTAGTCAAGAGCCTTACTGAGCAGGGCAAGAAAATCAGGTACACAAACCCACGCACACACAAAGTAGCTATAAACAGCTCTCACTGAGGGGTCAGACTTAAAGTCACGATTTGGTGTTTTTTTGTTTTTTTTTTAAACTTTAATTCCCGTTAGCGTCCCTCCTGTCCTTGGTCTCACAGGGGGTCCAGAGTGTGTTGGTGTATGTAGATTACAGCTTGAACATCTCACTGTACTGGTCACCTAGTTGAGCAGCAGCCCACTGTTTGTTTCCCTTTCCCAGCAGCCTGCTTGTAGGACTTCCCGGTTTCTCAAGTGCAGTTTATTCTCTCCTAGATCTGTTATTTTATTATACCATCATGGAAAGGAAGAGTGCTGATGGAGAGTGACAGGTGCAAGCTGCTCAACTCTGCCACCCCTCCACTTCCTCTTGGGGTGTAACAGAGTGGAGGGAAAATGTGTATAACCACAAAGACTAACACCACACACTGGAGGTTGAAATATTTGTCAGAGCCCAACTGTTTGTGTTGAGTTTGGACTGTTTCAGACATCAGCGCCTCAATATTTGTGGGTTCTAGTCAGGTTTAAACTTAACTATTTAAACAGAGCCTCTGATTATTTACCTAAGGTCTAGCTGTTGGGTTGTCACTCGATTTAAAAGTGTAAAACCATCACCTTTAGTATCAGCATACAAACATTTCACCCATGTAAACTCATATTTTTAGCTATTATATATTTTTAGTTAACAGATCATCAGCATTTCTGTGTTTACTTCAGTTTAAACAAACTGTTTCTCTTTGTAAATTTTAGCTCCTGTTGCCTGAACAATTTCTGTGGGTTTCTTCTTGGTTTACTGAAATCCATTAGCAATTTGTTGGTGCTTGTCTAAGAAAGCCAGCCTGCTTCGATGCCAAATAATGCCTGTTCATCTCTGTTTAATGCAATGATTTCTAGTTTTAGGACGCTCTCCGAGGAGTTTAGTTTGCAGTAGATTTTGGCCTTATATTCTGGACGTTGTTTAAAAGCTTTTATTAATGAATGTATACTTTTACAATGTAAAAGAAACCTAATTCTTAATAATGGATTAATTTTTAATGCCTTATGAGGTGATGATAGCTCAGTGACTTTGGTAATGTAACAGATTTTGCAATTAGGAATATGGCATGCTACTCAGCCTTCATGTAGTGCGCCTCAGACTGTGGTCATTTTTGGAAACTGAGCTGTTCTCTGAAAGTTCTGAGGCTTTGTTCTAGTTCAGACTGAATGTGCTCAGGCTACATTCAGGATCAGACTGGAATTTCAGGCCCGAGGTCGAACATAAGCACACAATAAACAGCCCCGACTGCTGTTTGCCTTGTATTTGTTGACTGCTGTAAAAGAGATGATGGGGCATTTTGTCATTAACGGAAATGAATTGGTGTCAGAGTTTATGTAAATATTGCATTACAGTAATGACCATTATCATGTAACACATGATTGTTCTACTGCCCAAAGAGAGGGAGCGCGACCGAGCTTTCTCTCACTCCTTCCCTCCTGCTCTCAACCTTTGTTCTAGTCCCACTAGACACTGGTTGTCCTCACTGGTCTCACCATACTAATTATGGCAAAAAGACTAATTATGGTCTTCTCTGTGTCTTTCTTAAAGGACCCCACAGCACACTGCACCATGGGGATGGTGCGCACACACACACATGCTCTCTAATCAGTCCCAGGATGTTAGTGTGTGTTGCCAGCCCCTGATTTACATGTGGTGGGTGAAGTGCTGGTCAGCTGGCATTGCACCTTTTTGGCTGTGATTGATCAGCGATCATGTATTACTTTGTGGAAACTACTCCAGGCTTGAACGAGCATGCTCATCTCACTGTGAAGGTTTCGACTGGGTTCGAGTGTTTTGTTATGACTCTCCGCCAGATTACCATTCTCGCAGATACTCTCAAGGGTCTCTGCAGTGACCGAGTAAAGTTCCTCTTTTCTTTAAATGCAGCTCCAAGAGCGGTTAAAAGACTCAATCGAACCATCCCTTCGTGTGGGCTCTCGGCAGTGCTCGCCTTGTCCGGCTCTGCCAGTGTTGCGGGGCCTTGGAGGAGGAGGAGGAGAGGGAGAGAGGCAGGCCGGAAGCTTGTGTAATTTTCTTTCCTTCGTTTGATCTGGGAGCCCGACAGCTGCTGCCAATTAGGGCATTTGCAGTTGATTAAAGGGGGAGATGGGTGGCCGGAGAGTGGACAGATTAGGCAGCGTTTTTCGTCCCCTGGCCCCTCCTCCGCTCCTCTCAAGGTTAATTCACCGGGGGTGTTGCCCTGTTGTTAGGGCTACTCGTGTGTCTGTTCTCTCCCCACCTCCCCCGCCCCCTCCTCCCTCTCTTGCTTGTTTGTGCTTTCTGTTTGTCTGACATACAGATGCAGAGACTTTAGTGTGACCTGTGGGTTTCCTTAACTGCTGGATTGTGTGAAACTGCTTGGTTTTGCAAACAGTTTTAAACTGAGCCAGGAAGGCAGTGCAAGGCTTCAATGGGCCATAAGTCGTCATAGTAAAAAGCAGCTGAATGTTTTAAAATGTAAAGGCAGCGTGTGTTTGTGGGTAGAGAAGTGGTAATGGGGAAAGCAGAAGGTCAGGCTGGTTTGGCGGGCAGGGGAGCCGGGCTTGGACACTGCACCGTCTGTCGGAGTGCTCTTGCTGCAGCTGCAGCTTATGTAAGCCTTCCACACCATGGACGCTGATTGACAAATCCCAAGTCTGAGACTTTTGATGTTTGCTTACATAGCTGTCTGCTTTTAGGTGATTACTCTGCAACCTTTTCTCTGTCTTTTCTTCAAGTGATGGCTCAATTTACTGAGAGGACCTGACAAATAGTGACTTGATGACACATTCATGAAGGATACCATGTCATTTCAGTGTTTTGCTTCACCTTTTTTGTGTGTGTTTTTTTTTTTTTTTTTTTTTTAAGTTAAGACCTTGAATGTGCTCGAAACCGTGAAGGACCTGTTTTGAAAGTGGGAACAAACTAAATTTTTAGTTTAAGGCACTGATCAGAGACGACAGGTGACCCAGGCTCTAACTATTTAATGATGGTCATTTTTCTAACAAGACCACTCTTCCAGTAAGTGCTCTGAGCGAAGACAATTTTGGGCATGCCACTTCCTGTGTGTGTGCCCTGGGCTTCTTGGCCATGATGAGGTTTTTTTTTTTTATTATTTACGGTGAGGACAGGTCATAAAGGCACTGGGCAGCCTCAGGGCCTGTTCTTCTTCCTCCAGCCATTTCCCTTCAGTGCAGTCTTTTACTACCACTAGCATTAAAAAAAATATAGCTTCAGCTTACTTCCTGTTCCCCTTAACCTTTGCCAAACAACATGACCCTGAAACTCCTGAGCTTGGATGTTTAAAAACAATTCAAGAACTCATACTTTTACTATAGGAAGGTGCCTGGTGTCACACTTTTAAAACTAAGTCCTTTTAAAATTAGACACATGTACATATGAGCTGTTTGTTTGTAGGTTTGGCATCCACCCTGTAGCTGGACGCATGCCTGGACAGCTGAACGTGCTGCTGGCGGAGGCTGGTGTGCCGTACGATGTTGTTCTGGAGATGGATGAGATCAATGATGATTTCCCAGGTATGGCTTTGAACTTGTGGTCCTGCTGTTGAATTGTTGTCGTAGTCCTCTGCCCTTGAGTGCGTAGCCCTGTTTAAACAGTTAAACCTCTGTTTGACCTGAGATTCTGGTTGTTTTCAGAGACTGACCTGGTTTTGGTCATTGGAGCCAATGATACAGTAAACTCAGCTGCTCAGGAGGACCCTAACTCAATCATTGCTGGTATGCCAGTGCTGGAAGTCTGGAAGTCTAAACAGGTGGGTGAAGCACTAAAGATCTAAAGATATTCTCCAGCCGAAAAAAAACACAGGAATGTACATACCATATATTGTATGGTAAATCTATAATGTAATAATTGTGACAGCTCTATTACCACTCACACCAGCTCGCTGGTACAAATAATAAAGACAAATACAGCCCCTGTCTGATGTGGATGCAGCAATGTTACCCAAATGCTATTCAAATCAGCAGATTATTTCTATGTTAAACTTGGCATATTAAAGATCATAGTAAAGGCTTTCGTGCTGCGGTGCTCCTTTTAAGAATTAGAGATGAAGCCAAGTAAAGGATGAGAAAAGCTTTACCTTTGCTCTTACTAGGACCCTGGGTGGTGTAATATAGACCATATTTCAGCTTCCTACCCAGGATAAGCGGAAGCACCTCCCTTTGGTCCAGGTGTATCCTAAGCATATGCAGATCCCACGCTGCTTCTATTAGCTCTGACTCACTCTCTTAGGAATGATGACATTTCAGTGCATCTGACTGGAACTTTCCTTAAATATAGACTGTAGCGTCTAAGTGAAGGAAAGCCCTGCAGTGCACATCCTGGGTCTGGGGAAATCACAGAGTTGCATGACTTTTTCTCCTTTTTCTATAATCCCAGGGGAAAATAAACTGTCAAAGTGGTGGTATATTCTGCTGTTTAGCTTTGGTGGTACACTTAAGAGTACATGGTACGTCAGTACATTTAGTAAGTGAAGATACATGTATCCTATTCTCTATTTGTAGTCGTTTGAGTTACATTGACTGCATGAGCCCCATTTCATCTCTAGGACTTGTGTTTTAATGTTTGATTTTACACAGTTCTACAAAGAAAACCTCACCTCTCCATCTGGAGAAGAAAATGTGGTATATTTTAAGGGAACACCACTGGAATTTAAAACCACTGTTGTACCTTTTAAAAGGTTTATTTACATTATTTGCACATTTAGTACCTTTTTCTGACAGTTTTACAGCTTTTGTTCGTCCTAATGTTACATCCATTTAGTCATTAATCTCTAATGAGACAAAGAGTGTTTGTTTGTAAACATGGGCTCCAAAGTCATGGCTTCGACAATTGTCTCACAAAGTGCACGTGTGTGTTTGCGTGTGTGTGAGAGACATCTTCCATGTGTAGATTAGGCAGTTAACCTAACGTTGTAGTGACACACCTGATGACACGATGGCGTTGTTGAGTATCAGGCCATCTTGTAGACTGGCAAGCCCAGAGTCTGGTACTGTGTCCCTGATCGCTGATTACTCCCAGCTTAGAGGGGCCTTCGTACGTAACCTCAGTCCCAAACGGAACCAGCTGCATGGTGAATAACGTATCAAAGCCAGAGCTGTGGGCCCATCCCGAGGGATGTCAGGCCATGCTCGAGTAGGCGCATGACAGTGAAGCTGTGCGGACTGGGTGTGCCTCTCTCCCTCTCCTCTCTCTGAACCCTCTCCCCCCCCCTTTTCACCTGGCTGCCAGTGATCATCCGCAGACCTTCTTCAGGACGGAGGATGATATTAAAACACTCCGCCTGCTGATTTGAGGTCCCTGGATGAGGGTCATTTTGTTCCAACTATCTTTCAGCGTATTGAATAACACCAAAGCAGGACCAGCGGCGAGGACTCTCCTCTCTGGTTTTACTTATTCAATTACTAAAGGGTTCCTGCTTCCCAAACAGATGCTCCCAATCACGGCAGCACTCTTACTCGTTTTCCCAGGAAGTGCTCAGCCTGAGTCTTGCGCTCAAGACACTAATGACTCTTAATTTTCTAAATGGCAGATACTTAAATAACCATTAGAAACTGGAAGCGAGAGCCCTTTTCTCCCACTCTCTCGCTCTCTCTCTATTGTACAAACACAGTCTACCACACTAAGAGCAGGTGCAATACAGTATTTCTTTGACAAGTATTGTGGCATTTGGCATAAGCTGACCTGAGTGACTCAGAAGATCAACAGGACCATGGAACAAATCACTGATCCAAGTCCTAGTTATTCTGGTACCAAACTGGATGGAATAAAACTGTCTGTCTGTATGAGTGACTAAACAAATGAATCTGTGGTTTCAATCCCCCAGGTCATCGTGATGAAGAGATCACTGGGTGTGGGCTACGCTGCAGTGGACAACCCCATCTTCTACAAGCCCAACACGGCCATGCTTTTAGGAGACGCCAAGAAAACATGCGACGCTCTGTCAGCTAAAGTGCGCGAAGGCTAATGACTAGTACCTACAGTTCCAGCCCTCCAGGAGGGGGAAGAATCACTGCACCCAAAGTGTGCACACTGAACAAATTTAGACGTAAAGTAGCATCCATGTCTCACTCCTGACCACAGTCTCTATGCTCCTTTATTTGCTTCTCTTTTATGGATTGCTTATTTGGTTCTAGATTTAGTTCATCTCTATTTAGCATTTGTTTTAATGGCGTTAGGTTGGGACTCCGGACATGCATTAACTAAATTGAAGATAAATAATATTTTAAAAAAGCATTAATGCAAATCACTCAGACCATAGCACATCTTGGGTTTTCTATTTAACCTAGACTTTTTATAAAATTAGGCATTATTTGTTTTAAGGCAAGCAAGGCAGTTTGTAGGAAACATAGTGTCAAGTGGTTGCAGTTTAAGCCATAGGAAATTCTGGATATGTGCAAAAAATAATTTTTCTCTTCTTCTTTTTGAGGAAAAAACGTACAACAGTAATGTGATCAACCTGTGGTATTGTAACATGTTTATGAACTTCTGCAAGAAGGAACATTTGAATGTTTTTTTTTTTTCCCCACTCAGCATTAACTTACCTCTTAAGGCCTCATGGCTTTGAAGGACCAGTGACGATATGAAGTCAAGTGCACCTCATAATAAATGGCACATTTGGCTCTCGAAGGATCAAAAACAGCTATGCCCCTTGGGATTTCAGTTTCAAAGCTTTGCCCTTAACCAAGATGAATGTCCAAATCTAGAAATGGCATACTATGTTTCCTACCAGATTCCAGATCTGTTTACAGCCCTATACCCTAGCATTTGGCAGTCGTTAATAACACGACTCACCGGGACGTTATGAAATACAAGTTTAACAGACAACGTGGCAGACCATGACAACAACCCTACCTCTACAGTTTTAAACATGACCAAACAGTCTGTCCTTGTAACCTTCAAGGACTAAAGCACATTTCCCAGTTCTACTGATATCTGACTTGAGCTGCGGTAGAGTAGAAGAGCCAGTTTGTTGGTTGATATTGTAGTAGGACGTTTGCTTATGCAGATATTAATATAATACAGGTTGGACCAGTGCACTGGATGGAGATCCGTTGATGCCACTTTCGTCATTTCAAAGGCTTTTTTCTTTTGTTTTATTTTATTTTTAAGTTCTCCTGTTAAGGCAAGAGGAAACAAGCAATAAATCAATTCCATTCTAAAGTAAAATACAAATAAGAAATCCTAGCTGGTTGTCTGGGTGAAGATGAAATTTGTATCACACTCCCACCCTCCCTCAGACCTTCTGGACCTTTCTGGTACATAGATAAGCCCTTGCTTGTTTGGAAACGTCGATGCTGTTAATTGGGAGAAGATGGGAGGGAAAGGGAACAAGTCTTCAGACATTTCATTGTGCCATGGTTAGGAGATGAATGAGTTAATGACATACTGTGAAGTGTTTCTCTCTCCGGGTTATCATGGAACATCACTCTTAATAAACATCCAGATATGAAATCCACTGGGCTGCATTGTTGTTCCTTAAGCTTGCATGCTTTTCAGCTCCGATGTCGCACGAAGATTTAATGTCGGCAGCGCAGTCTTGCCACGCGAGCTTAATGTTTGTATCACTGTGGTGTATCTCTAGAAAGCACGCTGATAAGTATCTGCACAAGTGGCAGTGATTGCCCATTGTCATCTTCAAGGTGACCTGCTGCTGGGGCTGTGGTATTTTCTCGGCCATATGTGTGTGAAGTTGAGGGTGGAGATGTTCGTTCCTCCATTCAATGGGATTGCATGAGTTTATCATGGGGGCTCTTTCACTACTGCAACAAGTGGCACTCAGACGTGATGATATCTCCTCCTGCACCTCACCTGGAGGGAAAGGATGAGGGCTGTGAAGAAAGTGCTCTGGGTGGCTGCTGCACTCGTAAATGAAAGAGATTTTGGACCCTCTTTAGCATAGCTGTACAGTTCTATAATAAACTGAACATTTACATTACATTTGAGAGGAACATATTTTTATGCAATTTACCTACAGTGACTTTTTAAAAAATATAAATAACTAATTAAATGGGAAATATCCTAAGGGAATAATTACTTGTTCAGCGCATTGTCAACTTTTAATTTGGGAGCTCTGGAGCTCATACAAACCCACAAACTGAAACAAAACAACCCAGTTAAAACTACAACTTGTGATTTTTGTGCTGCTTCTTACGTAGACTGCAGCCACTTTATAATAGTCCCAGCTCCTTGTCTGAGTCTCTCCAATCACAGAGTCGCAACTGCGTTCAATCCTGATTTCGTTTAGACCCCAGAACTGTGTTCACTTGTGGATAAAGGGGTAGAGTATATCCCTTTTAATATACATTTAAAAGAATAAAAATAAAAACCCAGACCACTCAGAGTTCATAGAAAACACCTCTGTCAATACAATTGTTTTGATAATAAGCAAGTGGCTCTCAGATGTGGAAAGTGGAGTCTATTAAAGTGGTTCCATGCAGAGCTGGCCAGATCTGAAAGCAGCAGGAACAGCAGTCAAAAAGTGAATAAGCAAAGAAGCATGCAATTTTAAAATTTGCACCCAAATGTTTCCATAAATCAGAGTGGTTTAGGAACATTGCACTCTGGTCAGATGATGCAGGACTACTCATCAGAACTACTCATCAGCTTGTTTTTACAGAAGGTTCGGACTTTGACACAAAATATACCCACAGTGAAGCACAGAAACATCAAAATATGGGGCTAATTCTTGTGATTGGTACTAGAGTGCGTTGCGTGTCTTCAGACTGAGCGTGAATGGAGCCAGGAAACTGAAATTGGGGAGGGAAAGATGGACTTTTCAACAGGACGGTGATACACAGCACACAGCCAAATGAATTCCACATTTCTATGCGACCCTGATGTTTCAACAAGAAGGTGGTGCGCACGTACCCCGGCCTACCTCCTGACCGGCCTACCTCATGGTTCAGAGTATGCCGAGCAAGAGATGGACAACACTCTGGAATTGTAGAACTTCAACTTCCATCTCTATGGTCAGTGATAACATTGGAAGTGAGTCTTAAAACAATGAGGCCATTTCAACGTTGGATTGATTGATTTATCATTTTTAGCCACAGTACGTTTAGCTTCAGAGCTGTGCGTCACTGGCTGAGAAATGGCATCTGGAGGCGTTTGGATTGTGGAGAGACCTTCAAACATTAAAAGCATGAAAAGAGTTGAAGATGTTTCTTTATTGTAGCTGGTTAAGTGGGACCTGACTCTGACTGCTAACTTTCCATGAAATAAAAGTAAACAACTCGAGCTGCGAATGAGTTTCTCAGACACTTCACTTCAAATACGAACAAGGTTCAGTTTGCTATTTAATCCGATTTACCATTCTACCTTAAAATATGTGGCGCTTCTTTGTGAGACCAGGAATGCTCCAGATTTGTCTACGTTGCCTTTAAATAACAAAACTAATGAATACTCGCGCATCTTATTTACAAAAACTGTGGATTAAAGTGCTTTCTATGGAAACGTTCCTCAAGATGTCATGTCTCAAGATGTCTCATGTGGTTCCTCTGTGTTTTTAAGAGCGTTTTTAACAAACAGGCCTTGCTTTTGCAACTTAGCCATTTCATTCCTTTTGAATATTTGGTGCAGCATTTCCCGAGCTTCTTTAGTCATATTGTCCTCATTTCTTCATTTTCCAAACCCCAGCTATCATTTCAGATTTTATTTATTTTGACTCTCTAGCTGCAGTCCTCCCAGCAGGGCTGCGAGATTTTTGTGGCTGTGCTAACGATTGAGCCTGATGGAACCTCTTGCGTTTTTATTGATGCTGAAACCCAGCGTAATGGGTTTGAATGTGCTTGGTTCCATTACGAGCTATCTCCAACTTTCGGGCTGGAAAACACCGTAAGAAATATGTCTGATTAGACCGAGGCATACTGTGTTCACTTTAGCCACAAATGTGGCTAAATTACTGTTCGTCTCTGAGAGCTTGCAGGATGTGGCTTCCTTCCACTGGACAGCGTCTCTGTCTTGCATTCTTGAGTTCATCTCTGCTCCAAGTCACTCAAGTGTGAAATGAGTGTCTCTGGCCTTGGTGCAGTTTAGATTGGAGGTCATTGATGAAGTTTCTGGGACATACGTGGGTTTTACTGTAATCCGGGAGATGCAGTTTGAAAGCTGATAAAAGGAGCTAGCCTCATTGATCATGTCTTTCCTGCAGTCTGCACACCTGTTCCACCTGCCTGGGCTCAAACACACGCTTCTCCAGCGTCGCTAAGCCCCTCTTTCATCCTCCAGACCACTGTATATTACCCCACTTTTAAACACAGAGAACGATCATGCGCCGCACTCCAAATGTACCGTTTCAAGCTAATGCTCACGGTATCGCAGTTGCTCTTAAAAGCCAGAGCTGCCGGACTCGAAAAGATAAAGATTAATGTCAACAACCGCCATGCTGCTCTTCCCATGCCCTCCCTATTAAGCCTGACATGCAAGAAACATAAACATGTTTGAGGGTCCTTTTAAGATACTTTTATTGTCCAGCTGCCCTCCTTGTGGCTTTTTTTTTTCCCTTGGAGCTGGGGTTCATGCTAGCTGTGGTGGTGGTGGTGGTTGTGTGTGTATGTGTGTTAATGCTGCCGATAGGGAGCTTCTTTTGAGCTTTCGCAGAAAAGTCCAGGCCTCTCCCTGAGCGATCGTTTGGTAAACAACCTCCACCATTTGGCAGCCGGAGTCCCGACGCTACGGCATGGCTTCAGATTGTATATAGATTGTGGAAGGGATATTATATGCTACTATACAAGTACGACAGGACATTATCAGGTAGCAGATCATCATTTACTTGCATATTATTTGATCTGCGTAAACAATGGAGACTTCTTTTCCCCATTTGTGGGCGAGGAGGACTGTAAAGGACGCGTGCGGCAGAAGGAAGGTTCTTTGAGTTGTCGTGGATATAAGGTATGAGAGAACATCTGTACGTAAATACTTTACATAGATCTAATCCTCTCTTTTAATGGATCTGAGAGGAAGGATTACCGTGGCCCCGTCATGCTGCTGCTTTCGGACTAAAGTGTCTGGCCTGCGATGCTTTGGGCCTGAAAGTGTGTTTGTGCAGCACTGGCCAGGGACAAAATATTTACCCCAGTGTTGTTTTAAACACAGAGCCACAATGTGATGTGTGTTAGCGTAGGGGGGCATCCCTGAGTGACCTCCCACACTCTGAGCTGTGGACTTGAAAACTTCAGTGTATATAAGTCTATAAGCATATTTACATACAGGTTTTACAGGGAAGTCCTTGTATGTTCCTGGTCAAACAGTACACTGACAGATCAGCTTGTAGTATGTAATGTGTTTAAGAGTTTACATGTTTCAATCTATTGATTAACCAACATTTAGCTGATTATTAATCTATTTTTTTCATTCAGGGTTAATGGCATATAACTTTGTAACTTTGGGGTTGGAAGAGATGACCACACAAGCTTCTAGGAGTCATGAGGGAGTCTAGTCAGTAAGTATGCACTAAAATAGCATGTATTGTATTTGTTTGTTTGGTAAAGTAACACGAGGTAGTAGTTACAGCTTTAAAATGATTGTGATGCTTCACTGACCTGTAATAGCACGAATACAGCCTTTGTTGTTGCCACTCCAGGCACAGCACTGCAGAAACCGCACTGTGTAACTTTTGAGGGAGGGTAGGAAGCCATCCCTCCATTCATCTCCCGCCTTGATCCCTCAAGTGAATTACCCTCTGCAACTGTGGGGACCCCAGGAGCAAAAATATTTATGTTTTTATTATAATCTTTAATTAAATGCATAATTCGCATACATACTCATATATATATATACACACACACACACACACACACACACAGATTAATGACAGCTTGTGCTTCTTTATGTGTTTACCAGTTTATTTTTCGCACTTATATTACAGAATCACATGATCCCTGCTATTTTGGCCGGTCTCTCCACACTCCATCACCCTTCTTCTGCCAACGCCGCTCTCCCCGGACCACTCTCGAAGGTGTTTTCATCAGTAGTATTGCCAATCTCTGGTAGTTTTTGTTTAGTTGTTTACTTGCACTGTTATTTAGGACCCTTTTGGGGTTAAAAAAGCCCAGCAGAACAGCTGTGTGAGATTCTAGAGCTGCCATGTCTGGCCCAGTCTATGATTTCATATTCAAAACATCAAAGGTCACTTCTTTTGGGAATTCCACTGTGCAGCTGAGCACTAACTCATGCTGGAAAAGCTGGTCAACTTGATTCATAGGAGAGCACAGCGTAATCTACACATTTTGGCTTCTATATAACAATTTCCAAAATATTTGGGCAAGAAACATAATTTCTTGCAGGTGTCATGTTGGCGGTACAGGTTGTTCCACTGCAGCGCAAGTCAGGGTCTTGGGGTTCTGGGTTCAACCCTTGCCCCAGGTCACTGTCTTTGAGTAGTTTGGTGTGTTTTTCCTGTGTGTGTGTGGGTTTCCTCCAGGTGCTTCGCTTCCTCATGAACAATGAACTCATTCATTCATTGTCTGTAACCCTTATCCAGTTCAGGGTCACGGTGGGTCCAGAGCCTACCTGGAATCATTGGGCACAAGGCAGGAACACACCCTGGAGGGGGCGCCAGTCCTTCACAGGGCAACACTTACTCTCACACATTCACTCATGCACTCACACCTATGGACACTTTTAAGTCACCAATCCACCTACCAACCCATGGGGAGAACACACCAAACTCCTCACAGTCAGTCACCTGGAGCAGGACTTGAACCCACAACCTCCAGGTCCCTGTGTGACTGAGGCACTACCTGCTGTGCCACCGTGCCGCCCCACAACAACAACAATAAAAAAAAAAGTGCACTATAAGCAAATAAAACTAGAAAATGCTCCCTCTGCATGTTTTCTGTGGCTGTGGTCAGCGCAACTAGAGGCGCACTGGCTGCCGCTCTCCGCTGTTCTAACAAAAGCTCATATCAATTACAAGTGTGTAACCGAACCCGCTGTAAACAGTGGATAAATGGTGACTTTAGCGTTTATCTATGGCCCAAATGGCGCTGGATAGAACCAAGAATCTTGAATGGACCCTGTTAAATAACCAGAGTTCTTTCGCTGGATAAGGGCTCTATGTATCTTTGTTTACATTAGGAGGTTTAGCTGTAACACCCCCATGGAGCCTGGCCAGATCTGACAGTTCTATATAGACATTAATTTGAAATATTCTTTTGAGTTATTATAACTGCTGTCAAAGCTGGCAGATGGTGTTGCTTCGGAAATACGAGAACACAACTAAAGGCCCTGTTAGCCTTAACCTGTGTTACTACGGAAAATATCCATGTCCACATTTTACCCTGCGCCATTTTGTGTCCTGTTCTCTCTCACTGAATGTTTGTCTGACAGCTCTCTGAAGGTCTCCTAGGTTCCTTTACTCTCTGTGAAAGTGGCAAAGTCAGAAGGAGGTTAAGTGAGCGCAGGCTTTTGGGAGAAGTCCTGGTGGTCGATGGGTCGTAGAGGGTGGTCCTGTTTTGAGTGTCCTGGTGTAGGTAGCATTTCTGGAGGCAAATCAGGAATGTAAAACCCCTCTGCCTGTGTTCTGAGACAGCGGCTTAGGTCACGTCTCATTGTAGAACCTTGTCCCGAGACGTCGCTATAGAAGCGTGTAAATGTAGCTTTAGAAAGGGTCCAATTGAGTTCAGACTAAAGATCTGAAACAAAGCGTTGTGTCTTTGACTTCGCTGACTGAATATGCAAAGGCTTGAGTTTGACCGCTGGGGAATTTCACCTCCTAGTGAGTTTTGGTGGAGATCTCAATGAAGTCTCATGCCTTGCTGAGGTTCGCTGAAATGTGAATCTGCAATTGAACTAACGACAGGGCAGCACATTTGTCTCGTCTCTCTTTATCTTGTCTCTATTTACTGTGTAGTTACATATTAATAACACATGAACAGTGTAACAACTGGTGATGTGTTCCCTATTACACAGTAATTGAGACTCTTAATAAAAACGTTTTTTTCATCTGGCCTAGAGGTATATCTGATGTTTAATTTTGGTCTACTACTTCTTCTCTTTAGAAACGTAAAGACTCTTGATTCGTCAATGAGCAGTAAAAGGTTCCTCTGGACTAAGCCCCTCACGTTCTGTTTACATGTCAAACACATTGCATAGGGAAACAAGTAAGGCCATCTACAAATGCCATGGATTTCTCAGTGAGGAGTTATGTGCATCTCAGGGAGCAGCTGGGCTCTGATGTGTGTGCCGGTGCTGAGGAATTGTAAGCAGTAATCAAGCAGCGTAGCTGTGTGGAGGTGTTGCTGATGAGCCTGGAGTAACAGCCAGGCTTTCCTTCCAGCTCCTCAAGCCTCTCTCTCATTCTCCGTCCACTCTGCTGGACGAGAAGTCTCTTTCCATATATCACAGGCTGAGTTTTTTTTGGACCTGTACAGTAGTGAAGTGCTGATCAAGGCTCCCCCGGGTCAAGGGTTTAACCCGGGCCACAGCCAGACGCACAGCTGTTTGCACACGCTCCAAGAATAGTCCAGCACCCTCATATTAAACACATTTTTAGGACTAATGTATCTTTATTCAGGGATTTGGCCTGTCTCGCGCTTCTAAATAAAATAAAAGAAGATAACAGAGAACACCATGACTGCTGCTTTGTTGTTGCTTCAGTTTTAAAAGTGCTTTGATTCTGTGTTTTGATTCTCTCTCTGATGAGATTAATTTGTCAGTTTGAAGGCCTGAATATGAGCCTGTCTCAAGATGAAGTTTAACATATTTTGCCGAGAGACCATTCCCAGGATCGTAAATGGCACTTGCTTAATGTATTTATGGATGTTCACTTAAATTCCTAGGAACCCAGTGTGAGAAATCAGCCTTAAACCAAACCTAACTCTCAAAAGGTTGCAGCAAATTCACCAGTGTTAACTCAACACTGTTAGTGTAAACGACTAGTACACATTACTTTAGGTACACTAGGGTTGGTTTAACACGTGTGAATTTGGAGCGTAGAAATGTGCTTTTTTAACATTATTACTAACACCTAATTACTAACACCATTATTACTAACACCTAATCCTAAAACAAACCCTCGATTAACACTAAACAATCACAGCCAAGGCATGGCAAGGCATTTCTAGAACACAAGGCAATTCAAAGTGCTTTACAGTGTCAAAAGAAACAGTAAAAGCAGTTAAGAACAATAATAATAATAAAAAAAAATGATTAAAATGATTCAAACTGTTAAAATGACATAATAAAACAACAACAACAACAAAAAATGCTGTTCCAGTATAAAATGTGAGGAGTATTTTAAACTGAGCTGTAATCTGTGGTTGTATTTAAGAGTGGCATAGTAGCTAAACGCCACCTGAGGCAGGACTAACCGACTAGTTCCTAAAGATCTGAGAGTTCTGCCTGGCTCATATCTCTGTAGCAGATCGCATCAAACATAAACCATAGACCTAAATGTGGCATTTTGTGTTTTTCCATTCATGTTGTGCCATTTTGTGCCATTCATTTTTAGAGCCTTTGTTGGTACACACTCAATTTACCTATCATTGAGTAAGGCAGGAACACACCCTGGACAGTGCGCCAGCCCACTACCATACACACATTTCGCAGTAGTTTACAAAGTAGTTTACAGTACAGTAGTTTACCTTTCTGCATGTATTACGAAATATACCTATTTTATAATAAATTGAAGCTAGTGAATAATTAAGAGATTATTAGTCATACTTATCTGAAGCCAAAAATTGTTTCCATTTTTAGTATTCCCAAATCCATCCACATGTTACATCTCCTTTGGTCACAAGATGCCACCAAGCTTAGAAAGTAAAGGCTGGCACGTTTCCTCCGTTTATTCTTAAAACTGAAGCAAAAGCAACTTCAATGGAACTCAACGCGCTTGGAGGAGAACATTAAATAGCCATTTCTGTTATGTTAGCTAACAGACACTCACAGAGGTTAGCATCATGCTGAGTGATGAGGGGAGAGGTCGGGTCATCCTGAGGATGGAAGTCGCAGTGATAAGGCCATGTTTTAAACAGTTCCAGCACTCGGGAACCCCCTAAAGAGGATATCTATCCAAATCGTCTTATATTATTCCTGCTGTAACCAAACCTCCGGTCTCCAAGGAGAGTGTCTTGAACAGTTTGGTAAATGATAATATTGGACAAGTAATGGTGAAGTTAGATAAACTCTCACATGCGTGAAATTCAGCCTTCAGGCTACGTTCCTGTGAATACGGCCTTAGGAAATAAGACGAATAACTCAGTAATAAGCCAGGGTTATAAGAGACGTAATGAGACGTTGCTGACCGCAGACATGTGTTGTTTTATTTATTAGGTAGCTGAATTTACAGCAGGATTCTGGCTGGTAACCATGGTAATGGGAGTGTGTAATTGTGTGCGATCTTTGGATGTGGGGCTAGAAACAGCTGGAAAGTGTTTTTGCTGCTGGCCGTCATTGCCGTCACTCAGCGCTGTGGCCTGCCTCCCTCAGCGCTGGCCTTATCTCATTCCGTGACATGGCAGCCACTTTGGACTGTTAGGAGAGGTGCCTCTTATCTGAGCGGCTCTGAAGATTTCCGTGAGAATCCCCCCCCTCCACAAATACCTGAAAAGAAGCCTTGGAATGGGGCTGGAATCCCACAGGAATTATCTGCGGCTGGGATCCTGTATCTGCCAGGGCCCTGGCCACACCCCTCCTGCTGCTCTCTCAGGTGTTTGTTTGTGTTTGTTTGCTGGAGAGTTGAAGAGGAAATCAGCACCGATTTAAAGTCCCTCATGTTGTGAATGTGATGTCTGAATGCAAACAAGCAAACAAGAGCACATCTGCGCTCCGGTGCGCCACCAACAAAGAGTCACTTTAGACCGGGTCAGAATATCTAATGTGTCTCATTGATTGATGATTGTTGTAAGAATGTTAGAGACATTCCACTTAAATCTGAATATTTTATACGTGATGCGTTGGTATTTCAAGGCCTCCTCCAACCACGGAGAACTGAAATTTCCACTCATTTGGGTGTAAAAGGACATGTTATGAAAAAAAAATTATTATAATACTTATTGTGTGCATTAGCACATTAATCTGGAGCACCTACCAACACACAAACTGTGAAACAAGACCATTGAATCACATTTTTGTGAGATTCCTGTGGTAAAATACATGATAAATATAAGCTTTTATAATTGTTGCTCCACTTCTGATGAAGTCCTTGTACCACAGTAATGATTTTAAACCATGAAACCAACTTTGACCAACTTCTCACAGATGTTTCATTAAACCCCAAGAACTGTGTTAACTTCTGAAAAAATGGGTATACAATGTCCCCATATATTGCATCAAAATCTGCCATTCATTGCTAATGTCCATATATATGCAAACTAAGCAGCAAAATCAGCCTATTACGAATTCACTGTTTCAGTGATGTCACAATAAAGACAAAACAAACAAACAAACAAAAAAAACCCAGAACATTTCCAATGAGGTGTGTTTGCACATTTTAAGCCGTCACCTAAGAATGAGTCTTGGTAGATTGTTTTGCTTTGAAATAAAATGCCTTGTTAAGACGTCTTAAGATCAAATCACTTAATTCTAGTGAACTACTCTAGAAAGGAGCACTATGGTGCTGCCGGAAGTTTCACACTCACACTTCTCCCAGTTTCTGGGGTTGTGAGTTTAACCCCACCTCAGGCCACTGTCTGTGAGGAGTTTGGTGTGTTCTCTCGGTGTCTGTGTGGGTTTCCTCCTGCAGTCCAGAAACACCCATTGGTAGGTGAACTGGCTGTGTGGAATTGTCCACAGGCATGACACTGATTGAGTGTGTGAAAATTTTCACTGGGGTGTCAGTGAATGTGTGATGCCTTGTGAGGGACTCGTGCCCTGTCTAGGGTGTGAATGCAACAGGTAGTGTCACAGTCAGACAGCTCCAGGGACCTGGAGGTTGTGGGTTCAAGTCCCTCTCCAGGTGACTGTCTGTGAGGAGTTTGGCATCTTCTCCCTGTGTCTGCGTGGGTTTCCTCCGGGTGCTCCGGTTTCCTCCCACGGTCCAAAAACACACGTTGGTAGGTGGATTGGCGACTCAAAAAAGTGTCCATAAGTGTGAGTGAATGTGTGAGTGTGTGTCGCCCCCTGTGAAGAACTGGCGCCCCCTCATAGGTGTGTTCCTGCCTTGCACCCAGTGATTCTGGGTAGGCTCCGGCTTCACTGTGACCCTGAACTGAAGTGGTCCAGATAACAAATGAATGAATGTTGTGTTTTACCTTTTTTTTTTTTGGTAAATATTTAAGTTTTTAAATATTTCAAAATAAATCAAATGTTTAATTTCTTTTAACACACATTAGAAACGAACAGATCTCTACAAAATAAACCAACACAAACCAGTACATGCAAATTCAGAATATAGGAACAGACCATCAGTAATCAATGAAAATACACAATGTTAATAGGGATTTTCCAAATTTATAGGTGATTTAACTTTGTTCATCATTAAAATCTGCTCCAAGGTCACAATATCTTAATAGAATAGTAACCATTGTTCGGACTGTCGCGTATCGTGGCTTGTACATGTGGGGGCACATTTATAAGGTTTCTGTATTTTAAACAAAATTCTACACGATTAACCCTTAACAGCAGTCTAATAACAAGGAGATTGTGGTGTGACTAGAATGAAATATGTAACAGGAAAGATTCCTCACTTTGGACTCCAACTCTGTGGAGTACATACAGCATACAGGTGGAGCTGTAAGGGTGGGCTCAGAAAGGTAGACTTGGCAGTGAGTCCCCAGTGAGGTTCTCCCGGTCCTGGCTGGAGGAAAGGTGACGGGAGAACAAAGGGCGAGAGCGCAGATCCCTCGGCGGAGTCGAGTATCAAGAGGATAACCAGCACCGCGTCAAAGAGAGCCACCACTGCTCCACACAAAAGAACGACTGACACCAGAAAAGAAGGATGGAGTTTCAGAGGCTGGGCATGAAAAGGAAAACATCATTCTACCCCCACTCTCACCTCCACCTCCATCTCAACTCCCCCCCCCCCCACCACACACACACAAACACACACACCTCCTCCTCTTTTTTTGTGTGTGTTCAAAAGACAACAAAAAGAACCCCTCATGCGGGTCGTAATATCTCACCGCGGCAGGAATTTTTCACCACTTTAAAGTCGCGTCTAGAGAACGTTTTTTTTTTTCTGTAAGATACAAGCTCTCCAAAGGGCCACCATCGTGAATGATTAGAGCCATTGGTGTGGCTCCTAATTAAGAGGGTCAGGGTTGAATCATGGTGGGAAACCCAGGGAAAAGCAAACTGAAAACATCATTTGAATACCCCAGGTGTCTTTTGTGTTATAGAATATGTTATGAGTTCCACAGACAAACAGACCTAGTGTAAAGTGATGTGCTGTTAAATCTGGATACATGCTCTGTGTTGTTTTCCTACAGAGAAATATTAATACAAATATTATACATGATCTTTTCTATTTGTCCCCCGCTCTTATCAAGGCCTGCTTTGTGTTGACCAGCTGGTTGCTGGACGGCTGCCGGACTTCTGCTGGAAGGCTGGAGGAGCCCAGAGGCAGGGCTTCACTGCCCTCATCTTGCTCAGCTTTGTGTGGCTGGACGGCTTATCTGTCCTTCTTCTCTGAAGGTGGGGGATACACAATAGCCTTCCGTGCCACGGTCAGAGAGTGTAGAGTTCTGAATCCCTCCCTGAGCGTGCAAACCCTAGCTCAGGAACATGGCACAAAAGCAGCCAACTCTCCACCTCCTCTAAACAGGATTAACACACGCACTCTCACACAATTCTCACACACGTTACAACAGGCCAGAGCTCTTCACTTAAGTCAGTGTTGGTCAAGTCTTTTTTTTTATGGATCTATAACAAAGAGCACACATAATATTGTTTGGTCTTATTTATTTATTATAATATTATTTTTTTATTTTCTTTTTGGAGCAGATCTCTTTCTTAGTTAGATAAGAATTATATATATACAGTAATATGCAGAAGTCTTAGGCACCTAAGATAATTATATATATTTAAACTAATGCCTTCTCAGTAGGTGTGGTGCTTGTATAAATTAATCACTGTAAATACAACAACAACAACAATAATAATAATAATAATAATATAAAACAAATAAGAAATATG
This sequence comes from Hoplias malabaricus, assembly GCF_029633855.1. Classification (NCBI taxonomy): domain Eukaryota; kingdom Metazoa; phylum Chordata; class Actinopteri; order Characiformes; family Erythrinidae; genus Hoplias; species Hoplias malabaricus. Next base: position 12,494,561 of record NC_089814.1, on the reverse strand, counting down.
AGATAATATTTTACTAAAGCAGTAGGTGAGAGTGAGTTTGAAGAACAATGTTTTGTTCAGATTCTCCTTGATCTCATGAATTAATTAAATCAACAGCACACATTGTTTAAAATCATTGTTTATTAACCGTTAAAACTAGGCATTGGATGATAACCTCAAATAATACGGACTGCCACAAGGAGAAATTTGGGAACAGTTCACGGATTCACACACGGAATATCACACTCACTGGAATAATGTTATTTGGTTTTATTCTAAAGTTGGGCGTTATTTGGTGTTTGTTTGATTTTTAACAAATAAACACTTACTGCTCAGATAAATAACTTTATAAATCTCATAATGTGTATATGTTTTTTCTAATTAATATCATATATATATATATATATATATATATATATATATATATATATATATATATATATATATATATATATGTATAGGCAGATAGTGATTTGTGTGTTTGTGTGTTCCACATATACATTCATATATAATTATACAATGCATAATACATATTTACTAAAAGTGCAAGTTAAAAGATTTTTTTAAAGAGGTTGGGTAATTGAAGCTTTCCTGTTTGTCCATTAATTATAAAATGTTTAACGTAAAGGACAGGTGGAATTCGTAAACTGTATTAAATCATAAATTAAGACTTACATAGTTTTAATTTGACAGCAGCAGTTTTTCACTGATTAATTATGATATATTAAGTGTTGAGGTCAAATTCTGTGGCGTCTTTGGGCTAAATTGATGAAGTGTTGGTTTTGAATAATTAGCAAATGAGAGACTTTTTAAGAGGTTGGCTTATTTGGAAAAATTTGCCCCAGTGTCATCATGGCTGTGCCAATCCAAACTCTGGCTGACTGTTAGCGCTGAGAAACAGTGAGTCACTGTGCATTTTTAAGAGAGGAGGTTTTAAGCGTCCCCGTTTTGCTGGTGATGAGATTGAGTTGCTTTTAGTGCATTTGTCTTGGCGGCTGAGTTGGTGAAAAAAAAAAAAAAAAAGAGCTGAAAGTCTGGTGTTTGACTTGTTCCTGTGCTTTATCACTGTTTAGCAGGAGAGGGCAGGTATGAGCTCGAATACCCAAACCCAGGGGATTTAATTTGTTTGGCCAGCTTTTCACTCCTCAGAAAGCTTGACCGTTGGGCTTGATGTCTTATTATTACGGCTTATTATAGGGCAGTGGAACTGACCCCATGCCACTGAAAGTTATTAATGGAGAAATATGGTGTTGAAGACTGGGGGGTAGTCCTTATTAATCTGATTGCTGAGTGAATCAGGGTCTGGAACGATAGCGAAAATGTAATTTACTGAGAGAATTTGAGAGAACGTTCTTTAGCCGGCCCACACAGGACTTCGCCTTATGCCAAGAACGCACCACCGGCTCCTCAGAACAATTAATTTCCCTCTCGAGTCAAAAGAGTTGAGACAGCAGCAGATATCACTCAGCTGTTTAGTGGCTGGAAGTGGTTTGGGGAGCTAGAGGGGGCTGTCTAAGTCCAGAGTACAATTTGTTACATTCTATAGTAAAAGTTTGCTCTGGATTGTCTCCCACTGAAATCCATTCAAGCACCGAATTCCAGAAATCAGGTTTCTTTCAACTTTTCCAGCTGCCAATGACTGTACCAGGTTAAAACATTGCATGTTATGTATTCCAATACACTTACAGTCATGTCAAGCTGCAGCAGCCAAGAACGCTCAAGATCGCTGCAATAATATTTTGGGTTCACAATCTTTCCAATATCTACACAACCTTGTTTTCCAATCTGTCATTTTCTCTAGAAATATGTTCACTAGTGAATTGCTGAATAATAGATTACCTGAGACATGGCTCTCCTCAGTAGAGCAGCAGTAAAACTCTAAAAGAGCGTTAGCCTTCTACCAGAAAGTATCACTGCATACAAATGTCTACAATCTATTAAGATTTCTGTAATGATTTCTGTGTAATAATATAAAAGATTGGTCATGATCATTATAATAAATACATATTTATATACAGTAAGCTTACAGCTAATTACATTGTAATGACAGTACTATCAATTAAACACGTTTACACACTGACTTTACATTAAATCATAACCAATCATTACCTGACACTTAAAAACACAGAATTTTCTTTCTAGTACTTGATGTGTTTCAATTCAATATTTCATATAGTATTACCCGTTTTGTATTACCAGTCGTCTGTGATAAACATGATGGACCTACGTATTTCTAGAAGTCATGGCAGTTTCATTATTGACTGTAAACATTGTGGATACAGCAGTTAAAAAAAGAGAGAGAGAGAGAGAAAGAAATTTTGAATTTATTTTAGTTTTATCCCTTGTTTATTTCCACATTCAAGGTTTGACTTGTTACCCCTCAACCAAGTGAACAGGAAAAAAAGACATACCAGTATCCATTCGATCACACAAACATAGCTTGTCTCAATGAAATACAAATGTTGCTTAATTGGTTTCATATTGTCCATCAAAACTAATTGCACTGGCTGTCATGTTGAATTCCCAAGAACAGCACCACAATGCCTTCATCTTTGCAATGGCGTAAATAGGGATTATTCAGAAGTCTGTGCCCGCATGTTCGCATTTGCTGCTATTTAAATGCAACACACACATGATCACACACGTAGAACATACTGTACATGAATATTTCCAATGTACTGTAAGGCAGTTGTGTTTACTGGACAGCAAGTGAGAACAGATGTAACGTGTTTGTGCTTTTATTGCACAATTCAGAATGGAGATGTCTAGAGTGGATATTTTTATGAAGATATGAATGTTTTACACAAAGTGTAGCAAAAACGAATCCAAAAAAATAACAAGTTGCAGAGGAGTCGAAGGGAACATTCCAGCTCACATACCTCTTCATTTCTTTTGGTTCCATTGTCAGAAAAAATGTGTTGTACAAGTACATTATTGTTCACTAAAAGTACAAACAGTGTGAATGTCGCTTTAAAGGTTCAGTGATGCTTTCAGAGTTCAGTTGTGTTCCCTAAAGGTACATCACACTCTCTACTCCTCAAGGAGAGCTAAATATTTGTAAGTTTGTAAGTTGTAAATATTGTAAAAAGAGAAATGAGATGAGACATCAAATTTATACAGAATATGGTATATTCCTTAACTACAAATACAAATTAAAGGTAAATAGTAACAGTAAATGTACCACCACAGTGATTGTTTCCCTGAGTGTATTTACTCTGCTGATGGTCCTACTGTAGAATGACCTCATGACCTTAACACTAACTTCTATTATAGGTTTAAAAAATGTTCAGAAAAGTTGCCATTTTACAGATCATCTGACAGTAGAATCTTATTTGTCCAAAAACGTCTGATGAGCTCAATAAAATTTTCCATGTATTCTGAATTAAAAAATCCCCAAAGCCCTTATTAAATAGCCTTTTTATTTATATAATTTTACTAAAAAACCAGAATTTATTTCCACGTTGCGAATGTACACGCTCTAAAAAAAAAAATACCAACCCTCACCATAACCTCAATCTTAGCCTTAAACATACGTCTAAGCATCAAAGTTTGGAAATAAAACAACTGTCTCCTGTATAATATTCTCCAACAACAGATTACAGCGTTGTTTCTAAGGTTCTACTTTATGTACATAATTAACTCTTTTCATGAACATAGCAAAAGAGTAAAAATCTACAAATTTTAAGCCATCACGTGGAAATATACAAAAACAGTGGGCTACTCCTTTTATTATTAATATATATTCACATTTTTGAAGATCTTGTTGTTTCCTGGTGATTGTCCCCAAAGTGCTTCTTTCATAAAAGTGATCTAGAAATAATTTTTCATTCTGAAATAATGAGACTTCCTACACTGAGTACAATATTAAATCCATTCAAACTATTAACATTTAATTTGCACATGTTTTAATCACTGCTACCAGCTTATTTCCTTCAGTCTTTTAGTCTTAAAACCAAAGAGCTACATCCGTGTCCTCCAACACGAGCTGTTCCAGACATTCACAGACATTCTGTTCTCCTTCGATCATTAGTATAGGCAACATACCCACACACACACACACAAGGTAAAATAGATTTGCACTCGCATAAGGAAAACCTCAGACTTGTGGACAATGTCTGACATGCTTTGCATAATTCATATTCAAAATGATGTTTTTATGAACATATGAGCATTTTGCACAGTATTTGGCAGAAGTGAGTCCAAGGAATAACTAGTTGCAGAAGAGTTGAAGGGAATATTCCAGCACGCATAGCTCTGCAGGTGATTTGGTTTCTGCTTACTTTGGTGTTTGTCTTGCTCTACATTGGCCTAATGACCTCCGCTGACTTTGAAATGAAAGCCTTCTCATCAGGAGATAGAGTATCAGGGTGAGTGGTCAGTCTTTTTGTAAGTTCATTAAGACAAACGGATGCGTTAATAGAAAGAGGCGTTTTTTGTTCGAAAGAGCTGAACGGAGAAAGCAGAAGGATGAGGAAAGTGGATACGCCGTATCCCTCATGCATTGGCATTCACACATGTCTAAAACCTGATGGCTTTCATTTGTGTAATTTTTACATTGATCTCAGCACAGCCATGAGCTTGGCTTGGTTTCAAACTTTAATAAACAAGACTGATTACTTTGTTTGATTCCAAATCGCCACTTTTCCTCATCCTGATTGTCTTCAGTTCAGGTGAATGGATCTCGTTCCCACTCCTCTCTGTTGTTACAACGATGGCCTTGTATGGGCAGCTCATACGTTAGCCACTCGCCTCTGACTCTGTTTGGAAATATTATCCTCTTTCACCCAGTGCAGAAATCTGTGAGGGGATGATGAGCAGTGCAGGTAAATGATCTGCTGCCAGGCTGCTGTGATTACACAGATGAGTATTGGGTATCCTTACCACTGGGGCCCTGGGTCTTCCTCAATGCATTAATCTCTACCTGTGGCGTACGTTTTTTTAGTCCCACACTCATGACTATGTAGTTACACACTAACCACACATACGACATGGATTATGGTATTACTGCTATAATATGAAGCAGGACCCATTTTTCTCTTCTTTTATTGCCTCAAATTAAAATGTATGGCTCTCTTTTTTGTATGGGATTATTTCATAATGACCAGACCAATATGAAATACCCAAAATAAATTTCCAGATGTGGCAGTATGGTGGCATTGCCACACACTTCCATGGATACACTAGTGAGATAGTGAGTGAATCGTTAGTGTTTGAAATGTTCCTCTCTCTCTTTCTCTCTCTCGGATTCTCTCTCTCTGTGTCTCTCTTTCTCTCTGTCTCTGTCTCTCTTTTTCTCTCTCTGTCTCTCATTCTCTCTCTCTCTCTCTCTCTCTCTCTCTCTCTCTCTCTCTCTTTCTCTGTCTCTTTCTCTCTCGGATTCTCTCTCTGTCTCTCTCTCTCTTTCTCTCTATCCCTATTTCTCTTTCTCTCTCTCTCTCTCTCTCTTTCTCTGTCTCGCTGTCTTTTTCTCTCTCTTTCTCTCTCTCCCTTTTTTTCTTTCTCTCTCTCTGTTGCTGTCTAACTAAAGCGTCTAATGTGCCTCGTAAGGACCATTGGAACACTGCGCACTTGAACAACTGTCTATGCAGTCAGTACCCACTGAGGTAGCTCACTAAGCTTGGGACAGACCTCTTAGACCTCCGTGCGATGCATTTCTGTAGGCGGAATGCTGGACAAGAAGTGAGGCGTACCTGGCTGAGATGATACAGTTTGAGTTAATGTCGGGGATAGGTTTGTTCAGTGATAGGTTTGTTGTTAAGTCTCGCTGCTCTGTGAAGTTTCTTCTGGTTCCCTCTACGTGCTGGATCTGAGTTTATAAGGTGTTGCGTCTTGCAGCTCTAATGTATTGCATGGCTCCTTTTCCCTCAATGGTTGAGCAATGCACGCTTTCATGCTGGACACTCCAAAGCCAAAATTCCAAAATAAACCGAATCCGAGTTCAATCCCCAGCAACCGGCCACCAAGAGTCGGGACAGTATCATCAAATAAACTTAACATTCCGATAATTGTTTATATGTCAGGGGTCTCCGGGATGAGTCAGGGGCTGAATGCACCGCAGGGAAACACTGCTGTGTTTATACTTGTGGCCTCTTAGGATCCAGGGCTAGGCCCAGCCTGCTACTGCTCAAGGTCCCGGGCAGATAAAAGATGCATTTGAGATGCATTAGAAGTACATTAAGACCTCGCTCCAGTGGTGAGAGGTTTACCAGACGCCTGTCGTTGTTGACACGGACTGCTGCTCAGCATTTCTGAAGATTAGTTTTAGACGCTTGTTTGCCAGCGGTGGAACTAGAGCAAGATGTATTAAATATGTATCGTATGGAAACCTTGCATCTCCAGATGATTAACTTTACAGGCTAAACAAAAAGAGGCTTGACTTTATTGGGAGTTTGTATCAGGAGGTTGGTCATTTTTGGACTTTTGTTCATACAAGCTGCACAAGATTACGAACAAGATATTATTATAACTTATTTCATTATATATTTGTTATTCCCTCACAATCCTAATTTGTTAGCACAGGAAACATGAACAAAGAAATATCTCTGTTTTCTGTTACTATTAGATAGCAGTCAGATTTAGTTTATTAAGCAAATTGATCCCAGCATTTAAAGAGCTCTTACATAACACTTCTCTTTCCTGAAAATCATTATTTGTGGTGATTCACTTTGTAAATAGTCTTTGTTTCTCTGCATATCAAGGTTCGGGCATTGCTCGATTCCAGTTGCACATCTGTGGAGATTGAAGTGCGGTGTGTTATCAGGGCTGTACATAAACTTTACAGTTCTGGTTATACTCAGGCAAACATGACTTAAAATCAGACATTTGCAGCTTGCAACACATTCAAGCAGCCTGTTGTTTAGATTTACCCTGAATATTGAGGTAAATTCTGCAAGCTAATCCCGTAATTCAAATAAGCAGTTTCTTCTCCTTCAATGATGCACACAAAACACATCTCATTTGTGGTGAAGTTTAAGCATGTCTGTAGTGATTTGGATTTGATGGAATCAGAACTGGAATACATTTAAGTATTACTCAAAATCAACAGAATCATCGGTGAAATCATCATATTTTATGGAAATAGTGCATTACTCATTTTTATTATTATGAGAGTTTGCGATTGATGGGACAGTGGAAAGTAGCAAGTGGGACAGATGAGCGAGGCCTTGACTAAGTCATGACATCTGATGAGTCCTGAGTTGTAAACTCACCTTTGGAGTTGTGCTTGCTCTTAAACAGGTTGCTTGTGACATTTCAAGCTTCCCTCTGGACTGAGGGTCTGTGGAAAAAATCTCCTACATGTTAACATTCTCAGATTTGTCTTGCGCTCGCTGGTTCTCAGAGCTCAGAGCCTATTATAAATATTTAAGGGAAACTGTTGACATGAAGATAACACTGACAAATTGAACTGTGTGCGGGAAGAAAGGACCTGAAACCCATAATAAGTCGACGATTGCGACTAGGACCTGCTCCGTTTATATGTTTCATCACTGGTGTTTGTTAAAGGCCCATATCCATCATTTTTATAATCCGATATCAAAGTTTTTGGAAGACGTTAAGTTGGAGATGATAGGCTCTGTATAAAAGTTGGGATTTGGCTGTTTTGAGGACTTCAAGGCCAATGTGGTGGTCGTCAAGCTCGCAGCTTAAAAGCGCCCGGCACATTTGGTCAGCGATGTTTACAGGACTCCGGCCTGGGAAGCCACGGAGGGAAACTCAAGTCCAGTGTCAGATTGATTGGAGGGATCAATAGCTGGTCATTTAAATAGAGGATCACCTTTCATAACACTCCTTCATATGGCCATTGCTCCACTTTTACTGAACGTAATGACTCGATTGGTGTGCGCAGGCCTGACAAATAGCCCTGCTTTTTACACAGCTGTGTTATTAATGTGGAATCCACCATTCCCTGAAGCGTTTGTTTGGACTCCTCTGCACTTTTAATCACATTTGTGGACGCAGAAAAGCTAAGGTTAGAGTTAGCTTCACACTTCACTGTAAACTCTCTTGAACTGTTTTTTTTTCCCTTTTCAGCAGGTTTAGCAACAAGGCTGAGTAGAAATCCATCTAATCTTCTGGACACTGAAGCAAATGTTGCAGGATGCACCTTTTCCATCATGAACTCTGCAACCTCTTCTGCTGAACTGCGTCAGTCCAACACTGTACTGCTCCAGAGGTGCTGGGGATCACTTGGCGTTTATTCCTGTGATTGATAGCACTGGTGTGTAAGAAGGAAAGGCTTTGGTGAGCTCATAGCTGTGTTCATGTGCTGGCAGGGCAGCAGGTAATAAGAGTTAGCGTATTGCACTCGGCCAAACCAGTGATGAGTCTCATTTCACCAGGGCACTAGACGTCTAACCGCCGAACTGGAAACGCGGGTCAGCTCATCATACTGTAACTCAAACGGCTATTAGTCCACAGCAGTTTACGTAGCCAAGTTATGTCTCAAAGCATCTGTGCTGACTCTGAAGCAACAGAGTTCCGTGTGCTGTAGCTTTGCAATATTTGGCAAATAACCTCATGGGAGTGACTCGCAACATTAATCATGTTACAGTAGTTAGGAGTTATGCCCAGGAACTGGTACTGGTGTACTGTACTGTTCTTCCACAAGCTGGAAATCCAAGCCTAGTTCGCTGTAGTAAGGGGAAAGGTGCTTTCCACTGATTTTTCATTTCCCTTGATTAGATCAAATTGATCGTATATCATTCATTCATTGTCTGTTTTGCTTTATCCCAATCAGGTCATGGTGGGTCAGGTCCGGAGCCTACCCGGAAAAATTGGGCCCAAGGCAGGAATGCACCCTTAAACCAAGCACCAGACAATCACACAGCATCACACTGACCCATCCCATCTGATGGAGGGGAACATATCAGACAATCAGCAACCGAGATGAACTTTAAGATCACAGCATTTGCACCAAAAAGTGGAATGGTGTCACTATAACGTTGTTAGATAGTCCACTTCATGTTGTCTATTTTGGTTCCTGTTGTACTTCCCCCAAAGTCAGCTAGCCACAAATTGGTTGGTGTAAATGACCCAGTTTTCAGAATGCCCTCTTGTAAAGGTTTATATGGAGGTGAACTGCCAGAGTCCAGCTCCTTTCTCAACTGCTAGTTTGTGTTTTTGAATAAATTTATGCGCAATTAAATTCAAATGCCCACATCATTAAAGCCAATGAGACTGAGCAAGGCCCAGAGGTACAGTCAAAATGAAAAGAAAATGACTTCAGAAAATGTTTCAATGGAAAAGTTGTAGGTCTCTGTTTCCTGTAAAACATCTGACACAGCAAGCAGGGAACATTGTGTAGTTCACAACTTGAAGAGACGGAGGCAGCAGAAGAATAAACACAGTGCAGAGCTCTCTCCCCAGAACAGTCGCCTTCGAGTAAGTCCTCCGTGAACTCATCGTTGGCTCTGAATCAGTTGACTTGACTTTTATTTTAAGAACTTTTTCCAGTAGATCCATCACATTCTGTAACCACGGCATACTGCATTGTTCTTATCAATGTTGTTGTCATTTGATGTACCTTGAGACCAACACACAACTGCTATATGTTCCCTATATTTTCTCGTCAATCTTTTCTTCGTTTTTAACAAGTTTCCCTTTAATACTTCTGCATGTTGGCACGAGGAAAGAAGTCCTTCTGTTCTCTTTGTTTCCACCGGTCATTTTCAGCCCGGTTTCAGACTGACCCGACATCTTACATTGATCTCGTAAAGTTACGCCATGTTCTGTTTAGATAAACAACTGGAGACTTAGTGTCATTGCATTGGTTTATGGCGTTCCCCTGTGAAAAAAATAAAGCTAAGTTGGAGCAATGCTATTTTGATGCTGCTGCATTTTAAAAGTGTTCTAGCGCATAAAAATAAATTCTTTGCAATTTGGACGTAATAGCTTATGAAATAATTTCTTTGTTTGTCTTGCCTCCACTCCTGTTTATTGTATTTATGGACAGGAATAGCAAAGTTGAGCCAAGGACAGGAGGACTTCTGACCAGGCATGATGTTACTTTTTTTAATGGAGAATTTCAATGTTCACTTAAGCAGGAATGATTTTGCCAACATAAATGGTCAATGCTCTGTGATTGGGTGAAGAGCCCAGCAGACCAGATGCTCCCTGGGCGAAGCCTACATTGCTTTTCATCATGACCCTGAGCTGGACTAATCAGCCAAAGCAAAGATGTTTCAAAATGTATCATGGATTCTCCTGTCCACATGGCCCTAAGCTACAGAAACAGCCTGTTCTTAAATCCTCAATTTGAGGAGACAAATACCAACAGTTTCAGACATATATATTCTTATTTGGCTTAGTGGTTCAGCCTCGACATTGTGGAAGTTTGCTCATCCTATTTTCTGTAAAAATGGTTATCTAATATGTACTTTTTTCTTAGTTGCTGCGGTAACACTCTTTTTACTGTTCAGGGGAAGCCATGGACTAGAATTTGGAACATTTCAGTGAGGATTTATGGCAGTTACCTACATGGACTTTAGTGAAATCAAGTACCGAAGTTGGAGAATTAGCTCTGGATCATGCAGCTATAACTCACCATAAACATACAAGATGATCCATTGCCCTTATACCCCTCTAACTGCCACTTGGCATTGTGTTTGTTGGCCTTAGGTTTATGTCTGTTTGCTTCAGACTGAACATCAGTCTCTACGGTGCCTTTTTAAGTAGCTGAATTGATTACTTATAATAGCTGTCTGCATGCATTTGAACATGTAGTGTATATCCACACAAACAAATGGACCACTGAGACAAGACCACCATGGCACAGACACTGAGAAATCAGTTGTCACTTTTGGATAATACTTTGGGAAACTGTTATTTGTGTGTGTACAGTGTGAATTTGTGTGTGTTTGTGTATGTGTGCGCCTGATCTGGTCAAGGTATAGTCTATAGTGAGTCATAAAGCCACAGCTGCTGGCCAGATGATTGGGGCCACCTGTTTCCTTCATCATTTACACGTTCCATGAATATCTAAACAACAGCAAATTAAAGTCCAGCAGCCTTGAGTCTTCAGACGCCTTTAGGAACCTGGCATTGGGAATTTATGTCATGCGTTAAGTGTGTTTGTGTCTCCGTGTGCGCTTGTAAAGTGATATGTCTGTCCAAAATTGTAGGCAGAATTTGCATATGGCATTCAGTTCTTGTACTGCTGGGTGGTTCAAGGTGGGACTAACTAGGGCAATAATCCTTTCTGCATGTGTTGCAAGGGCAAAGCTTGACACGTAAAAAAGCATCTGGTATAGACATATCCCTTATGTAAAAGATCAGCACTTTGACTGTAGGAATATTTATAATTCACAGTAAATTCAGATGGTTTCTGCAGGTCAGTGATGAGCATACAGTGTGTATAATTTCCATACAAATGCATGAAACAAAGTAATAGTGCAGTTGCACATGAGCCTAATGTAACCCAGTTCCACATGCTGGCTAGTGTTTTATAACAAAAAGATTTTCAAAATGTGTACATATATTATTTAGAATTGCATCCATGGGTATATTAGAATTCATTATATAAATCATGGTTAATTTAGCATTAAACAAGTACATAAGACTGCAATTTGTAATCATTTGAAGCTTAGATTTAGATTTATGGTTAAGTTTAGTGTAAGGTTTAGGGTTTGGGGGAATTTTTTTTTGCACTAGATTGCTAGGAATTCATATGATGTTCAACAGACGTATTTAGTTCGCATTTTACAAGTGCACATTGTACCAGCCATGGGAATGGACTTTTAGTAAAATATGTACAAATTCATTACCTGGTTAAGCTTTCCTGTACTGGATTGTGGAGCTGTGTTCTGTGGGGTGATGGAGCACCATTCCATATCTCTGGAATGAGCTGGAGTGGTGTGATCCAGAACCTTACCACCCAACATCAGAATGTACAGTTTATGAGCCTCTGGATTTCCAAAAATGAGAAATGACATTACTATGCTATTTGTTTTTGGCTCTGGGTTTTTTTTTTGGCTTGCATTAGCTTTGACTAAATCAGCTTAGTCACATATGAAAATTACCAACTCTCCCTTTGGACTGTGGGCCCAACATGTTCTATGTATGGTGAAGCCTATTATAGACATAATGGGGTTTCACAGACCTTTTATGCATCATAGCACTTTCTTTTTAAAATCCTGTTCTCCTTCAGTGAGTATTTAGAACACTCCTTTAGAAATTCATCTATGGAAATGTGTTCAGAAAACACAGAGCTGTTTGTAATATAGACAGATCCACAGAGTTATTGTTATTAACATTTTTTTTTTTGTACTTCAAAGCTAAAAGGAGGTGTAGTGGGTTTAAAGAGACATGTGTAATGAGGTGTTTTTATTCTGGCTGGTTGTGGGTGGGACAGGTTATGGCCCTGTGTGTGAGGTAGGAAGAGGTGGCTGGCTTCAGAGGACCAAAGGAAACAAGGGGGATAAATGAAGGCTCAGGATTTGGCTAATTTCTCCCCGCCTTATTGGAGACAGAAATCAAAACAAATTTGGGATATAATCTGAGCCCCTGGTTCCTTTCTTTTTGCTCCAGATAATTACCCAATGTGCCACGGTGCTTCCATTACCAAGTGCCCAGTTTCCCCCTCCCCTCTCCTACCCCACCCCCCACCCTTCAACATTCCTGTTAAATTGCACCTCCCACGTGAGCAGGCAATCAACCGCCCCGAACCAGTCGCTCATGTTTGTAATAATATTCTAATTTACTGGTCACCGGCCGCTTTGGCGTGGGCCCTGTACTCCTACAGGTCTTTAATGAAGGATTCTGAATGAGAGGATCACTGGAGAGCCAAACCAAACCGAATCAAACTGAGCCAGACTAAACCTAACCAAGCCAGAACAGACCACACCAGACCAGACCAAAAAAATCCTGCTCACAGTCTAAGCCCATAAAACCCAGTCTCTGGTTTAGTGTGTCCTGGATGTTGTGGTTTTACCTACACATGTCTGCTCCTCTAGCCCTTTTCTAGTTGTGTTCTTGTCTTTCCATTGCCCCTGGTCTTCACCCTCAATTGGCTAAAGCTCCTGAGGTTTCTGGACTCCAGGCAGCATTGTGAGGATTCCATTGTGTGTGGTTTACTTTGGCTGTGTCTCATTTGCAGGCATGATCTTAGAAAAAGCAATCTGTCATTTTTACCACCAAAAAAAACGTAGCAAATATTCACGACAGTGATTACTGAATATTTTCATGTTTCCATTTATTATAGTTATATACATAGGTAAGTATATCTTAACACAACTGAGTCTGAAGTGTGTGTTTAAAAACAGGGTGAGTCAAAATTCTCAGGACACCATTTCATTTCAGAAACAAAAGGGGAAAATGACATATCTGAATACCCCAGCAAGTAATGGGTGAGGGGGCCTATCTTTTATGCTATGTCCAGAACATGGCTGCCATCTTGAATGCTGCATGGGCATGTTTCAGTATATCAAGAAAGAGCAAAATTCTCTCAGAATTTGATTGTTACTGTCAGATTTCTTGTGGTTCAAAAGTTATCAACACAGAAATTTGCAACAACAATCGAAAACGCTCCCTGTGATGCACAGCTATTTGACGTGTTCAGTGTGTTGTCCCTGGTGCTGAGCACAGAGTGGAAGGCGCTGGATCCAATCGTTATGAACCCACATGAGAATCTCTGGAGAAATGCTGTTGCGAGCCTCCATTATACGGTGCTGAAGGTGCTGTTTGTTGCAAATATTTCTCAGAGTACACAATTTGTTTGAGATGACCACAGAGATAAAAGTCAAGTGGTGTGAGGTCAGGGGATCTGGGCAGCCATTCCACAAGCGCACTACAGCCAATCCTATGACCAGGAAATTGAATATCCAGCCACTATTGAACACCTGCTCCATAGTGTACAGGTCCACAGTCCCGGTTTCTTGGTATATTTGGCTGTGAGGGCAACAATGCTGTGTGAAATTGATGTTCTTTCTGAGTGACGGTTGTTGAAGTCTGCAGCTGTGTTCCCCAGACGTCAGAATCACCTCAATCCTCTCTTCATTCATTAATTCCATCTTACTTGTAACAAACAACAACAATCTTGAAATTTCTGTGTTGCAAATCACATTGACTCCAAACATACAATTTTTAAATTAAAAAAAAGAGGGTAAATGCAAAAGTTTGGAGGGGGGGGTGGGGGTCAAAGCATTTATATATCTTTCTTATCTATAAAGTTAAATATTACAATAAATTTACAATATCCATGCCTTGACGAATCTTAATATACGATCAAACACCCCTACACTGGACCGTACCATTATTTAAGTTTTACCTTATGTGTTTTTGTAGTCACTTTGAACATAACTTTGTTGGGTTTTAAGGTGGAACAGAACATTCAAATTAAGGCCAGGTTTAATTTTTTTGTAGACTGTTTTTTTCTGCACAAAATAAGCAGAAATGGTTAAAACTCATCAAGAACCTAACATCTACTACAAGCTCAATGTAGTGTATGCACAATTTTAAGGTGGAAGGGAAAAATTGGAACCTGAAAAGTTCATAATCTGGTGGCTGTAGTAGTGAGATATTAGTTGCTGCTGTGAGTAGTTCTACAGTAAACACAAATATTACTGCAGTGAATCAATACATTGATGTATAAACTTGAAGTACATTGATTGACCAGCACACTGGTTAAAGTGCTTTAAAAAAAACTTGTTTCACTTAACTCTTTCATTAAAAGAGAGTTAACTTTGGAGATTAACAATAACCAAGGTTCTATATAAAGGCCATTCCACCACTCTCCCCTTAACATGATGCTGTATTGGTCCCAGTATGAATGGGTGAGATGGGACAAAGCCTAAGCTACAGTGACTTTCACTGTCATTAAACCCATTTATTCAGAATACATTAACACATGGTTCATTTTTATTTTCATGGCAAAACAATTGCTTGCAGATTTTGATTATTGGGTCGTCTGTGCTTTTAATGTTAGTCAAGTGCAGGCCCAAATTGTGTATGGTATTAACAAGTTGCATTGTGCAATATATAATATATTATTGGTGACCCCTGACTACAAAGATTGTTGTGTGGTGTGTGGCACATTTATCATTAATGTACTGCAGATATTACAATAAACAAGCAAGACTCTGTAAGGATCGTAAGACACACACACACCCTGGGTCAGGAACACCAGTCTTGTATTTACACTCATTATCCATAGAGTATCACATAGTTCTACAATTACAGACTGTAGTCCACCCGTTTCTCTGCAAACTTTGTTAGCCCCCCTTCATTCTGTTCTTCAATGGCCAGGACCACCACATAGCAGGTATGATTTGAAGGGTGGGTCATTTTCAGTGCTGCGGTGACACTGACTTGGTAGTAATGTGCTAGTGTGTTGCACTGGTGTGAGTGGATCAGACACAGCAGTGCGCCTGGAGTGGAGAAACACATATAACTCAGTTTGTTCACAGTAGATGATGTGCTTTTCTTATTTTCCGCTTACAAAATTAACAAAAATCGACGTCATTGGTTCAGTTGAGTTCAAAATCATATGCATATGACTGTAAAATAATAGTGTGTTGTGTCTACATTTTGAGCTGGAGGCCGTCATATTTCTGCCTTTATTTCATCAGCAAGTTTGATCTAATAATTTTATCCCTTGATCTTTTATTATGTCTTACTGAGCACGTCGGCATACTCGTATATTAATGTGTTGGAACAGTCAGGGAACACTAGTGTTTTGAAGCCCTTGTATATTATTAAAATCATTGTGTAAAGAACAAAAAAAGAAAAACGTTCCAGTCAACATAATATTCTCCTGTATTGTTTTTGCTGCTCATTCTTTGGAGAGAAATTATGTTTTTTTCTCTCGTGTGAACATTTCCAGTCCTCTCTGAGGAGATGTTGAGCTCACATTGCCTTCTTATTTCTGTTGGTCATGCCACTAATTTGTGGTGAAAAGGATAAACTTGTCCATGTGGGAGGCCATTTTTCTCATTCCTCCACATCAGCCACTCCGCCATGAAGCTCAGCTGGATGTGTAGTGGACTGTAGTGTAATACAGGCACTTAGTAGGTTTTAGGACCGTCTGCATAATTCCAACTAAGTAACACAGTCCGCTGTTAAAATCATACGATCTACATCCAAAATCTTTGATTGAAGCCAAAACTCTGGACATAAGCAGTTTTTTTTAAATGTGCCATTTTATTTTTGTTTTTACTTATGAATTACCATCATAATGCCGATGATTCAGAGGCTGCATCTGGAATGTTAACAGAAAAAATGTTGAGTGAAACAGGTTTTATTTACATTTTTTTAACAACTTAACAAAATAATTTAATTTGAATTTAACAACAACAAAATAATATTTAATATACATAATTTGATATAGATGACACAATGTTATTTTGTATTTATATTCTACAACATGTGAAAACTATACAACTATAAACATGCGTTTGGTTTTACTGACAAAAAGCCCCTCGGTTTCATATATAATTCTTGTTACGATGAAAAATGCTAACAATATTTTCATATCATAGAAAAGGCTGTGGTCTCCAACATGTGTGTTGCATGGCTCATTTTGCTGTTTTCTCTCTGAAATCCAGGTCCCCTGTGTGTCCCCTCTGGCAGTGTGAGGTTAAACATGGGGCTGTTGGAGGGAGCAGAGAATTAGGAAAGTCTGTGTCCGGAATCTAAATACACAGGTGGGCTTTACCAGCCAGACAGAGGTCTGAGAAAGTGAGACCATTTTCATATTATTAAACAATATGTTAGAAAATCTCAGCATGAAAACCTGTTTATTGCATACCTTTCTTTTAACAATAGTACACAAGTGGGGAGAACACACAAGTTCAGGGCTGTTTACCCAAGAGCAGAAAGGTCAAAGAGTGGGTGTGTAGCATGTCTTTATGGCATTTTGAGGGGATGGCAGTTATAACTTAATGTTTGGACTGAGTGGCAGTTATGTGCCTCCAAGCAGTGAAGATACAGAAGGACTGCCCCCCCCCCTATTCTAAAAGAACAACTAAATTAAGGAACTAAACAATGCCTGGTCACATTTCCCCTCAAGGTTTCCATCATCCTGCTATTTTACATGGGGATGTTTGATCAAACATCAGAGAATCAAACTTGTCACATATATACAACATGATACATCTACATATTTACATGCAGGTATCAGTGTGTTCTGTGACTGTGAGCATGATTTTAAATGGACTATAATGAATATAAAATTTACAAAGGAGCACTAAATTATAGGAGAAATACGTAATAAATCTACGTATGGATGTCGTTAGACCTATTTTGGGGGCGCTGTAGCCTCCCACTAAATATCTTCATATTAACAATGTAATGAATCTTGGGTCCACTAGGACCTGGGGGAGCTGCTGGTCTGAATTGGTCTGAATTGGTCTGAATTGCTTTCTTGACAGAATACGCACGCGGTGTATGAGGGGAGAAGGTGTAGTGGGTTTCCTGACGTCGAGTGTCATTTCAAGACAAAAATAAAGAAAAAAAAGTTAAAATAGCACTTTGCTAGCAGAGAAAACTTAATTATTCATGAATATAAAGTGAGTCTGCTGAAAAAGCCAGTTAGATTAGTATTATGTTGATGTATTAAACACTGCAGTATTTAGGGCAGACTGAATTGATGTTTAATTTCTTTCCTGACGTTTTCATGACTGTGTATTTTACAGATAACTGTATATAATGAGTTAATAGTTGCTCTTTAGTTTTTTCAAACTGTAGATGGATATTCGTGATTGTTTTATAAAGGCTGCAGCTCCTTGTGGCTTTACTTAATCTGTACCTCGTCAAAGAAATTTGCTGCTATGAGGCTGTTACCCCTAGACCCCCTAGTTAAAGCTTAGCCCCCCCTGATCATTAATCTCTGGTGATGGTCTACCTGCTGTCTACAGTATTAAATCATAAAATGACCAAGGTGTGTCATCAGAGATTAAGGAACAATGCTAAATTGAAGCACTGGATTCTCTGATGATTTTCTTTGAGGAGTGTCCATTCTGAAGCAGAACACTGTTTGTGTTAGGCCCGTGATCCCACCGTCCAATCCCCAGCAGTGTACTGCAGCCATGGGAGCAAGCAATTGAACAGAGATAATGTTCAGACCGATCATTCTATCAGACCTAATCCTTCTTAAAATCTTCAAGGACCAGAGACAGAGTAAATAATAATAACAGCTGATAACGCATTTGAAAGGTGTTGGCAGGTTAGAACCCAGCAGGACTACACGACGGATGACGAGTTGTGTTATTGTCTCTTGAACAGGTAATTTCTGAAAAAATATAAGTGCAGGCACATATTCAGGGATTAAAGGTGTAAATTCTCTGGTTTGCGTTTTTTAAACACAGTGAGGAATAAGTGTTGGGTTTCATAGTCACCTTTGCATAGTCACGTATTTAAGGTGGAACAGAACATTCAAACAAGAAGCTGGCAAATAATAGCAATAAAAGTCTTGTAAACTAACCCACACTCTTAGAGATGAAGGGTTCTTTGAAGAACCACTTTGGGTTCCGTAAAGAACAGTTGTTGCTAATAAATTTAAAATTGGTACAGAACTTTTGATAAATAGAAAGATCATTTAAACTTTTAAAGGTCCTTGGTTCTTTATGGAACCAGAAGCAGTTCTTCTATTGTTTGTAACACCTTTATATTTAAGAGAGAAAATATTAAAATTATGAATATGAAGCAAACAACTGCCTCCTAAAATGGATATTTTATGTATATCAAGGGGCAAACCATAAGGAAGAAAAATGTGTCTAAAGAAATGTTTAAGGTGGAAATTATAAGCCAAATATGAAGCTGTGTATATGTTGATTATGGCACATAATTTTAGCTATGAAGTTCCAAATTTCTGCACCTATTTGTGTAGGTTTCTCAATCCTGGCAACCCACATGTGCTTGGAGTATGGGGGGGAGGTTGGGGGTATATTAATGTGACATAAAACCAACATATTTTAGTTACAGGTCGTGTTGTTGATACCCACCTCTAGGGTGTGTCAGTTCAAACCCTGCCTCTGGTGACTGTCTGTGTGGCGTTTGGTGTGTTCTCCATGTGTCTGCGTAGGTTCCCTCTGGCTGCTCTGCTTTCCTCCCATAGTCCTAAAACACAAAAAAGTGTCCACAGATGTGAGCATGAGAGTAAGTGTGTGAGTGAATGCGTGAAGCCCTGTAATGGAGCGTGGCCTGTCCAGGGTGATTATCCAGGATAAAACAGTAACAGAATGAAAAATGAACTCACTGACTCTACGCCATGCAGTGTACCGGGTTTAATTCTAAGCTTGGGTAGGAACAACATGGTACACCAATAGAATCCTTAGACAAGACTCCTCATGCTGCATTACCTCTTTCACACTGTTAAAACTGTAAGTTACTTATAGAGAAGAGTGTCTGCCTAATAGTTGTACATGTAAATTAAGGTAAAACACTTGCAGCTGCTCATGACGTCTCATTCCAGACTAACAGAAGGGTACTTGAGCTGTCTACCATCATCACCTGGGGTACAATAGTTGCATTAGGCCTCTGATTATCTACTTATGTGTTATATAATAGTTTAAGGTAAGCATCTTTATGTTGTTTTTAATATGGCTTCAGTATGGACACAAGTGCTTGTGTTTGTTGTTATATTGACAGTCTTTTGTTTATTTTAATGTGTCTTTGCAACTAAAACCAACAGGTGTCTCACACACTTTGGCATGAGTGTCCAACTCTTATTAAGCTTCGTAGCTCAAGGCCAGCTGTAAAGTTTTTTTTTATTCGGGCATTGTTATCTCAGCAACCTGTTACTAAGAGAAAAAACAAGGAGACTCTAACTGAGCCTCAGTGAATCAAGCAGGTTTTTTTTTTTTTTTTTTTTACACACTGTCCACCACCACCTCAGTCTCTCACCACAAGCTGATGATTTCATTACCAATCAAAATCCACACATTCCATAGAAAAGCACATCTGTCAGCACAGTAATGGTGTTGTTTATGCCCCTCTCTGTGTGTGTCTGAGGCACCTGGCACCAGCTCAAATAACACACGTGTAAAATCACTCGTCAACCTAGGCCAGTCATCCTATGGCACGAAGCAGCCCCCCCACAGCCCTCAATCCCCCACGTTTAAAGCCCGGTTCATGTGGGTGGCATTGATAAATTTCAGTATATAATCATCCTTTTCTAATGAGCACTCATTTTCATGTTTCTACATCATTTCTATACAAGAGCTATCTTTTATGCCATGTGAAATATTACACCAAAATATTGTGCTTGGTCATTTATTTATTGAGAAAATGTATCATGTCCGTACAGAACAGCTTCAGTTCTGGGATGTGATGTGAACTAATTCCTTCAGGTACCTTCTTTGGTAGAACAACGTGTGCTTAGGTTGTTTCCTGCAGTTTGACCCATGGACTCTTGAGGTTGTGTTCTGATGTTCTGACAGTTTCCTGTATAATTCAGATGTTATTGGTACATCGATGACTAAAAAGCTATTTTGGCCCAGCACAACACACCCCAACTGTGACACTACCACCACCATGTTTCTCAGATGGGATCAATTCTTATGTGTAAGTATATAAATATGAACCGTGGTCTAATAAGAGGAAATAAGACAGGGGGCTGTGTTTGGCGGGACACCATGTGCGTTGGCCAGAGCCTTAGCTCAGTGTTGGTTAAATCACCAACTCTGCAGGACGGCTCAGAATGGCTCGGCAAAGACATTTTGTGGCATTAGTGTGTTTATAAAACTCCATGTAGCTGCGCACAGGCTCCTTAAACTTCACATGCTTTAACCTGTTACATTGAATAAATAAGTATTCAAAAAAAAAGTCATTAGTCCTCTGTTCTTTGGTGGTAGATTAGTATTTTTTTTTTTAAATGAACAAGAAAAACACTGATGCTGGTGTTATATATTATAAACAAAAACAGTGTGCTCCTTTTTTCATTTCTGCATTTATTAGTCCTTTGTATACTACACAATCACATAATAAAAAGCACATGTGAATAAAGACATTGATATGAAGCACCAGAGCTTCTCCAGATCTTCCAATGACAAGGGTGTGTATATTGGGCTTTCCTGTTTTCTGTGACAATGGCTATATGACTAATGGCAGTCCAGCAAGACTAGGCTTCCCAAGTTACTCTTTGCTCTTGTTCTCTTTCTCCTTACATATTACTTCTGAGTTGAAGAGAATATTAATATATGCTTCTGCGTCTGGCCTACAGTGTAGGTCCCCAGGATGAGGAAATCTCCCACCATGAATGTGCTGCCTTCTGCATTCTCTAGTGTGGAGAAGAGGAGTTTCTGGACTTCATAGTTATATTTGTAGAGACCTGCCTGTCAGGCTACACAGTAGGCTGTGTCCTAGTGTTCACGTCGAAAACGTAGTCTCCAGCGTAGCCTAACACGCACCTTTACAGAAATGTAACTAAGTCCAGACATATAATCTCCACACTACAGAGACTGCAGAAAGCAGCACGTTCATGAGGGGTTTCCTCAGACATTGGTTTTGTCACAGAACGAATAAAAATGTTGAACAAAGAAAAAATACGGACGTCTCCGAATAATCTTTCAAAGGGAAGCGGGACCACAGAGGTAAATAGGTGTATTTGTTTCTTTCCTGGCACCTCATGTAAACTATGCTCTGTCCCAAACGGCGCTTTACTTCCTAAACAGTGCACTTTAAAGATGTATAAATGTAATTCAACTACACCACTACATTGTGAACTACATAGGGTTGAGGAAGATGTCTGAGATTCAGTCTTAGTGGTGGGGCGGTGTAACTGCAGAGTGATGCAGACACCAGCGCACAGTTCTAAATGTGCACAACAGCATAGGGCTCTTGCGTAGAAACATAAATCAGCCTTAGGACACGAGAGGCCTATCGTTGCTTAGAAGTTACCCAGGGCTTCTTTGTGACCTTGTGGACTATTCCATGCCTTGCTGTTGGCGTGATTTTTCTTGGTTGACCACTCCTGAGGAGGATATGGTTTGAGGATATTTTGGTAACATTTTCCAGGCTGATGAACATCACCAACTCATTTTACAGACGTCCTCAGAAATCCCCTTTTTCTTGTTTCATGACAAACTTCCACAAACACAGTGGTTCCCAGACATTTTCTACAAGAGTCTCCTACTGAAGATAAGAATGTTTTCGAGCACCTCACTCCAAAACACACACACACACACACACATCTTTAACTTTGAGATGCCGTTGGAATTTGTTATTAACATTGATCCAACTTTGGGATCAGACTTGACCCAGTTGTGCCATTGATCCTAAACACCAGACTCTAATATCAACTGTAAATAAACGGCTCATCTTAAAGGTTCACATATATTTTTTATTTTTTCATATAATTGTTGGATCTGTAATGGTGGCTCATTCTCCTCGATAAAAAAAATGACCAAGAATTATATTTGTCTCATTTGTTTAACTGGGTTCTTTCTGTCTACTTCTTATGACTTCTGAAAATCTGATGATGTTTAGATCATTATTTATGATGCAGAAATATATGAAACCATTGACGTTTTCACAACTATTATGTGTGTTTTTATTATATTACATTGGCGCAATATAAATATATACATAAGAAAATATCCTAAATACTGGTATTGTTCACTAAAATAATACATTACAAACCTGACATTGCTGTCTACAGCCATTAAGTAATATCTGTGACCATAGAAAATTCCTAATGTTTTGATTGGAATCATTGGTTCTGTTTTCTTCTCTTAGAATGACACCAAAGGGAACCGTACGCAGTATTGTAAATGTCAGCCAGACAGAAACCAGATTTCCTGAAAGGAAACTCACTATTTATTTAGTTTTCATGCATTCTGAACTGTTATTCCAAAACAATCTGAAGCACCCAGCAAATGACATAGATTGCGTTTAAATGTCAGGTCTTGGATACCACATGTAAAGTGCGTAGAAATGGAATTTAAAAACTGAAAACAGACTGCTTGGCAACAGTCAACAGTGGGAACAGTGCTATTGTATAGAACATCAATAACACATCATAGATTTGCAGTACTGTGTAAAAGTCCCACAGCTCGACAGAATAGAGCTGTTTAATATTAGTCAGAGTGAACTCAGGAGTAAATCCTTAAAAGAGCACACTTATTAAAGCTGTAGATTTTTGAAACATCTACGCATTTACAACCCTCTCACTCAAGTACAACTTCTAAATCACAAGCTGTCTTGGTTAAACCCGCTCCTGCAATGATGAATTTGCTATATCACTGAAGTACTGAATAAACTAAAGCATGGTTTACAGGGAAAACACATCATTTGTACTGGTAATCTCAGTAACTCAGCAGACTACTGGGCAGCACTTGTGGGAGATCTGTAAGTCAATGAACAGCAAACTAACAAAACACTGGTAACCACAATGCAAACAAGACTTGACTGAGCAATGCATTTCTAAGAATACTCCTGAAGTTTTATAAATATTTATAGCCATGTTTATCAGAACTCATCAAAGTTTAATGCTTTAAATGTTCTGCCTATAACGTTCTTATAAACACGCTTTATAAAACATGAGTATGTGGGTAACACTATAGTAATATTATTGTAATCATGTTTATATATATCCATCTATTATATAATCAGGGTTTTGCAGTTATTAAATAATCAGCAATAAAAGGTACCATTAAGAAATTAAAGTGTTTCCCTTTTTTAGCGATTATTTTTTGTGTTAATTATTATTTATCAATTTAGAATACACATTCCACTCAGTATGGATCACTTCATTATACAAAAAGAGAAGTGACTACAGTTAATCACAGAAATACCGTAATCTAAAGATGATGGTTGAAATAAAAATAAACTAATTGTAGTTGTAAATATTAGGTAAAAAACTGGTAACATAATGGCAACAAAAATAAAAATATAAATTTGTCTGTGATGTAAACAGCTAAAGAAACACATTACCCTAGTTTCTGTAAATGAGGAAGGCATGTGAAGTTCTTTTTAAAGTTTAAAGTGCTTGTACATAATGTAAAGGTTCCTAGAAGCCTGGGTCCAAACCAAGAACACATAGGAGGGATTTAGCAGAATGTGTGGTCAGTGCACACCAAACACAGAGCGTGTGCCGGACTGACCCCTGGGGTTTTCTCCTTGGAAAAATACAACAGTGTGTATGTAGTGTATCCAGAAGTATTGTGGTTTAGCTCCTGTGTGGCACATTGCTAGTAGCTGTGCGAGCCCGTCTGTGTGAGTGTATATGTGTGTGTGTGTGTATGTGGGGAAGGGGGGCGGGGGGTCAGCACAAGTGAGCGAGGACATTGTAGGAAGCCCCCGAGAGTGTGTTCCAAACAAAGATGTCCGGCCTTCCACAGGGCACCCCTCCCACTGTAATGCGAAGCAGCTGCAGCTCACTTTGCGTGATACACCGAGACTCCAATTAATGGGGAGGAGGACATGTTGACCTACAAAAACAGAGGAGCACAACAAACCCTGTAACTACAAACAGGCTTCGCTTTTAGAAGAAGAAGAAAAAAAACAGAAAGAGAAAGAGTACCTCTCTGGGGAAACGGAGCGAGAGACAGAGTGAAAGAGGAGAGGAGCCCTGACCTCTTCCCCTCTGTCACCACACACCAGCTTCCATGTGCACACCATCCACTTACCTCTTAAAGAGGTGTTGTTGTTGTTTTCCCCTCGTTCCGTCCTGTGTGGGAACACTTGCATTCCATTGCGTACAGTTGCTCGATTTTTTTTTTTTTCGTCTCTCCCAGCATATTTATGTCTCCCTGATTCAACATTCTCCCCTCTCGGATCATCAGATTTCACCCTAATGAAAACGTCAGGAAAGTATGCATAAGAGTGCAGGTATTAAGTAATATCTGTAGACATAGAGGACTGCTAATGGGAGACCCTAGAGTGACTGAAGAAAGAAAAAAAAAAGAGCACCTGATCTTTTTGTAGTGCCAGGTATTTTTGTTGCAAGAAAATAAAATGGAATCCAGCCCAGGCCCAGAGCCAGATTATGGTTGAAAATAACAGCATGTGGAACATACCAAAACATTTTATGTGCTCATGGAACAATGAGCCAAATTCCTCCTTTGCTTTCGACACGAAATATGCAAGTCCTTATCTCCGGTTTATAGTATGAGCTTTCCAATATGACATACGCTGCACTGTAAAAGCTCATTTCTAGAGTTTACTCTCTTGCTTTATGGGAAACAGTTGCCTTGATTCATATTGGTTACATTCAAGGCTCTGAATTGATCTGATCTAATGCACAAGCTAAGCAAGTCAAATGTGGCTTTCAGTTCATGTCAAGCACGCTAAACAACGTTTAGTCTGGATCCAGGGTGGGTGGTGTGGTGTAGTAAACTCAAAGTCGAGA
Organism: Hoplias malabaricus; assembly: GCF_029633855.1. NCBI lineage: Eukaryota > Metazoa > Chordata > Actinopteri > Characiformes > Erythrinidae > Hoplias > Hoplias malabaricus. Next base: position 12,469,300 of record NC_089814.1, on the reverse strand, counting down.
AAAATCAGTGTAACCTTTATCGACATTATGACTCAAAGCTGCTAGAACAGAACCAGGAGGCAACTGCTTGTTTATTTTTTTTTCAAATGCTTTAAAAACACTGGAATGGAACTAAATGAATTGTTATATTTTGGATAGAAATTAAAAATATCAATATCTAAAAACTCCTAATCAATAAAGACGTGTACCAAATTAGTTCTCCCATTGGCCAGAACTATAAAATGTTATATTTATTTTATATTTAATAGATATGTTGATATTTATTGCAGGCTTCGAAAATGTATTAAATTCCCATATATCACTGCAATGTCACAGAGGCTCTGGATGGTTTAGGGTCACTGTAGAATTTTACCATGGATATTTAAGACCCAAACTGAAAGCCTGTTTTAGTCTGAATGAGAATGAGCCACAGCTCCAGTCGGCGTAAGAGCGAGGAGCAGAAGTTCTGGATTTCAGACATTTGAATTCTGTTCTCTTTCCTCTCCGTTATTGTTTGTAACATATTTACAGGACTTTGATTTCTCTGCCCCCGTTGTTTGTTTTGGCTCCATTTAACTGTGGTGTGATTGGAGAAACTCAAGGCGAGGAGGCTCGACATTTCTGAATAGTCTGTAATGTTGAATGCAGCACTAAACTAGAAAGGCTCATTTTATGCCATGTTTTCTGACAAAAACTAAATAAATAAACGGACGGCATTGCCTTATTTCCCTGGTTGTGGACTGAAAATTTTCCTCCATCATCCGTCACCACTCAGATTAGTGCCGTTAACCCTTTTACTGGGGCAGGAATTAAAGTGACTCCTGAACTGGTGAGAGTTACGATTATTGGAATCATTAGAGTTCACAGAGTTTCTGTGGAGGTGCTGATAGACTGGAATAAAAGCATAAATCTGAGTTTTCTCAGTATGTGATTGTTATTAGACTTTTATACAAACATTTTTTAACAATAAACATTTCTGCCAGTGTAGTGAGGACGTGAGGTCACTTCATTTCATACGGTCCATTAAAAGGAACACTATGTAGTGGCTCCAATACATCCACTATTTTAACTTGAATAAATGCTCGAAAATATGAGAGGAAATTCTCCCTTACTTTAAGCTCATGTGCTTCTTATATTTATGTGCACACGGCGTGGGTGGCAATCATTAGCGGAATGGTAACATTGGTTGACTGATTTGCAGGATGTGACGTGTCATCAAGTCCGTGCCTATAGCAGAGTTGAACCAGAGGGGGCACTGCAGAGGTGGAACTGACTGTGTGAACATTAGCAAAAATGTGTTCAAATTTCGGATTTTTTTTTTTTTTTACAGGGCAGTACCTTTCAGCCTTTTGCTCTCTGGTGCCTGGTTGGTTTTCCACTCTCCTCCGAAAAGTAGCCACTGATGTTTGAAAACACAGTCTCTACAGGGAATTGCAGGCTTCAGAGACCATAACAACGTTAAGCATTGTTTACACATCGGGCCTTGTTTTTGTTGTTTTGGGACTCAGCATGGCTCCACGCCCCAGTTCAGACAGATCCGTATGAGTGGAGCATGTACCATGCAGTGGAAAAGGGTCATTAGTGAAGACTGAAACATGTCATATCAGTGAATCCCAAGGAGAAATCCCTCCCCCCCCTCACCCTACTCACCAATCAGCCCAGTTCAGTCCAACTGCTGCTCTCACATCTGCCACAGTTCTGTCAGGCCGTGGTTAGACTCCTCCAGCCCTGCGGATTATTGTAGCATGAGGGGTACACCTTTGGAGTGGATGGGGACCAGAAGCACCATGTTGTTGGCATTTATGATGCAGCCCTTGAGGAGGTACTTGGTTTTATCTCCTTCCAGATTAAGGGGCTGGAGGACGTAGCAGGAGATAAGGCCCTGGGTGCTGATAAAACATCAGATAAGTCTGACTGTGTCATTCTTGTGGTCAGTAGCAGACCCCAGCAGAAGGGGTCCTTGGCTGGACAGCTGCTGAATGGCTGCTGGCTGCAGAAAAAAACCCAAAACAATCAAAACCAAAATCCTTTATGCTACATTCCATGTGCTTTTTCAGGCTCAGGTGGTGCCAGAATGCAGAGTTGTGTTCTGCTCGATGGTACAGTATGCTAATTGAAACTCTATATTTTGCTCTGAAGATATTTTATGCCTGAGTTTTATGGATTTTTTTCTGCCCAAAACCATGTGTCGTCTCATTAATCATCATTTCATGAAATAAAATGTTGATGAAGGGGGTAGAAATGCCTAGAACAACACATAAAGAAAAGATTTGTGACCATAAATTTCTTCATTTTATAGCAGGCCTGAACACACAACGTCAGGGATTTGGCAGCAGATGCTGAGTAATGCACAAAGGATGGACTACAACAAACTGCGCTTCAAACCCTGACTCCAAAAGAGTGAGGGCAGTCTGTGAAATGCAAGTAAAGCAATATTTATGTCATTGTCTTTAATTAATAAATACTCATTTGATGTTTTTTCTTATGGACTTTGTTTCTTCAGAAACATGCACTCATGTAAACTCACATCTGTGTAAAAAATCTAGAATTATTATACTGAGTTGCCTACAATTCTAACTTTTCAGTGAATCTCCCCTGATCTCACACAGTGCCCCCAGCCTCGGGAGGGTGAAGGTGAACACATGCAGCCCACCGCTGCTGGGGAAACCCGACTTAACAGTTAACATGTCAGAGAGGATGGATAAGCGGTTCCAGATAATGAATGAATGAATAAATAAAATGTCAGAGAGGAATGCAAACTGTCCAGATCTGTCGCATCAGCCAAGCTGCCTCCCGGGTAGTGATGTTGAGAGAATTGGTGGATTATTTGCTGGTGTGTTTTTTAGGCAAAGTAATGAGCCTCTACCCCTTGTTGTTTAGATAGATTGAGGTAGTATTAGAGGTATGAGGAGCATAGACTGTGTGTGAGGGTCTGTGGGGTGACCCCTGTCAGTGCTGCAGTAAATGAGGGCTGACAGCAGGCTCTGTGTGTCATAACCAGCCTCCACCCCCCAGCCCCAGGTTACAGCCAGGGCATATGGGAACACCAGTGGAAACTAACCCCATTAACCACATGCCAGTCTTTATGTAGGCAGGATATGTGCTGTAGGATATATGGGATGTGTGCAGCCACTTACCATTCATTAAGATTCAGACCTTCATCACCCGTCACCACTCAGATTAGTGCCGTTAACCCTTTTACTGGGGCAGGAATTAAAGTGACTCCTGAACTGGTGAGAGTTACGATTATTGGAATCATTAGAGTTCACAGAGTTTCTGTGGAGGTGCTGATAGACTGGAATAAAAGCATAAATCTGAGTTTTCTCAGTATGTGATTGTTATTAGACTTTTATACAAACATTTTTAACAATGAACTTTTCTGCCAGTGTAGTGAGGATGTGAGGTCACTTCATTTCATACGGTCCATTAAAAGGAACACTATGTAGTATTTTTTCCTCAAAATTAGGTACAAAACCAATGTGATGCTCTACTGCTCTGTCATAGAGAGAATAGACCTCTAAATGACCTCTGTCACATACTACAGAGAATTAAGAGTATTATGTATAAGAATATTTTTAGGTGTACAGAACTGTCTGTGAGGAGTGTGGTGTGTTCTCCTTGTGTCCGCGTGGGTTTCCTCCGGGTGCTCAGGTTTCCTCCCACAGTCCAAAAACACATGTTGGTAGGTGGATTGGTGACTCAAAATTGTCAGTAGGTGTGAGTGTGTGTGTGTGTGTTAGTGTGTGTGTTGCCCTGTGGAGGACTGGCGCACCCTCCAGTGTGTGTTCCCGCCTTGCGCCCAGTGATTCCAGGTAGGCTCTGGACCCACCGCGATGGACCCCCAAGCGGTTACAGACAATAAATTAATGAATGAATTGTCTGTAACCGCTTATCCAGTTCAGGGTCGCGGTGGGTCCAGAGCCTACCTGGAATCATTGAGCACAAGGCAGGAATACACCCTGGAGGGGGTGCCTGTCATTCACAGGGCAACACACACACATTCACACCTACTGACACTTTTGAGTCACCAGTCCACCTACGTGGACACACTAAACTCCTCGCAGTCAATCACCCGGCGCGAGACTCGAACCCACAACCTCCAGGTCTACAGTGCAATAGTTACCATAAAATGACAAAAGAGTTTGAGAATGTTTGAACTTTGAACAATGCTTTAAAACATATTTTTACACCTAATGTAACATTAAAGTATTAGAATAAATGCAGTGGTGTCAAAGTGAGTCAAACAGTGTTTTAAACTCTCTGAAAAATATGATTGCAATGTCTTTTAATGTCACGTAGTCATTTTTTGGTAAGTTTTAATGTGAATTTGTGTCAGATGTGTGCTGAGCACTCAGTAAAAAAAATCTAATTTGTATCTAAATAGTACACTTGAGGCTCTTTCACTTATTAAGATAATTTTTTGCAGGCAACATTCCTGTAAATGGACGCGTGAGAATATCTGTGCTAAAGTTTGGGCTAAAATCAACAACTGTGGCATGCTCTGCTCTGATTGAAAGGTATAGCACAAGGGCAGCAGATACATTTAGCAAGAACACAACATGGTGCCCGGGTTTTCTTTCCCCTTTTTAGTCTCAGTCCCCCTCTAGTACCCCCCGACTACACCCCCCTCCCCCCACCCCAAAGCCCCTAAAGTTCCCCCTCCTGGTTTCCTCTCTCTTTTGATGTCAGACCCTCCTCAGTTATTTAGCTCTTTTAAAGGAGGGTTGAGGACATTGGCTTTTAAGCCTCGCTGGCCAAGGTAAACTTAATTTGTATTGTGTACATATGGTTAAAAGTGCCTTTCTTGTAAAATGAGGGGTGATGCTGTGGGCCAATGGGAGCGTGTGGAAATGAAGCTCTGCGAGTTGAAGCGTCGCAGCCCCGCTGAGCCCCAGCTGGAGGGCCCTTATCAAGGCCTAAATGAGTGGAGGTGAGAAAAGACAGACCCTCGGAGCGAGCAGGTCCACATTTCAGCAGGGGATGGAGGAGAGGGGAGGGCAGCTGCTGCTATAGGAGGCTGCTTTTAAGACCCTGATAGAGAACGAACTCTTTGATGAAGAAAGGAACTAGAGAGAGAAATATCTTTGTATATCAAGGGTGTCAACTAACCAGGGCCTTGGCAGACAGGCCAGTTCAGGCCAACGTTAATGATTGGACTTTAAAATGGCCAAACTGATTGGACGTTTTGATATACAGGATCCTGTGTCAAGGTAAAAATAAGCCAGTCATTTTAGGCATAGTTTAACACCTAAAAATGCAAGAGTTTGTATGTGGGGCTTCAATTTAGTTTGATGCTCACATAATGTAACTTACATCACTATAAATCCTGCTCTGTGTAGAGCTTTTCCCAAGTCATTTTGGGACAGTGTTACCTGAGACACACACACAAATTGAAGTTTAATATTTTAATAATAATTTTTATCTAAAATCCAGAGAGTGTTTTCTCACTGTTGCTAGCTCTCTTGTCTGTTTGTGTGCTAGAAAAAGGTCCAGTGTTTGTACACAGCCCTGGCTCAGTAAACGAGGTACAAGTTAAGTGTTTCAGTCCTGAATGGCTCAGGTGTTCTCTCACTATCAGCCAGAGCCAGTAAACAACATCTGGAGGTGTTTGGATGATGGAGAGAGTTTTGAATGTTGAAAAGCATGAAAAGACATGAGGATGTTGCTCTATTCCTGCTCCATAGGTGGGTAATATTAAATTATTTTTGCTGTTATTATTATTTTTATTATTTTGCAGAAACTGTGATGGCACCCTCAAGGCTATATATTTTGTTACCTTTAATTAGAGAACATAAGTGTACTTTATTCTATTGTAATTGTAGATTTTAAAGGTGTGTTGATTTCATATGCCTCACTTCATCTCCACAGCTTATATTATTATTTTTGATTTTTTTTGCACAGTTTTATAATGAAACCTTATGTGTAATGTACCTTCTGTAGGGAACACAAATGGACTTTAACACCACTGTTGGATGTTTAAAGGAACATTTACACTGTTTGTAGTTTTAGTAAAAATAATATGCCTCTACCGTACCTTTTTTCTGAGAGTGAAGCTAACTTTGCATGAAACTAACCATGTTTAGTGAGAAGATATATTATTTTGAATAATAAAGCTTAGGTTCTTAAGACTTTTGCACAGCACTGTAGTTTAAACTGTTATAGAACACAAAAGGAGACTAATAAACTGGATTACAACAGGAAATAGTCTGAGCCATAGTCTCGTTGTGGTGAAAGGCGAGTGAGCTGAATTATCTGTGTCTGTGCAGGAATGATGGAATGATGGTGGGGGAGCCTTCAGCTGTAAGTGTTGTAACCAAGTGACGCATCACTCTGATCAATTTCACAGAAGAAAGCCTCAACATTTTAAAGACATGTGGGATTTGTTACCGAGCGCAGACACTGAAAATCAGTTCGCTGCTTTCACTGCAATGTTGCAATGACTTGCATGAGAAAAAAAAATGTCCTGCATGAGAAAAAAAAATACAGGGAGAAAAAAATATACAAGGAGGATATTGGAAAGAAAACAGAGAAGGGAAGAGATAAGGAAATTGAAGTGAATGAGAGAGACCTGAGTGAGCTTAGCAGAGCCTTCCTCCATCTCATTCGCTTTATTTTCTCTTAAAACAAGCCTTAGTCTTTAGGAGGCCTTTATGAAATATGTGGCTCTCCTGCTCTTGACTTCTCCTTTATCCGAGACCGATGTACCCCTCCCAGCCTTCACTAACATGAGCAACATAAAGCCTGCACCATAACTGCGTGGTGGTTTACTGCATTGGTTGTTTTTTGCAATGTCACTGCAGCAGGAATCCCTTTCCCTCGGCCTCTCCTGAGCCAACACTAATAACTTACAGTTGTTCAGAAGAGAACAACATACACCACATCAAACACTCTCTTACAAGAATGACCACACAAAAAGCATGCCACTGTTTCTGGAAAAGCAGTAAATGACTCGGTGGTTAATTTTAGCTGAAGAGAAGACGCGGTGTGAAAGTTCATTTTGAGGAAGTGATCAGGTATTAAATTACTGTTGAGTGTATTTACACTGAGAACTCCTTAAATTCTGGTGAGGCCTACACTCTTAAAAAGGCTCTGAAAATACTCAGCTTGAGTCTCTCAGTTGAGGTTTTCTGTGGTGGTACTCACACTGTTTGTCTGAGGTGAAATTTGGACCCTCTGAACACTAACTGCCCATCAACGCTAGGCCTTCAGGTTAAGGTATTGAAATCGATGTCAAAAACCAAGGAGAAAAAACACATCTTATAATGCTAATTTCTACTAGCATCACTTTGGAACTAGTAGTAAATTGTTACCAAATTAACTGGGGGTATACCGAGGCATTCCCAGGCCAGTCAAGACATGTAGTCTCTCCAGCGTGTTCTTGGTCTTCCCCAGGGCCTCCTCCCTGTTGGACATGCCTGGAACACCTCACCAGGAAGGCGTCCGGAGGCATCCTCTCGACGTGGAGGAGCAGCGGCTCCACTCCGAGTCTCTCACGGATGTCCGAGATCCTAACCCTGTCTCTAAGGGAGAGTCCAGACACCCTGCAGAGAAAACTCATTTCAGCCGCTTGTACCCGCAATCTCATTCTTTCGGTCACTAGCCAAAGCTTGTGACCATAAGTGAGGGTTGAGAGGTAGATTGAACGGTGAATCGAGAGCTTTGCTTTTCTGCTCAGCGCTCTCTTCACCACAATGGACCGGTACAGAGCCCACATTACTGCTGATACTACACCGATCCGCCTGTCAATCTCCCGCTCCATCTTTCCTTCACTCGTGAACAAGACCCCGAGGTATTTAAACATCTCCACTTAAGACAGGATCTCACTTCCAACCTGGAGAGAGCACACCACGCTTTTCCGACTGAGTACTATGGACTCTGATTTGGAGGTGCTGATTCTCATCCCCGCCGCTTCACACTCGGCTGCAAACTGGTCCAGCAAGAGCTGGAGGTCCTGGCTTGATGAAGCCAACAAGACCACATCATCCGCAAAAAGCAAACATGGAATCCTGAGACCACCAAACCGGACACCTTCCGCCACTTGGCTATGCCGAGAAATTCTGTCCATAAAAATTATGAACAGAACCGGTGACAACGGGCAGCCCTGACAGATCCAATTCCGACTGGAAACCAGTCGGACTTACTGCCAGCCATACGAACCAGACTCCTGCTCTGGGACTGGATGACTCATAGCAAAGAGCCCAGTACCCCATACTCCCAGAACACCCCTCATAGAATATCCCGAGGGACACGGTCGAATGCCTTCTCCAGATCCACAAAACACATGTAGATTGGTTGAGCAAACTCCCACGCACCCTCCAGGATCCTAGAGACTCTAGAGGAACTCTACTTCCTCTGTGGAAGATGTGCTGGTGGGATTGAGAAGATCCTCGAAGTATTCCTTCCACCGCCTAATGACGTCCCCAGTCGAGGTCAACAATTCCCCACCCCCACCATATACAGTGTTGGTGGAAAACTGTTTTCCCCTCCTGAGTCGCCTGATGGTTTGGCAGAAACGTCTCGGAACCGACCGAAAGTCATTTTCCATGTTCTCACCGAACTCCTCCCACACCCGAGTTTTTACCTCAGTGGCAGCTGAAGCCACGAACCGCTTGACTCTTTGGTACCTGTCAGCTGCCTCCGGAGTCCCCCGAGCCAACCAGGCTCGATAGGACTATTTTTTTAGCATGACAGCCCCCCTCACCTGGGGTGTCCACCACAGAGTGTGGGGATTGCCACCCTGACAGGCACCGACAACCTTGCAGCCACAGCTCCATTCAGCCGCCTCATCAATGGAGTTCTGGAACATGGCCCATTCAGAATCAATGTCACCGGCCTCCTCCGGGATGCAGTCAAAGCTCTGCCAGATGTGGGAGTTGAAGATCTTTTTTGACAGGTTCCTCTGCCAAACGTTCCCAGCAAACCCTCAACACATGTTTAGGCCTGCCAGGTCTGTCTGGCATCCTCCCCCGCTATCTGATCCAACTCACCACTAGGTGGTGATCAGTTGACAGCTCAGCACCTCTCTTCACCCAAGTGTCCAGAACATATGGCCGCAGGTCCAATGATACAACTATAAAGTCGATCATCGAAATGAGGCCAAGGTTATCCTGATGCCAGGTGTACTTGTGGACACTCTTATGCTCAAACATGTTGTTCGCAATGGATAAACTGTGATGGCCCAGAAATCCAATAACTGAACACCACTTGGGTTCAGATCTGAACGCAAAGGGCCCCGCCCTCGGCTGCCACCCGATCCACAATGCATCAGACCCGGATTACTACCTCTCCCACAGGTGGTGGGCCCATGTGAGAGTGGACCCATGCTGCTCCTTCGGGCTGAGCCTGGCCAGACCCCATGAGTGAAAGTCTGACCACCAGGCGCTCGCCAAGGAACCCCTCCCCCAGGCCTGGCTCCAGGGTAGGCCCCGGTAACCCTACTCTGGGCCTTTATGGATCACTCTTTGTCTGGCGCATCATCTAGGACCTATTTGCCTTGGGAGACCCTACCAGGGGCTATTGCCCCCGACAACATACCTCCTAGGCTCACACAGGCACGCAAACCCCTCCACCACGTTAAGATGGTGATCTAGGGAGGGGCTTTTCAAAATCCATGGCGTAATTTTACAAGCTGCAGTTGTGAGTCACATAAGAACTAATGGGATCTCTACTGTAACTTGGATATTTTACAAATGAATAGTTTGTGCATTTTGTCATGATTGACAAGTCTATCTGGCCAATAAGCACTCTGCAATGTTTACACATCACTGTTTAGTCCCTGCTTGGCATGGTTGAAACTACGAGTGAGCAGAGACCAAAAAATACTTGGTACCATGTACCAGGGACTTGATTGACCTAATGGAAAAGCAAAATGGCCAAGTAGATCCAAGTAGGTACCATGCAGTGGAAAGGCGTTATAACACCTCCATGTCCAAGAGTGAAGATTCGTGTTAATGTCTCTGGCTTGTGATGTAAATGTCATACAGAGATATTTGCATAACTAACACACACAGTCTGCTAACACACTTTACCATAAATAGAACATATGTACTAGGGGAAGTGTTCCAAACAGAATGAGTAAAAATGAGCAAAGATAATGTAAATTATACTCATGTAATGGCTTACTTTTAGAACAGTTGCTAAATTAATTTTATTCTCAAAGTTTACTCAAACTTAAAGTACAGTTATATGAACTAAAAGTAGGCAATTTAGTCCTAGGAGTATACAAGTATATCACAGCTATATTAATATTACTATACCTACTACATAAATTGTACTTGTGATATTAACTTTAAGTACATTTTTTTCTTTGTAAAGCAATGGAAGAGCTAGTTACACAGAAAAGGAAATCCACAAAGAACAAGACAGAGTAGGATTACAAAACCTATTGAGTTCTAACACAACAAGCATGACAATTTTAAGACAAATTGAACTAAAAATAAGTTCACAGAGATCTGTAGGCCTTCTGAGTAGGCCTGGAAAGTTCTGAGAGTTCCTCTCTGTGGGGAACAGCTGCTTTAGGGCGGCTCTAAAGAGCACTTTCAGAACTCCTTACTTTAAAGAGTATGTGCTATTTAACCCCCAATAACATTGAATGATATGCTATGGTACATTACAAAAGTTAAAAGTGTGTTTGTGTCATGAATTAGAAAACTGGCCTTGGAGCACAACAGATCATACACCATGAGGAACCACAACTGAGGTCCATTCTCTAACAGTATCTTAAATGGTTTGGATCAGGTACTGCAGTTAAGTTCTCAACTGTTGCTTGAACATGTTGATTTTTTCTCATTGGACCTTGGGCAAACATGCCCAGGCGAATAATTAAATGCAGTAAATGTGTGTTGGGCAGTCATCGTTGTTATTATCTCCACTTGTGTTGTGTGACGGCTGAAATTGGGGACATGGGGCCAGCAAATGTTTATTGCTTACATATGTGGAAAGCATGTGTTTTACATTTGCTGGAAGAGATTTTTAAAAGTGTAGACTTGGCACAGTAAAGTACTATGCGATAAGGAGTTAAGGTGTGGAAAAGTTTGCACATCTTTATTCACTGGATCATATTCAGTCCAGCGCAAATGTAAAAACACCTAATTTTGATGGGTTTTGTTGATAAGGAAAGTAAGTACACATCCCCAATCGAGAGCCCATCATTACTGTTTATTTGCTGAATTTACAGACTAAACACTCGATTAGAAAATTATGAGTTATCAGATTCAATCCATATATCAGCATAAAAATAATGTAATGTTCTGAACTCAACATTAGTCACACTGTGTTTACATACATTGCATACCAGTGGTGGACAAAGTACATAAACCATGCACTTGAGTAAAAGTACAGCTACTCCACTCCAGTAAAAGTAGAAGTTCTCATTGTAGGTCTCCACTTCAGTAAAAGTATTTACCTTCAAATGTACTTAAGTATCAAAAGTACCACGACATGTTATGGCTCTAATGTCCTGGTATAATTTTTGTAACAAGACTTGCTTAACATATGAAGCATCACAGTCATTTTAAAACTGTAATTCATTCATTCATTGTCTGTAACTGCTTATCCAGTTGAGGGACGCGGTGGGTCCGGAGCCTACCCAGAATTTCTGGGCACAAGGCCCTGCAAGGGGCACCTGTTTTTCACAGGGCGACACACACTCACTCTCGCATTCACACCTACAGACACTTTTGAGTCACCAATCCACCTACCAATGTGTTTCTGGACTGTGGGAGGAAACCCACACGGACACAGGGAGAACACAGTCACCCGGAGCGGGACTTGAACCCACATCTTCCAGGTCCCTGGAGCTGTGTGACTGTGACACTACCTGCTGCGCCACAGTGCCACCAGGTGAAACGTTAAAGTGAAAAATATCAAACTCTCTGTCTTGTCTTCATAGTTGCAAAAACAGGCCTATTGTTTGAACTATTTCTGCAATTCTGAGCCACCTGTTTCTTAAATAACTTTCCTGATACTGTTTTGTATTTTGGATTTGCCTTTTGGACTTGTTTACCTCGCTGTACTGATTTTCAGGTTTTTAATTATTTTCTGGTTTTGACCTTGCTTCAAGTATTAGGTAAGTTTACACTGTAAATTGTTAAACACTGTTAAATAACCCTTTAAATGGCTCTCACCCTCAGTTTGGAGTGATTAATGACCTCTACAGATCCATAAACCATGTAATATCATTGAATAGTAGTCACTGCTGACTCTAACTAAACGGTACAAATAATTTTCTAAGAACTGAAAGTGGTTACTTACAGTCTCAAATACGCACAACAGTAAAAATAAAAAGAGATTTGTTCAGACTTGTTATGATTTCACCCACATGATTTTAACCAAAGGAACATCAGATTTTCGTAATAGAAAAAAGAATAAAAGTAAGATATTTGACTTTGAAATGTAGTTGAAGTAAAAGTCCACCAAAATGGAAATGCTTTAGTAAAGTACAGATGTACAAAAAACTACTTAAGTACAGTAAAGAATTACATTTATTCGTTACTGTCCACCATTAGTGCAGTGTCTGTAAAATGATTGAGTTATGGAAGGAAGCTGTGGCCAAATTTGTTAAAATTATTAATTTGTGTTAAATAAATTAATGAATAAGAGTGTCCAGATTAATGAGATGTCTTAATATTGATAGCACTAGTTATCTATAACATTTCAGAGAACATATAAAGATTTTAACAAGCCTAAAACACATCTATTCAGGTTAATTCCAAGAGGTGTCTGTGACCATAACACACAACCTAGCCTGCACTAATATTTATCAAAGCTTACTCCAAACAGCTCTGTTTGTCATAAAGGCTGGTCTAATTATTTATGGGGTGGCACAGTGGCACAGCAGGTAGTGTCAGAGGCGCACAGCTCCAGGGACCTGGAGGTTGTGTGTTCAAACGTGTGACTGTGAGTGTACTCCCCATGTCCTGTGATTCCAGGTAGCTTCTGGACCTACCTTGACCCTGAACTGGATAAGTAGTTACAGACAATGAATGAAAAATTATTCATAAAAAAAACGTAGGTGTCATGTAGCCTTTTGAATTAATTTTGTTACCAATTTTACGGATTTACATTTGTTCCTCTGAGAATAAGTTTATTCATTGCATATTTGGCATATTTTTACTCAAAAAAATCAACACATGGCATTTCACTTTTGCATATGACATGACATTTCATCACTTTCCATTTTTGCTGACATATATTTTACAACATTCTTTCAACACAACAGCTGTCCTTCACACTGTGTGAAGAATTCATGATGAACGGACCAATAGAAATGCTCCAAAAATTAATTGGATTTTAAAACTGACTTCCATTGAAAGTTTAGAAGGTTTATTCTTTCTCCTGTAAAGTTACTATTTTGGAGATCGATATTTATTTGGACAGCAGCAATTTCTTTCAGTTCATCAACACAGTTATAGAAGATACAGTAGGAAAGCCTGTGTTTTTCTTGCCAATACAGTTTGTTCTGTTTGATCTTAGCCTAAGCAGTTTTACACTGTAAGAATCTATACATATTACCAGTATGAAGCACTGAATGGCACCCCCCTGTTGTGCAGTTTCTAATCATGACTGAGTATGTGAAAATGTGAGTTACAAGCCAGTTCAATGAGATTTTGAACAGGAGTTATAAATGTGTATGAAATGTAATTTGAAGATTTTAAAATCAGCTTTAACCCGGTTCTTAAACTTAATACTAACCATAACGCTAACCATGTCACTGAACCTTACTATAACCATAACCCTAGCAGACTTTTTGTGTGAAATGGACTCACAGCAGTTAAAATATAAACCTTATGGAAACCTGTGTTCCCTTTTACTGTATATGTACTAATCAAGATTAAGATGTTGATATAAGCACTTTTACACGACTGTATGGAAAACATGATGTAATGAGGCTTGTTTTCCATGAAGATGGAAAGCCATTGATTTAGCATTATAACAGAACAATAATGCATTGACTGTTTGAGCACCGTATAGTTTCTTGATGACTTGTTGGTTATGTTGAGTTTAATGGCAGTTTATAAATCCCCACTGAGGAGTTGAATAGCACCTGCTCCTCTTGATCTCATTTCGGTGCTCAATATCTCATTAAGTCCTCATTTTAATAGAGTGTGGCTGCATTCTGAGAGATTTCACTCTCTTTCTCGTTAGAAGCAAAGTAGAATGTCTGCCAGCGTTCCAGCTCCATGAATAAACCTCATTATTTCATACATTTTGAGTCAAACAGATTTCAATTTGCAGTTAAGGCACAGCATTTCAGTTTTAATTTTGTAACTTCTAGCGGTGCCTAAATTTGAAGGCATGTGGCATATGGAAGCAGGCAATGTCAAAATGAAGCAGGGCTATTAGCAATGAACGAAGCATACCTCCTGTCCCAAACGGCCACAGACCCCACACATTACTCGTTATTTACCAAGCGTCAAGTTCTCTTTTCATTTCCCAATTATTAAAGTAAAAGAATTGCCAACTATAATCATGGTCAGGATCTTTCATTTCTCCGTGTGGAGACATTGCTCTGTTTGACCGGAGCTCTGAGAGCTGTTGTTGAAAAATCCAGTGAAGCTCTCCACAATTGATTCTGACATTTCAAAACCCTGATTATTAGCGTTTTTGGCTTAGCGGACTGTGGGTGGTTAGACTTTATTTCATGCAGCTTTGGAGAGAGTCCAGAAATCGCTCCAACTTCCATAAAGTTTTGCTCAATATCCGAACCCAGTAGGCAGACTGGAGCATCAGGACTTTTTAATAAAGCTCACAGCGACCACGTTTTTCAACGAAATACGAAGACTTTGGGTTTCCACTTTGCCTGCTGAAACAAGAGCTTAAACACATGTTACTGCTGGAAGAGTGAAATTTGTCATAACCCCTGAAAAATCATTTCATACACAATGTATCACATTCTGTGGTTTAGATTTGTTCACCTCAAATACTCGGCGGTCACATGCCTAAAAGCAGCAACCGATCCAAACAGTAATGAAGATAATCATATTCAGCTCATTTTTGGAACGTGTGGTTTTGCTCTAGCGAACGTTGCCTATTTAATCACATTAATATAATCTCTGACTTACAGATGATCAAAAGTAAACCCCAATTTTATCCTGTAAAATTAGTAAGTGCATGGCAAAAATGAGAAGCGTATAGATAAATAACGTGTCTGGCTTATGATTCATTATGATTCCCAGTTATTTTACAGTCACTAAGGCAGCTCTTGTGTAAAGCTTAATTTTGCTAAGCCCACATTAACGGTCTGTTACAGAAAGAGAGCTGTACACTGTTGTAGGAGAACATTTGAAAAGAAGAACGGCAGACTGCTACTAACATTTTGATACTTATAGTTAGGTCAAATTCAGATAAGTTCACCTCTCTCATATTAACAGTTTCACTGATTTTTAGACCATATCCAGATGACTGAACTACAGGAGGTTTGAAAGATTACACTTGTCCCTCCATTCTGTGTGGGTTCCATATTTGTGAATGTATTCAAGAGCAGATAAAAATATATTAGAAATATAAATGCCCAGGAAGTTATATAATAACAAAGCTGCACACTGAGCACTACACTGAATCTAAGTGAATAAATAGAGAGAGAGCAAGAGAGAGAGAGAATAGAAATGTATATTTTTGCTATTTCTAAGGCCATTTTCCAAATGAACTTGTTATTCTGTGTATATCTAACCAATATCATTAAACAGAAGCTGTAACTATGTTATAACTATGAAAGTGTTGAATGAACTTTTGTTGTTGATGTGTATGTACTGTGTAGTTAGGCCTACGATTGTTGTGTCAGTACAGACTATTATTCTCTAAACAATCCAGAATATGTGCACACTCTAAGAAAAAAAGGTGCGGTAGATGTACATTATTGTTACTAAATGTACAAACAGTGTAAATTTACCTTTAAAAGCACAGCAGTGGTATTAAAGTCCAGTTGTGTTTCCATTACATTCTCTTCTCCAGAAAGAGAGGTGAATATTTGTAATTTTTCATGCAATAAAATTACATAATAAAAGTCCTGGAGACAATTTATAACACAATTATTATAAAATAAAGTACAATTATGTTCCCTAATATAAGGTACAGAATATGAACCCTTGAGGGCACCACCACAGAGACAGTTTTACCGACAGTGTATATAATTATTTGCAGCATTGACTTTGCATAAGTTCTTGTACATAATGTAGAGCTCATTTAAAGTTAACAGTAGCATGTGTATATTTTATATGTAAATACAACACTATTTCCTGTATTTAAGTGATTTATGGTGCTTTTCCACAGCATGGTACCTACTCTTCTCGAAAACAACTTTACTCTGTTTTCTTTGCTTTTCCTTTAGCTTCATTTGGTCCTTGGTCCCTGGAACTGGGTACTTTTTTATTTCCTGCTCACTTGTTGTTCCACGTGACCTGAAAATGGGCTAAACATGGCGTTTAAACCTTGCAGAGCGCTGATTGTCCAGAGAGACTGGTCAGTCATGATGAAATGCAGACATCCAGCACAAACAAGTTCTTTGTATATTCTTTAAACTACAGAAGTGATCACATTTGTTTTATCTGACTCACAATCGCGGTTAGTAAAATTACATTCTACGGTCTTTTGAAGAGGTTCAAACTCTGCTTTGATTGGCGGCCAAACAAATACTCCAGCGAGAGCCGGATGGTGCAAAGTCATGTTCAGTCCAAAAAAAACAACAATAACATGAGAATACACAATGAGTAAACAATACTTAATGTTACCGCTGCTGTTGCTGGGGTTCCTGTTAGAGACAGGGATTTGTGATGTCATCGGTTACAATTCTGGGAGAGCCATGGTAGTGGAAAACCAACCAGGGACAAAGTGGCATTACATAAAGTGGTGCTCTCCTGGAATCATTCCCCCTGAGAATACAGAGGGCCTGCTGCATTTCTGAGGCAACCTCAATTTCTGGAGTAAATTGAAGTCATTAGTGCTGCTAGAATGTGTCCAGTGATACAGAAATGTGTCGATTATTATACAGATAGCTTGGCATCTGTTTTTGATTTGTCCATTACTAAATTTCGGCTTTCCCTCCTTTGTTGTTTTCTAATGAGAAAGAAAGACTGAAGTTCTTGCAACATTTCAGAGCATGCTGTCTGTAATTTTCAGACTCATCTCCTGCCCTGTACAGTAAGTGATTAGCGGAGGGCAGTGTATACGTCTCTCTGAGAGGATCCAGACGTCTTAGATGGGCTCGGAGCAGGTGATAAAAGAGGAACATCATGTCAAGGCCAGATGTCTATGCTGGTGTTTGGTAATGACGCAATATGGCCTTGAAGACGAACGCCAGCAGAGCAGCCGTGCTTTGGAGCCTGCAGCCTGCTGCCTGTACAACTCACATGCATTGCACACACACACACACACCCCCCAACAGAGACCTCTCAGACACATGTAAGTGCCATCTGGTTGGACTATATCATTAGAGAACACTGTGGTGAGAATTTGGTTGCATTCAATCTTTTAAAATGAATGAGGCCACATACTGATAATGAATTATTAGTTCTAGATCACAAATGCCCTTCATGCCTCATCCTAAACATACTGAATGGTGTTCTATCAATCTAAAGAACACAGTTCCAATGCTCCACAGTGCAATCCTTGAGGGCATTATACCCTTCTAGTCAAATTAACTCCCTGGGAATAGTGCCCTTAGGCTCATGTGTAGCTGCTTCAGAGTGTCTCATTCTATTGGCAGTGCTTTTCTATGGAATATTGTAAAAGCTGCGTTTGCACTGTTGAACGCCTGGATCAGCAACAGGTGATGAATTTAGTGGTTAGATTTACTCATTAGAAGAGAAAATGTAAATACAAATGGAACTGCCTTGGTGCAGTTGCACATGAGGCTAAGATCTCCATGCTCAATGCCAAGATGAACACTGATGAGTTTGAACATCATGTAATAGGTTACCTGAGTGGACAGTGTGTGAAATTGTCCACAGGTGTGAGTGTGTGAGTGAGTGGGTGAGTTTGTAATGCCCTGTGATTGACTGACACCATGTATATTTATGCATTTGGCAGACACTTTTATCCAAAGCGTCTGCCAATATCATTTGGGTAGACTGATCCACTATAACCCTGATCAGGATGAAGTGGATACAGATGATGGAAGGATGAATGAATGACTGTATGAATGTGTGAATGAATCCATGGATGAATATTATTAGCAAAAAATCCTAACACTCATTGCTAAATTGATCTCTGAATGATTTGCAGTTCAGTAAATCAGTGAACTGTGTCAGTTTCTGTGGCTGAGTGTTCATTCGTTCGAAGTGTCTGTGTGAGATTTTCACTTCCAATCAGAACAATAACGTGTCAGAGCTGTCCGTGGTTCTGAAGCAGCTGTTCATCATTCTCAAATGCTTCAGCCTCGTCATTCAGACCTCACACATCAGAAGAGGACTTTACAGAATGCAGTATTAATACAAACTGTGAACACATTACTTACTGGGAGGTGAAGTATAGGCTCCACAGATATTTACTGCACATTACATTTGTTCAACTCCCCACAAATCAATAAGTTTAATACAAAGGTTCTGAATGAGAACTCCTGTGTGCATGTAGCAGTATTTATATTTTTGCAATGTTTCTGAACGTCTGTTTTTACACAAGGAGGCTCTATTGGTCTTGACCTCCAGACACACAGTAAATTTACTCAAACCAGATGCACACACACTTTCTGTGTGAATAACTGTTCATCATGTTTAGAACAAAACTTTTCATCTTCATATTTTGGCATTTGAACATTTCATCATAATCTGAAAATATATGAGCGTCTAATTTGACCTAAATTACATGAGGAATGACTAATAACTATGGTCCAAAATGACTTGGCAATGAGTTCCTTTACATTCACTTTCATTCAAAGTTGTGAATGTTTTTCTTTCTCTTGTAAATGTGCCAGTTCTTATCTTTGGCAATAACTGATAGTGTGTTTTATTCATGCGGATATAATATAATCTGTATATCTAAATCAAGAAGTTTGTTGTGTTCAAGGCCACACTGATCCAGACTTGATCCGTACCCGATGACTGGACATTAGCACAAGAAACTGTCATTCAGCTCTATTCCTGTGATCAGTCCAACCCCAGAGTGAGACGGACTTGTTACTAAACTCACTTTATATTCACTTAATTGCCTGGAGAGAAGATGATTGAATTACCTACAAAAATGTTAAATCAGAGTGTTTATTAACACCCAGAACAGGGCCAATACCATTTATATAGCCTTTAATTAAGTTCATTTGATGTTCTGTAAACAAAGTTATTAGTGAAATGTTATTTATGTGGTTTACAGACACAATAAACACTGACTTTATTAGCAGCCGAGGCAGCAGGTGTTGGCCAATCTCCTGGATTAACGTTGTCTAATCATTGCAAACAGCCAGCACGCACGCTCTGAAAGTACAGCGCTGGCGTCTCCGACAGATCAAAGTTCTTTACGCCTTCACTACCATGACCAAATGTAGAGAAGCTTTAAAGTAGCAGCTTTAAGCACCAAAATATAACTGTCTTTTTAAAAGGATTGTTTTTTATATTTATATATTTACATATTTTTAGAAAGTTGAGCTTGGAGGAGATGAAGAATCAAATTGCTTTGAGCCCCTGAATGAACCATTTTGTGCTCCATGAGAATGTGTCCCCCAAATACCACAGCCATGTTTATAACAGGTTTAGCACAAACCTCTGAAACCTCCAGACCACTGGTTGTCAGTATAATGACAGTATAATAACATTTAGCTACTCAGTGATGTGTTGTTGTTTCTTTTGGTTAGTATTGTGTTTTGAAGCACACTGAGTGGTCAGTGGGATGTAATGAGGAGCTGGATGCAGTCAGAGAAAGTGAAACACAGTGAAAGATGTTTTGAATATGTATCTATTAGGGCTATGCATCAACATTAAAAATCACTAGTTATTCGCATTTTGCTGCAATTAATTGCGATTAATCGCATTGTACTTTCTTAAGACTGCAGCTTTTAATGATGAATATTAAAGTGTAAAATAAACGAATCCGTGTAGGATCAACAAAATAGAATTATATTTATAATATTAGTGATGTCTATTGAAAATCTAATGTAATCATAGAAATAAAGTTCAAATCCAAGGACTTCCTTTTATTTTTGGAAGGGAGGTAAATGTGTAGTGTGATATGCATGGAAAACTGGCGAGAGGACACCATTGTTTGTATGCATTATTAAAATATTTCAGAGTGTCGCAGTCACACAACTCCAGGTACCTGGAGGTTGTGGGTTCAAGACCCGCTCTGGGTCTGAGAGGAGCTCTGGGTGCTCCGGTTTCCTCCGACAGTCCAAAAAAAAGATGCTGGTAGGTGGATTGGACACTCAAAAAAGTGTTTGTGTGAGTGTGTGAGTGTGTGTCACTGTGTGAAGGATAAGCGGTTACAGATAATGAATGAATGAATGAATGAATGAATGAATAATATCTCAGTGTGGATTTGATGATTATTGGATCAGAATCTCTTAATTTGCTCAGAATAAGGGTGAATCCTATTTCTTAACTTTACCCCTACCACTGGTTTTCAAGTGTTATATTGCCCCTTGGAACTGAGTTGCAGGGTGTTGTGGTTAAAAATCTTTCTCTACAAATCTGGGATGACCCTTCAAGAGCCTGATACGTCATCACAACACAAAAGAGCAGCGCTTCAGTTGAGCTCTGCAGTGAAGTGCTACTCAGGTTTAACATTTAAATTTGGAGCGTTATACTCCTTCAAAGTGTTCCAAAATCATGGGTAATCTCCCACTTCTAACTAGCTGCCGTCTTCTAGCTAGTGGTGTAAAGCTGAATACTGTGGATCATTTGGTAGTTTTTCACTTCAAAACTTTTAGATTGCAGCAGCTGCAGGCGCTAGAATGTATTTGGTAGAACTGGAAATTCAAAGTGATGTTTGTTATGAAGTAAAGGGAACAAATGCACTGAACATTACATTAAAGTAAGTTAATACAATATTTAACATAGTTTATTAAATACAAAAATATTTGTGACTATTTTGGTCACTTGTGCTACCATCTTGCTGGTGATTCACAAGGTGTAAATAGAGCATCATTTGAAGTGTGCCCCTGAAAAATCAAAGGGTATATCACCCTCCCCCTCAGCTCTACCTTACTTTCCCAACAAGAACTGAGACACTCTCTACCTCAAAACAGAGGGGTAGGGTTAAGGGGTGACATGGGATTCAAATATGTAACGTGTGTGTGTGTGTGTGTGTGTGTGAGCGCATGTGCATATGTGAGTTAAATTAATATTGTTATTGTTATTTTGATATTTATTACATGTTTGTGTATAAATGAAATGTAATCTGTCTTCTGAATTCAACAGTAGCGATGCTGTGTTTACATCGCTATATAAAACCTCTCATATGTCACTTGACTCTGTAAAAAGAGTGAATTACAGTGGGAACTTGTGACCCAATATATGGTCAAATTATTAATTAGTTTCGAAAAATTAATGTGTTCAATTCCTGCCACCTGCTGCGCCACCGTGCCGCCCTCACACAGCTCCATGGACCTTGATGTTGTGGGTTTAAGTCCCTCTCCAGGTGACTGTCTGTGAGGAGTTGGTGTGTTCTCCCTGTGTCCGCGTGGGTTTCCTCCGAGTGCTCCGGTTTCCTTCCACAGTCAAAAATTCACACGTTGGTAGGTGGATTGGCGACTCATAAGTGTCCATAAGTGTGAGTGTGTAAGTGAATGTGTGTGTGTATGTCATCCTGCCTTGCGCCCAGTGATTCTGGGTCCCCTTTAAAAAATGTCTGTGAATTTTATGGTGGAAACTGTAAAACCATGACAGTAAATGACTATAAACTCTAAAAAGGTTGAAAACAGTTATGGTTTTTACATCTATTTACTGTAAAAAAAATTTCACTGTTAAACGCACAAACCATTAGTGGTGGTACAAGTGTCCAAGTACTGGGAGGAGCTTGCCTTGCTTCTCCATATTTTCTGTGATTTTCAAAGTTTCTTAGTTTTTTTTCCTGTCTTTGAGACTTTTGGGTTGCAGTGGGGTGATTATTTTGTTTATTTGTGTGTGTGTGTTTGTGTGTGTGTTTGTGTTTCTGTACACGTTATGACTAGATGTTTGTTGGTCAGGAAAGTTCACCATCAGCCTGTGTTCCGAGTGCTGAAGTGTGGCATCCAGATTTCTTTGTTATTTTTATGCAAATGCTATGGCTTTTAATGGTGTATATCTTTATACACCATATATATATATATATATATATATATATATATATATATTTTTTTTTTTTTTTTTTTTTTACAGAAAATTACTGTAAACAAAACAGTTCTTAAATGTAAAATTTATAATTGACAAAAAGCTGACCGTATATTTTATGTGAAATTCTGACAACCACAGCTGCCAGTTTTTTTTTACCGTAAATTTGTTAATGCATTTATTTTGACAGCACTAATATCTATAAATTATGATTAAATTTCCCACATAGTTTTTACTCAAAACCCATTAGCAGAAAGTATGGGACTGTCTTCATAAATCTGCTTCAGTTCAACTATTATTGGACACTGCAGACTGCATAAAACGACATGCCATTTTTTTTTTACGTTTGTACATCATATAACTTCTAAACACCATTTAGGAATTACACTTAATTAGATGTAGACTTCACAGATAAAAAGTTATCTAATGTAGGTTTATCATAATCATAATCATTTTAAGTTGCATATTCAGGGTTGTAAACTGAGCGACACATTAAACAGCAACCAGTGAATATCAGACACAGCACAAACAGCGTGAAGCAGAGGTAAATGTCAGAAGCGCAGCAGGAAATCTGCAGGAGAGTGTGTCACAGAGTTTGCCGTTTTGTTTTTTTGAAGTGTTTATTTGAGAATTTGTTGGTTTTGTTACAGCAAGTTGTTTACAGTCCTCTCCTGATTTATCAACTTACACCATGTACAGCTCCCAATTCAAACCGAGTCATCGTCTCCTGTTGCACTGGGACTGTTTAAACTGCTTAAACATTTAAATTTACTGACAACATGTTTGTTTCGTTAAAGCAGCTTTTTAAGCCCATATTTGTAAGACATCTGCTGAGTAACGTTGTTTTCTAACGCCGCATCCCCACTCTATAATGCACAGTGTGAGCTGTAAAATTCTGATGTATTTACCGTAATAACGTTCTACGTGTTAAAGGTGGAGTGACATGAGTGAGGATACGTTTCTTCGTTAAACATGTTAAGACCCACGTAGAGCACTAACTAGGGCACAGGGAGCCAGTTAATATGAGAGTTTAATAAAAAAAAAACTACCACAGACAAGCTACCAGTTTTCAGGTTCAGGGTCAAGTTCTCGTTCAGAATCCCCTCCTTCAGGTTCGTGTTGAGAGTCCTCCTTTGCAGGTCCTTCTTCAGAATCCCCCTCTTGAGGTTCCGTTTTTCAGAATCCTCCCTCGGTTTATTGGGGACATTCAGCGTCTGCTGAGTTCTCGTGTTTGTTAGGAACATTAGTTCAGAGGCACAGTTTAAAACTAGAAAAGCAAAATTTGATCTCCAAACATGTCTTGGCTGATCAGCGACGTCTGGGATAAGTGGAAAATTATCTGAGCGAGGCCAGCAGAGCCAGCTTTCTTGTGTGCATTTTTTGGGGAGTAATGAAATAAAATCCTGGAATTTGATGAATATGGGGGTTCGTTTTTGTAACTAAATAGAAGACACGATGTTTTTCCCCCTGCCATGTTTGACACTTAACCAATTTGGTCTGAAAACACTTCCAGGCTGTGGGCATATTATGTTACACACAGACTGAAAATGTGGCCTCCTATTAGTTTGTAAATTCAGCGCTCTGTTCTCGGGGAAGGTTGACGTTGCTGGGTACTGGCAGCCTCTCCGTCTCTCTCTCTCTCTCTCTCTGAATTGATAAACACATGCCTCATCTCGGCCAAAGCCAAGGCAAATGTTTGACACACCTGCTGGACAGAAATTGGAGCCCTCTGGAGATCAGCTTGGGTCCAAACCTCAGTCTGAACCGGCTCAGCGTTGGCCGAGAGAGCCGTCCGAAAAATCTGACTATATTTAGACGCTGCGCTCTTTGATTTTTGCTGACGCCGGCTCCGAGGCTCTGCAGAGACCCGTTGAGCCGCTCTAAAGTTGAGGAGCACACCTCTGTTACTGGAACTCTTTGGGCCTGGCTCAACGTCACCACGTCCAGCTCCAAAAATACAGCAGGGCCGCTCTCGCCTCTCCGCAGAGGGCTATTAAAACCTGCCCTGTCTACTGCTGCTCTCCAAGCAACCTCTCTGGAATGAAATATTCACAGCTGCTCCTGTGGTTTGGTCAACAAGCCGCAGATTCCTCTGGGGAACGAGGGGAGTTGTGAAGCAGCGAAGGCTATAATATATATTTCAGCTTGGGCAAACATATGGGAATTCCTTCAGGCCCCAACGTTGAATATGGATGATGCATCTTAAATATGATGCTCTTAGCAAGTTTATATACAAAAAAAAGAAAAAAAGAAAAAAGAAAACAGGTTCAAAAGCTGGATTTAAGGCTTTGCCCCAGGAAAGTGGCAGCGGTTGACCCGATGGCATGCTAATAGACTTTTTAAATGATGGACACTGTTAAATGCCATGTTTAAATGTTCATTATGAGGCCAAGTTTGTACTGTGCGGATAACTGCGCATTAAACATCTCTTCTGAAAGGCAAGATACAAGTAGGGAGCTCGTTTCTCTGCAGTTACAGCTTCTAATGTTCTGAGGGGACTCTACAACAAATCATCGCTGTGTGGATTTGATTGCATTAAAAAAAAGACATCACGGAGGTCAGGTACTGATGTGGAATGATTAATTCTGAAGCAGAAATACCACTCCAGCTCACCCTGTGCTCTTTCTCACTCTACAAGACAGTCCCTCAGCTCTATAGCCTACATATAGCTTCATATTGTTACGTTTGAAAATGTTAACATCCAAAATTGTGGCAGGATTATGGCCACATTTTATGGACTGGAGCATTTTCCTGTTTATATTTCCTTGTGATTTTCATTTAGTTTGTATTCATTGACTAGAAGTGCAAAACATTTAGTAATTGTATTCTTTTTTAAATAATTATTTTTATTTAGTTCTTATTTAGATTTTATCATGAAAAATAGGTTGTCAACCATTTTTTTAAATCATAGTTTTCGTAAACTAAATGGAGCCATGCATTAAAAACTGAATGTCCGTTTCCACAATGGGTGCACGCCCTCTTTGTTATCAGGAGTGCCTACAGAATTCTTGGTGCAGGGCTGTTTGTCGGTATTTACAGAGGCCTGTGGTGTGCAGTAAGGCTAGAGGCTAACAAGTGCTGCTGAGCCATACACTAATCTCTCTGCTTTAATGAGTGGAGACTTCAGTCAAATTGGTGTCTTGAATCCATTTCGCTCTAATCGCAGATGAACGCTGGTTTATGGAAAAGCCAGAAAGGGACGTGTAAACAAACACACACTTGAAAGGAGGGAAAGCATAGAAACCCTTTGAGTAGAAGCTGGCTCCAGTGCATCGTCGTTTTTCAAACTTTGACACATGGGCCATGCACACAAGCATGAAGCACTTTGGGATATTACTTATGATAATGCAGAAAGCATGACATTTTACTGTAACTCAGCAGAGTAAGCAGTCTGGAGGAATATGAAGCCCCTTTTATAAGCGTTTATGAATATAGATTTAACTTTTGGTAACTTGGTAATAATACTTCGTAAGCATGCTAATAAACTGTAATAATGCCTCATATACTGAGCTATGAATAAATATACTTTAACCTAATACAAAAGCATCACTATTCATTATAACTGACTATACTGTACTTATAAAATGCCTATAATACGTATTAACAATTTAATTTGATTATAAATGTTTAAAACTCCATCACTAAGTGCAATGGATGGTTTAAACTGCTATTTATTATAAATAAAAAGAAGAATTAATTTCACTTGAAGCACACAATGATGGCATTTTCAACATTTATAATGTGTTTTCAAAATCCTTAATATATATTATAAGTTCTTTATAATTATGAACAGGTCATTGTTCATTTTAAAGGCATTATAATGAATTGTGACACGTTACTTTATAAGTTACAAAACAATCAGTTTCTGGAGTTTATAAGTATGCTCTGAAATCATTATTACCATATTACAAAGAGTTATAACTGCATTTATAAAGGCTTAATAATATTGTCTTCTTAGAAAGTGTTACCGGTTTGTTTCTGTTTGCTCAGGAGACTTAATGATGAATTGTCCTAAAACTACTTAAGAGACATGACATTGACAATGACCATTGTGTATAATAACATTAATAACATATGCAATAACAGTGTAACTAATGTTGATATATTCTCTATTACAGGTGAATTACCAATCTATGTCTTGTGTATGCTCATCCATCTGATTGTGTTAGGAAAGTACAGAGATGTTAAAGAGATTTCTTTCTTTTAATTTCTTCAGCATTGGACATATGGCCTGTGATTGATTCTTTGGGGAACACCCCCTACATACCCACACACACACACACACACATATATATACACATAAACATACACATACACACACACATACACACACGCATACCAGTCCCTGTCTCCAGACCCCTCTTTCTTTCTCTATTATCTCGGTAAGTGCAGGAACAGGTCTAGTGCTTACGGGAAAATCATTACATCAGGGATAATTAGAATCAGCTCGTGAATGGCTAACTAATATTTACATTTTCTCCCACAGGTCCTCAGCTTGTCTCTGGGCAGCTGAGGAGCATAATTACTGGACAAAGGTGGAGGGTAACACATGGGTACAAGAGCCAGAAGGTTGCGGTATTGTAGAAACGTAGTTTACAAACAGGGTTTGTACATTTTTAAAAATTAAAAATTGAATGAAATGAGAAAATATATATTTCTTTAAGAAAAAAAAGGAGTGTTAGTTCAGGTTGGATGATAATCAGTCCAGCAGTCCAAAGGATGCAGTTGCAGTGCTCCACAGCCCAATGCTGTGGGGGGTCTTTATGTCTCTCTAGCTTGTTGGCATTGAGAATCTTGAACACTAGAGTGTGGGTGCTTCAGAATATCTTTTTCTAATGTTTGCCTGTGAAGATTGTACAAATTGTGTGTGTGTGTGTGTGTGTGTGTGTGTGTGTATGTGTGTGTGTGTGCAGTAAAACACCTCTCTGTAGCATCTGAATTCTCTAGTTATAAAGGGGTGTCTGCAAACTTTTGGACAGTATATGTTTCTACATCCTGAATCTGAAAAAATGGATAGCTTGGATTTTATGACAAGTGTGGTCTCTGACATTTTCACAGCAGTGCGTTATTCATATATTACATTACACATAAAATATGTAGAGTTTCAAAGCCACTGATGAGCAGAGTTTGTCTCCTTAATCTCCCCATACTGAAATGTAGGCATGTGTATTGTGCTTTCTCTTTCCTCAACATCCACAGTTGGAGTGCCCTTGAGCAAGAGACCTAACCCCCAACGTTTCCACAGGAGTTTAGGTGGCTGCATGCTGCTGAGTGTGTGCATGTTCCTGGCCCCGGATCACTGCTGTATGTGTGTTCAAATGCAGTATGTGTCAAATGCAGAGTCCCAGTGTTTATTTCGTGTTTTTGAGGTAGTGTCACTGTCACCAGCTCCTGGGTCCTAGGTTGTGGGTTCGATCCCCACCCCAGGTCACTTTCTGTGTGGAGTTTTGTAAAGTTTGTACAGCTCACTCTATCCCCTGGTATTACAGAAATTCACTAGAATCCTGCAGTGTATTTAAGTGTTTGAAGTGCCTGTTTCGTGACTGACACTCAGTTATGTGCGAGACATGCTTGTGGTTGTAAGTGGAGACTACCCTGGACGTGTTGTGCTTGATTATTTGTGTGTTTTGAAAGATTAGCACACTGAAATCCTTCTGGAATGAAATGTAGTTCCGTGACTCAGAGCCGTGCATAACTCCAGTCTGACAGGTGCGTTTAGTTTTGATTAAGAATTTGCACTAGTAAGGACTAGTTCATTGTGGCCTCTGGGTTTAGAAACACACACAGTGATTTACAGAATAAAGGACTTAAACAGAGTTTCATGCTGCTGTATGCTCAGGGGGAGAGTGAGCTGTGGTTCATTCTCATTTAAAGGAACAGGTGCTGAAACTGGTGGCTTGGAACATGGTAGTTAAAAGGGGGAGAAAGTGGTGGGTCTTGTTTGATCCTTGTGGTGGTTTGACCAAGGCATTTCACAGATGTTTCATTAATTGTGTTCACTTGTGGTAAATGAGTACGATTTGTCCCCTTTAATAAAGCCTTGGGGTTCCATTTGGTTTTCATTAATAGTTTTCTGTTCTTGACATGAATCATGAACACTGGACAGTTCCAGTCGAAAGTTTGGACAGATCTTCTCATTAGTCATTGGTGGAATAGGGCTATTCAGTGTATAGAGCTGTGTACCAGCCCCTACATCTGCACAACACAAGTTATGGTCTCAAACACATCAAGAAGGCGAGCAGTTCTACAAATTGATGAGGCCACAGCTGTTCACTGAAAACCATTCCAGGTGACGACCTCATGAAGCTGACTGAGAGAAGGCTGAGAGTGTGCAAAGCTGTCATCAAAGCAAACGGTGGCTACTTTGAAGAATCTAAAGTATAAAACATTCTGGTTTGTTTAACACTTTTTGTTTAAAAAATAATTCCACGTGTTCCTTCATAGTTTTAAAGTCTTCCATAGTCATTTACAATGTAGAAAATAATAAAACAAACTAAGAAAAACCATTGAATGAGATGATGTCCAAACATTTGACTGGTACTGTAATTGTAATGAATTGTAATGTGTGCGAATATATAACACATGGTCAAACTTTTATTTTGAAAACCCTTCATTTGAAAAGCAATGACCAGTGGACCCACATGCTGCAGTAAAGAGAAATATATTTATTTATTCATGTTTAACCGATAGAATAGCTTTTAAAAAGAGAAGCATAAATGATAAAAAATGTCCATTCCATGTTTTTTGCCTTTGCTTTTCCTTTAAATATTACATAAAATAAATAATTTATTCAAAAGCAGTCAGGTAAAGAATGGAGCTATCAAATACAGTGGCTTTGCATGTAAATAAGGATTTTTGTTAGAGTCGTTTATGCTATGGTGCTACCTTGGCTAAAGTCATTCTCCCGGTAGAACGCAGTTCCTCTGTCTTGGCCCCTCCCTCTCACACCTTTGAGCAAGTGCTTCCTGCAAGTGTTTGCATTTCCAGCAGTCCAATGTGTCACAGAGCACAAACGTCCAATAGAAAAAAACAGTCTTGCATGAGTTAGTACAGCATAAATAACTGCATTTGAAGGTCACACACACAAATACACCAAAGTAATACACTCTGTGAAATGTCTTCAGTTCATTGGGGACTGGGAGAGGGGGAGGGGGAGGGTGTCCAGTCCTCCTGTGTTCTTTTGGTCCAACATTTCATCCACTGGAAAGGATTTGGCGTGGAAAAAATACCCCACAACATCTCATATTTTCTCTGGTGCCAATAACTTAAAAAACAAATATATGACATCAACCAGACTCTTCGAGAACGAGTTCATGTAGTTCATTTACATAGTGCCTTCCTTTCAAAGAAACAACAATCATTTTTATATTGTAGAAAATTCCAAGTCTTTCCTCAGTGCAGTAAGCTGTTCCCAGGGGGAAGGGGCAGGGATGTCAGGGGTCAGGGGGTGTGTACAGGACTGTGGTTATGGAATGGGAATGGGCAGAAAATGTGTGGCAGTGTTTTTTCTCCGTGTTTTTTTGGCCCTCATGGTTTTGCCATTAGCGCTCAGACCCACGAACATGTGCTTCTTCTTGTTCTTCCACTCTGCAGAGGCGTAAGTGTTGTACTTGTTCTCCTCTATCCGCTCTATCAACTTGCAGTCAGTGCCAAACTCCCTCTGTAGAAAATAAACACAGCATATCAGGTCATTCATTTCCAATGGGCAAATGATTCACTTTAACCTGTGAAACAATTCAGTTCAACCTGTGTGACTATTCAGATCAACCTCTGAAATGATTCAGTTCACATGAGATGATTCAGGTAAACCTCTGAAATGATTCATTTCAACACGTGAATCGATTCAAATAAAACTCTGAAATTATTCAATTCCTCAAATGAGAAGATTCAAATAAATATCTGAAGTGATTCATTTCATCATGTAAAACGGTTCAAATAAACCTCTGAAATGATTCAATTCATCACATCAGAAGATTCAGATAAACCTCTGAAATGATTCAGATTTAAGTGCTGTTCAGAGATGTTTCTGCTCAGGCATATCTGATTCTACTCATCAGTTCGTCACCAGGTTTAGCTGGTGGGTAGTGAAACACAATCCCCAAGCTCCACATGACTCTGGCACTCAGTTGCCCAATCTTGCCCTGTATTGCACAAGTCTAAATCTGTAGGAGGACTAATTAAAATGCAGGATGTTTCCCAAAAACCGAATCCTGTACCATAACGGGTAAATGTTTCAATCACATGTTTGCTGTTTAGTTCAATACACCCTGCGTGACATAACAAAAACGAGTACCGCATTTGGCAAGGTACTAAATGTCAGTTGCAATATTTGTTACTGCTTCCCTTTTAAGCTAAGCTTTGATGGTCTTGAGAGATGTGAGCCAGCAAAAGTAGCTGTCTGAGTCAAGCCAACACCACACACACATACACGTACAAACACAGCACTGAAACTATCCAAGAGAATATTCACTGGAAAATATTATTATTGTACTCTAGCTATGACAGGCCTGTGCTATCTATTTATTACATTATTTATTTATTAAGGACCATTTGGCCTGTCTCACCACCTCATAAGACACTAAGGAATACCCTGAGATAGTGCACTGTAAACATGCCTCTGTGTACTGTAAGCCACAGATAAATTACAGTAAGTTTCCCCTTTGTCCGTAAGCTGCCTTTGTTTAAGTGCCATAACAATGCAAAAGCTGGAACCTCTGCGTCATTGTGCCATTACTGTTTTATTTCTTTTCTCATTTTGGGTTTTTTCCCCCCATTAGATTTCTCCACTCTCAGACATAAGCGAGCGTTGTTGTTTTTTTTTTACCTGTTTCAGGTAACATTTGCAATTCATGAGCTCAGATGAATGGAGCCGTTGGAGCTGGAGGGGCTGAGGAACAAAGGCCGAGCTGTGGATTGTGTTGCTGGATGCTGAATGGAGCGCAGCTACACGCATGGAGCTGTACTTGGGGAGAGACGAGTGTGTAAGGAAGAGGGGCTTCTCGGCTTACTTTCTCGAAGATGACAGAACTCTTTTGCCCAAGCCGACTTTTGCTAGGGGATTATTTACAGGCAATGGAGTGGAACTGTCCTTTAAAAGGACCCCAGGCTTTTTAAGGGCCTGGAGACATGAGAACTAGAGCAGGGGCTCAGGCAACATCAAAGACCCCGAGCCTTCACTGATCTCTCAGAGACCTGCTCCAAAAGAACCAGCCTACCTTTCTGCTGCTAAACACACTGTCTCAAGGAAGGAAAGCTGCTCTGAGTAATAGAAGCGAACTTTGAAATCTGTGGGCTCTAAACCATGGGTCCTGGAAGTCATGATCTCTTTAATGAAGAGTAAAGCTATATTTAATATTTAGGTGTTCACTTTCTAATAGAAGTGGTGAGAGGGCAATGACATATTTGATACGTGATGTGCCAGCAATTTATAGAATGTTAGAAAAAATATCTAATAAAAATAGTCCCTAACTCCTTCCTGCAGTGACCCAGACTCTGTTATGAATAATCTCACGAACTTACAGCGATGAGGTTAATCTTTTCCACAATGACAGGAGACACACAGAAAGCTCTGGTTCTACTCTGATTTATTACACTCTGCCCAGCATCAATTCAGTGTTCATTTTTAAGCTGATTTAGATTGTTTTAGTGTAGTTTAGTGTTTGACTAAAATGTATATTAGTTTAAGCTTTATTGTATTATATAGTTATGTTTAATATTTAATTATTGTCTCATATTTAATTACTGTCATTAGAAATCTAGTTGTAGTTGAGAAAACTAACAACAATTTTTAGTGCATTAAATAAAAATAGCCTAATTTTAGTCATGTGTTTTTGAAGGATTTATTCTTTTAGAGGTGTTATTTATTGCTAATTTTCATAAACAATAGCTTTAAAGTCATGTTACATTTAAAAACCCATTAACCACCAAAATTATTGAAGAATTATGTCCAATTATTTTTCAGATACGTTCTGCGTTTATTTAACAATACAATTTTAAGTTCAAATTAAGCTGTAGGAGTTGACATTCATGAGTGTATCATGGGCCAACAGTTGATATGAGTGACAATTAGACGCTCAAAGAATCATTTCTTTGGGGTCATCTCTTTATCACTGTTCCACCCAGCCGCTCTTATTGCCCTGACAATAGTAAACACCTGGGACATTTTCCTGTTTTTTTTCCCTGTGATTTTCTGTTCAAACCAGAAATAGCTGAGTCATTAACAGTATTTCACATTTTTTTTGTATTTTTTTTTCTTTTGTTGTTTTGATGAGACGTGCAAAACAAATTATTATTTACATTTAGTTCTCATCTAGTTTCAATGTAAAAAGTTAACAATTTTTTTTCATCTTAGTATTTAAGTTAAAAAAACAATTCATGAATGTGCACACGCTGTGATTCCTCTATCAGCAGATTTAAACTAGAAAATATTTGAGAATTGTGCTAGTTGATTTCTGATTTTATATTATACCATGAGTGGGATGGTCACTAAAGTGGGGCTGAGGAAAGAGGGTATACTGCATATAGTCACTGTCTGAGCATTGGTCCATATATCATAAAGTCTGAACACAATGTAGAGAGAATATTGAATGGATAATGATGTTGATGTTCACAATGAAGGTGAATACACTTGCCAACACCAGTATATACAGATTCATAGCTTTCCATGCAGATGCCTGTAAAAAGAGAACTTACCGCTCCATACACCACTCCTTTCTTGTTGATCGCAAGGTAGTAGTTGCTGTTGAGGCCTTTGATTGCCACAACGCCAACATCCACAGACTTGATCTCGAGAATACCTTCAAAACACAAAGAAACACAGAGGATCAGCAGCTGCACGAAGCTCCATTAAGCCCTCAAGTCAAACAATGCATGATGAATTATTATATGATGAACTGAAGTGATGCTGATGCTCCGTGTTTCTGGCCAAGTCTTTTATCTCATAAAGGTCAGAAATAACTGAGAAGTCTAAAGATGTTATAAAGTGTCTCTCACTCCAGCTGATTGCACTCATGGAGATGTGCATCTGAATCATGTCTGATATTTGTGTAATCACTGCATTCCTGTCTAATCACCCGTCAGTTTCCCAGCGAAGCCCACAGTCTGCCTCTCCCCCCACTGTCAATCAAGTAGAACACACAGCTGTCTGAGCTCATCCATTTCATCTCTGAGCTATAACCAGCCAGAAAGCCTCTTTCAGAGCGCTCTCCAGAACAAAAAGCATGCACAAGCAAAACAAAGAGCTTCATTAATGTCTGCTTTTTGCTGTCAGAGCTAAAGAGCACATTCATGACGAGGGACTATAACTTTGAAAGGAATAAAATGTTATTGTTTAGCAGTATTTTCCAAAATATAAGCTACAATACTGCTGTTCATAACCGGACCTGTAGTACAGTATTTTCAATGCAAAATCAGAGACATTCAATCATATATTACATTTCCTTTAAAATCAATAGTAAGTCATTTGAAATGATCCATTTTCAGGGTGATCTATTTTACACACATTAACTGTGGTGTCTCTGTTTTATTTGTTTTGAATTCATATGTTCAAAGAAAGCCAGGGTGTTTTTATTTATTAGAAAGTTCAGTCCTAGGAGTTGGTTACATCGTCTGGTTCTCAAATCCCACACGCTGTCAAATGAATTCAAATTAGTATTTTCCAGTTTGTTCTTGGGAAAAATTGTTTACATTTTTGTTTACTAGACATTTAATGTCTGATTTGACTGGACATCAAATTCCACCTCAAATTATTAATTAAAACCACCTCAATCTCCACTTACCCCTCCACCACTCGCC
Source organism: Hoplias malabaricus (assembly GCF_029633855.1). Classification (NCBI taxonomy): domain Eukaryota; kingdom Metazoa; phylum Chordata; class Actinopteri; order Characiformes; family Erythrinidae; genus Hoplias; species Hoplias malabaricus. The sequence continues at coordinate 12,435,299 of NC_089814.1, read as the reverse complement.
TGCAGTTTAAAAGCCCTGCCCTGCCAGTTGATGGGATTTGTTACTTAGTCTTATGTTTTAAGAAACCCTGGTTGTCTCAAATCCCTGCAGTTTCAAAGCACAAATGCTCAGCCATAGGGTTGACTGCTTCTCTCGCTCAAGATAAGCGTGTAAACGTCACATCATTTAAACACGTGATCTCCACTGGAGGTGGTCTTGATATAAACGAGGACTGGTTTCTGAAGTCTGCGTTATTGTTTGCAGGGAGTCTTAGAGACATTACTGGTTCAGGGTGGTGTCAAGCATGGCTGTCTTCCCTCTTAAAGGCAATTACATAAACCCACAAAGCTACAACGCTTTACTGGGGCTTATCCGTGAACCAGAGCAGGTTCTGCTGGCACACAGGGGCGATCTGATCCTGTATTGTTTGCGTACAGGATTAGGGGGTCTTTGGCCTCAAAGGTGGCCTTGGACCAAGTCAAGCTGTTAATAGCACTGACAGCTGAATCCCCACAGCTCTGGTCTGGAATATTAGTCAGTGCTTCAGCGCTTCACTGCAGTACAGCTGAGGTCCAGTTACTGCAGGAAGAACATCAGATCTGCCTGCTTCAGTTTGAAAATATTCACACTGGGGTGCACTACATTTAAAGTCAAAACAGATTCTGAAAAGACTTGGAGCCTTTTTTTAAGCTTTTTATGGATACTGAAATTTTGGTAAATACAGGCCAAACCACTTGAGATCGCACATTCTGTAACGTACAGTATTTTGCTGAACCTCCAAATACTCTTTCCTTTATGTACTTTGTTATAACTAGCAAACTGTGATGGAATCATGGAAGTACAGTTTACTGCTGGCATTGATTTTGCAGCTATTTGAACCAAAACAAATACAAGGCTGAAGGTAGAAATGCCAGTCCGACTGAAATTGTGCAGATGTCCATTGAACGTGAACACAGAATGTGTTTAATCAAGACTTAAGTTGTTGAGCGGTACACATTACTAGATTACAACCAAAGTTGGGTCGACAACGCCATGCTCCAGCATGTGTAAACACTGAAACTGAGGTCAGAAGACAACAACTTGAAGTCTGTGACTCTTACAAAATACTCAGCTTTCTTCACCAGCTACCGATTCCGACTGCCCTGAGACCTGCACACTAGACATAACCACAGCACTGAGAATCAAGGCAGAAAATGGTGTACTGTAACTCCAGCTTAACACAGCTCAAGCTCAGCAGAGCTCAGATCTGATGGGAAGGTCTCTGTGGGCTTGAAGCCACACCTGTGCAATGAGGCGCGAGTACAGCAGTGAGGCCACAACAGAAGGATTAGGGCAGATCTGAGAGTTCCCCCTTCCGCATGGACTCAGGTTGCAGCCATTGAAGGCAGATGTAAGAGAATCCAGGCGGCTTTCCCCTCTCCTCCCTCGCCCCAGGTTTGTGAACGAGAGCAACAGAATGAAAAGAGGAAGAACAGAACGCGGATGACAGACTCGCTGGGATTAGAGGGGAGTAATCCGCGATCAAAGAGCGATAGCGTGGACAAGTGCAGAGCTCCAAATGAGACAAGTGAGCATGAAGCAGGCTACTGAAGAACCACTAGCGGGTACACTCTTTGAAATTAGCATGCTAAAACAGGTTCTTCTGAGCCAGAGGAGAACAGTGTTTGGTTCCCTATGAACATTTCAATGGATGGAGTTTCTTTGAAGAAGCACATTTATGAACGAAGGTGGGGGTAGGGACAGGGGGTGCTGAAATTTTCATTAGTATATATCACATATGTAGTGTGGTCATCTGATAATCCAAGATTATTTATTTATTTAATTATTTTTTTTTTACTGGATTAGCGACTACATATACAAAAATAAATACACACTTTTGGACCAACAAATGTTTATAGTTATTGCTACAGTGTGGTTTGATATAAATTTTTAACACACCTGTGGATTCCCTCTTATTGGCTTTTCTAGCCTTCATAATGTTTATAACACATTCTTTCAACTAATCAGGTGTGCTATTGTCATTACACTTCAGTAAATAATGCATAATGAAGTCCAACTACTTGGATATTCACTGTTTGTGCCTTTCAGTGAGAAGCATGCTCTACCATAAAATCCTATGAAGGTTCAGCAGGAAAAGATGCCATAGTTTAGCTGAGAGTGGCTTTCCATTCTCGAAATATATGACTTACATTGGCCCAAATACATTGTATTTACTATATATAATGTTATATTTTTTTTTAGCAGTTGAACTTCTAACAGCCTTGGTTCTCTTAGTTCAGACCAGTATGCTAAGCTAATTAGCAATTAACATTCTGTGGTCAACATCATGGCCATATTAGGAATTCCTGTACTTCTGAATGGAAGAAATGAATAGGGCTTTGGAAACCTGCTGAAACATTATGATGTCCATTAAGCATACATTCATTTATTCATGGACCGTGGGAGGAAACCGGAGCACCCGGAGGAAACCCATGCAGACACAGGGAGAACACATCAAGCTCCTCACAGACAGTCACCCGGAGCGGGACTTGAACCCCCAACCTCCAGGACCCTGCTCTTTAGCCAGTGCCAGTTACTTACTGTAAAGCAACACTACCATGCCACCGTTCACAATAATAATAATAATAATAATAATAATATATATTTAATAATTAAAAAATATATTATTTTCACAGTTCTGACTGCTCGGAGACAATTAGAGAAGCTGTTGTAATAAAAACCTGGAAATGGATTTCTGATTTTACTTTGGCCACCTTTGGTCATGGTAAAATGGCGCAAAATCTTCCTGTCATTTGTTGTCCAGATGTTGAACAGCAGTCCAGAGACATGCTAAAGTGGGAAAAAAAGTTTAACATCTAGAGATTATTCACATAATGTAAAGCTTCTTTACAATTTACTCAACGAGTGTAGACTAGGGGAGAAGCCCAGCCAGACGGAAGTGTCCAGTTTCAACATCTACTGGAGACCTTCAGACAAAGCCCTCGTTTAAGATGTTCTTTTGTAGTCGTTTGATGTGGTTCTGCTGAATCAAAACACTCTGATTCTTCACAGCCCTCTTGCTAATTGCCTGAATGATTCCTGGACCTGTGCTCCTAAGCTGAGAAGCAGCACGGCAAGAGGAATTTAAAAGCCACAAACATCTCTCTAAACAGCTAACATATCTGCTCCAGCAGGACCTCCTGAAGTCTTCAAGGCCGCTCTTTAGCCAGTGCCAGTTACTTACTGTAAAGCGTGACTTTCTGTCTGCAGAAAACAAAAAAAAAGTGCTATTACCTAATCAACATTTTTTAGAGGTTAGCTAGGAGAACACCTGTGTGTAACACGTCTGTTATGGTTTTATACGTGGCAGGTTCTGAAAAACACAGGACCCACCACATTGTAGCACTACACACATCCACACAAGGGCATGTGTTAATGCACAAGCTAACTTTAAAATTCTGGGCAGAGTGAGTGATTTATTATATTCATATCAGCTGTTGGTCTGGGTCTCTGACCAGTCTTCTTCCAGAGTCTACATAATTTAAGGCATCTGTGGAGGCCCTGACGAAAATGTGTGCAAACCTCTTGGGGTGCAACTCAATCCTCCACGTATCTTTGGTTTATACCCTTGTAGGTCTCGGATTACAAGGGCTTAAAAGCAGGCTTTAACAAGCTTGGTCTGTGGGCTGTGTAAAGCTTGGCCGACAGGTCACGTGTCTGGAGTGCTACTCCGGTCAGTTCTGCTGGTCCAATTTCGGTCCAGTGGTGGTCCTGACTGTAGTCTCGATTGCTCTCAGTGGACTTGGCCTGTGCCCCAAGCTTTGTTGGTGGCCACCCCCATCGCTAGCCGGCGGGCTTGATGTTTTCTTGGCCAGGTGACAGATCACACGTTATCGCATCTTGTGATGATTATGAAAAATAAATAAAGAATTAAATCCCTGTAGTATGTAGGAGAGTGAAAGAGACCCGCATCCACTTCAGCTCCCCAGTCCCACTATGTGTTCATTTGTTTGGGAAGGCTATAATGCTATCATAAAGAGGGGCTCATGCCAAGCTTGGCTCAAAGGAAAACACAGGCCTTCTATAGTTAGCGTCCAAGCCTTGGAATCATCTCCAGATATCAAAACAGCAAGAGTTAGCATGAGTTACTCGCACTCAGCCAGCTTTACCTTCAGCTGCCAGCACTTCTGCCTTTCTCCCTCCTCCAGTTCTTCTTAATGCTCTAACAAGGTGAGCAGTACCTCCACGTCAGAAAGAGTGTAATTGTTCTGGGAACCCTGAGCTGCTGCTCCTGGGACAGAACATGTCTTATCAATTAGCTCCTGGTTCCCAGACCATAAAGGAAACAGGGTCCCCATTAAAAGCCATCACTGCTGCTGACCCTGCGTTGGCTCCTGATGACACTGCCTTGCACCTTTGATCTGGGAACCGCAGGCCCCTGGCTCCTGGACTGCGGGAAACAAGGCTGACTTCTCCATGTTCTCATTACTTTCTTCCTGAGCAGATCTCTGCTCCTGCTGCCTTGTGCTAACCACTGGTGAAAGTGACTTTGGCTACCATTAATATTACTCCTTCCAGCTGACCATATGATTCATAGCAGTTCATAGTGAGCAGTGCTATAGAGTCTATATCATGTAAACCCAGCAGTAATTGTTTACGCTGTATTAAAATCATATTTAGGACGGACCAATGAAAACGCTCATATAACTAATTTTTTGAAATACATGATTTGGACCAATCGAAATGTCCCAAAATTACTTGAATATATATCTCCATCTGCACACACACTTATTTGGATTAAGTGCACATGTTGTATTTCATACAAATCCCAGTGGTCATTACCACAGCATAAACAGTGGAATATTTTTCGAATTAAAGTGGACTGCTCTCGATTTACTGCAATAAACCTCTATAATAAAAGTATAGGTCAACATTAGAAATGTATGCTCTGTATATTTAAGCTTTAAATCTGAAAGCGGACGGTGTTCTCTAGTGGAAATATGTGGACTGAAGTTTAGAATAACACTTTTCCTTCTTGAGAGCTGTCATGGTTAGTCTTCTTCGGATGGGTTTTTGAATACTGCCCCCCTCCCCATCCACTATAAATAATGCTAGTGTGAATCATCTTAAGCAGTGTTTTTTCAAAGATATTTAATAACTACAGCCCTTATACATGGGTTTCTCGTGGTTCATGGCATTTGTATTCCAAATTTACTATCTGCATGAATTCTGAACTCCACTTTCTCTGACAGGGAACTATTAGTCATGTGAGGAGTGGAAATCCGGTGAAAGGCTAAAAGTCCAGTTCACATCTGCCTTCATATATCTTTCTTTATTGCCTTCTACTCTGTATATCTGCCTTGGCCGGGACTTTGTGATCATAACATGGTTAGTCTTGAGAAATACGCTCACACACTTGCAGTGCTTTGAAATTAACTGATAAACATGATTCAAGGCTAAACTCCATAAAGCTGTGGTAGTATAGTTTGTATATTAAATGTGTGTTAGTGACACAGAGGGTGTGGTTTGAGTTCAGGTCATTCAGGTATTAATTAGCTGGACCCAGTTGTGTTGACTCAATTTAAGCAACTGAAAACAGCATTAAAGCACTCCTGATGTTTGTCTTACACTCTCTATAAATCCGCTCTACACTGACTCAGCTGGAGTGTGGCCATATGGCACGAGAGGAGAGAATTAGGAATAAACAAAGCAAGGAGTAAATTCTAGCAAAACCCACCACCTTAACATCCATCCATACACAGTGATCTTCTTGCGTTCAGGTTCACACACACACACACTGCGCATGCACCGCATTTCAAGCCATTTACAAATGCACTTCTGAAGTTCAAGCTGAGAACACTTAACTTTTAACTGTTTCTAATCATTCCAAAGCACAAAGGAAACGACTCCTCTCTCAGAATGAGCAGAATGCCATGTTCTTTGGCTAAACCCTTGTCACTCACCCAGTACACTGTGTAACTTGAACGAGCTTGGACAGGGTACTACAGCCTCTCCTGGTGACAGATAAAATGAAGAACCCCTTGGAGGTCCATTAAAAAAAGATAGAAATCAAACCTAAAGGGTCTTCCACAGATGTCACTTAAGTTTTTAAAGGATAATATAATATAATTTTTCTATTAAAAGTTAATATATGATTATTGTAACATATCATCCATAAACTTTTATTGAATATCAATTTGGATGATTTCCATTCCAATATGTTTAAAAAAAAAAAAAAAGTAAATATGGCAGCAACAGTAGCAGTTAGCTTTTATTTTTTTCCTCCTGGGCTCAAAGGGTGGGAGAATGAAGTGGTGGGGGTGAGGGGGTGGTGCCATGGTTTCCTACACTCCTTCAAAATTTACATAGTGTACTTTCAGTAGTGCTGAGCCCGGAGCAGCAATGACAAAGGCTCTATTCTCTTATTACAAATCACTGAAACATCACAATGATTTTAAAGCTGTAATATACCACCAAGTTAAGCATTGAAATGGAAAACTATACAGCAATTCACTCTATGATCTTTTGCAGAAACAAGACTAGACAAACTTGGTGGGGTGGGGGCTAATGGTTATGCACACTCTGTACAAACAGACATGAAGACCCTCAGGGAACTGCCTTGTAACTTACTCACATTCTCACTCATTCGTTCACATTTAGCAGGCCAGAAATATCTCCACAAGGAGATAGCAATTCAATTCCAGTCTAACAGCATTTGATGCCCCACAAGTTTACAGATTTCCATCAGTGACTGTATGTGTCCTTGTTTTTGTATATTAAATATCCAACTGATTATTAACCTCAGATCTGAAACTGCAAATATGCATAATGTCACACCCCTATCAGCCCAACCTGCATACACACACCCACCCTCCAAAAAGCAACAACTGCACCCACTCACACATGCTGCTGTGGCGTCAAACAGACTCCAGCCTCCTCTTAAATGTCAGAGCAGGCACCCAGGTCGATGGGGACCGGAGCACCAGTGTGTGGGAACGTGTTGCATTAGTAGCTAGTAAAGCGGTGGGGGAGAGAGTGAGAAAGGAGGAGGGCCGGCCGTAGGATCTGTGAGGGATAAAATGCAGGGCTCTAGCCCGGACCCCCTGCCTCTAGTGCACGCAATATATAATTAGCCGGCATTCCTGCCTGCTTCTTTAAAAAAAAAAAAAAGGGCCGACCAGATGCATCCCTCTTCACATTGCCGCTCTCACTTCTCTACCTTTGATGCTTCCATTAGGCTCCCCCAACCACCATCTGTTCAACCACACTCCGCACAAGAATTCGACCTGGTGATGATGTGACGACGTGTCCAGGGAAAAGTTCACTGCATTCTCAGCTATGTGGGTTGTGTTTTGTGTTTAGAGCGGTGTATTAAGAGTGTGAAACGTATGTGTCTCTGTGCCCATATACTTCATTCAATGACTTTTATAATTGCGTATGTTCATTACATAATATAACAAAGCACTTACTCAGGTTTGCCCAACACCAAATGAGCAATTATGAATGTCAGTGTTAAATAGCTGTGTTGTTACATGTAGTTACAATGTAGTTAAATAGTTATAAAGATGCTTGGAATGGAAAATGCATTAAATAGTTTCCTAATTAAAGCCTGTTATGAAACACTGATGAAGGACAGTCCTCAGAAGACCCATGTCTTCTGGCATAATATGAGGACATTTCAAGCCCAGCAGGGTGTGAGACACATCCCTATTGTGCCATCCTGTTGACAAGGAAAATGATTATTTATGATTCTACATCAGCCTTTTTCACTTTGAGCTCCGTTTCTGTTGAAAGACAGAAGAATGGGACGGTCAGTTCGTCTGATGGAGGAAGAGCGTGTGGTTCCTCCAATAAATCTGTATCCTATTCTGAAGCTTGTGGGGTAGTTCTATGGTGGGCACTGAAGCGACTTGATGGGCAAGTATCGAGGCGTGTTGAAAGAAACTGTACAGTCAGTTTTCAGCAAAAAAAAAAAAAGTGCAGGAGTGAGATAAATAAAAGTAGAAAAGAATTGTGGCCACTTTGAATGTGACGCCTCCGCTTCCTGCTTCCCAGGCGACTTTGGTCAAACTGAAAACCTCATGAAAAAAACACGCATCCACATTTGAATTCTCAACAAAAACAATTTTTGAGCAAAGACTGTACACAAAGTGGTGCCTTATATCGGAGTCTATTCTTGGATGTGTAAATAAGAAGTTCAGGAAAGTTCATCTGGGAATTCAAAAGTTATTCACTGTCTGTTGGTCAGAGTTCTTCAGGCCTCATACACAAAACCCTTATTCTTTCGTCAGTCAATGGAGAAGCACAGTATAAGTGATCGGGCTCCAGACAGAGAAGATTGACAGTGCTATTCCTCTCCTGCAACAACCTTGGCACAAATGGTCCTGTGCTTTAAGTTATGGGGTCAAAGGTTAGGCATACATCTGGTCTTCCATACCTCTGTGATAAACTTTGAACAGAGCAAAAACAAGACTTGAAGTGAGGGAAGATTCTGGAAGTTTATTTATATGAGGTATACTTTTACTACAAAGCTGTCTGTTATTTTTTTCCCAAATGGAGTGATGATTTTAAAAGGCTAATGTGCATTTAATGTTGAAATATAAGTAGTTACGTGCAATAAACAGTAATAAGAATGTAATAATCAACTATTATTACATGTAGTTTGTATTTGATATAAAATTCAGGCTGATTGAGTTTAATAAATGCGTAGAAAAGCATATAATATAGTTGCTGCTCCTAAACATTGTCTTCAAACTGAGATGCATGACTCTTAACACCTCCTAGACATAGCACAACTGGCAAGTTATGGAGAAGTTATGAGTAAACATGTCTGAGCTGTCAGTATCTTGCCTTTTTGATGGTCATGGGCCTTGTTTGCCTCCTTAAGCTGTCTAGTAAAAGTGGGCTCTAATATTTATGAATGTCAGGAGAACGACTCTTAAAAGGACGTTAAGGTCAAACGGAATGAAAAGAAACATTGACTTTAACCTTTTGTACATGCAGCAACTCCTCGTAAGTCACTTTTATGGCTCGTGTGGTTGAGATTTCCCAGGAGTGCTGTAAATGGGCACCACGATCACAGAGGAACAGAGCAGACTCATGTGGACCCAATGCCATCCATGTGTCTTGAAATATAAATTCTCACATTCGTAGCATGTGCTTTCGTCCCATTTTTCAAAGCGTGTTGGAAAAGACATCCAGCATTCAGCAAACCGGGATGACGGTTTGAGCCATAGTTGTGGCAGGAACAAGCTACTGAAGACTTGCAATTACAGTTCCTACAGTACGCCATGTCCTTATTTCATTATGTTCAGGGTGTCTCATTACGTAAAAGAGCTGTATTGGCGTGACTGTAATGTCACACATAAACACACATAATGAGGAGCAGCTGATTCAACTGAGAGCTTGTTGTTGTCCCATCGTGAACTACGGATGAGGCATTAAACAACGGAGCCCAGTGGAGTTTAACACTGTTAGCGCCCAACAGCCGGACATCACCAATCTAACAACAAAGTCGAGACACTGTTCCCAGCTTTTTAACAATTTACTGGTCTCTTCTATTCATACTTTACAGCTTTTCTAAAGTCTATTGTTGCCAATGTGTTCATTTCTAGCTGTAAACAGACATCCACTGATAAAGACCTCCACAAAAAAATAAACATTACTCCCTATTGCCCCCTATTGGTGAAACAGCACCGACATGTTCATCCCGCCAGGTTCTTGTCCATCACAGTGTACACACACACACACACACACACACCTGTGGACAGTTTCACACACCCAGCCAGTCACTCACTCACTCACTCACTAACACACACACACACACACACACTAACCCTATCACAAACACACACCTGTGGACTGTATCACCCACTCACTCTGTCACTCAAAAACTCACACATGTGGACAGTTTCACACTTTCACCTAGTCTCTCTCTCTCTCTCTCACTTACACACACACACACACACACACACACACGCACACACACACACACACCTGTGAACAATTTCACACACTCACCCAGTCACACTCCTTCTCTCTTTCTGTCTCCTCACACACACAGACACACACACAAACACCCTGTGGATATCTTCACACACTCATCCAGTCACTCACACACTCAAACCTATGTACAGTTTCTCACTATATATATATTATATATTATTACCATAATGTCCAGAATTCCCATATCAGGTCATGTCAAGCATATTGTGATGAAATATGATGAAACATAGCACAATAACAATAAACATAACCTTACTCAGCTCTGCCTCCAACTGTAACATTCCAAGCAAAATAGCAACTAAAGCTGTTCAGAGCAGCTCTGTGTGAGGAATGAGCAAGATAACAACTCCACGGTGAGCCCCTAGTCTACACCCTGTGAAGACTGTGGAGAATAAAAAACACACAAGCCCTGACAGATGAGGTGCTGCTCCTCTTAATGTCCAGTGCTTGCTCTGGTCCAGCAGGACGCCCATCAGCAGCGCTCTGAGCAGAGCAGCAGCCAGGCAATTGATTTTGGCTTGGAAACACTTCATTGCCGCAGGCCTCATCTGTATCTCTAATTGAGCTCTATTAGATTCAACTGGCTCTAAATGGGCTGAGTGGTGGGGGGATGACCAGTGAGCCGACCTCCGTTTGATGTACTGCCCACTAGTTGACACGATGATTGGATAGACCCCTGCACTTTGGACCTCACAACCAGTAGTTGAACCCTAAACTGCTAAATACCCTCAGTCAAAGCTGTCAAGGCCTAATGATGCTCATTAAGAATTTCCTCCCAAAAGACCCAAAGGATTCAGCCTCTTTAAAAGCTTTCTGGAAGTTGCTTCTGCCCAGAGGAAAAAAAGGGAAGCATGCGCAGCCTTAGTTCTTCAAATAACAAATAACTGGACCATCTTTTAAAGACGTATCTTCAAAAATTAAATGAGAAGAGTGAAGAACCTCGGATGCACCTCTCAAGACTTACAGGGGACAGATTAAGAAAAAAAATTACTTGTGCAGCTTGCTGTGAATCTGGAATCCAACAACACAATCCTATTGTTGTGACCTGCCAAAATCAGGAAAACATGAGAAAACAAGTACAAACAAAACAAAACAAAACAAAAAGAACCAAACAAAAATGGCTAAAATCCAGAGCCACTGCTCCTCACTCCTGGGCTCTCGTGCTGAACTGAGCTGTGGCTCATTCTCATTTAAAGGAACAGGTGCTAAAATTGGTCATTCTGAGCAGTACAGAGGGAGAACTGTGTTGTGGAGTTTGATCCTTGTGGTATTTTGAACACAGCATGTGACAGATGCTTCGTTAAGACCCAAGAACCGTGTTACATTGTGGAAAAGTGGTAGAATATGTCTCATTTAAAGCTGGATAAACAGTAGATTAGTAACAGGCCTAGCACCTTTGTGAATATATGTTCGTTTGTGATGCATCCCCGCCATGAAAATCACCCTTAACTCTGCCCCTACTCCTTACCTTAACCATAACCCCAAGCTCCATAAGTTCAGAGCACAGTTAATACAATCTTCTCCCAAAATTATACAGTGCAGCTTGATTCTTTCTGTGATTCAGTGCAGTTTCTGTGATTCTTTCTCTGATTCAGTGCAGTTTCTGTGATTCTTTCTGTGATTCAGTGCAGTTTCTGTGATTCTTTCTCTGATTCAGTGCAGTTTCTGTGATTCTTTCTGTGTTTCAGTGCAGCTTCTGTGATTCAGTGCAGTTTCTGTGATTCTTTCTGTGATTCAGTGCAGTTTCTGTGATTCTTTCTGTGATTCAGTGCAGCTTCTGTGATTCTTTCTGTGATTCAGTGCAGTTTCTGTCATTCTTTCTGTGATTCAGTGCAGTTTCTGTCATTCTTTCTGTGATTCAGTGCAGTTTCTGTCATTCTTTCTGTGATTCAGTGCAGTTTCTGTCATTCTTTCTGTGATTCTGTGCCTCCAGTGGCTGGGACGCTTGTCCTAAAATATCTAAGAATAAATTGTCTACACTTACAAGTGTTATGAATATTTCAAGTACTCAATTTGTTGTAAAAGTTCAACATTCCTGGGGTTCTGCAGTTTAGACAAACACACATTGCTCACTGCTGTCTCCTAAAGTATTTATAGCAACAAGGAACTTAATTTTAAATTTATATCAAATAATGAATGCATTTAGTCCTGCACCAACTGCAGGTTTGCCCAGAGCCATGCATCAAAGCCAACACCGTTCTACACCAGTAAGTGTCCTTGAGCAAGACTCCTAATGCTACATTCGCCTATCTCCACTCATGAAAAAAAAAACTTAAATTCTTTGGATACTGCAGAGTGTTTTAATGCTTCTCAATAGCAACAATAAGGTGCTTCATTACTGTGGAGAGAACCCTTTCCCATGATATGAAGTGGCGTAGGGATATCTTTCTGACCTGTGCTAGTCATCAGTGAGCTCTAGAACAGAAACTAGGATGAGAAGGTCAGGGCCAGAGGCTTGGTCTTGCGCTCTCGGCTGAACGGGCCATCCGTGTGTACAATTCACAGTGAGGTTGTTGTTTGGGAAGCTCAATGGACTGAGGACAGCTCAGAGCTCCAGCACAGCGGCTATGTCCTGAACTGTCTGGTGGGAGACCAGAGTCAAAACACAGTGTGACAAAGTGATACTGAGCAGATGGATTCTGAAAGGGAAATCAAACAATACGGGTGGGATTGGATTACAAGCTGCACATAGACAGGTCTTTTATTGGGTGAGGGGGGACAGATAGACAGACAGACAGACCGACAGAGAAAGAAACTTGGCTTGAGAGCTACACTCTGTCACACTCAGGAATCCTCTCCATGTTTTTCCACATGGTAGAGTAATACTTGACTTCTCAGAATGTGGCAATACTTTTGATCGAGCGTATCAGAGGTTCTCGGGATTAGGTTAAACAAGAACAATAAACCAAAGACAGGATCTCCCCTGTTTGGCAGCACTGTCAAAACCTTATAGTGAGATGAATTCAAATTTAGATTATAGCCGAGTGTCCTAGAAGACGATGAAAGGGGGAAATGGAGAGATCATTAATTCCTTTGGAGAATTAATGTATTTAACCCATCTGGATCAGTGAACACACACACACACACACACACACACACACACACACTCCGGGCAGTGAGTTCACACAACCATAGCACTCAGGGAACAGTTAGGGGTTAGGTGCCTTGCTCAAGAGCACTTCAGCCTTAGATTTTTAGGGAGGAGAAAATGCAGTTCCCACTCCCCACCTCCTCAACCCCACAGCCCTCATTTTTCCTGCAAAGTCTGGGGATGAAATCCTACATTTTGGCCAATGGGAGTTTAACACAGGCTCAAATTCATCAAACAATAATAGTGTGATGCCATTGTATTACACCTCAGTATTTAATACTTTAGCAATGACGAAGATAAATAAAGTGCCCACTCCAGGGTGTGTTCCTGCCTTGCACCCAGTGATCCCAGGCAGGCTCCGGACATGCTGTAAACTGGATAAGCAGTTTCAGACAATGAATGAATGAATGAATGAACAGGCTGCAATGATGACTGGCTAATATTTATTCTGATGCATAAATTATTGAGGAAATGTCCATATATTTCATGACAAATAGCTAATATAATTATTGTGATAGGCCTAGATAACATTGAACACCCCCCTGCCACACACACACATACACACACACACACACACACAGTGGAATAATGAGCCAGAGCCTGCTTGTTTTATGGGGGGCAGCTGTGGCCTAATGTTTAGTCAAGTGGGCTTGGGAGTGGAAGGTCGCCAGTTTTATCCTCTCAACCCTCAGGAAAATCGGGGGTTGGGGCGCGTGAAAGTACAGCACTGTCTCCTCCTTTAACATTCATGGCTGAGGTGACTTTGTACAAGGCACCCAACCCGCAGTGGCTCCCCCTGTGCTGGGACGGATGCCCATTTCTCTGGGTGCGATCATTAACATCATTCCATACTCCGTACTCACAACTGTGGGTGATATAAAAAAAAATTGCTGGGCTGAAATATCGGGAAATACTACACCGCGTGCGGAGGAGTGTTCGAAAGTGTCAACAACAGCCCGACAGGGGTAAAGCAAAGAGTTAGCGAGATACTCCTCTTGATTTTTTGCCAGCCCTAGTGTGATGCCCTAGCATTCCAGTCGACTCACGCTGACACATACGGAGGCAAGAGTGGAGTCTGATTACAGAATAAATTACTGAATGAATAAAGCCCACAGGGCTGTCAGGAAAGCGGCACACTTCAACACCCAGCGGCTCTTTAAACAACAGAGCGCTGCTGCTACCTTGTGGGCACACTGGCTCTCCAAAGAACGCTCCCAAAGGCACAGGGAACACTCGGATATGGCTCCCCTCCAATCCGGTTTGGAGAAATGATTCATCAACCGCCGAGTGCTTCCCCGTTCTGCCTCCCGCAGACGTTCCAGACCAGATCCACGCTTTGGGAGAAGGAATGGCGCTGAGAGGACATGTGTATTCCTCTCTAAGACCTTCCTGTAGTGGCTGACCAGAGTGGCTAGTGCCTTAAGGTGACAAGCAGACCATGTTCTCATGTGGTAAACAGTCAGGAAGAGCCAATAGTGTATTCCCAGGGTATATTCTCTGTTCCCCTTGTCTATACCCGGCATATTGGCCCTCTGTCTATACCCTGCTTCTATCTCATCTGTCTACAGCCAGCATATATTCCATGGTTCCGTTACCCTGCATATATCATTGACATGTCTTTATCAGTCCACATCATTAGTCCATTAGAGTTTCCCCCTGGCTCTGAATAGCTTTGTCCCTGATGTTTACAGGCGTTTTAAGAGGCAGCTCGGCTAATTGAAAGACCCACAGAGCTCTAGCTCTCTCTGTCTGTAACAAAACCCACCGCACATGGGCCCCATATGTCAAAGCCTTTTTTTCGTTTTTATTAGGGGCCGATGCAGTAACGGAAAAGTGCCCAGGCAGATCTGCAGTGTGCTGGCCAGGTGCTTCGGCCTGACGTACAGTAAACGTAACAACACCGTGAACTTACAGGCTGTTTAAACTAAAATACAAGGTGAAGGGACGGGACACCACACTGAGAGAAGGCTCAGACTCAAACAACATCACATGTGTGATACATTAGCACGGCGCACACGTTTCACACACACAGAGCCATAGTGGACAGCAGTTTGGAGCTGGACCGGCCGTGATAACGGGGATAAACGGCAGCGGAGGGCAGAGCGATGCCATATCACACACTGGTTCCAAACTAAAGCACAACAAAGAAAATACAAGCCGCTTCTCTGACAGGGTGCTCTGTGTCTGTGGGGTCAGCCCTTGGTGATAGTGCTGTGAAAGGTTGTTCTGACGTATTAAGGAGTGTGTGGTAATACAGCTGTGATGTGGCGGAGACGTTCAGTGACTCAAACTCTGTGTTGTTTTGGTTCGAAAGAAAGACATCGCCTTCTCCTTGGGTTGTGTTTAATTGGATCCAGGAAATCTGCTACGAATAAGTGCGCTCTCTGAAACACAGAGGGAAAAAGAACACGCTGGGCAAGACGAGTCCTGAAAATCGAGTGCTGCACACACGAAGCCGTCCAGACCTCTGCCACCACCAGCTCAGGTACGGTTCTCATTACCAGTGAATGTTTGGGGTGAACAAATCAAAGCAGGCAGGAAATAAGCAGTGCCATGTCCTGGGAAAGATTTCGCCTCTATAAGACCCACATGTGTGTGTGTATATCTGTGTGTGTGTGTGTGTGTGTGTTCAAGAGAGAGAGAGAGAACACAGGGAAAAACATAAAAAAGGAAGGACTGCTGAAATAGGTGTGTGGGAAGATGGAAGAGGGAGAAATGAAAGGAATGGCTGGAGACTGGAAGAGGGGGATGACTGTGTGAGTTAGGACAGGGAAAGGAAAGGAAAACTGGAGGAAAACAGAGTGACTAAATAGAAAGAGAAGCAATGAAAAGGTTAGGGGTGTGTGTGTGTGTGAGAGAGAGAGAGAGAGAGAGAGAGAGAGAGAGAGAGAGAGACTGTTACTCACTGAACGGATCGTCTTTGCTCTTGGTGCCGTTGACGGTGCCGTTCTTATCAATCCTGAGAAAAAACTTCTGGTACGAGAAGAGCTTGCGCTTGCGCACGTCCCCGGTGAGGTGACTGTAGCTGCGCACGTGGCGCCCCACCACGACCACCGCCGCCGCCGATGAGGAGTTGGCGGCCACTCCGGGAGCAGGAGGATTAGGAGGAGGAGGAGAGCGCACGGGCCTGCTGTTGCTGTCGCGCGCTCCATGGCAGGCCGCGGGCAGCGAGGCGCAGAGCAGCGCGAGCAGCAGCAGCAGCAGCAGCGGCGGCGGGTGATGCGCGCACGCGCAGGGCGGACGGAACCAGGCTGCAGGACACTTCCTCACTGTCCATTTGCACATGGTAGTGACGCGTGGAGGACTGCGAAGAGCCTCACAGAAAGGAACATGCTGGAGTGCGCGCCGGCTGAAGGCGAGAGCGCGCCGCGGGAACGCGCACAGGAACGCTGCTGCCTAACGGTCTGGATCGGCTTCCCCTCGTGTCCGAAAGGAATGCGTCAACATCCATAACTCGGAAAAAAAACAAGAAGAAGAAGAAAAATAATAATACCGCTCGGTTTGAGCGCGCGCCCCCTCGGCAGAGCTGAAGAGCCCCCCAGCGCGCGCGCACCCAAACACCCTTAGGGAGAAAAAAGTCCCTCCGAGAGAAGGTCCAGCAACAGAGGGGAAGGAGTGTCCTGCGGAGAAGGTGGAGGAGCACAGCTACTGTCCCGAGGAGGGTCCAGCGCACAGAGCCCTGTAATCCCCCCACTCCCTCTCTGTCTCTCGCTGAAGTCTCTCTGAAGGGTCTAGTCCTGAGTGCGCGTGGGCTGTGGGCTGCGTCCTGCTCGGTGTGTGTGTGTGTGTGTGTGTGTGAGAGGGTCCTGAAAGGTGGAGCACTCTGAAGTGACTGAGCGCAGCCGCTGCTCTCACCTTATTTATTCAGCGCGCGGCCCAGATGTAATCTCTCGCGCTAATAGGCAAGTCCATGAAGCGCAGTCGGCTTTGAAGATTGGTGAGCGCGCGCGTGCTGCCTGTGGGTGTGCGTCAGGGGCAGTTTTTTCCCCTCCCTCTCTCTCTCTCTCGTCTGCTATCTGTCTCGCTCGCGCTCAGTTGTTTCTTTCACTTCTGTCTCTCTCTCTCTCTCTCTCTCTCTCACACACACACACACACACTCTGCCCCTCCCACCTTGTTCCCTCCCTTTCGGGTTGTGAGCCCCAACTGTTGCCCAGTCTCTCTCTCTATTTCTCCCTCTTTCTCACTTAATCTCTTTCAATCTCTCCCTTTTTATTATGTTTTTATATCTGTGTATTACTCCCTTCCTACTCCTCAGTTTGTTTTAGTGGACCCCCACCCCCCACCATGGCATATGACCCATATCTGAGACCCCCAGCCCTTTCCCCCTCATTTATTCGCACCCGTTCTTTCCCCAGCACCTTCCCCAGGTTACAGCGTCTCCTCCAGAAGCCCGGTATCAGCTGTCGAAAGCGGGCCTGAGTGTATGAGGCTTTAAAAGAACCTGTAACAGCAAACACATGTCCAAATGGAAGATAAAAAAAAAAACATCAACACAGGAGTAGCCCTTAAAAATGGCTCTGGGGAGATTGGGCCGATTACAAGCAGGCGGCCTGTCGTACCACCGAGAAAACACCCAGTAAAGAAGGGGAGACTCATGTCTGGATTATTGGTTGTTTAATTTCCTTTTCACATGGCCAGACAAAATCCATATCCCCGGTCTCTACGCTGCCCAGCCATGCCATCAAACATCCCCCTGTGCCCTGCTACTAAAGCCAAGCCAAATTCATTTGCTCTCAAGGAAATGTCATTCATATCATATCTGCTGAATTTCCTCTGCTCTTCCAGTTTCCAGCTTCAGACTGAAACGCAGTTCTGTAACACATTGGCACACCGCAGAAAAATGCCTCATGGGGTCACGAGCGAATGAACTGCTTTTATTCAGCTCCCATCAGTACCTCGAGCGAACCCATCCAGAGCCAAACTTTAGTTTACACCAACGGAATCAGTATTTCACATCTCAGGAACACTTCACATCGACGTCTGCTCTTTCTTTACCGAGTTTTCTGACAGAGCTCTGCACTGAAACCCGTCCATTTACAGCGTTTGGAAGATGCTCTGATCTGTAATCATGTGACCCATGACAATCTCTACAGGATCCAGAGTCTCGCCCATGGTGTAGCTGGGTCCGGATCGAACCCTGATGGTCTTTCTGTGCGAGAGGCAGTGGCGTTACGCACTAAACCAGCCCCAGAGCTCATCCTGCATGATTCTGCACTAAAAAGAGTCTTTGAGGTAAATCACTGAATAGCACCCCCTTGTGGTGCAGTTATTAGAAGTGAATGAGTGAGTGTATGTTTGAATTATAGAGTGAACATGTATGAGGGCGTGAGCGAGTGAATAGGCTGTACATTGCTGGGAGAGAGTGAATATGTAAGAGTGAGTGAGAGTGTGGGATTGAAGCATTTAGGTGTGGTCCCATTATCTAAAATGTATGAATCGGACTTTATTAGCGTTATTATGCACAGAACATCAGCAGGGCTGGACCTGAACATCTGACTGTTCACATAGTCATGCACCGGAAGGTATTTCGGTTCATTCATTCGTTGTCTGTAAGCACTTATCCGCTCACTCACACCATGGACACTTTCAAGTAGCCAATCCAGCTACAAACGTGTGTTTCTGGACTGTGGGAGAGAAGCGGAGCAGACACACGGAGAACACAAAGAGGTTTGTGAGGAGTTGGGTGTGCTCTCCCTGTGTCTGAATGGGTTTCTTCCAGGTGTTGTTGGAGGCGTGAAATTGTATGTGATGGTTGGCAACAGACTAGTAACAATCAGGATGAAGTGGTTACTGACGATTGATGAATGAATTAATGGATTAATTAATCAACCAATGAATGAATGAATGAAAGAATGAATGATTGATGGATAAACAAACAAATGAACATCAGCTTCTGGCTAGAAATCCCGTATCGGTGCAGCCCTAGCATTTTGGGATAAAATGTGATGTAACTTCTCAGAATAAAAATAAATACCTTCTTACCTTTCTCTGCTTCCAACTGTAACTGTGATGATTTAATGAATGTCTGTGTGTTTTTTTAAGGAGTAACTAAAGGCCTAGAATTATTTGTAGTTATCATTCCTATCTTCTTCAGGTAATTAATTCAGGTATTACAGGGATATAGAATTAGAATTAGAATCACTTTATTGGCCACTGAGCTTACACACAGAGGAATTTGTTTTCCGCATTTTTACCCAATCCGTGCAGTGAAACACACATTCACACACACTAGGGGGCAATGAGCACATGCCCGGAGCAGTGGGCAGCCCTAGCCTCGGTGCCCAGAGAGCAGTTGGGGGTTAGGTGCCTTGCTTATGGGCATTTCAGGCCTGGATTTTTGCTTCTTTTTTTTTACAAAAGCACACATAGGCCTCTTACAAGGTACTGTGAATATAGAGTTGGTTTCTCAGACAGCCTGCTCCTGAACACTGTAAATGCCATATAGTTCAGGAATAGGCTCCAGCAATGTCTGAAATCAGCCCATATGGTTCCACTGTATACTGACTTAACCTGCCTTTTGACAGTATTCAGAGAGTTTTATTACAAGTGGAGGACCTCTACAAGCAATCAGCTAATATCTCAGAAACTATACTGACAGCTCATTGCCTGGAGAGTTTAGACACATACAAATACACAAAACATACACTCTATACCACACTGGTACCACATTAAAATAAGACTAACACTTATAAAGGTTTATAAATGGTTTGAAAATCTGCTTATTACATGGTAATTAAATATGTTGCAAACACTCATTTGTAACACAGAGATAAAAAGGGAAACAGTGACCTCTTTTCTGTCTAATAGTGACATCTGAAAACGTCGATGTAAAGAATAAGCTGAGGCTTCAGAATGTGAATTTACATATTTTATATACTAAAGTGCACCAGATATTCATCAGTGTCTAAAAAAGACATTTTATTGGTTGTTAATTAATTCATCTTGGTTCTTAAATGGTTAAATCTATGAACAAATATTTGCTGAAGTTGACAGGGTTCATTTCGACTGATGGAGGAGACAATGTAAGGTCGGTATCCAGGGATCAGAGATTAATCAGCACAGATGGATGTGGGATCACTATTTAGCAAAGAGCAGGACACTGTTGCACTTTCTATGTGACTAATTATTATTAATAGCTTTCAATGCATTTACAACAATATTAATAACCATTCATGAACAGATTGTAAACATATTCTAAAGTGGTTGCACATGGCTGCCCCATGCCTCAGCCACACCTGAGTTGCTATTCATTTTAAATAAGAAATGGTCACATTCGCAAGTATTTTTTTGTTACTCTTGGTGGGTAAAGTCACAGACTGAACCTTTAAGCCGTTCTGATCCATACTTCTGTGGGTTCACGAGTGGGGGTAGGGTTGTGTGATTGATATCATATGTGTCCCAGGTGCTACAATCACCTCATATTTACTGTTTGAAGTTTGTGGCTGGTGCTAGTTACATGACAGAGGTAGCTACATGAGCGAGAGAGAGAGAGAGGGTTGTATCACACCCTCTTGATCGCACTCTCAGACATCAGGACCTCACTAACCAAAAGGGGGGGGGGGGGTTATAGAGATAGTAAGAACGAAAGTGAGTGTGTGTGTGTGTGAGAGAGAGAGAGAGAGTTACACAATAATAGGAGAGAGAAAAAAAGGGATATTGAGAGAAAGAGAGATAGATAGATAGATAGATAGAATGTGTGTGTGAGAGAGAGAGATAGTGAACTGGTGAGAGAGAGAGAGAGAGAGGGTGGGAGGGAGGCAGGGGGAGGGGTCAGCTGAGGGCCGAGAGTAGGAACATCTGTTATCTACCAAAGTGTCCACTTCTTTTGAACACAATGACAAAACAGTGTGGGTTTACTGTCACCGGACCGTCCACGGATTGATTTAAAGCAGCCTGGCTTTGCTTCTGTAGACGCTGGATGCGGATTCTTCCACTCCCTAAAGTATTTACAGCACTGGACTTTATTGTTTGTGTCTGCATCTTGCTGGACAACACACTCCTCGCAGGACAGACCTGAGAACTCTGCGGCACAAGTAAACACAACACGTCAGTGGGTCCCTCTAGTGAGGTAGATTTAAACGACATGAGCAAAAGATGAAACTCAAACCTAATCCTTTCAAAAGGCCATGCTCCTAGACAAATGGCTGTTTTCAATCCGAGGTGTCTTTCTGCCATTCGGTGAAATCTCTCCCAGCCCCCACCACCCACCCTTTACCCCCCTGTAACCCTCTGAACCTACCTCTGCTCTAACCCAGTGGCCAGGTTTTGACTCAGTGCTTAATCTGACGTGAAAACATTTCAATCTTATCTCACACTTCCTCTCCTGGACGTAACCTGCCAAACACAGCAACACTGGGCAGCGCTGACCATCCACAGAAATGCTGAAAGAAAAAGAATAAATGGGATTTTTCAATCAGGAATTAAATACAGCTGTTTATAGGAACACTGGAGGATGCTGCGTGCTACTGTTGGATTTGGTGGGATCACATTCAGTGGACTTTCACTGATTTATACGGAGTGTTGAATCATTAAATCGTTCCGATGAAAACAGATGTAAACACTCAGAGTAAACAGAGGTGAAAGGATGTATTCTAGGAGGGTTGGGGGGCGGGGGGTAAAAAAACCCCCTAATGTTTCACAGTGGTGATGATAGGAACCAGACGTCTGGAGCTGTATCTCTAAAAAAGCTGCTCTAAATGTGATTTCCTACAGTACTGCGCCAAAGTTATAGGCACCTAGAATTAGTTAAAATATTTTATCTTCTCAATAACTGTGGTGCTTGTATAAAATTATATATATTTATAATAAATACAAGGACACGAAAACTGTAAAAGTAACAGGATTTTTTAAATAGTAGATTTGTTGTGAGTGACCTGGAGGTTGTGGGTTCGAGTCCCGCTCCGGGTGACTGTGAGGAGTTGGTGTGTTCTCCCTGTGTCTGCGTGGGTTTCCTCCGGGTGTTCCGGTTTCCTCCCACAGTCCAAAAACACACGTTGGTAGGTGGATTTGCGACTTAAAAGTGTCCGTAGGTGTGAGTGAATGTGTGTGTGTCTGTGTTGCCCTGTGAAGGACTGGCGCCCCCTCCAGGGTGTATTCCCGCCTTGCATCCAATGATTCCATGTAGGCTCTGGACCCACCACGACCCTGAATTGGATAAGTGCTTAAAGATAATGAATGAATGAATGAATTTGTTGTGAGTGTGAAAGACAAATAAGGTATTCTCTGTGATCGAAGAGCACACTTGATTTATCATAATGAAGTATTTATTAACTGCTATGATAACCTTAAATCTACTTGAAGTTGTGAATGGAAGGGGTTAAATCACCACTAACTATTATTTATATTTTAATTTTGTTTGTTTTTTGAGCAAATAAACCATTGCTGCTCAGTTAAATAGTGTTTTAAATCCCATTTTCTCAGTTCCCTAAAACCTTTGCACATTACTGTATACATTTAACTGAATAACTGTTCCCTTGATTTGTACAATGTGTACTAAACATAGCCTGCACTCTTAACTATGTAATAAATATGTGTTGTTGTTGTTCGTGTGGATTTCTGACAACCGCCAGAAAGAATGAAAAATCCCTCTTAAATGTTGCCCTAAACCTAAACCCTAACCCTAAATGTAATTACAAACTCCTACTGTATACGCCATAGTTTAAAAACAGCAGTGTTTAACTAAACTGCTAACATCTAACTCTAAATTTAACCATGAACACAATATTAATCCTAACCCTAAACCTAACCTTAATGATGATGTTCACAATGTTAATCAAAAAACACTTTTTCTAAAACTCTGTGTATGTTTCCTCACCATTTGCTGCTCTCCAGTCTGTTTTTGTGCCAAACGCCAAACACTGAAAAGCACAAACTGAAATGAGAATATTGCTCTATTCCTGCTCCATAGGTGGGTAATACAGACTAATTTTTGCTGTTTCAGATCACTTAAAGTGGAATGTCTCCGAACTCGGAGGACAGCTAACTGCATTACCGAAACTAAACAACTCCAGTTACAAATGAGTTTCTGCGCTAATTCAAACAGTGAATAAAAACTTAAAGACAACGTAAAACTACTGCCACATACAAACAGCTGTTTTTCCACCTCAAACACACCATTCATTCATTCATTATCTGTAAGCGCTTATCCAGTTCAGAGTCGCGGTGGGTCCAGAGCCTACCTGGAATCACTGGGTGCAAGGCAGGAATACACCCTGGAGGGAGCGCCAGTCCTTCACAGGGCAACACACACACATTTACTCACACACTCTCATTTTTGAGTCGCCAATCCACCTACCAACGTGTGTTTTTGGACTGTGGGAGGAAACCGGAGCACCCGGAGGAAACCCATACGGACACAGGGAGAACACACCAAACTCCTCACAGACAGTCACCCGGAGCGGGACTCGAACCCACAACCTCCAGGTGACTGCAACACTACCTGCTTCACCACTGCGCCGCCTCAAACACACCAGTCCACCTTAAAAGACGTGGCTCCTCTGAACATAAACAAATCAGAGAAAAGCATTTCCCCACAATCGTAGACATCTCCTTTAACTCAAACCTTAATCATAAACCTAAGTTCTATCAGGTTAGAAACATGAGCGTTTTGCGCTTGTTTAAGGCTATCACTGAAATCTAAACCCAACTATAAACTTATCATACGAACCTAATCATAACCTCCAAAAGATTAGAAACTGCAGTGTTGTGTGTTTGTGTAATGAAAGAATAGTCCAGTCACAAACATTCAGCCAATAGAAATCATTGATTACCGATGGAGGATTAGAAGATGACCAACACAAACTGTGCAGCATCAGATGAACTACTGTCTCTGACGTTTACATTTACAAGATGGACGTGAGTGGACGCAGTGATTATAAAGTCCTGCTGCACTGCTGATGGTCTACGGGGTCCTGACCACTGAAGACCAGGGTGAAAGGGGTCAAATGGACAGTGGGTGCTGAAACAAGGAGATGGATGATCTGTGTAAATCTGAACATACTGGTGTTCATCATGATTTTAAATCTGCTGTTAATACATTAATATGCACGGGCAGCTACTGGAATTAAACAGTAGTCTCCTGGAAGCTCCAGGGCATGTGATTGTTGTTGAAGTTCACACAGAGAGGGGCAGGGGGTCAAGACTGCGTTGTGGGACGCTGTGTTTAGATGTGCTTTATTCGCTCATGTGGACTTACTAAAGACTTGCGCTTCAGAAAAAGAAGCAAGTGACACTGAGGAACGCTTTTTTCGTCCTGTGTGGCATGTCCTTTTCCGTCTGTGATCTCAAAATGATGGAATCTGTTCCTGAAGCTGCTTCCATTCATATTCCACTGTATGATCTATGGGCTTTTATTTTGGACGCCAAACTCATTGAACACACTGTCAGAAGCAAATCTGTCCAGCAGGTTTTTCCCCTTCAATGCTCTTGATCATTTGAGAGAGAGAGAGAGAGAGAGAGAGAGAGAGAGAGAGAGAGAGAGAGAGAGAGAGAGAGAGAGAGAGAGAGAGACTACAGAGTGCCATTCACAGAGATAACCTATCTATGGAGGGATTTGTGAAAGGGGAGAATATGAGAAAGCTGAAGGATTTTTCCCAGCCAGACTCTGCCACTGAATGTCCTGCAGTGTTTCTCATTGTTTGCCGCCTCACAGGAGATAGCCCAGAGAGCCTGA
The DNA here is from genome assembly GCF_029633855.1 of Hoplias malabaricus. NCBI lineage: Eukaryota > Metazoa > Chordata > Actinopteri > Characiformes > Erythrinidae > Hoplias > Hoplias malabaricus. The sequence continues at coordinate 12,410,573 of NC_089814.1, read as the reverse complement.
GAAAACTACAAGACAGCACTATTTAACGGAATTCAATCTGTCCCAATAGATTCGAATCGCTAACTTACATGTCTGAGTGTAGATTCTATCTGGCTAATGAGGGGCCTGAATCCTTCTCTGTTACTTCAAAGGGGATGAAATTCTACCTTTTTTGCAGCGAGGACCTTTGCTTGTGCTCTCTCTCTCTCTCTCTCTCTCTCTCTCTCTCTCTCTTTCTCTCTCTCTCTCAGGTGTTTCGCTGCTCTGTGCAAAGCAAAATGAGAGAGAGCAAGAGAGAGAGAGAGAGAGAGATAGAGAGAGAGAGCATGCAACAGAGAGTGAAAGAGAAGGAGAGACAGGGGTGTGAGAGATTGTGAGAAAGACAGAGCGAGAGAGATATTGAGAGAACTGAGTGAGGGAGAGAGAGAGAGAGCGAGTGAGAGAGTAAGAGAGAGAGAGAGCGAGTGAGAGAGTAAGAGAGAGAGAGTTTATGAGTGTAAGAGAGATAGAGAGCAAGAGAGAGTGTAAAAGAGAGAGAGAGTGAGTGAGAGTGTAAAAGAGTGAGAGAGAGTGAGAGTGTAAAGGAGTGAGAGAGTGTGAGTGAGAGTGTAAAAGAGTGAGAGAGAGCAAGTGAAAGAGTATAAGAGTGTGTGTGTGAGAGAGAGAGGGAGGGAGGGAAAAAGAGAGAGAGGGAGAGTGAGTATGAGAGACGGTGTATAAGAGTGCAAAGGAGAGAGAGTGAGAGAATGTAAGAGTGAGAAAGAGAGTGAGTATGAGAGAGGGAGTAAGAGAATGTAAGAGCGAGAGAGAGAGAGAGAGTGAGAGCGAGAGAGAGAGAGAGCGAGAGAGAGAGAGAGAGAGAGCGAGAGAGAGTTAGAGTTCATGGATTTCAGGCAGAAACCCCCTCCAAAGGGCTATTTGTTCCTAAGTTCAATGTTGAAAGCTAAATGTGGGTAAATATACTGCCCCCTTTCAAAGCCCACATTTATCTTTCTCTAATTTGATCCAAGACTCCCTTAATGATTAATTTGGATGCCAACCACAATATTTAAGAGGAAACTATTCCTATGCAGGAATGATATTAGGGCTCGGCTTGTCTCACCGACAATAAATTAATACTCCCTCAAGCCCTCAGACATGTCCATTACTGAACATCACACTTAATCACAGGTAACAGGTGTGTAAATACACACACTAACACGGTTTACTGCACATTTTCTCTTCATAGCAAATAACTACTAAGTAAAGAGAGGAAAAAGCCACAGCGCTTGAGTTATGTCACTTTTTGTATTGTTGTTTTCCGCTCATTAAAATATACTTTACAGACAGTCCGGGATTTCAAGAGAAGATAGAGACAAGGTTAAGAAACGTGATCACACACCAGACATTATAAACACATTCATATTACTCACTAAGGGCATATGAGTTATGATCCTGATGTGTAAAACTCTGATCAGCGGTGATAGTGTATTACAGTGAGCAGGAGTGTGTTCTCGGCCCAGAAGTGAGCACTCGTCCACTGGAGGCAAGGGAGGATCTGTCACCTTCTACACTGTGATACAGAGTGTGGTACGGTCAGTTGCTGAGCATTGTACTGATATTGGCTCCATTTCTGAGGCTCTATTCCTACAATAGCTTTCATTTTAACAGGTTCCTCCTTATTGCGTGAGTTGGGGTCAGGAAATATTTTTAAAAATAAAATACCTTTTTTAAACAGAAAAGAACTTTGTATATTTTCAACGCCTTTGTCTTTTCCAGGTGCACTGACCTTTGCACATCTGACCCTGGCTTTGCCCTCCACACCCATTCAACACAACTAAGTGATCTGTGCCCAGGCAACAAAAACACTGGCTCCCGGTGCTGAAAAATTCATAGCCCATGTGTTCACAAGCGATGAATAAAGCATGGCTGGGATTAGCTCTGGTTTCAGGGAAAGCGAGGGGCAAATGAATAAATGATTGTTGTATCTACCTGCCCCTCACTCTCAGGAGCCCATGGATGTAATGTGTTCATCACTTGGCACATATTTGCCTTTGTCAGAGGCAGTTACATAACCAGCAGGTGTCTGGAGATCCCTCAGAAAAACAGCTGCCAATATGCAGTCAGCCTCCATCAAAGCAGTGATAAAAAAGTCAACCTGAGCTATAACCAATATACAGTATTTCACATTAGCATTTAGCAATCTTTCCAAACCCTTCTTTCATAACTGCTGCTAGTTTGGTCAAGCTTAAAATATACTGACAGACAAGTGCTTGTACAGTCAGAACATGTGAATGTGTGTTGCCCTGTGAAGGACTGACGCCCCCTACAGGGTGTGTTCCTGCTGGGTAGGATCTGGACCTACCGTGACCCTGAGCTGGATCAGTGGTTACAGACAATGAATGAATGAATTTATTTCATGAGTCTGACAGTGGTGTCTCGGAAGAAATAACATTACATGAGCTAAGTGTAAATAAATAATTTTTAACTGAATTTAATATAGGGCGGCACGGTGGTGCAGCAGGTAGTGTCGCAGTCACACAGCTCCAGGGACCTGGAGGTTGTGGGTTCGATTCCCGCTCTGGGTGACTGTCTGTGAGGAGTTGGTGTGTTCTCCCTGTGTCTGCTTGGGTTTCCTCCGGGTGCTCCGGTTTCCTCCCACAGTCCAAAAACACATGTTGGTAAGTGGATTGGCGACTCCAAAGTGTCTGTAGATGTGAGTGTGTGAGTGAATGTGTGTGTGTGTCTGTGTTGCCCTGTGTAGGACTGGCGCCCCCTCCAGGGTGTATTCCCGCCTTGCGCCCAATTATTCCAGGTAGGCACTGGACCCACCGCGACCCTGAATTGGATAAGTGCTTACAGATAATGAATGAATGAATGAATGAATTTAATATCCATAGGTGTGAGTGTGTGAGTGAATGTGGGGTGTGTGTTGCCCTGCGGGGGACTGGCACCCCCTCCAGGGTGTGTTCCTGCCATGCACCCAGTGATTCAGGGTAGGCTCCGGACCCACCACGACCCTGAACCAAATAAGCGCTTAATGACAATGAATGAATTTAAATTAATTCTAAATAAATTGTCAATGTCAAAAAAAACTATTTCCAAAATGGCAATATATCCCTATTATTATAAAGCCCATACAGATAGGCCCCAAAGGTCTTTTCCATTACCGCATGTTGCCTACCCAGCACTAAAGATCTAAGCCTAAACTTAACCCTAGGCATAAACCTAAAGTCCCAAATATAAAAGCATTTTCCTTCGCCAACCTTCTGTGGATGGTTCCCCACAGCAGCTCTGCTATGATTCCTCTTCAGAACATAACCAGCAGTGAACAAAGACTAACCCTAACTGGAAATCCAAAGGTAGAAATGTTAGGAAATACCTGGGGTGGCTCCTAAGATCAAGGAGATACATGAGTTTAGTTTTGTTTTTTTACAGAATTGACATTAATTTTTTTTTCTCACCCACTTTAATCATATCTCATACCGATATTACATTATCTTCACCTGTGTGAGCTCGAGAGCATGTGTGATATTTGAAGTTCCAGTCTGAAGGAGATGTAGTGGACGCTGCTCCTGCCCCCTGTGGCTTTGATTAAGTAGTTAATCTTTTGTAAGCTCTGTATGTGTGTAACTTCACATGGCCGGTGGGTTTTTATCAGGTGCTGTGGTGTTCAGAGAGAGATATGGACTGGAAGAAAGAGGAAAGAGAGGAAATGAGGCCCAGGTGCCTATAAGTGGGAAGAGACTAAAGGCGATTAGGATAAAACACTCCCAGGCCCTTTAGAACAAGACCTTCTCCTTTCTGTCCAACTCAACAAAGCCTGACACATTTACTGGCCCAGTGCTGGGGGCCAATAACACACTCAGAGGTGTGTGGACAGTGGTCTGGAGGTGTTCGATGTCTTCAGATTGACATATCATCACTGTTAGAACCAAATCTCACGCATTTACAATAGGCCTTTTACAGGAGAAAAGAAAACACCAGTAACACATGAAGGGGACATTATAGTGTAGAGGGGTACACCATGATGTCCTAATATAACAGCTTATTACTACTTTATTAAGCAACTGAACATTTTATTATAGCATTTATATGATTATCTCCCCATTTCTCCTGTATTTCCACCACATTACTCTGCAGAGGTTGACAATATACTATCCATAGCTGGAGTTTTATATCTGCATGTTTATTTTATTTAACTGTACTATATTTTTATATTGTTTACTTTTATATCTCCAAGTTTATCTTGATCTATTTGTTTTCTAGTGTAGGTTTTGCGCTGTGTCATGTAAATTTCCTTCAGGGATTAATTAATGGATCCATCCATCCCCCTAAAAACCAAGTCCAATATTGAGATACTTGTAAAGTGTGTTTAAAATGTTTAATTGAATTTAGTTACTGCTTAACATCACACTAATGGGTCATACAGCTTAATAAGGATGTGATAACCCTAACCATTACAATTTTATTATGGATAGTGGCTGTAACACACAGATTAAGAACCTATTAACAGCTTAATGATGTAGTAATTAGAGGTGTTTTACCTATAAATTACTTGTAATTGTTTACCAAGTGCATCACAGATGTATAACAAGGTCCCTGAAATATCACCACAATTTCTAAACTTTCAAACAAATTTAAGATGGTTGGTCCATAAATAATAACATATTACTAGTGTTGAGCTAGTATTTTTCAAATATTGTACTGATTTTGATCTGATATGTATTTTATAAATGGCTACACACTGTTTCTACTACTTTATCTCAGGTTGTTGCTCAGGAACTCGAAGGTTCTCCAGTTCCCTCGTCTCTTCTAAACACAAGGCAAGAGGACGAGTAATTCACAGAGAGATCCGGCCTGAGGTAATGGCAACGTCAATTAATTAACACAGTGACACTAGAATTACCTTTGCCCTCATGCTGTAAGAGATGAAACCTCAGCTGAACCGGTGTCAGAACATCCGTGATCACACCATCAGTCAGAGACTTAGATTACTGCGGCCATCCACACATACTCCAGACACATTCTTCACCTCTACAGGAACAAAACCAAACTACTTCAGCCGTTTAAAATCATGCACTGCCGTTCAAAAGACTAGTCCTGTTGTTTTCAGCGCTGCAAAAGCAATGTAACTGCAAACAAGTTTCTGTTAAAAAAAAAAAAACAATATCTCCATTTATAAATCATTTTTATGAAAAGGTACTATTTTGGAAATACAGGGTTTTCTTCTGACAATGACTAGTTCTAGCTAGTTCTGTACAACTTCACGGATTTCTCATAGTGGAAAGCTGTAAATATTTCACACGTGCAGATTTTTCAACAAAGCTGTGGCTGATATTTACATGAGAATGATTTAAATAACCTCCAGAGCAAGTTTTATACAATTGTGAACAAATCTTGAGGTGGAAAGGCAGGTTTAAAAAATATATATGTACAATACATTAATTAGTATGTTATAATAACTTGTAATTACAACAAACATTATTAATACATTATTGTATATTAAAATAACAACGTATGAAACAAGGCTGCTATAACAAAATATGTTTGAATGATACTGTGTAAAAACCAGATTAATTAGAGTTTTACAGTGTTATTATTTTGTGTTATTTATTTATTTATTTATTTATTCATTTACAGTGGGGGGGTTTAATTATATTTTATTTATTTATTTAATTTTTTTTGGGGGGGGGGCTTTTGTCTTTGTCTCCTGTCTACCCGATCATGAGGTTTGAACATGAAAATAAGAAACCAGGAGAGTGTAGTGCAATCATTTTTGATGCATAACTGAAACCATGTATTGAGACATATGTGGTTCATGATATAGCTATAATCTGATTGACAATCGTAATTGCATTTGTAAATTGAAGTAATGACCCATGCTTGGCACTGAGCTGTTTTCTCTGAAAATATTCTCTAATCGGATCCTTGCACGGTCAACATCAGAGGCTCTGTGAAGGTGAAGTGTTTGACTCTTAGTGTAATTGTAAGCTGTTTTAGCCTCAGGTCGAGTGTATGCCGTCACCTTCATTGCTGTGGCTAACTCCTGCCCCTGTGCATACCATCCAGCACCAGGTGAGGTGTCAGGTTCCCATTGACTAACATCAAAATGTTCAACAGAACATGGCCCAGGGGTCAGTAAAGGTCTTTGTACTCTGAAGACTCAGACACATATTCCTTTCGTTTCTATATGCCTTTTACCCAGGGTTTGCCACTCTGAATGTTGTTTTTGACTTTAGGGTTGTCTCACCTGAAGCAGAGGCTGTTTTTGAAGGACAAACATGTTCTTTTCATCAGTTTAACCTGCTCAGCTCATAATCTCCACCCTCTCCCTGCTGATAGAGGCGAGACGGGGAGGTTGAAAGCTCTGTCTGGAGATCAGAGTCTACAATGCTAACAAAAGCACTTCTAGCCTCTGATGTGGTAAAAACATCTCAGCGCCAGACAACGAATCCCCAATTTGCAACCAAGCCCCTGTCTGTCTACCTTTCTGTCTGTCTGTCTGTTGGGCTGTCTGTCCTCTCTGGTCCAGCAGGGATTTGAATTCAAATTGAATTATGGAATGGTAACGTATGATGCCCAATGAGGTTCCCAAATACTTCCCAGCTCTGAATTACTATAGAGTTCTTATTAAATCCTTGAGCACTGAACCAAGAGGTTCTAAACACTTTCCATTAAAAAAAAAAGGTTCTTCATACAACCATACATTAGTTACATGGTTATTTCTTTAGGGACGTCACTGTTGTTCTTTTATGCCATTACACACATAGAAAAAAGACAATAAACAAAAAGATACATTGCATACTTCTTAGGAGATTTAATGTAAAATTAAACAACCAATATTACAAAAATTATCAAAGGATGTAGAACAAATGTGGATCCTCACAACCATGCAAGACCTGGTAGACCACCAAAATTTTCACCGTCAGATATGTTTAGCATTCGTGTTTGAGAGACAGAAAGAATATGGAGCTTTCAAGACGCCGTTATTGAGAAAAAGAGATAAAACAAACAAGAAAACATGCAAATGAACAAAAAACGGCAGAGCAATGGACTGGCCACACCAGATCCTCAGTGTCGTGGAATGATTTTGGGAATTACTTGGACTGAGAGAAATCAACTTCCAAGACTAACCTTTGGAGGTGTGAAAAAACATTTTTGCATTATTTCTATGACAAGCCGACGTGGAAGATGAAATATGAGCACGTTGCACACAGATAAATATAAAGAACTTTCACTGAATGTCAAATCCATGATTCTGGTTGGGCTCCGAACACACGACGACCCTGGGGATGAAAAATGAATGGCTGAAATCACTGACTGTACTGCACCTAAAGTCATGGGCTTGTCTCATCCTCTGAGCTCATTCATTTATCCTCCCTTCTGTTTGATGTGATATCAGAAGCACATTGTCTCTGAATATCCTTTATTTTTTATCTTTTTTGAAGTCAACAGTAGAGAAGGTACATCCTATTTACCTGCATTACCACAGCGAAACACAATACACAAAGCTGTTATAGTGTTATTTTCCAAAGCCTTTGAATCTCTGCCATGGCCTCTGGTTGTCATATGTGCAGGCTGACCTTTGCCTCATTCAAGAGAAGTGAAGGAAAGCTTCCTTTCAGTGTTTACCAAGCTACATGTAGGGTGTTACATTCCAGTTAAATAGGGTTTAGGCTAAAGCCTGATTTCAGAGTTAGTTTTATTTGAATAAGTTTGATATTCTTCACACATCACATCTTTACCTTTTACTCTAGTATTATGAGGAGTAAATAAAGAACAATTCCCCATATGGTCAGAAATAGCCTTTGATGGTCATACGCATGCCACATGTCACAGTTCAGTGGTATGCAAAACAGAAGCAAGGCCAGAACAGCTGGGGCAGACAAAATGAGAGCACCAAAGTAGATGCGCAGGACCCATTTACCCATTATTGTTCTGGTTACAGGCTATGAAAATGTTCAGCCAATGATGATGTGGAAAGATAAGGTCCTCAAATAAGACTGCAGGCCATTTCTTGTTTGCCAAGGCAATAAATCTCTGACTAAGCCTAGTATCAATTTCTAAAAGTAAAGAACAACATTGGCTACAGTTTAGGTGTCTAATCAAATGCCATTTTAATGCATTCAATAGCTTTAATAATTCATTAATAAGATATATTTCTACATCAATGTAGTAATAAAATTGTAATAAACAATAAAGACTGTGTGCACTCACTGTCCATTCTTTTAGTCACAACTCCCTTGCTGGAAAGAGGGGTAACAAAGTATGCAGAGCAACAGGTGGACTATTGTCTTTAATAGTAGAAGTGATGACATGGACAATGCGTGTAGAAACAAGGAGGCCATTACACACCGATGACGAAGCGGAATTGCTTCTTATCCTTTTGGTCCAGTGTTAATTACAATAGTCCCATTGGTCAGGTTGTGTCCATGACTAAGCATTAACGATTAAAGTTTTGACAGTCTTAGTCATGTTTTATGGCCCAGGCTTTGCTTACAGCCTGTGAACACACACTTACCACCTCAAAATCAAAGAATACCTTGCCTATGAGAAAATAGCCAAACATAAAAGTACTTGTGCATGTTTATGATTGTGAAGAAACCTCTGTACATTGTCCACAGTTCCTCTCATAGTTTTCACAGTCCCCGGAATGTTGGAGGAAGAACAGAGCAGCAGTGGAAGCCTCTCGAGGACTCGCTGTGTCTTCTCTCTGTGGGAGTGTTATTAATTCTGTTCTGTAGTCAGCTGAAGCTGGTGAAATTCGGTCTTCGTGGCCAAGTGGGAGCTCCAGGTCCAGACCTAGGTACGATGGATCTGATTTATGAAGCCCAACTCCCTGTGCCAATTTATGCTACAGGGGCTGGGTACATCCATGTTTCAAATAGATTTAACAAAATATCCCTGATACATCAGGTCACTAGGTGTCAGTATAATGGCTCTTTCGTAATGTGAAGAACAATCATTGGAGAATTTTACTGGGAGAAGCTGACTGAGACATTGTAACACTTTAAATACTTCTCAAAACCAGATGTTAATCACAGTGTTGGTCATTGAACTAATGCCCTGTTTTATAAAGCTCCCAGAAAACAAACAAACGAATGAATGAATAAATGACTTGTGCATCTCCTGCATTTACTGACTTAATATGTTGCTCATCATCACTGTTGAGATAAAAACATTCCATTTTTATTATTGTTTCTTTTTTTTCAATAACATTTGAAAACCCTTCTGGCAGATTTATCGGGGAAGAGTGAAGCCAGTGAGTCACTGTTTGGCCAGATTTGGGGAATAGACAGCCGTCTGTCTGGAGGACATTAGCATCATCTCAGAGATTTCCTCCCTTCTGCACTGGAAGACTGAGATGGCTTCAGAGAGCCTCTATAAAAGCCTGAACTCAGCATGAATTCAGACGCGTTTGACAAAAACAACACTGCCAAGATTCGTACAATGTGCTCTCTTAAAAACAAAGGTGCTAAAAAAGGGTACTTTATGGAACTGAAAATGGTTCTGCATCGCTCAAAGAACCATGTTGGTTTAAGAGATGTGTGAATGTGAAGAAACTTTTAAAAGTTAAAAAATCTATCACTTGATCCCAATGTTATTTATGCAAAAATGGAACCAAAAGTAGTTCTTCTATGGCATCACTCAAAGAACCCTTTTGTAGCAGCTTTATTTTATAAGAGTGTGTACAAAATGTAGTTTGCCCTTTGCCAACGTACACATTGATTTCACATTGATGCCAACTCCGACCTGGTATCACATCTAAAACTTTTATAATACTAAGATGGCCATATCTATCATTTGTATATTGAGGATAGTTATTTAATGTTCACTAAAGGAACCCCCATTGTAGCCCCATTGTACTGGTGGCATCAGTTGTTGTTAGCAATAGCATTACACAATCACACTTACCATAACACTGACTAAACATAACTCTAAACACAACACTAAGCCTAAACCCATATCATAACACTAACCCTAATCTTACAGTCTCAGAAAAACTGTCACTGTGGTGGTACCCTCAAGGGTACATATTCAGTACATTTAGTTACGGAGCATAAATGAACCATATTCAATATCATATGTAGATTTGTAAGTTGTGTTTGTTACATACGGACTATTTCATCTCCAGGACTTTTGTTCTTTTATTTTACACAGTTCTACAATGAAAGCTTACAAAGATTACAAAGAAGAGACTGTAATGTACCTTTAGGGAGCACACAACTGGACTTTAAAATCCCTGCTGTACCTTTAAATGTACATTTACACTGTTTGTACTCTTCATGAACAATAATGTAACCCTAATATTTACCATAACACTAAGCCTAATGCTAACACTAACACTAAACCTAACCCTATGCTTCAATATTTTAGAAGGAACAGGATTTTCTTTTTCCATCCTTCTGTCTAACATTTTCCCACAACAGTTTACAGCACTGTTTCTGTAATCCTTCCTCAGGTACAAAATAGATATAATACTCATAGCTCTGCTGGACTGGAGCTGGCTTAATGATCATGAATTCATACAAATCTTAACATATAAGTGTTATAAATTTATAAATTTATGGCCGCTCCTTTTCATTATGCACCTATAATCTTATAAATTGTACTTGTAGAAAACACTAGAAAATGCTGTTTTTCTGTGGCATGTAAAAGCTGTTTACTCTTATCACAGATCTAAAAGACCACATGCTTCATTAATGGCATTGTTAGTATGTGTTATTTGTGAGAGAAGATACCAAACACATGTGGCACCCAAGAAAGGAGGAAATAAGTTTCAGTCATGACTCCAGGCCTGGTCTAACAGAGCAATCCATGCGATTTCTCGGATTCCTCTCATTCCCTGCACGCTAACTTGTTTTTGATGGAGAGCAAACATTAACTAATAAACCAAACAGAGCACTTCATTTCTTCAGGGGTCCCTAAAGCTACACTGACCCTGTCCATGTCCAAAGAGTACATAGAATTACAATGGCCTTTTCTGATCCACACAAGCAGCCAATCACTGCATACACTTTGTATCATCTCTGCAGAAATGCATGAAATGGAGTAGGATGCTGTGAAATAGCTACACATAAACCTCTAGCCCAGTGCCAACCATGACATGCTGGCGTGTAAACTCCCAGACTTTGAACTGTTGAGTGGCAGCGAGTAATGTATTACCTTTGGCATTACGTGGCGTGGCAATTGTGATCCAGAACTAATCACCCAACATCAGACATTACCAATGTTTAGGTGTCAGAAAGCCAACAAATTCACACTCCAACATCTAGTTTAAAGCCTTCTCATGAGAGCAATGGCTGTTATTGCACCAAATGGGAACAAAGTACCTACTAATACCTTTCAATTCAGAAGAAATATTGAATGAAAAAATATCCACAAATTTCAGATTTCCATTTCTTCACAAGGAGAGTGAAGTTACAGACGGAGAAGCTGTTTGAATCGAATGCTCCATTGAGTCTATCAATTCCACATATGGTTCCTCTGATTTGCAGTTGCGAAAATATTACAGGAGCCATAGGGAAGATGGATTGTGGTAGTGTTCAGGCATTCCTGAAATCCATAAAAGCAGATACATGCTACGAGAGCATTCCTGATGGTGCGCAGTAGCCAAAACTAGCCATTCATAAAGTCCAAGGCCTCACGTGCCATGCTTTTGAAAAAGTGACCTGACCTCCTTGAGGAAAGCCCTAACCTTCTCATGCCCAATAGAAAATGCTTAAATACTCCCCAATGCCTGGAATGGATGTCCCAGAGCCAAAAGGACCTTGGACTTTTCACTCTTACCCATTGTACTCCATCTCAGAGCTGTGGCAAGCAGCAATTGCTTTTCCATATTGAAGTTTGTGGGGGAAAAACAGCATTCTGGCTGGTGATAGTAGGGTGGTGCTGGCTTGTCTCAGATGGACAGGGCTGTTACTCATTCTGACAGGTTTGCACTCCTCGAGAGCACTGAACATTACTCTGGGGACCCTCCCTCAGTCCTCTTGCACTCCCCAGTGCCCTGCCTCTCTGCCTGGTACTGTCAGAGAGGCAGAGAGATCCCGTCATAAACAGTCGTGGAAGCGTCCAGCTGAAATAAAGCACAGCCCATGACTTATTCATAGCAGAATTCCCTGCTCGGTGGAGCTGTGGACAGGCCGAGACGGTAGAGCGACAGGTTCCACGGACCAAGGAGAAGCTGACAGTGTCCCGACTCGCTTTCCAGACACTTTTGGAAAGTTCCAACTTTTATGACTTCTCTGACCTCTACCCATCTCACATATAAATCTAACAGAGCCTCTGCTGGCTGACCACACATGAACACACGGGCAATGACCTACTAAAGACACTCATATAAAGCAGGCTATTACGTGTTTACCATAAACTAATTAAGTTTCTGTTTGGTGTTTACCGCCTTTACGCTTCAAGATAGACCCTGAAAGTCCAGAGTTTCCTTAAGCGAAGTTGAAGAAGCCAGATGGGGATTAACATGGAGACGTGGAGATTTGTGGCTGACCACACATGACCGTATGAGTTTGTATCTATGAAGCCCGCAAAGCCATTCACTTTCGTTATTGTTTTGCCATAAAGAGATTGCGGTAAATACGTTTCCGGTTAGCATTTATCGCATTTGCCTCTGATTTTTATCATAAGGAATCGTTGGCAGTTCATACTTAGTTCACATTACCCGTGATAAAATCATTGTAATGTATGGTCTCACTGCTTTAACATGCTGTAGCATTCATACCCTGGCTGACCACACATGACCACACGAGGCTATAACAATGAAACCCATTCATTTAAAGCATGCTGTTAGCATTTACCACATGAAGATAGCGTAAAACTAGTTTCCAGTTAGTTTTTACCTCTTTTATGCTCAATAACCTCCTTCGCCCTTTGCTTTAATAATGTTACAAACCCCAAAAGAGCAGAGTATTTTTAAGTAAGAGGCCAGATGGGGATAAAAGCTGGAGAATTATGGCTGACAACACATGACCACATGTGTATGTAACAGTGAAGCTGGCAGACATTGTCCTTCTAAACCTATTCGTTTAAAGCAGGCTGCTATGGATTTACCATAAGGAGATAATGCTAAATATATTTCTGGTTAATAATAATAATAATAATAATAATAATTATTATTATTATTATTGATCTACATTTTATAGTGTCTTTCTAGTACATTCATTTAGGAACACACCCTGGAGGGGGCGCCAGTCCTTCACAGGGCGACACACACTCACACTTACGGACACTTTTGAGTCACCAATCCCCCTACCAACATATCCTTTTTGGACCGTGGGAGGAAACAGGAGCACCTGGAGGAAACCCATGCCACTGGGAGAACACACCAACTCCTCACAGACCCACCTCACAGACTCACCCAGAGTGGGACATGAACCCACAACCTCCAGGTCCCTGCCAGGTCCGTGCCACAGCAACAGTACTGTCCTGAAATCAAGAAGGAGGGGGAGGGAGGGGGTAGTTTCCTACCGTCTTCCAAAAGTTACATAGAGCCGTTTCTGCAGTGCTGATCCTAGAGAATCAATGACAGAGGCACTATTACACCTCACTGAAGCATCAGAATGATTTTGAAGCTGTAATGTTAAGGTAATAATTCTACCTAGTGTTGTTTTAACTAGGTGAACAGCATGATGATTGGAATAGCTCAAAAGTGTTCAAATGAGCAGTGCTTCTAGGAGAAGTAGGTCAAGGAGGCACGGCGCTTCTAGTGATAAACAATGTAGTAGGACTATAAGGATGCAAGGTATTGCCACATCTTTTCCCCATCAGCAAACTGACCATTTTCTTCTTTTATTTTGTCTCCACGTGTAATGAAGTCTTCCTTGGTTTCTCTTCTCTTTTTGCCTCTGGATTTTGCCCTTCTCTGTTCAGGGGTCTTTCTCTGTGTGATAAAATCATTCTAACATAGAGACTCACTGCTTAACATTCATAGACCAAAATGGTGGCTGGTGGTTCACCACACATGACCACAAGAGTAGGTAACACTACAACCTCTATAGTCAGTCACCCTCCTTACCCAGTCATTTAAAGCATGTTGTTATGGGTAAACTATAAGGGAATAGTGGTAAATCAGGTTCCTGTTAACTTTTATAGCCTTTGCTGTAATTGTGGTGACTGTGGCTATAGAACCAAAGCACAATTACACTATAAAACACATATGTCCTTCTGAATCATGCCTGTAGTTATTTGTACCCAATGCAATAAGCAGGCACAAGCAAATGTGCAAGCAAAGCACTGTTACATAATAAAACTGCTGTTAAGTTCTCAAAAACGTGTTGCAGCCAGTATCCATTACGTACAACACCAGGTCCTCCACTACCATCGCACTGAAGAACCCCAAAACACCACCTTCGGCCGCTCGTCTTTTCAGTCATCTGCTGCTAAAGACTGGAATGCGCTTCAGAAGACTTAAAAATGAAAGGTGTTTTTTCCCGTTTCAAAATGTAAGAATTGCATCAGAAGTATTTTTACTGACACGTGGACCTGCTTTGCTGCTAGCTGACTTTTTTTTCTTCCTCTCCTTTTTATTTCAGTGTGTGTGTTTGTTCTTATTGTTACCGATGTACTTCCTTTCCCTTAAGCAGCTTCTGCTACTTGCCAGGTCGTTACTGTAAATAAGAATAGGTTCTTAATGACTTGCCTGGTTAAATTAAAGGTTAAATTAAAAAAAAACAATGCCTGTAGCTGTTCAGACCTACTGGATATTACACATACAGAGTAGACAGCTATAATAAATAAAGGAAACTATGCTCCGCTTGCATGGCACTTTCAGACAACAAGATCCTTCCCACAGTGTCTTAAATAAACAATTAGAGTGGTGACCTCAAAACCTCAAAATGAAGCGTGAGACAGGATTACTGTCAGTTCTGGATGGGCTTTCAGGTAAATGTCTTCAGACTATGACCCCTTGCTGAGATGACTGACCAGCAGACGACACAAAGCAACGTGATTAATGCGATTTCCGACCGCCTGCGAGGAGCTGCAGGTAAAAAACAGCACTGAAGTCCAACAGAGCCATGAAAATCCAGATTATGTGAAAACCTGACCTGAAGTAAATTATGGCACCATTAGCACACATGGAAAACCCGCTGGGCTGAAAGATATCTAACATCAGTATGAATTATTCAAAGCCACCAGGTTGAATTACTTCAGTCCTCCAGCAGGCAGGACCAGAGAACCTAAACTAATCAGGGTACTCACAATCACAAATACACAACGGTCAAAAGTACATAGTTGACAATAATCCACCGCACATGGTTTGGTTTGCAGTTGTAGACACTCTTTATAACAGTCTTTTCAGTTACTAAAGAGTGCACCAGTCTGGATACAGGTATTTAACTGCATGCTCAGAAGCTTGAAACTAAATAAGACACTCAGTCCATGTATGGTCATCATGCTCAATGCCAAGTGTTGGCAAGAGAGGTATAAGGCCTGCATTATTGGGCTGTGAATCAGAGGAAATTACTTTTGCAATGAGCTGGGGTGGTGTTCATGAAATGGAAATTAAAAATAAGAAATGACTAAAATAAACAAATACAGGCCTCATCTTCTTAGACTGGTCTATAGTCACTTGGTGCCAATGTCTTTACAGGAACAACAGCTTATAATCGAAGAACTGAGAGTCTTAGTACAGGAAATATAACATGATCATCTAAATCATTCAATGAATACATGGTTATTTTTTACATTTTAAGATTTTATAAAAGCAACAAGTCAAGTGGGACATTATATCACAATGTTTGTTCCATGAGCCTCACCGTGCAACCCATTAAATCCCTGTATGGCATGACCTCATGGGCTTTGTTGTTGCTCATGCTGTACCAAAATCGTTATTTATTTTCAAGGTTGTAGAGGCTAAATCTGACTAAATCTGTATCAGTTCATAGTAAGCTTTAAATATGTTTCAAATGATCAATCTCCTTCCCAAAAATGTCTGGAGCTTGACATCAATGACGACACAGAGACCCAATGACTTAACAAACTGGCTCAAGACCCATTCACTGAGAAAACAAAAGAAAGCAGAGAAAAAATGCAGCAACAAATCACAATGTCTAGAATTATCCATGGCTGTTTGCCCTGCAGTGACCATGAAATTGTGAGGAGACTATCCGATGCTCGGCTCTGGGAGGGTGTGAATTATGCAGAAAGGGTTACAAGAGTCACCAGTATCGGTTTTCTGTGGTAGAAAAGGGGTGTGTTCTGTCCAGCTGAGGTCAAACTCTCTTAAACGCCATTTGCAGGTTTAGTTTTCAAATTTGTTTTCAATTCACACTGTGTACTGGACATATAGAAACACACTATTGAAAACAGACGTTGGTTTCTTTAGCATTGCCTCAGAATGAAAAGGTATATGCTAATAGTTCCAGATTTGACACTATTGGAGGGAATTTAGACTACATGTTAAAAAATTGCTGGGAGAATCTGATGGCATTCAGCTACATAAACATTTCTGAGGTAAAGCACAGATGATGGAAGATTAGGTTTGGATCACAAATATCATTACACCTCCCTAAGGCATTGAATGTAGCTCTATCACCCTAGTGACACTCCATAGTCCAATGCTGGAATATGCTACAAATCAAATCTTGGCATTAAGCATGGTGACCTTAGGCTCATAACTGACGGCTCCAGTGTCCCATAGTACTAAAACTGTTATTTATAACCATATGGTCTAGGCAGACATTTGACATCTCAGTACTTTATTAAACTTATGCCAAATCAGAGAAATAATATAGGCAGACAGTTGCGATAAAACAGTGTGCTGCAAGAATCTGTTACACTCTTAGAGTGCAGGGACATTGAAATCAGATAATTTATCCTGAAAAGAATGAGAAGAATGAGACTAAATGAAACATGGCTTGTGCCTGTGTATGAATAACACACACAGGTTTGGTCACAAGAGCAGGAAAATGCATTTGAGTCTGACATGCTAACACTTTTCCATTACATCTTATGGCGAAAAAGTTAATAAAGCTAACAGAAGGTAATATGCAACACTGTGGGATCCTTTACCCCCCACACACAAAGAGGCCATGTGTTTCTATGCTTCTGAGTGTTGTGAGAATCTCTCCAGAGCAGCGAGTGGAGCTGTGTATGAGATAAATATATCTGTGTTTACTATCTGGTAAAATTAGTGCTGTGTTCTGAAACCAGACAATCAGTCCCCAATATGGCACCCTTGCCAAAATAAATAAATTAATTGAAAAAAATAAATGAAATCATGTAACTGCAACCCATGAATAAAGGGTGTTGACAAATAGTATACTTATATAAGCTACATATAAGTCTAAAGAGTCAGAGTGGAGCAAACTGCAGCACCATCCTGGCTGTTTTTAAACTCCAGGATGGCCTGAATCCACAGCTGCATAAATTATATCAAGCTTTTCCAGGAAATCTCTCCAGGCAGAATTAGTTAAATATTCCAGAGGATTCATCAGTTACTAACAAGGTTTGACTTTGCTTAATTTGACTTTATCTCCTTAAAAAAACATCCAGGGTCTGCAGATTCCTCGTCTTGTCTGGAGTTTTTCACAGGCCAATATCACATCCAGGGAGAACTCCCTGCTTGAGTCAAGTGCGAGTTTTATAAAATGACTAGGAGCCCACTAGACTTGACAGCGCTTTAATTCGACATTATCCCCTGCTTATTTCTTGGTTTGATGCCAAGAAACTTCAAGATCATGACCGGTCTAGCCTCAAATACTTCAAATGAAGGGGCATTAAAGGGGAAAGGGGAAGGTTGTGAGGCTCGTGACTCAAAGGGGAAACCCAGAAGACAGACCGGATATCCACCTCTTTAACACATTCATTCTGACGGCTACAGACTTCACAGATTGGAACGGTCTAAATGTGCTTCCAATGTGTAGCCTCCCCCTCCCACCGCCCCCCTGCACTAAGCGAACTGCTCTGATTTGTGCTGAGTAGCTTGATAAAACAGCAGGAGCTTCACAGTGGACCAGAGGCCTAGCATTAAAGACCATGTGTTATCCATTCAATTCTACTGTAAAAAAAAAAAAAAAAAAAAAAAAATAGAAAGGAGGGCATGGCACCTCATACCTTTACCGTTGTGTGCAGCATGGATGTTGAGTTTTCTTTCAGGAGTTGGTGGATGCTTGTAAATAGGGTCCAGGAGTCGTATGTGGGAGAAAAGCACGGCGAGATAGTGCTTTGCAGATGCAGTATTTTGAGGAAGGTTTGAGACACTGTGCCAGAAACAAGAGCAACACAATAAGAAAACAATGCTTTCAGATGTTCAGAATTAATCTCTAACATTCCAGAGCTACATATTTACCAGAGTGAATCAACATATTCAGATTTATACACAAGGAAGAGTTAGGAGGCCAAACTCAGAGCTACGTTTATCCTGATTCAGAGATGGGTATAGAAACTACTTACAGATACTCAAGTATGCATTTAATTAAATTCAGTTTGTAATACTAAGCTAGTCAAATAAATTGGTGAGTAATACGAGTTTATACTGCTTTATAGATTCTTACATTTGGCCACATATTTAGTCACTAATATTTATTTTAAGTGTCATGGCAGTGCTGCTCTGTGATTGGTCACACAACCAATTTTACGACTTTAGCTCTACATTTTAGAAGAACAGAATCATAAACAGAGAACAGACTTCGCTGTTAAATGTACTATGAAATGTGCCACCGTTGTGAGTTACTCAGTTTCAGTTAGAGTATGGTTTTGTGCTGCTACTTTCGCACGACAACATTTATTTCTTTTTTCATTTGCCTGAGTCATGGGGTCTTCCTGGTGCACAATTCTTGGAAAGCAAGCCCTCTCAGGCTAACTCCTCATTAAATCTGCTGTGGTCTACTGCTTCAGCTCATAAATATCAAAACTGTCTATTGAAGTGTACACGTGTCAGTTGCTGACTTATAAACTTATAAAGTTGTCAGATAAGCTGAATAAAATTCTCTCCTCCTGCATGGGGTTGTGAGAATGTGGATAGGCAGACAGTTTACAAACTTTGTGAGTTTAAAATAATAACTACAACCATAAGAAACCATAATGTACACATGATAGGAATGCCTGGGGTGCACTTTATAGCAGTATATGTACTCATTTTGCTAATGCTACAGTTTTACTGTGAGTCCCTCGGTAAAGAAGTACTTCTATTTTCTTAACTACTGACAGATATCTAACGGTTGCTCAGAGCATGTGGTTATATCTATAAGGATCTATATTTTACTGCATATATCTTGCATACCTGTGTTGTAGTGTTACACAATTGATCCTTACATTCCTGTTGCTTCCTCACAGTCGTCTATCCAGTTTATTTAACAGCTGTTTGAAATAGTGCTTAAACAGGTGAAGAGGTACCATAGCACTGACCTGCTTAATCATCTACCGTCTGCACGTCTGCGTTCAAGTGACAGTGAGAGATGACACAGTGCAGGTGCAGGAGGAGAAAAATGCACCAGGGCCTCCAGACTCTGTCATGAGAAACACATGGGTCTCGTCCAGCATGATGGGATTCCGCATTAGCAGTTCTGTAAAAAAAATAATAATAATAAAATCTGTCACAGAACATAATACTTTGATAACTTGCTTTTCTGTTTGGCTCAGCCACTGCAATGCATCATGGGAGGTAATGGAGGGAGAGTATTTATTTCAGCAGTGTAATAATTGGTATCCATGGAAGTCCAGTAATGTGTCATCATTGAGGCCAATGATACAGCAACATGTGCTATGAACAAAGTGATGAGGAAAAATGGAAAGCCATTGCGAATGAAATAAATCATCTTTTTTCCTCATAAATGCCTTGTAATGTGTTTGTTTTAGCTCGTAATTAAGACATCTCATGTTGGCAAGGTAAGGTCCTGAACGCCCAGATGTCAGAAAGCACCATTCATTATCTCCTTATTATTATTATATTATTATTATTATTTTCAGATTTTTTAGAGAAAAAAAAAAAGATCTCAAGGGCTTTGATGAGGAAATCATATGATAATAAAAAAATAAACAAAGCAGTCTGTGGCTTTGAAGGGATACAGCCTTGGACCTAATTCCCTTCAGATGTAATGAAGTGTTAACAGAAAATTTGTACTGAAAGGAATCCCTCTGGACCCGCCGAAGGACTCCAGACGCTTCCAGAGCCTTTCTTCAACTCGCTGACTACATTTCAGGGAACGCTGAAAACGGATTTACTTCCTAACGCATAAGGTCCAGGCGGGACAACACACACTCTCTGGATGTGCACTTTGTTGGTTGGAGAGCGCAGCATTTGTCATTCGTTAAAACATGAACCGAAAAGACTTTTCAGCAGGTGCCTGACGGCTGGGATGGATCTGAGCGTTCCTCACTGAGGCATTGTGGTTTAGAAAAAAAAAGTGGCTAATCCTGTTAGAGAAGGTCAGAGCGGCTAGTGGATCACAGCATGGAGGAGAGGAAAGAAACTGGGAAGAAATGGGATTAGTGGTAGTAATTATTCTGATTTTTGGAGCGAGATGGACAGAGCTAAACGTATACATTATTCTAAATTAATTCCTGTTCGTCATATCCATTAATTAAGTATGGAAGACTGGGTAAATACTAGGGAATATTACTTTTTTGCAGTACAAGGTTCTGTACCTGTGGCATAATAATGCAACAGGAAGCAAAATGTGACTCATTTCAATGATTTGATTGGAACTCTCTCACTCACATTGCTTTAGCATGTTGAAAGCTCACCACTAGAGGGCGCCAGTACTTCTGAAATTGAATAAACGTGCTTTATAAGAGTGGTGCTTCCCATCAGTGACACTGAGTTCTCACCCTTAAAGCCGACAGTTTGACACTACACCTCAGTTATAGCCCCAGGAGGTGTTGTGTAGGCTGGAGGTGGGCCAAGTCTCATGAGCCAGGCTTGACCTGACTTACAGCAGGGGTTGTGTGTGCTGAAGATGTATAAAAAGGCGCTTTTCCATTGCATGGAACCTACATGACTCTACTCAACTCGGCACGGCTCTTTTGCATTTCCACTGGCCGAATCTGGTACCTGGAACCGGGTAAGTTTTCACTCCCAGCTCGCTCTGGGTTCTTACCGTGCTGAGTAGGTATTAAATAGTGGTGTGTAAACCCTGCAGAGCGCTGATTGGCCAGAGAGACATGTCTATCACCAGGAAATACAGCGCTTATTCAAATCCAGCACAAACTCGCTGCATGTTAAATTTCTTAGTTACGCCAGCTTTTACGTATATTTTTATCGAACTCACAATGGCAGCTTGTAACATTACCTCGAGGTGTTTTGAACAGGTTTATACGCTTGGATAGATTATTCTGCAGGCCACATTTGTGGATCAGGCTGCATTTGTATTTGGATCGAGTGAAATGCGAGAGGAAAGTCTCAAAATCCAGAAACCCGCGAGAGCAAATGAACAAATGCACGTCACGGAAAACGCGTGAGTGACTTGATCCACAAACGCAGATTCTACATTTTACAAATAAATATTAAATATTTGCAATGTAAATTTAAACAAATGTATTTATTTTCGTATACAATTGTAATTATATCTATAAAAATCAAAAACATGTATTTATGAATGTGACTGTATTGGGATGTATTCATTAATGAATAATGAAAAAATATTTGTGACTTGCGTTTAATTTGTGGATAAACATTTACGCATTTGTAAAGTATTTTGAGACTAATCTCTCTCCATGTGTACGCTTGGGCCGATGAAAATTTCCAGTGAAAGTCGAAAAAAAACAAAAACAACACGTGAATACACGATGAGTAAACAGCACCTAACTTCTCCGCCGTCGTTGTTGTGGTTTTCAAAGCCAGCGATACCTGTCAGAGACGGTGTTTTGACACGTCACCAGCTCCATTTCGCGGGGGAGCTGTGCCAGTGGAAAAGCGACTAGCTTTAAGCGAGCCGAGCTGAGCCGAGTTGAGCCGAGCCGAGTCGAGTCGTGTAGAGCCGGACCCATGCGGTGGAAAAGCACCAGAAGACGGACCTGTGGCTGGGTTGAGGCAGCTATACTCACCCTAAATCAACACCATCATTCAAGGACAAGTTTTTTTAAATGCAAATTTGACAGAAGGATTTGCTAAAATTTAGAAACAGAACGTGATACAACAGGTCACAGCTACACAGATCTAGGATCCTGGACTGGTGGATTCAAGCCCCTCAGGTCACTGTCTGTGTGAAGTTTGGTATGTTCTAAACTTGTTAAAACACCAGAGGCTTGTTCAGATACTATTTTTATATTTTAATTTTAAAATGCTTTATTTCATTCACTGCCTGCTCTAAACTAAGATAAATGTTCTATTAAAAACCCAGTATGCATCAAAAATGCATGTGCTGTCTTTTGGGACCCACTGCAGTGGACCACCTGCTGTCTCGCTAAAGCCATATTTAGGTTATGGCTCTTTAAGTCCCTGAAGTTTTAGCGGCTGACCCCCATCACCTCTGCACACAGAGTCTGTGTAACTAACGTCTGCATCTTCCAGGGAACGTTCGAAAGCCACAATAACTCTATCTCATCTTCTCTCTAATACCAAGAATAAACTTGCAGAGAACAACTAATCCCTGCTGGAACGGAGGCCCGGCACAAAGGCAAAGTTCTGGTCGGGTTCCAGGCTCCAACTACAGCAGACCTCATGCCACTTCCAGCCACAAAGACTGAAACTCTACCCCGTCACAAAGCACAGAAATGTCACTGAGTGCTGACTGACGCTGCAGAGCAGTGTAGCACACATCGGAGCCGTACTCTCTACAGTGTAGGGATACATCCTGCAGCTCCTATTAACATCCTTACTGACCCTTCTCAGCAAAGTATTGACAGTGCTGTAACCTGGGATATCAATGACAAGCTCACTACAATATATCATTGCTTCTATTTGCATTACTGCATTTATTTAAACTCCAGCAGACATAAATGGATAGATTTATTGGTGCCAGGGGGGAAAATCAATTGTTACAGCAGCACAGTAGAGAAAATACAAGAGCAAAGTTACCAAAATGGCTACCAGGGTACAGATGGAGCAGGAGAAAATAATACGTTACAATAAAATAAACTGCAATACATAATTACCATAAAATAAACATAGCTACAATAATAATAAAAGAGCAACAATAAAGTCAATTAAACTAAAATTAATAGCTAAAGCAAAGTGACAGTGTGCAGCAGGATCTTTAAAACATTCATACAGTACTAATACAGGAACTGGAATGGCCTGTCTAAATAAAGATGTTTTCCAGTGTTATGCAGGAATATCGCGGTTGGTGCAAAACTGTGGCCAAATTAACTGAGATCATATATGTAACAGGGGCGGCACGGCGGCGCAGCAGGTAGTGTCATAATCACGCAGCTCCAGGGACCTGGAGGTTGTGGATTCAAGTCCTGCTCTGTGAGGAGTTTGGTGTGTTCTCCCTGTGTCTGCGTGGGTTACCTTTGTGTGCTCCATTTTCCTCCCATGGTCTAAAAAACACACGGTGGTAGGTGGATTGGCGACTTAAAAGTGTCCATAGGTGTGAGTGAATGTATGAGTGTGTGTTGCCCTTTGAAGGACTGGCGCCCCCTCCAGTGTGGTCCTGCCTTGCGCCCTGTGATTCTTAGTGGGTTCCAGACCCACCATGGCCCTGAACTGAATAAGTGCTTACAGACAATGAATGAATGAATAAATGAATGAATTTTGTGAAGTAAGAAGTGAGATTAGAATAATGCATAGAAAAACCTGTTAACTTTCAGTGGAAGTCAATGTTGAAAGATTTTAATCCAAGTAAATTTGGAGTATTCCTATTGGTCGAATCATCATGAATTGATTACAGAATATAAAGGGCAGCTACTGTGTCCAAATGATGTGTTTCTTTGGACACCAACAAAACCGGAATCCAACAAGATGCTGCCTGAGATCAGACCTCAGCATCAGTGAATGTTTTTGGTATTATTGGAATATTCATTCATTCACCTTCAGTAACAGTCTCATCCTGTTCAGGGTCACTGTGGGTCCGGAAGCCTACCCAGAATCTTTGGGCACAAGGTAAGAACAGATCCTGGGCAGGGCACCAGTCCATCACAGAGCAGAAAGCGCAATTAAGAACTCAGACTTAAGTGTGGAACATGTACACACTGCTGTGGACAGGTCCAGTCCTCCTCCGGGAAGCGTCTGCGACAGAACTACTGTGAACTAATGAGAGGTATGATTAAAGAAACAGGATTAAACACAGTTCTTCAGGTCAGACCAGACAGAGGAGATTCTTCAAGAGCCTATTTCACAGCTCTGGGCCAAATTGGCGCCCCAGTACTGTATACCACTGAGCGCTTAATAGCAGGGATGGGAATGCGGTTGACAGACTCCATGCAAACGGATGGACGTTGGGCCATATGTTGTCTACAGCTTCTCTAGCACTGGTGTAGGCCAAACGGCTAGGTACAGTGAGAGAGAGAGAGACAGACAGAGAGAAAGAGAGTCTAAACACACCCCCCCACACAAAAGAGCCACTTCCTCCCCAGGTTCCGTTCACGGTTTCACTAACGGTTTTCCACCAACACCGCTGGCCTTTTGAAGTCGCTTTTAAGAGCACAATTATTCCCCCTCCAGACAGTACACTCACTTCTCACCTTTTTAATAAGCCACTCATAGACAAGTGTTTGACTCGTTTTTTTCCCCTCCTCCCCCCCTCTCTTTCTTACTTACTCCCCGAAAGTGCTCCCATAAATTCCCTGTCACTTGGCGGCAAACATGGCACACACACACCCCCCTCCCCACACACACTCTCCCAGAGTGGACTTTCTTGCTTTTTTTTTTTTTTTTGTAGTCACCGTGAATGCGGCTTCTGTTCTTTGATTCACAACAAATCAGGTGTGACTGAACGCCAAAAAGAGGCCATTAAGAGTGCAGTTCAAAAGCCCTACTCTCGTATTAAAAGACTAAAAAAAAAATCCTGAAGAGTCGCACACACGCTCCAACCACTTCATTGTGTTGAGCTATTTAAGCCTGCCCTGTTAAGAAAAAGCCAAGGGGAAAGAAGTATGGGGGCGGCGGTGGTCTCCAAGTACTATGTCATTAATAACATGATCCCATCTGTTTTGAAATACAATTGGCCCATCTGGTTGTGTTTAGCTTCATAGGAACCTGATGTGGACGCTGCTGGTGAAGAGGATTTGGAGAGCGCTGGTGGCAGGTCAGGAAGGGGCAGTACACTGACCCTGCAGGACACACACACACACACACACAAACGTCATGTCTAAAGCCCTGCTGCACCCCAACACACTACATTATTCCATGGAGTAAATAGGGTCTTAAGGGTCATAGTGAGAATAAAAAGAAATTGGAGACCCCACCCACAGTTTGGACGTATGTTTTGAGTCACATTACAAAAGTGGCAACAACTGTATATTCTCTACAGAGAACACTTTCAAAGATATGTTCAAATCTAGTCTTAAGTCACATATTTTCACATTGGCCAATGGGTGAGCCAGATCTGTGTTATATGCAAATTAATATAAATTAATAATAACTTTAAAAATATTAATAGGTTTTATTTAGTTAGCACATTTCTGAAGATCCCCGATGACACTGTACAATAGCAATTAAATAGATAAAATAACAAAAAACTCAATAAAAAAAAGTGTGTGTGTATATACACACACACACATATATATGTGTACACACACACACACACACATATATATATATATACATACATACATACATTGGGTGTCTTGAAAGGTGTTAATTAAATAAGGTGTATTAGTATTGTTATTTTTGTAGTTGTATTAAAATGTTATTGTTATTACTTTGTGTAATAGTGAGAAAATAATACATAGAATTCGTCCCAAATATGTATGGCATATTTAATATTTCCTGACATTGTGAACCAGCGTCAGAGCTATGGGTGTTCAAGCCTCATTTTGCACGACTGATGTGAATGAATTTATTTTGAGCAGGGCTTTGCTGGTGTTGTGTTGTACTGGGTTTTACAACTGTGACATGGTTTGCTTGATTACTCACTCACTATTGCTCACAACTGCTGCTCTGATGTGCTCTAATGGTTGAAGTATATTCAGAGTCAGACATGAGTCACAGGTGGAAAAGTGCCAGTATAAGGTGTCTAAAAGAGGTGGAAGAGGGCCTAGTTATCAAGGACCCTTACTCACTATGGGCCTCTCACATTTACACAGCTGGCATGAGTGTTCTCTCAGAGAAAACTATTACTAAATTAGTCCACAAGCAGATGTTTACTGAGATTTAAAGAATTAAAAAGGAATTCTGTTGATGTTATAAATCTATTTAATTTAATTCATTAGTTAATAAATAATAATAACATGCAGTATAATATTTCTGATATGTGAGAACATTACATTTATTACAAAATGTACTTTCTTATATACCACAAATATAAAAGGTAAAACAGCTTTTAGAGGACTGCATAATGATGAATTGTGCTGGTTGAGGCCTCTAAAATAATTAAGGATGATGTATAAAATTAATTTAACAGCCTCTCAGGCCTGTGATTCACAGTAGTGCTCAAATTTTTTAAACTTTGCTTCTGGAAGATAAACAGAAGGCTACATCATAATAGAAATTTATACCAAATAAAAACTGCATTATATTGTTTCCCCCCAGTATTATGAATGAGATTATTATTATGGATTATAAACATAATTCTAAGTTTTTAATACTTGAGCAAGAATATTAATCGCAGCCTGTGGGGGATCTTTACAGTTCATGACATAAGGCTAAGTGTTAACTTTCAAGTGTTAACTTAAGGCTAAGTTAATAACTAACAACAACAACAACAGTAATCATATAATTAACGAATTAATAATATATTAATTATCTAAAGTGTTACAGTGTTTTTCAGTGGTCCTCTGGTTTGCTAAGCGACACAAAGACAATCTTATATTACTCTACTGCCACCTAGCCGAGACTGGAGGAACTACACGCTAGATTATATTTCAATCACGCTGTTTGTTTTAGGGACATTTTCTGAATAGCTTCATTGAAAAGAACAAATGAGTATGGCATTCATTAAAAAGTTTACAACACAAGTTTGGAATCCCTCACAATATGACTTTATCGCCAGAAATGAATTTAACTCAGTTCCGCTCTGGCCTTTAAAGCCACTTCTGGCACAGCAGAAATCTCAGAGTTTGACGGGCAGTGGTGGGGTAGTGATGTCGGGGCTATTTGATTTCCTGCCTTTGGGTGAGGCAGCTGGCCAGAACCTGTAAAGCACGCTGTTGGCACCAGAAGTATAGCAGTGACCTTATCGAGAATTCAGCTGGCACCACATCTGAGCCCACAGCAAAAACAGGCCAATCTGTGGATTTCTACACATGCAAACTGAAGACCACAGGTCAGGTCAGCTGT
Source organism: Hoplias malabaricus (assembly GCF_029633855.1). NCBI lineage: Eukaryota > Metazoa > Chordata > Actinopteri > Characiformes > Erythrinidae > Hoplias > Hoplias malabaricus. The sequence continues at coordinate 12,383,281 of NC_089814.1, read as the reverse complement.
GCTGGGTTAGAACAAGCCTGGAGACATGACCCAGGCCATTTTTCACAGATATAACCACTTTCAAAAATGACCAAAGGAAATGGAAATCAGGTGGGTCTCAGTAACAAACAGGGAATATTTAAAAAAAAAAAAAGAAAAACCCTCCTCTGAAACACTGCCTCAAAGAACTCTAGTCAGAAATGGTCAGACGATATGAAAACTACATCAGGGCTCAACTGCTGAGTCCTGGGCTCTATACTATTAATCAGCACTGATAATCCCCTTAAGGCTGGAACTCCACAGATGGGTTCCATTGGCAGTAATTGGTTTTCCGCGAAAGATGTTGCAAAAATGTTTAAAGTGTGAGTATAAAACATCAACTCTTTGAGGCCAGTGGGAGAAGTAAAGTCATTCAGATGAACAGAGTTTAAAATTGATTTCCTACGAGGGACTCCTCAAAATAAACATCAGACATACCCGAATATTCTGGGGGATGTTCCACTGACGTTTTAAAAGCTCTGGAAAAAGAAACCATTAAACACAATACTTCAGAGTATTTTGATGTGAAATGATCAGTTTGTGTTGACAGGCACAAGACGTCCAAGATGCTTATTGATTTGAAAAACTCCTCGAGTTTTTACATGGTATGAACACCAATTAGTGCCTGAGACATCATTTTCCAGTTGTTCTAAGATAAAATGTATTCATGACTGAAAAGAACATGCAGTGTGCTGTATGTCAAAATAGTTGCCTTTTTATATACATACAAGTTTCCATTTATGAATATTAACGACTTCCAATATTTAGAAAGGGTGACCAGACGTCCTCTTTTACCCGGACTCTTTACTCTTTTTTAGACTTAAAAAATGTCCGGGAGGAATTTCACAAACGTCCGGGATTTTGTTTTTCTAGAGCTTACATAGAACTTCGAGAAGCGTTTCGTTCACAAACTAGTCCCGCCCTCCTCTACTCCGATTGGTTCGCTTGAGTGAGAAGGGGGCGTGGTGAAGTAGCCTAAAATCTTCGGATTGGACGGTCTGACTGTAGAGCTACCGTTATTGGTCGATAATCTTCTCTGTACACATTTAATTGGTCAGTCTGCACGTCAGTAGTCCTTGTTTACGTCAGGCAAAGCTCATGTACCTACCCTCATCTCGAGCAGCTATGCCGAAATGTAAATTTATGTTTATGTTTTAATTTATGGAATTAAAAAAGAAATTCCCATGTGTAGCAAATAAAGATGTAAAGGATCTAAAAGCACACATAGGTTCAGCTAAACATACAACGGCAGCGAGGGGCAAGACGTGTCCTCTTTTTCACCATCTCAGATCCCTGGGTGTCAGTACAAGTTTGTGAGAAATACAAAAGGGTGTCTCGCCTCCTTACCTTTTTTTGTGAAGCAAGTATCTCATGGAACTGGGATGTATTTCACTCACAGCTACACACTTAAGATAAGGAAGTACATAATTTACACTGTATCCAATATGCTCACCCACACTTAGGAACCACTCCACACGGGGGCGGTGTTCATTCCACATCAATGACATTAACAGGAAACGTGTTTTAGGTATTACTGTACTGTCATTTCACTGGTTGGTCTCATTCTTCGTTGTGTATTTAAACTGTGTTAGTGTGCTGGCCTATAGTTTCAAATGTAGTTATTATTCTCCAGCCAGAACACTTGCAGGAGTCGTTCGTCTGTATACGATCTGTTATTTACCAAGAAAATCGTTGGGAAATGAAGTTGCACCCCCAGCAACACTCCTCTTCTTTCAGGCTTGAGACCGGGGGTGTGAGCTCAGCAGCACATTAATATAAAATAAGGACAACCGTGCTGAATTGTAAAGGGTACTAGAGACAAATCAGTTTGGGTAACTTCATTTGTTTACATCATTTAATAAACACTTTAGCCTTTCACAGACAAGACTGAAGAGACATGAAACAAATTGAGAATTGCTTTAATAACTAACTAGGCAAAAATGTGGCAGAACAAATTTAGAATTGTCTAGTACAAAGTCCTTTAAAAAAAAAAAAAAGCCAGCTGAAAGGACAACCCAAATAGTTTTTAAATATTTTTATACACATCAGGAATTCATTACTAATCATGACACATTAATGACTCAGGATGATGGATGGAGAGAAAAAAAAAAGACCCATCAGCAACATAATTTTTTGTGACACAGGTTCAGACGTTCAATTTACACCATTCCTAATTTTGACAAACAAATAAGGCCAGGCTTTTATTATGGAGCGCTACCAGTCAATTCCTATCATGACCACACACCATGTCTACAGTAGCTAAGGCCAATATTCTACACTTTTGGACTGTGGGGAATTGGAACTTTTTCTCCCTGAGATCAACTTGTGTGTTTCATATGAACTAAAACAATTCCTGGTTCATTTTTACATGACCTTTCCAGGTCTTTTTAAAGTTAACTGGGCTGCTAATTTTAACATGCATTTAAATCCGATGTTTACTTCAGCTCTGTTCAGATTTGTTTCTCTGCATTATTCCTCATTCCAATGCAATCCAGGCTGAAACACTCCATATAACATTAGTGTAAATGGACTGGTGAACTACTGTAGACTGAAAAAAAAAATGGATATAAGTAGATGTATTAGGATTAGTGACAGAAAAGTCCAATGAATTTAATCACGGATATTTAAAAATGGGCTGCTTTTTTGCATGATACATATTTTATGTATTAAGGACTAAATGGCATATTGATACTTTAACATTTCCATTTCTATATTAAATTTGGTTTTCTAAAATCTGACAAGGTGTTTAAATCAGAAGCTTGAGTTACTGTTCTATTTTTGATTATATTCCATAATATTTCTTTCATGCAAAACATATAAAGTTTAAAATGAAAATATGAGAATACCTGCTATGCAAAAGCCCTTATTGTTTGTTTTTTTTCTCAGATATAAAGTATACTGTGATTGCCTGAAAGCAGAGGTGCACCCTGTTGCCTCTGGCCAAGCCTGAACTATGCCATGGATAAGGGACAAGGGGTAACTGAACAAGGAACATAAACTTGCATGAGTACAAGCCTGAAAAGAAAGAACCGCATCTCTAAATAAAGATGACATTAGGTAGTGTTTAACTGGAAATCCTTCCCTGTGAAATGTACCTTGTAAAAGAATAAGATCTTCTACCACTTACAAAATTTATGATTCAAGACCATGTATTTGTCAAGAACAGTTGTTAATCAGGACACACTTTCTCATCTGTTTGCTTCTAAATATAAGAGATTATCCAGCTTACTAAATCAGGTTATAAAACAGAGCCTAATAGTCAGGCTACTGAAAGAAAATAATAAATCTATACCATGCTTGGCAGAGACTGGCATGCTTTCAAAGGGCTACTGTGTAGTTCAGAATACTTCAAAGGAGGTCTAGTGTTCAGAAACTAAGCAGAAGCAGGTGTCTTGAACAAAAGTTGTACACAATAATCTGTACGGCAGATTCAGTCAAACAAACAAGTGCATTGTAACGTAACTTTGTACTACTGCCCCATGTGCCTGCTACAGCAAGCAAAACACTGACAAAACAGCGAATACTGTCACCTTGTTTTCAAAGATAAAAGTCTCCCATGCTGCTATAAGAACACTTGTCCTTAGATTATTAGTTTGGTCAAAAATACTACCCTTCAACGTCAGAACAAAACCTTTTTTTTTGTATTTTTAATCTTTGTGTATAATTTAATGCCAAGTGCCATTACATTATGTGAAGTGCTATATAAAGTTGGCCAAAAGAAGTGTTATTTAAAGCTGCATTAAATCATTTCTGGGATTTGGAGACACCTCTGGAGGAAATGTGTCATTGCATGCAGCATAAAGAAGAACAGTTTTGTACCATAGGTATGCTTCATGCCCCAAGGGGACAAAATAAAGATTGAGCATGTTGGGATTTTTCTAACTAGAACTAAAAGCAAGTAATTTATCTATTATTTCCTTGACAACTTCTTCAGTAAAACACTGCTTTAGAGTGCGGGAGCCCTCCTATACTCATTGAGCTGGATCTTTTTACTGTTATTTTGAAAGACACATAATCTGGTCCAGTTATCTCCACACCTATTTTAGGCTCTACAGCGTGCTCACAGCAGGACACACATCAGAGTTTAGTGTGTTTTTATTCCACCCTGACTTCTCTACTACTTTAAATTTTAATCAAAAATCGTATATAGTGCCGCTTTAATAAAACTGTTGATACAACTTTTTTTCTTCATCTTTAACCGTAACATTTGAAGTCACGAGGTTTGATCAGACAGTAGGGATATTTTTAAGGCTACTTTGACCTAAACTTCCTAAAGGGAGCTGCTAATCAGCATAGGCACATGGACACACTGTTGTGCCCTGGCTATGGCAGGAAGACCAGCTGGCATGCATATATATATATATATATATATATATATATATATATATATATATATATATATATAGATATAGATATATATATATATATATATCTGTTACAGGAGTACTTTGTTCTTTGTGTAGTTATCTAAATGTTACAAACCATGTTTCTTTAAACACATCTTTCACAGCATGCAGTCAATGCCACGTCTACCTGCACCAATGCCACAAAGCAAACAAACAAAAAATGTACTTGACCAGTATTTACTGTCCTGCTGTATCAAGTGCACAAGCACAACAGAACCGTCTGCAGACAAAAGGACTAACACAAGCACTGGGGCTCAAGGGTTCTGTCTCTGAAAGGCATTTATAAACATGAAAGTGACAAGATGATCTCTCACATTTCAAAACACATAAAAGTAACATCACTTTTCAAACGAATTCTCACGAAGTCTCGTCTGATTGTCTGAGCTATGAGGGGGTAGATGTTTTTACGTAATTTAAATGATTTCATTTGACCTTGTCTCTATTTGTTTAAAGGAAATAATAAACTTCTGTGGCACTGAATGTGAAGTTTACGTGGACGGACCCTCAATGCAACACAAGTGCGAGTTTCCTTAGACAAGTTTTATTTTGGCAGCACGTGGACGTCCATTTCAGTGCCATCACTTGGCCTCTGCAGGCATCTTACACATCATTAGGATCTGCTTCAAGGCCTTCTGCACATCTTCATCCATCTGGCCCTAAAATATATATAAGGTTTATCAAAATATAAAACATTACTTAAAGTAAAAAAAAACTAAACAAACAGAAATTACAGTCAAGAGACACTCTGGTCATTTAAAATACACAGTACACAGTGTTGGAAGATTCTGTTATATTAATGATAACAGGTTAAACTCTTGCTACTGAACATCTTATAAATCTGATGTTATATTGATGTTTATCTGGAGAAAAGCAAAATAATGTGTGAGGACAGAAATGAGAGCAAACCTGGACAGCATAGAGGAGGTGCATCCTGTACACGGAGACAATTTCATGGTGCTGCTTCTTTGATTCCTGTTATAGACAGGGAAATGTCAGAGGAGAATAACAATTAAAATGCTTCAGAATTACCTTGAGCTTTTACACTGTGAGATGTCACAGTGTTCCCTGAGGTACTGGAGGTACCGAAGGCTTCACAGATCTCCCAGACCACACAAGGTCACCATAATAAGCCTACATGCTTATAAGCTGAGAAAGCTAAAACAACACCGACATGAGGAATGACGTCAGCAGGACAAGCAACATGTCCGTGGCATCTGGTTGACCAAAAAAAAAAAAAAAAGTTACGTATGGAAATACTTAGAACTTGAGTCTGACAACTAAACAAAACTGCTGCGTCACGAAGCCTGAAGAGCCCAGAAGTGACTCACAGACAACGCATACCAGCCTTCGGCTGTTCCCTTAAAAAGGAGACCATATTTGAATCTTTCCGTCAAACTGTTTATTAGTAATCCTCATGTATGTGTAACGGGAACTGGTAAATGTTTACAAAAAAAATAAATAAATTTAAATGCACAACCAAGAAGGAGGGGCAAACACAGACCCATACTTCAGCAGAGAGCATTCAGTTTCAGCGCCTTACGGACCACGCAGCACAAGAGACGACTCAAACGGTTTTATTTGGCAGCCACAGACTCAACAAACAATAATCAAGACAAAAAATATATCTTCAAAGCTTAGATATTTTTAATTTGCTTTCTCCCACTGAGACCATTTTAATACTGGAGGGGTCTGAAGGCGGTTTGCCTCGCTCTACAGCCAATCAGTGTTTTATATATCGAGAATCGTGGAATTCTTGTGATATTGGTACTGACTTATACATTTCTATTATCCTGAAATTCCTAATTACACAGCATTATTTAAAGAATTGGCAAATGACTTAGTAAAAGGCGCAGAGGGCACTCTTATTAAAAGCAGCAACAACCTGTCTGGCACCTGCAACTTTATCCAATGTACAATTAAGTTTTAAACCATTTTGGTGTATCAATTCAAAATTCAAACATTCTCCTGATCTCGTCATTTTATGGTAACTGATATTAAGAATGAATATTGTCCTTTTATTCAACAAAAAATAACCTAAAAATGAAACAGATTGAATATGGCTGTATTGAATATTGAATAATTTATTCTGCATTCAAGAAAAAAGCACTGGAAAAGCATGTGCATCCATTGGGAGTCCATCTTGGGGATAATTGTGCATCAAAAATATGAGTGATGTTTGGTTTAAACAATTTAAAGATGTTGATTTCAATGTTAGCATATTAAAAGTTATTTTTGTTGAATAAATGACAATAGTCATTTTTAATACTATGCAACAGTTACCATAAAATGACAAGAGCAGGAGAATATTTGAATTTTGAAAAACATGTTAAAACTTCAAGTTCATGCAAAGTAATACATATGAAGGAATCAAATGAAGTTTGTAACTTACAGCTAGTTGGTATTGCAACTGTTTTATCTGCTGCTGTAGAGAGTCAACCTGCTGTTGGTTCTGTTGTCTTTTAGGGCTGCTTGTTGTATAAGAAAGCTGGGACATGCTGTTCAGAGCATCCTTCAACTTGCCCACTTCCTTGGTCAGATCATCAATCTTAGGGAGAGAATAAAAATAAAAATGTTATATAACTGTTTGTGTTAAATCTGTATTCGCAGAACACAAGCGAGGTGCACGACCTGAAATCATAACCTGAACGTTAGCTGCTAATTTACCTTTTTGTTTTTCTCACGTTCTGAGCTCACATGGTTCTCCACCTGTTTCTTCAGCTGCTGTATCATATCCTGGGCCTCCTTGTACTTTGTGTTTAAGGCATTGTTCTCCTGCTCTCTCAACACAGCCAGCTTCTGTGCTGCCTGTTTCTCATTTTTTCCATCCTTTACCTCCTGCCAGGCAGCCGTCACCTCCAGGGCCATCTCATCCTGCTTCCTCAGGGCATCCTGAAGCAGGTTGGTCAGGTGGTTAACCTCGCCCTCCAGGGACTCTCTCAGTTTCTCGTGTTCAGACCTGGAAACCGAATCATCTGGAGTCACATCCTTCTCCACAGTCAGCCTGTTCTGCAAAGCATCCACCTGCAAGGCCTTTTGACAGAGCTGCTGCTTAAGGGTCTCTACTTCAGCTTCTAAATCTTTGATGGCCGTTCCTAAAGATGCCACAACTTGAGCGTGGTCTTCCAGGGCTACAGATGATTGGGCCTGGGCTTCAGCATCTTGCTTGACTTGAGAAATCTCTTTGAGTGCTTCTTGGTACTTTATTTCTGTATCCTTTAGTGTGTTCTGTACATCCTTCATCTTGAGAGTCAGCTCTTGCATTTTTTCCTCATGCTGCTCTTTAGTGAAACCAATCACGTCTGGTCTCTCCTTGGACTCCAGGGCTTTAGCCTGGAGCTGACTGCGGGCTGTGCTCAGCTCACTTTTGGCCTCACTGTATGATTTAGAGAGCTCCAATAGCCTCCGCTGAAGTCCTTCAATAACCCCCCCCAACTCTGCCTTCATCTCTTCAAAGTCTTTGGCAGCAGCTTCAACCGGCACTGTGCCACGGAGCGCTTCCTGAAGTATCTTGATCTCCTCTTGTGCCTCCTTGTACTTCTCAATAAGCAGTGACTTCTCCTGGTTAATGTTCTCCACCAGGTCACTGTAAGAGTTCTTCCGTTCCTGATGCCCAGCATCCTCTGTATAATCGCCCTGAAGACGCGCTTGCAGGTCTTTTATTAAAGAAGCATCATGAGTCTTCTCTTCTTGTAACTTGGCCAAGTTTGCTTTCAGATCTTTGACCTCTTGTTCAAGACAGCCCTTCAAATACTGAAACTTCTGCACCACTTGATCCTCTCCTTGACTTGCAGCTCCTGCCCTCCTCTCTGCCCTGAGAGTTTGTACCTCTTCCAACGCATCCTGGTATTTCTGCTGTGTATCTGTAAGTTCGGCCTTTAGCTCAGCCACACTTTCTGCAGTGCCTTCATTTCCCCTTTCCTCTGTGTGACAGTTGGGCTTGAGCCTGGCCTGCAGGGAGTTATTCTCCAACCTAGACTCCTGCAGTTTTGTTTGCAGACCCTGCAGTGCATTTCTTAGCAGCAGAATTTCTTCCTCACTACCACCCTTCATGGGCCCTGTCTCCTCGCTGTGCTGGAGAGACGAACTGCTCACATCCAGAGCGGAGAACCCAGAGAGGTCCAGCTCATTACCTGTATGACTGTGGAGGTCACTGGAGTAATCAAAGTCTGCATGGGTGGAGTGGTAAGAGACGTTGGAGTCGAAGCTGTTCGGGCGCGAGTCTTCACCTTCTTCACCTTGAGGAGCTGGACGTTTCTGGTGGGAAGAAAAAAAGTATTATGATGATATATTAGGAATATATAAACCCTGATGCCTTGCTAAAAGTCTCAGACCACATTTACAACGTGGATATTTCCCAGATTTGGAACTGCAATCAAACTGAGCTTATCCCCACAAAAATGAAGGTGTAAATGCACCCAAGATTTAGAACGAATCGGAATTCAGCTGCTAAAACAACTTCAGGAGGTGAAAGTAACGATTATCCAAAAATATTTGACGAGTATAAAATGTGTCCATCTCTCAAAGCCACGTTTGACAAAAGTAGTCCATTCGAAAACTGTGAAGACATTCCTCTTGACTGCCCCTAACTAGATATATTCCTTCAGTTCAGCACTTAATATGATTTTCACCTTGGACTTTGATTCAGCAGCTTCCACAAACCAAGCGCCCATAGGGTTAATCTTTACTTCAGTTGTTATTCACCATCTCACAACATTATGTTACTTTTAAATGGACATGGTTCATAATCATGACGACTACTAGGTCACCTGGTTAATTATTTTACACCACTTCTTGTAAACATCATCTTGAAGCCAATGTAAGAAATTTAAATTTGATTTAAATGTGATTTTTGAGGCAATAAATTTTGAGTGGAACAGGAAAAACAAGGTGGAACAGAAGCGATTAGTTGTTGTATAAGATGATTTGCATATTAACTGCTTTAAAGAACCATACTTTCGTACTGACTAACTGAAGTTACAGTACCATGTGTAACCAATGCATATTACACACACACACACAGCTCATATCATATTACTATCCAGATATGGCCACGGTCTCTGTTTTACCTTTATATAAAGTCAGCTTTATGTAAAAGAACAGCTCTTTTCAATTTCTTTACCTTTGTAAAGGCTCTTGTGTTCTTCGTTAGAGAATTTACCTTAATAATCTGTGCAAGCTGCTGGTTTTCTAGGGAGAGGGAGGCCACTTTAGCTTGCAAGACTGCAACCAATGTTGAATCTGCATTTCCACAATGCTCTGTCTGTGTCAACACATAAAACCAAAGAGAGTTTACTTTAAGAAAAAGACAAATCACCCCCTTCAATATGTTTGAAGCAAAATAAAAGTCTAATAAAATTACTACAAAAGCATACGACACGTCTGCCCACTCTGCAAGATCCCGGCAAATCTCCTCTAAGCAAACAGCCAGCTGCAGGAATGACATTAATGAACCACTAGGCATGACTTGAGGGCTTTAGAGTGATTTCACACAAACAGCAGAGGAAGAAGAGAATATGCGTGACGAATATTGGACTGTTAAAATGCAAATGAGGTTAGAGCTTAACTGAACCATTGCACCCAAAACAAAATGGCTGGGGCAAGCATCATGGATGAGAGAGAGGTCTGTTGTCATGTTCCCCTTAAGCAAGGTCCTTTACCTGGCTAGGGCCAGTAGTTGTAGTTGTTAAAATGGGTTCCAGAAAGAGCGAGTGGCTGAGGATCAAAGCGGCAGCCACATGAGGGAATATTAAAGGGCTGAGCTGTACTTGCCTTGGGCTCAGTCTGCTCCACAATCTGCTTCAGATCTTCAATGGTCTCCAGCAGCATTCTCTTCTCCTGCTGCAGCTTCTCTATCTCTTCTTTCAGGGCCACAGTCCTCAGCTCCTCCTCCTGTGAAATCACAAGTTCAGAGGAAAAGTTTCAGGAATGGAGGCACCAAGGAGGGGTTCCTTTAGAGGGCGCTGTTCAGTCTGGCACAAAATCGATACGTATGGCTTGGATGCCCACAGTGTACTTTACCTTGTAATTGAATCTCTTGGATGATTCACTTTTACTTGACACTGGAGTTTCAGTTGGGGTCAAATAAGGTGGCGACACAGCACCAGCCAACTGTAAAAAGGACAAAAAGGACATAAAGAACAACAACAAAAAAAAAAACATCCATAAAAGACAATGCATCACCAGGCACTAATTCATTCATTCATAATTCATTAACACAATTATAAGTTCTATATCTAACATGCAGTTTGCTGTGGCAGTGTCACTATACTATTGCTACAGGAACAAATCCTCATATCTACAAAAAGTATAAATCTACATAAAGATGAACATTTTCTTTATATTATAATGTAATTTTGGACTATCTCCAAGTTTGATAATCATGGTAATTCACATTTTTAAACGGCAGCTGGCATTTTTCAAATGATGTATTTAAATAACAAGGCAATGAAGATATGTGGTTTTGTAGCCAAATGTGTTTGTTCAAATCAGACAATCTAACGATAGCACATCTGTAACAAACATCATGACTGGGGCTTTGACGTATTATACATGCATGTGAAAGAGCAGTGATGATTCCAGAGACAGACAATTACGCAGATACACTGTGCCTTTACCTGAACTGGACTAATAGGAGGTGGGGGTGCTTTTCGTTTTTTGGGGGTTGTGCTTCTGTCTTCATTTAACTTAGCCACATGATCATGCTGAGATTGTGTGAGTAAGAGAGTGGAAAGAGAAAAAAAAATGAGAAGAAACCAGGAGATTTAGAGCTGTTAGTAACAGAAAAAGATAATACACACAATACAATTGGACAGGTTGGGGTTTTCTTATCTACAATTACAGATAAGAATTACAGGCTCATGCATGCTTCTTAATGTGCACTTGTTTTCCCACAAAGCAGGAATACTTATATTCCTATTGCCCAATCACCACCCTATGACACTGGAGCTCAGCAGTATCGATATATAGAACATCAACAATTTGCAAACTTAAGATCCGGAAAGATGTGAATCAGGAAAGAAAACTCAATTAATGAAAGTAAGAAGCAATGGAAAACAAAGCTTACCTGTGGTGTTCTGCTTGAAGTTTTATCTGTTTTTAATATAATGAAAAGGAAAATACATGAGGTGGGGGTATGAAAATAAATTAAATGACATTTCATCGCTTGACTGCCATTGTATTTATTTGTATTCATCTTTCCATCTTTCATTATGTTCACAATAACACCACAATGTTTGTTTCTGAGGCAGCAGTATCTAACCACCACAAGATGGCAATGTTGAGCCTAAAAACCTTGAGTCAGCAGCACACTGTTCACACTGCTTTGACCAAAGGAGCTAAAATAAAACCAGGACTCAAAGACACTGCTCAAGGAACTCTTGCTCACTCTTTGAGACGTGAAGATGTTTTAGAAGAATTGACGACCATGGCGAATAGGTCAAGGATGTCTCCTGTCTTACTTTACCACAGAGCGACACATCAAGCAAGAGACCAGCACATTGCAAGTGTTAATTACACTTTTCAGAAGAATTCAAGTGCCTGATTCAAAAGTAGTTCTAACAAGTAATGCCTATTTCACCTACACAAATTGTACCTATATAAGTCTTATGAAAGTCTGTAGCTTGTAAGTGTAGCCTAATAAAACATTATTGTTAAGCTGCCCAACACTGGCAGGCCAATTACTTTGAGAGTACTTTCTTTTTTTGAAGCATTTAAGACATTCCTGTGACTGTAAAAAATGCAGGTCCCAACCCATCAAAGATTTTCAGCCTCAGTGATTCTTACTGTTTATTACTCAGGAAACTCAACCTAACCTGCACATTTCTCCTTCAACTGGAAATAAGTTAAATCTGAGGAGGGCTTTGGCACTCAGCGGCATGATAAAAGTCCAGCCTGGACACTCAGGACTTGGTGTGGAAATCAGTTAAATCAATGGATGATTTGCATAAACTGAAACAACTGAAATAATTCAAAATCACCTCTCCTAGAGCTACTGGGTGTTGGAAGGAGATCCAACACCCAGTAGCACCTTTTAGACATTTTAAGACTGGGACATTCTTTGTATTGGTAATATTTGGAAATATATGTTATTCACATATAAAAAAGAAATTTGACTTCTAAATATAACCCATCTGTGGCCGTGAACAGACATCCACCCACACACACTAAAAAATGATTACACACAGTAAACACACACCCAAAGACATGGGCAGCCACCCTCGGTGCGCAGGATAAGGTTAGATGCCTTGCTTAAAGGCATATCAGTCGTGGATGTTCCTGTATCTTGAGGGGATCAAAATGCATGTGTGAAAAGGGGCCTGTGTTGGAATGAGTAAGGAATTAAGCATGAATCACCTGGATCAGACTGCTGCCTCTGGAGGGCAGCGTTGATTATGGCTTGGGCCTCTCCACTGCCAGACAGTTTGGCATAATGCAGGACATCATGGCCGAGAGAGTCAACAACGAGCAGGTCGGCTCCTCTCTGAACCAGAACCTCAACAGCAGGAGCACAGCTGCCCTCGCTGGCCAGCATCACAGATGTCCTGCAGGATTTACATCAGTCATTCAGCTGGTGAGTCATTCTCACACTCACAATGAAGGGTTGAATAAGGACATGCTCTAATGCAACAACAGGTTCTTTTTAGGAGTTAAAAATTTCATAGAAAACAATCAATCACTATATTTTACAGAAAATTCCTAATGCCACCACATAACTTCATGTCTGTTCTTCTATAAAACATCTCCCAAAACATGTAAATAACAATAACTTTTATTTGACTGTTTGTAAATAATGAAACTTGTCCACAGTATTGAAGATGACTGAAATATCTTAATATTTAATAGAATGTTTCTCTATCAATGCTTCCTGTTGAGGATCCCACCTGCCATTCTTGTCACAGGCGTTGACATCCGCTCCCCAGTCCAGCAGGGTGCGACAAACTTCGGCGTGGGCATGTCTAGCTGACAACAGCAAGGGTGTGAACCCATCCTGAAAGGTCAGTGTGGGGGAAAAAAAAAAAAAATCTTAAATTACAAATACTTTCTAGTCCATTCCATCAAAGGAAACAACCACCAACACCCCCAGTAACAGAATGATGTGAATGTGGAACCATTGAAGATGGCCAAATAAAACAGAAATGCATCGTCATGGCTTGAAGAAAGGAGGAAAAAAAAAAAAAAAAAAAAAAAAAAAAAAGGGACAGACTCATTTATTTTTCAGTATCTTCTAAGCTCACATTTCAGAAGTAGTTCTCGCCAGTTAGGGAGAGACCTCAAAGAGATTATTAAAAGCTGCTCCTCCTGCACTGCTTCCAAGGTCACTGTGGGCTGTGCTAATTAACCAAGTACAGAAAAGTGACACCTCATCAAAACCACGCTTAAAGAGCCTGAGCGGGGCTTTGGCCTGCACTCAGTGGCATGATAAAAGCTCAGCCTCAACTCTGGACACTCAGGTATGAACATGATTGGATATGCAGGCATCTGTGATCTTAAAGCGCCACATAACAATGGTGTTCACGGCACATAACAACCAACATGAAACGATCAATAAAAGCAGAGTAGATTTCCAAGGAAATACGTGCGCCCTTGAGATTTGTCCACTAGCTGATTAATTCCCAGTATGTTCCATGGGCCAGGGGTCTGGTCTGGATCCTCAATGTCAACACTAACAACATGGTGTGGATTTTAGCACATGAGTGTAAGAGCACAGAAACGTACTTTGTACTATTTTATAGAAAAGTTGTGTGTTCAGGCCGGTATGAGCATCTTTTAGGGTTTATACACACACTATTGACCACAATGTGGATTTTTCTGCAGTCCTTTGAAGTGTTCTTTAAATTCACCAAGCATCAGAGTTCCATCACTTATTGACCAGCACCATCAATACCATTCTGTATTTTAGTGCTGTAGCATATACTTGTAATGCTGCAGCTGCTGTATCTGGGAATTCAGCACCAGAAGGAATTGATTATAGTTCAAACAGTATAATATAGATAATCGAATAAAAAAGTACAGTCCTAAATAAAGTAAATCAGGGCAGGTGTTCAGTACTGGAAAGAACTCCAGAGCTGAGTGACTAATTTAACAAGCTGACATTTAAGCCATGTGTAATGCTAGCGCATGAAATGCGGTGCCAGAGAATGTTATGGCTACAGTTTGAACATAGAGGAAGAAGCCTGTCAGCATTTTGATGAGCTATTTTCAGATCATTACACATCAGTACAGTTGTGTTTGTTTTTAACATCAACACAACCTGATTTTGCAAACACCTCACACCTCTGTCTAATTATACTGAATCAATTATGGTAATATAAGCATTAGGGTTACTAGCTAATGACTCAGTTGCTTCATTTCGAGAGGTGTAAATTAAGCCTACGTCTTCACAAAATGTAAAAAGTAAGGAGGAAAAGCTTATTAAAATTTCACTGTGATTAAAGTCTAAACACTACTGGGCTAGTTGTGATAAAATACACTGATTTCCTCTGGGTATGTATCAGTGTGACAAGCTTAATACTAAAGAAAAATGATCATCAAAGCAAGGTCACTCAAAGTAATAGTAAGCGATGGTTTTGCTTACATGACACATTGCATACCAGCTATGATTCCCTCTTAGTGAAACAGGTTTTAAAAAAACGAAGGTTTGCAATGTTATGTTTTGTTAAGAACATGGAGGTTTGCCATAAGCAACATAATATCCCTCCCCCAACTTATGAGGCACTACCAATAATACAAAGGCATACATGGCACAAGGCACGGTACGTTTCGGCATGTCGGCATGCATCCTTTAACTAAAAAGGGAAATATCTTCCAGATGCATGTCTCATGCTCTTAATTCTCTTAAGCAGGAATGTTGGCCAGCCTGTGCACAGATGAAGATGTGACATGCAAGAATGTAGATAGCAATCCTCTGTGTGGATAGCTATGCAGATCCAGCTTTTTTACTGCCTTGGCTTTAGACCACCAGGATCCACCCAAGGACCTCCACAGGTTCCTTTTCAGTGGGCATCAAAGCTAGACTTTAATTGTCTGATCTCAGCAAGGCATCGCAACAATACACGTTTTGAAGTTTCTGGCGTCCAGCTGGGAACAGGTTTCGTGACCAAAACAACAGAAATATTGTAGGAGGGAGACAAGAGGGAAAAAAAATATGTAAAACTTATCTTTGAAAATTGCTACAGATGAGGGGAAAATATACGATTAACAAATACATTTAACACAACTCTTTGATTTGGATAAGAATGAAGCAGGAGAGGTTCTATGACTGTAGTGTAAACAAGATAATGGAGCTGCCTCATTAGCCTGTGCAGTGTGCATAGAAGCCTAGACAGAGTGCAGCGTAATTTGATTTAAAGATAAAAACAGTCAGAAGCATTGTAATGCAGTCGCTGAATCAGTCATTGTTTTTTTTTATTTTTTTTTTTACTGTGCAAAGAAAATGTTTCAATGCACTGCTGTCAACATGACAATTAAGCACAATTTATATAGATTTTTAAGATTGTGTTTCAGATGATATTGATCCAATATAATGTATTAAACAGATAAAGAAGGGGCAAACCAAAGAAAATGTCAAATGTTTTTATACAAAGAAAAATGGCACTCCTAACCACTAGGCACAACCATCAGATAAACTACGTACAAAGTTTTAATATTTGAGAGTGGGGAAGTCATGTTCCACTCTGAAATCATCCTTCCACTCTGAGAAGACAACACAACACCATGGCTCTGAAAGAACAATCTGCCAGGAAAGTGTTTTAAAGTGTTCTGGTTGATCCTTGAGTTTTGCACAGTATTTTATCTTGAATGACTGGATTTAGGGCCAAAATATTACTTACACCCAAACGTCTATATACAAGCTTGTGACCACATTCTCCCGCCTCAAGTCACACCTAGTATTTCAAAAGAACCTGTTATTTGGTCACGGTAAAACCACTTCTCAGGCACTGCATCAGAAAAATTGGGGTCTGAACTTGTCTTGTAATCACATTAATCCAAAGACTAAATGAAGTATGATTAAGGAAAATCCTAGCGACTTGATACACAAAGGAAGACCTAAGTTAAGTTGTGCTAGGAAACTAATTTAGATTTACTCTTTTTTGCTTTTTGACTCTGGCACAGTGTGCTGCAAACTAAATAAGGTCAGTGCTATAGAAAAAAACATGTATAATTACAATAAGAATCAGTGTTCTTGGCAGGAACTAGACAGAAAAAAGCTTAACAAGAGGCCTAATGCCCAACAGAGGGAGAAAGCTGAAAAAAGGGGACATAGCAATCTCCTACTCATGGAGACCTCAAGTCTGCCAGAGGGAGACTCATATCACCACAACCAAAACACTCTAACCCCAAGAGAACAGAGACGGCGAGTGGCTGTGCATTTGTTATTGAACGTATGTTTGGGGTAGACCACAGTCGCATTTGGATTCTAGCAACATGCCCAATAAAGTGTGGTAAGAGGGTAAGATTTCAACTGACACATTCTGTCAATTACACAAATTCATCTATGAATTAATTTGAAAACTGCAGATACAAACAGAAGATATTTACCGTATCTTTGAGATTAACAGGGCATTTCTGCTCACACAGAAGTTGAACAATCACAATGCTTCCACTGGCAGCTGGAATAGAGTAAAATGTTAGAACTTGGTTGATTCTTTCTGCTGAATCCAAATACTTAAGAAGCACTGAGCAATTTCCTAGTAATTAATGTGTACAATGTTAGAGCCATAACCTCTCAGTCTCCCAGTGTAAACTCTTTCTTCCTTTTCAACAACACCCCACCCACATTTACTCATCCACATCCTACACCATATTAGCAATTATTATGCAGGTGGTATTTCTGTCTCCTGTAAATACAATGACACTTTGATTCGACAAGTCTTTTATACCTCTGATGAAATGATATCCTGTCAGAGACATCTAAGCCTCCAGGTGTGCTACATTCCAAGCTTTGCTCTGTATTTTTGCCCCATTTTATCTTTAAATGGAGCAAACAAACTGCTGTAAAAACCATTCATTACAAGATGACGAAACATTACTTTGTCAGTGCACAACTTCCATCTAAAAAGTGTTCCACACTGCATAGGAGGGAAGAATAGACTTCAACTGAAAAACGAGACATTCATGACCTCTGACTGAGAGTCGGGTACAGAAAAGCTTAAATAATAGTTTATCAAATGAAAGGTATGGGGCCAAAACCAAACTATCAGACAAGGTAGAAAAATCACAGGCACTGATACAGTGGAAAAAACAAACACAAACAAAACACACCTTTGCTAACAAAAAACTATAGTTCCAGACAGCACAATAAAGTCTAGACATGTACTGGCCTTGAAAATGCCTGCACTGTTTCTTACCTGCATGATGAAGAGCAGTTCTTCCAGCAGTGTCTACAGCATCTACCACACATTTGCTCTGTGGAGCCAAACACAGGATTTTAATCAGACCCCATCAAAAGCTCTTCTGATACACATCTGTAACTGGAATACCAGTCACACATTTATATTAATAACAGCTGCCATAAACTGAAGAGGATTTGAGAAGACATTTTAACATTTTAAAGTTTGCTCAAAATTCATAGCTGAGGAGACACTGGTTTGTTTGGTTTTGGTTTTTTGTTGACAGATATGAACAGAACTGAAGAATCAGTATCCAGTATGTGCACAGCATTAAATGTCATCACTGAGAGCTGGCCATCAACGCTAACGGAAGAATGGATGAGGCTGGGACTGGTTGGGCTGAGAAGTGCTTTTAATGCATGGGCATGGCTAAATTAAATTTTTGAAGACAAGATCTTAGATGACGTCTGCCCCTTCTGAAAGATTAACTGACAGTAATCTTCAGAAATTCATTTCTGGAATGATTTATGCTGGACAAATTTGTTTGCCATGATATGAAGATGTGCGCATGAATAATTGGTCCAATCAATGGAACTTTTCATTGAAAATGTTTAGTGCTTCCACTTGTATCTCACAAAAATGGTATCAGTCCTATGCATATTAATAGGCAAAAATCATATGCCTTTAAAAATAAATAAATAAACTTAATATGACAAAAACCTGTTCACAAAATAATTTGAATATAGAATAAGAGAATAAACAAATATCTATTAATATTAATATATATTAAAATATATATTAAATAAACAAAATATCATTACCCATTACCAGAGGTAGCTCGGCGAACCCAAGTTGACCTGGATAGCCATTGTCATCCACTGTGTCCTACTCTCTATAAGTTTGCACACCCATGCATTATTCCCATTTATTAAAAAGCAACACGCTTTCTCCAAGAGAACAGCTAGCAAATAGTTTATATTTCTAATTTGTATGTGTTATCTTTTGCATACGATTGTGCTTAATACAGCACAGCATTTCAAGCACTGTGTCTGCATGAGCAAGAAACACAGCACTGAATCTCATTCATAAACAACTATACATTTTCCCCACGCTATTCAGCCCTGGGGTGCATCTCCATGAAGCACAAAAAGGGAGAAAAAGAATCTTATAATTACAACATCTATGTAAACTCAGCAGAGCAGGGATGAGTGAGGAGCCATGACCACAATAGACTTTTCAATTATAAAGTATTTTTAACTTTTAGGGGCATTTATATAATTGTGAGTTTTCTGATGAATACTGTGATTGTGGTTTAAACTAGAATTATATCTATAGATTATAATCTAATCCAAGCCAAGAATTCCAAGACAGTCTCACTTTCATTTTGACTCCTGACTGTAGAGTGCCAGACTACCCAATTGTGGTTATTGTTGTGAGGTACACAGTTCAGTGTTTGGCTGTATTCCCCCCAGTTTAAACATTTAAAAGATGTTCTTCGTGATAATGCATTGCATTCTTTCAAACTGTGTTAGATCTTTTAGTCTTAATCATGGTGCACTCTCAAGCAATAGCCATAACATAATAGCAAATTAACAGCTCAAATTATTTCTATTTTTATAATGCAACTAAGTCAAATCTCATTGTAACTTACTGTTTTCAAATATAATAAAACACAATTAAATCAAGTGTCATGTTTCTGTGGATTCCCTGCAGTTTGGAGAAATCTGTAATAGTACCTGTATCAATTTTTTGGCACACTCCTCATGGTTGTTTTTGGCAGCAAGGTGTAAAGCACTGAAACCTACAGAAAACAGGGAAAAACTGTTAAAGTAATTTTCCCCAAAGAGTAGTATTCAGCATAATTTAAATTACTTTAACAGTGAACTATGTATGGGAAAGCTATTAAAATGTCGTGGAACTTGTGCTTCCAGAAACGGGAAACAAGAACGAAAAGTAGCACCATGCAGTCTAACCTGAAGCATCTACTACAGAAACATCCGCTCCATGGGCCAGGATGACAGCTAGGCATTCTGTCTGACCTCGAGTGGCTGCTACATGAAGACTGAAAGGAGACAAAAACATAGAAAGTGACAGTTTGAGAAGAGAAGAATGCATATCATTGTTTTATTGTACAGTGCAGTATATAAACACATTCAAGTGTTTTTGGCCTGAGCTTTAAAAGGTAGGCCACCAACATGCATTAGATGCATGAGTGATCTCTTAAGGGCAAATGCAGAACTATGTTCACTGGTGTGTAAATACAAAGACTAGGGCTCAGGACTAGGTCAATCCATTTTTCACGCTGACGAATGAGGCATGCACGAAACAAAAATGTACTAAAGTAATGGAGAGAGTGGGTGCTTCAGACAGTTTACTGGAGGCTGTATTAGTATTTTAAATAATAAAGCCAGTATAATTAATTGTCATTCATCCTTTTATCAAGTGTCTGGAATACCTGACCCAGGGGAAACCAGCCACAATTATCTTCCTGCAGCCTCAGTTGCGATTCAGCTGTGCTCTCTAGACACTTTATTTTTTTTATTTTTTTTACTGAGTTCTGTCAACTCGTTATAAATCAGATGTGCTACTGCTGAACAAGCGCAAACTGAATTCAAAAGTTACATTATCCATCTCAGTTACGATAAATCTTTAAGGAAAATGCTGGGACAATTTATGGTTCTCAAATGATTTGCTATAGTACAGCGTACAATAACATAACCCACATTGCTGCTATCAAAAGTTCAAACCATGACAGGCAGGACAATATAAAGCAGTTTAAGGCATATTTATGATACATATCTGAGCTAAAACATGTTTTAGGGCACTGAGGCAAACTTGATGCTCCAACCGTAACCCAATTCCTGAATAGCACCTCCATATCTGTCTCTGTTTATTTTCCCTCAGATAAAATCAGGCTGCTATTCTCTAGAGGAATGGGTTTTAATAGGATGTGTGATATTCTCTGAAAACCTTGCTGTAGGGTAATCGCATGTCAGTGAGGCTCTGATCACTGATTTGTTTTAATCAAAAAACAATTAAATTAAACTCTGATAACATTTTCTAAACTGCAGTGTTTTTATAGCTATTGGCAGCAGAACGTATCTCACTTTCAATCTTTTCCTAATCTACAAATGAGACATTCTTAGGGCAACTATGAGAGTTCAGGACTGCCATGCGAGTCTACGGCCTGTATGTGTCCCTCTAACTTATGAAGTCTCCAGAAACAATGGCCTCTTCATTTGGTCGGATAAAGGGTTATTGTGAATTTATGACAGTGCTTCCGCTCAAAGTCAGTTGAAGACAGCGCACTGGGGACTAATTCAGGTCAACAGTGTCCGCTTGCACTGCGTCTCTAGTAAAGAGGTCACACCAGGGGGTCTTTTTCTATTTGTCTGTGGCTGGAATCACAGATAATAAAGTGGAGAATTCTGCTCGAAAGATGTGCACTATATACATTAAGTGATTGAATGTAAATGCTTTAATGACTGTCAAAGCTGCCAATAAGCATTTCTGAGGAGACTGGATATAAGCCACCTGCATAAGGAAATTGAAAGTGATATAAAAAAGAAAAGATAAAAACAGGGTGAGATCAGGTTAAAGCTGCAAAGATGACAACTCAGTGATTTGAAGAATGTGAAGCAATCACTGAAAAGCATTAACTGAAAGCATTAAGTAAGTTGCAATAAACTGTACTTGATGCTCTTTCAAAAGAAGAAAAATAAATAACAACTGGCCTCTTTTTTATATGGTACATTATAACACAAAAATATGTTACAACATATAAAATATACACCCAACAGACACAAGATTAAAACCCCTGACAGTTCTTACACTGGCACAAAAAAAGACAACCAATAAACCTGCAACAGGGTCAGGGGCACCTAAGACTCAATGATGTGCACAAGTAGAAAAAGCTAGCCCTTCTGAAAAAGTTAATGCTGGCTCTGACAAAATGTGGTTATAAGGCACAGCACATCAAATCTTCTTGAATATGGGGCACACTGAGTCTTGTATGTCCATGACTTTGTCGCTGGTGTACCAGGCGTCTTTCCTCGGACCAGCTTTGATAGGTACTTTGATAGGACAAATACATACTAAGAACATCCCACAGGTCCTGCTTTTCTTGAGATGCTCCAACACACATTATGATCATCACAAAGTATCTTATACCTATACACTTGCCAATTTTTGCTGCTTCCAACACATCACTTCAAAAACAGAATGTTTCCTTGCTGCCTAATATATCCCACTCCTTGAAGGCTGCTTTGTAACAAGATAAACAATGTTATTCACTTTGACTGTTAGTGGTTTTAATCACTGAAAAATTGGTATCCATGTCTGAAACAATGTAGAAAATTCTATTGTCAACATTGAGGCTGTCTTTTATGGCTTTGTTCTTATTTTGCTCAGCACATTCTGGGCACCCAGAAGGGCTTTAGACATTAGTAAAAGGTGCAAAATGAAAAATGCATTTGAAATCAAATTACAAAGTGTGAGCTTGCCTCCCTGCCTGCAGGCACAAGCCAACAACTGAACAAAATGTAACAATAAATCCAGCAGCAAAGCTGATGTTTCACCAGGCTTTAACTTAAATTTTCACTGCTAATGTACAGGGTGAATACAATTTAAACAGTAATCTCCAATAAAGCATGCTTACTGTGGACATGACATTATAGGATATGTCAACAGAAAACCGTCCATGAGGATTGCTGTAAATGTACACGGATCAACAAACACATCATCCCAGTACTTACGCTGACTTGCCCTCGCTGTCTAGTTTTGTGGCACTGGCTCCTTTCTTTGACAGGAGGGATGTAACCTTTTCTGTCTCTCCATGCTCCACAGCACTGAGGAGACGCTCATCATTCTTGCTCCATTCATGAGCCTGAGGGCAAATATCACAGGAGTCAGGTCCCTGTGCCATCAAGTCTTACTAAAACTGATAAATGTTTTAGATAAATGAAAGAGAGAGAAACATTATCTGACCATGAGAACATGACTGTTGGAATAAACAATAAACATTTAGTGTAAGTTTAGCTGAAACTAAGTCGCAAATAATATAAAAACTTCAACAGATGACAAATAACAATAACAAACATCATCAAAATGTTTATTATATTATCTTACATACATTAATAATAAAATATATTGGAAGTGTGTAGAAATGAGAAAATTAATAAAGTATAATATATACAAATCTAAAAAAACGAAACTACATAGATACATTTAATAATAGTAAAAGTGAACAATAAGTTTTTATTCACTAATATTAAACCACCTAATACTATATTTCTGAAAAGAACACAGAATGAAGCGAGGGACGTTTGTCAGATATCTTCCAGTATGTCTATTTTCTTTGTTTTTAGCATATTTATTTGGCCAAATAATATATTGATTGGCCCTACTACAGACCAATGTCACATGCTTACTGACCTAATGAAGACAACTCTTCCTCTCACAAGCACATATGTGACACAGGTGAACAGAGAGAGAAATTGCATGCACGCTGATCATAATGTCGCTCTCAATTGGTCATTGTTGCAACCTCAGTGGTTTTTATCCTCTTGTTATTAGTGTCCCTCATGTGCCAAGCTCTTTTGGGAGGGACTCTGACAGTTTGGGGGCAGGGTCAGTGCTCTTTCTCTCAGAGAATGTTATTGGCTGATGCCTCCTGGTTCCGAGACTGCCCACTTCATACATTATATATGGCCCGCCTGCTAGTAGAAACCTTCTATAGAAAAACAAACATGGAGGACCTGTACCATGGACATTTGGTATGTTTCATTTACAAATGAGGAAAATAATTTTGGACATTGAGTAGTCTCCTTTTTTCCAAGAATGTGGTTCCGAGGTCATCCCACAGTGTCGCTGTACTGGGAGAGAGGGTGGAATACAAAGTAAACACTGCTAGTTAACTGGAGCGACTCCTGAACCAATCCATTTTTGGGCGTCTGAAAGTAGGGATAGATTTGTGATAAATGATTTAAAGTGTCAAATCTTCTTGCAGTGGACATTTCTGTGTGTATATCACATATTACTATGAAAGGAATGCATTGCAAAAGGTGAAAAGTGCCTCCTAGTAGGCAAGCTATATACAGTCTATGAGGCAGGTAGTCACAGAACCAGGTAACATCAGCCAATAGCATTCACTGAGAGAAACAGCCCTGACTTTCCAAACTTTCAAAAACACTCGCATTTCAAAACACAAGCTTGGAAATCCTCGCAAGCTCAAAAGAGCTTGGCCTGCTTTTTGGCAAGATTGAAACTTTAAAATAGAGCAAGTAAAAACTAATAGAGAACAAAAAAGACAGCTTTAAAATGAGATTGTGAACAGTGCGTAAGCAATTCCTCTCTCTGTGCTTATGAGTGTCACATCTGCGCTCGTAATAGGGCTATTTACACACACACAATGTTACAACGTGCAGATTGCACCTGGCGTATTTGTGCCCTCTTTTGATCACTCTGTGTTACAATTCTCTAGTGTTAGAAATACAAAATATCAGCAATCCTTTGAACTTGCGCATTCAGTAAATTCAGTGGGAAAAAAATGCATTCAGGGGAAAAAGGTTCAGGAAAAAGAAATACAAAGTCATAAATTGTCATATTATCCTCCACCAAACTAAGTGAATGAGTTTCACTAAATGAAGTGATAGCTGCATAAAGAAAAAAGAAAAAGAAAGGAAAGCATACAACTGAATGAATAACAGATTGGAAAACATTCTCCAACATCAGAAAGAACCAGTAAAACTAACAACACAGAGAGAGGAACTGTAAAGCAAAGTGAAGTGGAACAGTGCGCAACACTAATACTGAAAGTTGAATAAATGCCATGCTTGAGAATGTAGAACAACCTAAGAAGGCCACAGAGTCAGCTGGGGTCAAATATTTTTTCCTGTGCACTGCAACAGCCATATATTTGATAACAAACACATGCTGCTCTTTATTTATTAGGTGATATTAATGTAAGAAGGTAAAGTTCATACATACATACATATATATATATAAACAGCATAAATTAGGAAATCAAAGTTCAGTTTACTAGTTTCTTGCTCAGTATTTTTTTTAGAATGAGCTGAGGAAAGGCAGTGTTTATAGAAGAAGCAGGAAAGACCACAGAGGTCAGCAGACAAAACACGGAGGTCGCTCTAGAGTCTGTCACTATTTTCAGAATGCAACACGACACGGCCTACTGACAGACTACGGAAAACATGGGTCTATATTTGTAGACTACTTCTCTCTGACCTACTATCCACAATTAGCTGGTGTAGCTAAAACTCTATTCTATTTTTAAGAAAAAGGAGTAGTTGTATTTCCTATCCTTACTGATCACAGTTAGGGGCAAGTCAGTTTTCTTTGCAGCAGACATTTTCCTTGTTGTACATAATTCATCTGGATCATGGTTATTATATAATATTTTGTTATCCAGCTAACAGCTGATAAGATACCAAATTGTGTAAACAGTCTGAAGTGTAAAGATTACGTGCGTGTGTGTGTGTGTATAAATCAAATTAATACACATTTAGGTAAAGGTCATGGAGAATATTTAATAAAGGCATTTATTATACGAGTTAACTAACCAAATCAATTCTGACTGCAGACAAATTTTTACCATTGTTGAGATTTACTAATATGGTCAAATAAAATGTGAACTTAAGAAGGACTGCATTATGATTTATCTGTCAGAAAAAGCACTGTAGTTCGTTTTAAAATCGGTGTATTTGTAGAATAAACATAAATAAGTTAAATAAATAGCTGTTAAAAGGCCACACCACACCAAGAGATAGGACTGGACAGGGTTTCAGCAATTATGGAAAAATAAATGAATATCTGGCTTAAAATATGCAATGTGGTTTCAAAAAACATATTGGGACAAATTATTTATGAAAGACTGAGATATCCACTGAGAAAAAGGTTTGAAAGTTTCTGTATATGTTAGTTAAATAATTTGTAAATTATAAATCTAATGTCTAGTCATTAAAGCAGAATACGTGTTTTAATAACTAATAAGGACGAGGAGTTTCAACCTGCTGAAGCGATGACTGCGTGAGCCTTATATCTTTGAGTGTGGGTTGAGAAGGGTTTTCGGGGTTGTGCAGTTCAGCTCAGTACAGCCCGTCTGTGCACACCGTTACACATGTTGACGTTAGAAACTAAAGTTTCTGAGAGAGCAAATTTCCGTGCCGGAGGAACAGAAACGTTCGAAATAATGTGAATAATGGGTTCTATAATGTTTAGATATACAGAACAGCCAGTTTACCCAAACTCAGCAATAAACTCACAACCGCAGTGGGTTATTGTTTTTTCCTCGCCCATTTTCAGTGTGACATCATCAGTTAGTGAGCTCCCACACTGCCCCCTGCCCCTGTGTACATAAAGGAATACTTTTCCCTTGTATTTAAAGACACAGAACAGAAATTGACACAACACACTCACATCATAAATACTGCACTCATTTTTAGATACCCCCACATTTTTAAATACAGCGGTATAACCATTATACTGCCCACCCCTAGCTGAGAGGCATGTCTCTCATCAATGTTAAAAAAAAAAGCCAGTCAGTGTGATTTTTGTGATCAAGTAGCAACCCAGAAGATGCAGATGTGTATTCCTTCACAGGTTTCATTAGCTGAGAGGAACTAAAAGAATATGCAGTGCACTTTATCCCACTGTTTACAGGCTTTTGCCCAAAGAAAAGATAACCAATCCTCATTTGCACAAAAATATCTCCAAATAACTCATTATTGGTGAGCTCTAATCTAGAAGCTAAAAATATTCAGGTCCTTAAATTACACTCAATTCGGGGCCTGGCTGCTTTCTACAATGCTCCAATAAACTAGGATCGCACTAGGTTGCAATCCAGCTAGAACCAGCAGCACTTAACCTTATCAGGAAGAGAGCTGAGGGACTAACACATGAGGGATCAGGAAACATGTAACAAACAATCTCCGCCCATGTGTTAATGCAAACACTTAACTCTTATCTGATTAAATTCTTCCTCAACAGAGCAATATTTAAACTTCACAAGACAGGCAAGGGTGAGTAGTATAAACTAAGTAGCCCAGTAGTATAAACCTAAAAGGGCCTCAAAATTCTACTCACAAACACACATCTTTCAAATGGGACAGAATATCACTTCCTCCATTTATATACGCCTACAAAGGAGATAACTTTATTACAGAAATTAAAAACATTTTAAACAGTTAAGGAAAAGCATGTCCAAAGATAACCCAAAAGCGTGTTTTTCAGCATTTAGCCAGACTACATGACCATACTCCACTGTCGGTGCGAAAACAGGTACTCGGCATCAATTTGAAGGCCTCTAATAACCAAGAGCACTTCTGAACTCTACATCAGTAGTCCTTAAAACTTATTATAGCACAAGGAGCAACGTCTATAGCTGCTCCCAGAAGGATAAACGTGACGGAGTTTCCTTAGATCATCCTTCAGCTCATTAGAGTCGGCAGGCTACCATGCTGAGTCAGTAGCCCCTCATTTAATTCTGTGACAGCAAAAACATCAGTTTATCATTGAAGAAGTTCAAGACCGTTACATATCACATTCACTAAATATACTTTATAAAGTTATAATTTGAAGGCTTAGGTCTATAAACAGTAATAAAATCATCCATCCATCCATCAATCGTCCACCGCTTATGCAGGTCAGCGTTGCCAGGGAAGCAGTCAGAGTAAAGAATCCCTCTCCCTAGCAACTTCCCAAGCCAGTCAATATATATAATCTCTACAGCATGTTCTGGGTCTTCTATGACCTGCCCTGACCACCTCACCAGGAAGGCGTCCAGGAGGCATCCGGACCAGATGCCCGAACCACTTCAATTGGCTCTTCTCAACATGGGGGAGCAGCGGCTTCACTCCGAGGCTCTCCCGGATGTCTGTACTCTTAACCCTATCTCTAAGGGAGAGTCCAGACACCCTGCCAAGGAAACGCATTTCAGCCGCTTGTACCCGCAATCTCATTCTCTCAGTCATCACCCAAAGCTCATGACCATGAGGTAGTGTTTCTCAAAGTGTGGGGCATGCAGGTATTGAAGGTGGGGCACAAGGAATGAGCATTTCTTTATAAATGCCTTTCTGTTTTACCTATAAAGCTTATTCAGTAAAAAGCAGCCACTTAATGGATTTTTTAATAGCCCTTAAACGTAATAAAAGAGCATTTGATGGGACCTGAGAGAAACCAAAATATGCTTTTATTCGGAAACTTTTATTTTGAAAATGTGCCACAGTGATGAATGCATTTTGGCTGCGAGTTAGACAGAGTGGGTCTTCTTTCAGCCTTCATTAAGGCACCTTTTCAAATATAAAGCTGCTCTAATCATCAGCTTCACCGTCAGAGTCTGGTTCATAAAGTTAGTTTTCACCAGCTCTGGGCTTGAGGTCAGTAACAAGAGCACAACAGATAACAATGACGGCTAATTACAGTTATAAAAGTGGCTTGTATGTAACTGTTTGGGAAACAGAAGATAATCTGAGAGTTTGTTAACATTAATCTTAGCTGTGTTCAGGTTGTGAGAAAGCGTTCTAAACATGCAGCAAGCTAACAGTCTCTGGCCGTGTCCCAAACTGCACACTACATATAAATATTATATATACACAACCCTTATCAGAGTTTCTGTTGTGTAGTATGTACAGTCCCATACTGTGTTGTTCGGGACACATTCAGAGTGTGACAGAGTTTCTCTCTCTAACGTTAATCAAATGATGTTCCACATTATCACTCATTATAAATGCATTATTTTACTGCCTTATCTACATAGAAATCAGCTTATAGCTAATATTTGGGAATGGGGTCGGCTTTGACTCAGCATGTCCCCCAACAACGTCAAACTCACTCCTATGCCCTTGCATGAAAAGTGAAACACACAATTTAAATTAGGCAAATTTTCTGTATTTCTGAACATTGATGTTAATGTATCTGGTGTTATAATGTTAAGCTACTGATGTAGAGATAGAAGTTGATGTTATTTCAATAAATTGGAAAATTGTAAACTTGCTTGTGTATTTTATTAGTTTTTTGGGGGGCACAGGTCTTAATAAAGCAATTTTCTACACACTCTCTTCAAGGGATATCAGAGAACTCATTATGTCCACTGTACATTAAGCATTCCAAAAAGCCCCAAGGTATATAATTGTATGTGTTTTCCAATGAACACAAACATTAGAATGAGTTTTTAAAAATACATTTATGCTGGAGCAATTCAAGTTGCCTACTAAGCACAAGCCAAGGGGCTCAGGTACTCGCATACCACAATACCTCATGTGAACCAGCTGATGGGCTGCTTGGCTTTCAAACTAATAGCTTCTCATATTTAGAGGCTGAGGTAGTATACCTTGAGAAAAGACTGGACTATGAACTCTTATCACAGAAGTCTCTGTTCAAACCTGGCACTGCTCAATGTGCTAACTGGAGTGTTGCATCGGCACTTGATTGCAGCCAAATTCAATTCCAGTGATGGAAGTACATTTTGTGGGAACTGGTTATCACTGTCACTTCAACAAAGGGACTGAAGTTTCTTTTTGCCATTGCTTGTTACATGATAAATGGCCTGTGTGTAAAACAAGGAACAAATCAGCCCAGTTTCTGTCAAACAAACATTATGTTTTCTTGAGTCTGGGAAAAACACTGCCAGACAGAACAGAATGAAATATTACTGGTTTTGCTAGAACCGAGATATTAATTACAATGCATTTTAAACACAGCACCGGCTACGATGAACATGGATGTAATGAAAAGGAATATTTGTCTTTCTAGCGCCTTCAAGCAATGCATTTCCTCTGGGTGAAAGTATGTTAAGGCCATAATCTCTCTTAATCTCATTAATAGATTTTCAGCCATGTGGCATATCAATGGAAATCCAAGCAAACAAGGAATGGCAGAGAGGAAACTGAGAGGTAGAAATAGTGCACTCCACATTACCCCTTGAAGCTTTGTGCATGACTTGCGTCTCTAGAGTACCACACTACATGAAGGAGAATGCTTTGGACCCACTGAGGAGGCCTGGCAAAAGCTTTAGCCCAGATTTATGCTTGTCTATGCAGACAAACAACAGCTGTTAAAACCTCTCTGGCCCTTTGTCATGTTTTTACTCATAGAGCTGATCAGGGCTTAAACTCTGGGCTACTATGCCCCTCTCCCCATCCCCCAACTCATTCTACACAAATTGCTAGCCCATGAGGCTACAAGAGTGCAAATCTACAAAACTGTACCATAATTGTGTGTGTGTGTATATATATATATATATATATATATATATATATATATATATATATATATATATATATATATATATATATATATATACACACCCCATTATTATCCACATATGCATTTAATCTATTATGTGTAGGATTATAGCTGGAAATCAACGTATATTTTCATTATCAGTAAGGCTTTGGACTATGAAGCTGTAAACAAATTGCTGAAACACTGCTTCCGACTCTAAAAGCAAAGTGTAAAAGGAGGAGTTCCTGAGCCATTTTAGAACCGTCTGGATTTTTATATGAATTGCCTGATTTTTTTTTTTTTAAACCGGATCTCCATAAGCAATCAAGATCACAAACAGTAACCAAGGATACATCTTTATTAACAGTAACCTCTACAAAATGATTTCTATAAATGCTCATCTGTTCTGTTCTGTGCAGAAGTCGGATGTTTTCGCCCATTTTTGAAGCCCAACTCTTTCAGTTTGTGTATATTTTTGGAAAAACTTACTTATGCCAGCCTCACATTACAGGAAAATCTTGCCAATTTTGCTCCTCCAGACAATCACAAATCTGTGAAAAATGTCAGTGCGTGGTGTCTCATGTTTAGGCTTTTTAAAATCCTGTAGTGTAGGCCAGGCATTAAACAGGTTCATTTATATGACTTATATGTTAACTGTGTATTTTTTCTTCCTCTTTGGAATCAGAGGTTACACCAACATATTATTTCAGAGTGTAGGGGTGGGGGGATAAATAATGTTAAGCACTGGTTTTCCTGATGCATCTTCCACAGATATTTTCTCCAAAAAAGTAAAGAAACATCCAGGTGGGCAGCTTCAGAAAGCTGTGGTTTGCTTTCTGTTTTCTTTTGAGGTCCTTGGAAATCTAAATTGACCAGACCAGATTGCAGATTAAATTGGTTTTGAAGATCAGGTAACTAGTTTTTTTCTATAAGAATATGCCAAGCCCACTCTCAAACTGAATGGAACACCTGACTCCAATTATCCTTTATTCCAGGAGCTTATTATCCTGGAGGTCCACAATAGATTTTCCATCAATGATCTTGACTGTTCAACCCATTTGTTTCAATAAAGGTATGGCAATGTAAACTGCTGCTCATGAGGTTTGTTTAATGGGATTATCTTTTCCTTTTATTATTATTATTATTATAACTATGATGAATTTAAGATCCCCTTATAGAAGCAATTCATGTTGAAATCCAGAGCATTTCAAAGAGTTCACAAACCTTTTCCCAAAACCATCTTTGAGTTAAATGGGGGCAAATATTTGAGGCCCTGTGCTATAACAGTGTAGTTATGACTTCCAGTATTTCTTAATGGAGACCATATGAATCATGTCAGAAAACACAATGCATCCCTTCTCCCTTAATAACAAGGCAAACTGTTTAAACTATTCCCAAACACCAAGGAGTTTACATCAGTTTGGGTAGCAATAAAAGATTAACAAACAAATGCCACAGGACTGATTTCAGGCAAGATTCCACATGCATGAGTTCCAAAAATAGAAAGTATGTAGCAGACAGATTAATCTTGCTTTGAACATCCATTATCACATTCCACCGTACCGACCCTCTTTAAAAGAATGTGAGGACGTTTTGTGCTGTTTTACTTGTGCGCTTAAACCTGGACTGTATCCACTCTCCCGCTAAGGCCATGCTCCAAAACCTTTTGAAGGCCTCCACAACTGATTTGCCGTGAGCAGGAGCACTCGGGGAGATGTTGTACAGCACAATACCGAAGAGTGATGAGGACCGTTTTACAGGCTCTGTAGTGCAGCCACACACACTGCACAGGTTGCAATCAAACACAGTGTGAGTTCATTCCTGTAAAGGCGAAGGAATGAAATTTAAAAATAGATTTTCTTTTTTCACCAAACACTGGACTCAACTTCACATTCTTTTGAGAACCTCACAGTGTGCGTAGGTTTACCTTTGACACGCTAGAAAAAATAACTTAATATTTCCTTTCCATGTAAAACTGCAAAAATGGCTACTGCATCTGTGTTGATTTCTTTTCTATAGCATTTATATTTATTAGACAGGGATGAACAATTACTCTTGCATAAAATGGTCTTGCGGCTTGATATCAGCTGAATGCTGTCTTCAATTTTTAAGCAGAGTACACTCAACACAGGGAGACTGAAGTAGGCTTCTCATTTTAAATATCTGGTTTTAAAGCAGTGCAGAAAATTCTAATTAGAAGCAGACGATTTAAAAGCCAAATTTAGTTTCATGACCGCAAACAAAATTCAGAACAACACAAAAATCCAGACAGATTCTAAAACCTCAACCCAACTTTCATTTAGTACATGTGGATGTAAGAATATGCAAACAGTCCCCAGTCTCCACACACCCCTCCACTGACCACTTGAAGTTTGAAAGTCATACCAGTCAATTTAACAGAACCTTTTTTTAAAATATAGCAACAGTTCGACACATTAACTAATACAACTATGTTAAGAACACCATGTTTTACTGGTGATTTTCATTGCCAAAACAGTTTTATACTTTAGAATTCCCTAGGAACATGCACATTTATTTGTGCCTCCTCTACTTAGTTTTAGTTTCATTATCATTTCCTGTGGGCTGACTTCCTTATCTCAGATCAGCTGCCTGCACCATTACTTCATCCCTGGAGTAAGAACCAGGGCAGAGGGGGAGGCAGGGATGTCTGATTTATTCTGACATTTATCATCGTGACCACCATCATTAAACAAGCAAAGGACAAACACTACGATATCATCTCGATGTAACCTATCATTGGGGTAAAGCAGTCATCACTCTGACCATTTCACAGCATGTATTAGGTCACTGAGTATATACAGGGGGAATTTTTCAACTTATCTGAATCACGCATCTCCCTAAAACCACATACAGGAGAGTTTAGAGATAGTGCTTTTGACGGCTGCATTAAGCAAGAGGATGTAAAGTCTGAAGTGTGGGTGGGTGTGTTGAGACGGACCCTTCTTAATCTCCCAGGTCTGGGCAGCTGGGACATGCCTAAATCTCACACACACACACACACACAAACCAAAGACCTGCTGTGCTCATTCTCATCCTCCTTTTTTATTCAGCAGCTAGATTAATTTGATTGGTCACCAGGGGCTTTCAGTTAAATGGGGTCTTCCACAGTCTTTTGGGGAATTTCTGTGTAATAAAAATGCTTAGGATTCCAATGGTCATTCAGACTGATCTGAAGAAAAACACTCTGCATCATAGTGAGTCATATTTTATATGACATCACTGATAAAAATAGAAAGTTCTTTAATGAATGGTTAAGAATATACAGCCTAATGCCCAAGACATTGTTTTATAGTCCTTCCAAAGTTCATAGATTGCCCCTTTAGGGCAAGTGTAGATTGTGGTGGTTTAAAATAATACATTAAAAAAAAGCATACGTTTATGAAAGTCTTAATATGGGAACTGTGAGCTTACAGCGACAGCTGATATTCAATATTTTGCAAATGCATAGCTTCCAGTGCCAGTATTGATGTCATAACATACACACAAAAGTTTGTGTATGTGTGTGTGTGTGTGTGTGTGTGTGGTGACAGTGACATTTGCATTAATGTATTACAAAGTAAAAAGAAGTACTTTGGCACAGCAGCCAAGAGCCAACTACCTGCTCTTCCATAGAAAAACAAAAGGTAATCAAACATCAGTATGGAGTATCAGACATCTGTCCAAACCAATAATGGTTTAAAGCAAATAATTGCTCAGAAAGAACTGATGCATCGTTAGCTCTATTTGCACTATAAACACAGGCAATCCTGGTTCCTATCACAATGTAAGAGTTAGCTGGTACGATCCTTTTTGTATGTAAAAGGATGACATCAAATCTAAAAGCCTCTATGCAGCACAGGAGATTTTCCAAATAATGACTGATATGCTATTAAAGGATGAACAGCATTCAGTGCAGTGAAGTAAGGCCTGTAAAGTTATCTATAACAGGTTTACATTTCAGATGATACTATTTTAAGTAATCACTTTGATGTTGGCTGACATGCAAGAAAATGCATATTTACACACACCTGACACTGTCAATAGAAGCAGCTATTTATGACAGATGCAGGGGCGCAGGCATGTTTTTAAATGGTCATGGCAAAGTCCACTCCCTTTAAGGCCTAAGTAGCGAAAGGCAGCGCTCAGAAAGGGTGTCAATCTAGGACGAAGGATAGAGAGGAATTAGTGTCTAGCCGGTCTGCTGTGGCCTAGTAACAGAGAGGGAGGGGGAGGCACGTTTGTATTCTTTGCAGCCTGCACAGTGGACTCTTTTGGGCATGCAAAATAACATGGCCACAACCTCAAACCACAAAATATACTCTGTGAGGGAGATATTTGATTCCGCTGTTTGAGGTTAACCTGTACAGCGAGGGCTCAGGGGGGGTCTTGTAAAGTTCTGCTCACAAGGCAGAAACTTCCTACATTCAGTTGTTACTCATATCTTACAGATGATGTAATTTCACTTCTTTAAAACAGAGCTTGTTCACAGTGAAACTTTGGGAACTTACATGGACTGAAAAGCTTAAAGCAGCACTGTTACCCTTTTTTTCTACATCCAGTAAAAAAATTCTAAGAAGAGTTTGAGTTGAGGGATGTAGATTTGGCTCATGTGGAGTGGAAATTACTCCTTCTTTAGGGTTTAACAGAGATTTTGTGAGTGTTTCATTGTGCTGGGGAATGTGTGAAAGCAGTAGGGGACTAGGGCAAGTGCATTAATTAATTTCAGTAGTCATTAATGCATTCCAGATGAGACAAGGTCTGCATTCAAGTGGGAGTCTAGCAATGACATTATCAGGGCACAGGGCACAGAAAAACATCCTAATTAATGTAAGACAATATAATGACTACGTTTCCATATTCTACATCCCAGTAGCAATTCAATTAAAGAGATGCCGTTACAAATTTAATCCTGCAAAGAACACACATTTTTTTGGGGAAAAAAAATCATATCATCTTTTCATCTGAAATACGAATAAAGATATCAATTTATTTATTTATTTTTTGGCAATACTGTAGTACAACAGTACTGAGTGTTGTTTGTAAGCAGCGTAATGATACAGATACTGCAAGTGCAAATTCTCCCACGCAGGCAACGGGAGAACACACTAAACTCCTCACATTTAGTCACCCAAGGTAGGGCTCGAATCCACAACCACAGGACCCTGGAGCTCTGACCCTGTTACACCACTGTGCCACTGATATTACATAATAATAACCAAATTTACTCAAACTGGATCCACTTAAAAGCAGGTACAAAGTGAACACACACACACAAAATTGTCAAGACTCACACACCACAAACTGAATGTTTTATCCAAGCTGCACAAAACAAGGTTTAAGCGAAAAAGAGGCTGGGCTGTAATGCCAGTTTCCTACAGTTCATGATGTACAGGTCCGCTGCTGCCTGGCGCCAAGCATGGAAGCAAGATTTAAAAAATAAATAAATAAAAAAATAAAAATAAAAAAAATGAGCTGGAGCAAAAGTTTTCAGACATTCTTTCAAAGACCACAGCAAACACTCTTTCTGCACATGACCCACAAGTGAGTTCATGTACAGCAAAATAAACACTTCTCATATTACTACCCAAACATGCATTCTGGAAAGTCTCTGCATCTGAGATGTGTGCAGAATCTATCAGAACTACGGGATTCACTTAATGTTCATTTCAGACAGGATGTAGCATGGATGTAGCCCATAGAGACACATGATGCGTTTTAATCCATTTAATAGTTCACAAAGCACTAGGCATAAACTTAATTTAAAATCTCCCTGAACCAGAAGCTGGGACACTGAGAAGGGATCGACTTCGACAAGAAGCATTACAAGATCTACTGAGCAACTGTCTGGTCTTAAGTATTTATATTGGCATTCCTTACCCTTCAATTTGACTAAGACTGAAGGTCTGGCCCTAAAAGAAATTCCTAAACAATTTGGACTCACAGAAAACCAAAAATATAATCAAATGGATATTTTCATTCTCTTGATCTTCTTTACTCTTTTTCCAAAGTACGCCCTGGACAACACAACAAAATGGCTGCAAACTATCAATACAACGTATGAAAATTAAATGAGACACATTTTAATATGAAGACCAGAGCCTTTGTTTAGCAGCTGCCCAGACAACTTGAATAGACGTAGTTCCAATTGATTTTTAATCTCACTGCAATCAGAAAGAAAGAAAGAAAACTACTTTCTGAAAGGTCATAAAGCCTACTTATAAGATGTTCTATTTAAAAGATGGAACAATGCTGGCAAAAGAGCCAAAAATAAGTAGAATCTACAATGGATTTTCATAACGCCCAAACGTAAGACCTGAGTTCTTTTGATCAGATAGTAGTGGTGACATACATGCATGTTTTGTAACTTCTTTATCTGGATATGTCATGGGTGGATTTATTTATTAAACTAAAAATAAAAGCTTGTATGTTTTTACCCAGCAACCAACATTACAGGAAAATACTGATCCACCAACTCAAGGCTATCACTAAATTCACTAAAGTTCCCCACCCTATATTTTTTCCACAAAGCTCAAAAGTTTTGCATAAAAACAGCAGGGCCACATACCACACCATCTTTAGCTTTTCTGCCTCTACTAATACAACTAATTATATCATATTAAAAAGGGCAAAAAAAAATAATAATTAGAAATATATCTGGATCAAATACCTTTAAGTCCACTATTAGTAAATACTGTTACTTTTCAATCCTCCACATTGCTTTACAGTTCAATAGCAATTTTCACTCCATCAAAGCAACCATGTTTTACTCTGTGTTGCTATTATGATTGTTTAATATGTATTTGAAAGAAGAGAAACAGATGTCTATATTAAATTGTACTCTATGTCCATTAAAATATAGTGACTAGTGTTTGTGGTTAAGACTAGATTGCGTGAGCTCATTTTTATTATTATGGTCTGGCATCGTTTGTTATCCATTGTCTGCAGAAAGCACACTGTGACAAGTTGATACAAAGAATTCATTCAAACTGAAAACCTTTATATTAAAAATAAATAAATAAAAATATCATACCATAGCTTCTGGGAAAGAAGCTCTGGAACTACATTTATCAAAAATATTTCATGACACTGTTTGCCTGTTTGATACAACTGATAGAAAGACAAGACAGATAAGACCTACAAGATAGATAAGTAAAGATACTTTACTGCTGAAGGAAATTTAGTAGCCAGTAAATATAAATAAATAAAAAAAAAAAAAATTTTTAATGTTTATATTTAAAAACCCCAGCACAGCATAGTTACACTTCACATTTTAGGCGTTTAAATTATACAAGAAAAATCTTGTATATCTTGTATCTTCGGTATTTTTCACCCTGTATTTTTTGGGATATTGTCCTTTATTGTACTGATATTAGTATTGTCAAAGTAGATTAGCAAAATATAACATTCACATAATTGTGCCAGCTTTTTATCTTGGCCTGATAATTCACCATAGAGTAAATACACAGCACTGTAAACAGAACCAAAAATCACACCCATTGTGAGATACACTAAAGCCTGACTAGACGCACACATGCAACATGGGATGACTACCACAACTGACTGTCCCAACTGACCTCCTTTTACACACTCCTGTGTGTCCTGGTGCTTTAACTCATGCAATGTAACAATGTATGACACATTCGAAACACGTCATCTGTAGTCACTTCTTAGTATACGTGCTGGGATTTAAATGCAGTTTCACAGACTCTTCAACAACTACTTTGTTGTTTTAGATCCTGCCTGCAAAAAGCAATACGTTATGAGCTTAGCTCACAATTTATCCACTGTGAACAATATCCAGACTAAATTTTTAAAAACAGTAAGGTAACCACAGGCAAGAAGAAATTTTGCTTGGTATTGTGGCTTGGTAATCGCGCACAGAATCCCACAAAACTCTTTACACATTGACCAAGCCCAAACTGCAATGGTCTGGCATTTATAAGCATTTAAACAACTGCTTATAAATGCATTTAAACTCAGACCAAGAAATTCCTCCACAGCAGACTGCGAGTGATGACCCTCCATTATGGTTTGTGAAATGACTGCTGAATCACACACAATGGTAGCCAGTCACTTCCTCTTCAAATATTTTCCCCTTTTAGGAGGGCAGAAATTCCCAGTGTAGTCACTCCCAGTCATGACTCAGTTTTGACAAATGTGTCTCAAAATCGTGCAACAGCTGGGGGCAAGTTAGCAATTTACTTAAGAGGGAAGACATTACAGACACTACATAGTAAACCTGAGCAGTGGTTCAAGGTTGCTAATGAACATCAATGATAATGAGTATATATTTTTATGTATACATTTTTAAGTGAATATTCCTAAGCATATAAATACAGAGGCCAATATCATTATACAGTGAAAACTTGACTTACGAGTGAATCCACTCACAAATATTCCAAGATACGAGCCGTCGCTCGTCGATGTTTTTGTGGTCGATGGTGTAGTTTTTGGGGGGCTGTAATGGGTTGTTAGCATTTCAATTTATATTAATGGGGAAATTTAATTTGATATATGAGCAAATTGAGTTACGAGCTTGGTCACAGAATGAATTAAACTCGTAAGTCGAGGTATTACTGTACACGCTATCTCAAAAGGAAAACGGGCTTTGAAAACCAAAACAACGGAGGCAGTAAAGTTAGCCGCTGTTTACTCGTTATGTATTTGCATGCTCTTTTTTGTTTTTTGGACTGAACACAGCTCCATACCACAGTTCTCACATATAAGAGTTTTCTTTGGTGCATGTTTTGGGTGTTGTGGCTGTTATGAGTGAGAAACACAAATGTGACCGCTGCTGTAATTTGAGAGATTTTTCAAGTGGCTAGTTTGTGATGGAGCTCTGCATTTTGTGATGATTGACAGGTGTCTTTGGCCAATCAGCGCTCTGCAGGGTTTACACATCACATTTAGTACCTACTCTGCTCAATTCTAAACAGGCGCAAGTAGGAACTCAATGATCAACCCACGCAACCTACGAACAGTAAGTATCCCTTTATTGCAGTTAGTGTGTGCAAGGTCATGAAAATGAATGCATTTTCATATAACCACCACTTTGGCCTAGAGCAGTTTAGTTCATTTAATTTACTTTAAATTATAGAGCATGTTATAGCTGGGATAGGTTTTTGAGAGGTTAACTGTAAATCAGAGGACAGTTCATTACCACTCTCTGGTCTTAAAGACACTGTGCCAAAATCAGTTTAATTCTATAAAGTTATAAAAAAGTAAGAACATGGCCAAGTAAAAATGCACGAGGGTTGATTTTGGTATAAAAACACAACACATAAGCGGTCCTCTGGGGGGAAGAAAAAAAATCTGAAATGGATCCTTTAATCAACAGCATGACAAATCCACCCCCCCCCCCCCAAGTTACATTAAGTTACACAAAGACTCAAGCTGA
Source organism: Hoplias malabaricus (assembly GCF_029633855.1). Lineage (NCBI taxonomy): Eukaryota > Metazoa > Chordata > Actinopteri > Characiformes > Erythrinidae > Hoplias > Hoplias malabaricus. The sequence continues at coordinate 12,343,895 of NC_089814.1, read as the reverse complement.
ATGTGCACTGATATGTATAGTAACAAAAGAGGAAATATAATACCAACATGAAAAACAGCAGCACAGTCTAATACAGGACTAAAACAATTCTGAATACAGGCTTTTTCCTGTTCCCAGTTTGTAACACTGCCAGGGATCAGCTTTGAAAGCTGCAGAAAGACAATACCTTGAAACAAAGATGTGCAAGAATTTCTACTGTTAGATGTACTACTTTTGTCAATCATTTCTGGTAAACACCTCCAGGCTTTCATTCCACTCAATTCCACCCAGTAGCTGTGAACTTGCCACACTTAAAAAAGGAAGAACAAATACAGATACAATAGGAACTAAAAGTGGAGGAGGATGGGAAAAAAGCACCCAGTGTCATTTGTATCATTGAACTGTTCTACAAGCTCCATCTTGCATTAGCTTCGACATACAACCACACTACAGACATCACATGAAGTCATCAGACCAAACAGTGAGCTGAGCGCAGTTATACTTACATCACTCTTCCTGAACTTGGCTTTTAGGCTTTTCATGTTTTTCCATGCAGATTCCAGCAGGTCCAGACAGATCTGAATAAAATCAAAACTTTTGTTACATTTCTTAAAAACATTTGTCCTATTTGCCATGTTATAGTTCAATAAATCAGCCCATAACTACAGGACTGGTTCTTAATAATTGCCAGTAACTACATAACATTTACAAAATAAAAACAGAAATGTTAGTGATCATTTTACTTATGTATTAACCACAGTAATGTAGAACAGAACGGCGATAACACCACATTACACTTCCTCAAACTTTTCCAAGTCTTTCTTCATTGGAAGTGGCAGCTAAATCTCATTAGGCTCAAGGGGAAGGTAAAGTCCACTTTGGTCATTTTTTTCTGAGCTATTCTGGCAACTTTTACAGTTAATTAAACTAAAAAAAAAAGGTATACAGTCTGATAATAGAGCATTACTGCCAACACAAGTCACTGACAATAAGAGAACCCACTCTGTGCTGCTGAGAGAGAGAGAGAGAGAGAGAGAGAGAGAGCACTGAGGGAGAACACAGTCAACGCTGTAGAGAGAGAGAAGGCAGTTCTGCTGAAATGAAAACCAGTCAGTTCTACAGAGAGAGAACGCGGTCATGCTGAGGGCAAAAAAAAATGCTTCCGAGAGAAAACATTTCTGTTGAAGGAAAACACTGCTGCCGAGAGAGAACAGAGAAGTGAACTTAAACAAGGAAAAAATAAAGTTCAGCTCGGCCACTCACGGCAACTTTCTGGGGCTAACCTGGCTAACGTTCAGATAAGAAGAGCAAACACTGTATTCAGTCCACCACAGCGCTCACGAACAAGAATAACATTGCAGTACAACCAACCGTCAAGAATGCCAACTTTGAATGTTAACAGTACTAAAATAGTTTCCTGCTGAAAGCAGACTTCCATGTTATTGCCAAAGAAACGATACACCGAGAGTCCAGCGCTAACAAGATGCTTCATAGTCGTGAAACAATTCACAGGGGAGAGAGGATCTTTCTTCTCCAACAGTTGTTCAACACTTACCCACTTTGCCCAGAAAGTTGAACGACAAAAAGTTGAACGAAATATCGCCTGTCCACTGAACTAACTCCTTCACATGGCGTTTAAAGGCGGTGTGGCTGGCGGTTCGGCTTTGTAAAACAGGGGAATTTGCGAGAGACAAAGCTAATTAAGACAGAAGGCGTTAGTCCCGCCAGCCTCTCTCTTCATACACAAGACTAGACCCCATTCAGACCGCCGAGGTCCGACTCCTAAGCGAATCGGTTCTCACGAATTAAAATTCCTCGATTCATCTGCCCAAATGATTCGAACCAAATATGCTAAAGTGTTATCATGATAAATATATTTGTTAAAGCATGTTGTGGAGTACTCAAAAAAACGTTCTCTAAGCTTTATTACACAGTCAGCAACTTGTTTAGTCTGAATGCCGTGATTTAGGTATGACACAGTATATATGAATGGTTTAAAAATATGTGAATATTGTGGACAGTGACAATATCTTTAGGTAATTTGATATGATCCTCCCACTTACCAATCCTGCAACGTTCATGGTTAAATTTAAATAATATTTGCATGCCATAAAGTAAGCAAACTTACAAATCATGTTTCATATTTACTGTTTTGTGCATTATGTTTTTCCCAAGCTTTAGACGGCCAAATCTGGCTTTTTTACTGAGTTGAACTTGTAGACTCACTCGCTGAATATCATTATAGATGAGTGAAGCAAAAATTAATCCTTAAATCCTGCGCACAATGCATTGAAACTGAGGCTTCAAAAGAGTCGGTTCATTGAATTGAATCGAAATTCCCACCGCTTGGTTTTGTGAGGATTTAGTGGAGGCACACGCGCCCTCTGATTGGTTGCGGAGCAATGGGAAAATTACGTCACCTTCCATGTGATTACGAGCGCCTTCTACAAGTCCCTCCTCCCTCGCTTTTTATTGGCCAATAGTTTGCATTTACAATTTCTACTAGCCAATCCAAAGGTTGAAGCGGGATTCGTCGGAATACGGATAGGCAAAACAATAGCAATGATTGAAAATGTTTTATTATCAAGTAAAAAAATGAATTGTACTTTCTACCGATTGCTGAGTTGCAATATTTCTTGCTTTGTAACGTATGTAAGTTATTTTCGTAGTACTGTGGCGGTTAATAAAGAAGATGTGAACTGTGGAGTTGTTGGGCTGTTATATATACAATTTGAATACACGCTGTGGGCTTCCTCCTGGCCTATTAACCATTAAGTGTGTTGGGCAAGGACGCCTCATGAGCGCCATTAGGCCACTTTTTGATCTAATATATACCCATTTATATCCAGACACACCTTCTAATTATTGATTCCGATTATCAGCGCCCGCTCCTGACAGGTGTTCAAATTCACGCCTAAACCATTTTATTATCCAGTAGGGGACCATGTAAGTTCAAATGTACTTGGCATGTATGGCAAGTATGTGTAGAGATGTATAAAGCCTTCTGGTGTTGCTGGGCTATGAATTAGAAAAACTTCATTCTATAAAGTAATGGAACACTATTCAAATCTTGGGTTGAATTGGTGTGCCCCATAACACAAAACAAAACATCCAAGACTGCAAAAGCAATCAGTGCCTCACAGCAAAATCTCAAGCTGAAGAAGTGTATGTTTGGTGGTAAATAGCTGAGCCTTGAGGCGACGTCTAGTGCCAAGCATTGATTAATGGAGTATAAACTCTCTTAGCATTGACCCATAGCGCAACACTGTTTTCTTAGTGGTGGTGATCAAATCCAGAAGTTGCAATATCTCCACCAGTGGGGGGTGGGGGGATCTATTGGGGACTATTTTCAAATACATCGTCTCCACAAATATATTTTAAGCCAGAAAATTTATGTCCAATGTGTCATAAAACAATGTCAGGCATCTGAGAGTATACAACCTATTCATGTAACAACCCTCTGTTCGGTAGCTTAAAGAGGCATTATACTTTCAGATGTCTGGTTTATATCAGCAACTCTGTGAACGGTGAATCAGTATGTTTCTCAGAAAAGGAGCATTTCACAAAAAGTCAGGGATTACTCTGATTACATATGAACCACTTAATTATGCAGAGATCCTAGATAATGGTAAATGTCAACCACTCTATGTTGACCATATATATCAATTTCAAAATGATACCACTGGAATAAAGCAGAACACTGCAAATTAAAATTAAGTAGATTTTGTGTACTATTTGTCTTTATTGCACTGGAAAATAGGCCCCAGTGTCACATATTACAATGTCCTTCAACAATCAATAAAACCTGTAATGCTGAAATAAGAAGCCATGTACCCATCATTTAAAGCAGCAATTATTCATTCATTATCTGTAACCCTTATCCAGTTCAGGCTCACAGTGGGTCCAGAGCCTACCTGGAATCATTGGGCGCAAGGCAGGAATACACACTGGAGGGGGCGCCAGTCCTTCACAGGGCAACACACACACACACTTTTGAGTCGCCAATCCACCTACCAACATGTGTTTTTGGACTGCAGGAGGAAACCGGAGCACCCGGAGGAAACCCACGCGGACACGGGGAAAACACACCAACTCCTCACAGACAGTCACCCGGAGCGGGAATCAAACCCACAACCTCCAGGCCCCTGGAGCTGCGTGACTGCGACACTACCTGCTACACCCAAGCAGCAGTTAGGTATTTTCTTAAAGTTATATTCAGTGAACAAATGAGCTTTATATGATTTTGTGTGGTGTTTAATTGTAATTCAAAGTTACTCTTGCTTTTTTGTTATTTTATGGGAACTGTTGCGTAGTGTTAAAATTAAAATGGTCGTTTTAATTAACAAAATTAACCTAAAAACCAAAGTAGTTTGAAATTTGCAAGGGAGAAGAGTTTATTTGTCACACCATTCATTAAGAGTTCCATCAAGGAAAAGCATTGCAAAAGCACATACATCTATTTCTCTTTGGGGATAATAATGTGTCCAAAAGTATAAGTGAGGTTTTGTTTTGAATTAAAGATGCTGAATTTCAAGGCTGTTGTTTATGAATGTAGTTTAATAATAATAATAATAATAATAATAATAATAATAATAATAAATGTGTGTGTGTCTGTGTTGCCCTGTGAAGGACTGGCGTCCCCTCCGGGGTGAATTCCCGCCTTGCGCCCGATGATTCCAGGTAGGCTCTGGACCCCCCGCGACCCTAAATTGGATAAGCGCTTACAGATAATGGAATGGAATGGAATGGAATAATAATAATAATAATAATAATAATAATAATAAATAAATAAATAAATAAATAAATAAATAAAATAACAATTGTCATTATAATACTATGAAACCGTTACCATACATGTCAAAAAAGCAGGAGAACGTTTGAATTTGTATTTAAAATAATATGTTACACATAAAGGATTAAATCCTTTGCACACCTATATAAAACATTTAACATGCCTCTATACTGACACCCAGTGGACAGGGTTAATCAGAGAATCCATGCTAGACATATTTTAAACATGGCCACCCCAAGTCTGGGACCTGCTCTATGGAACATAAATAAGTTTGGTCAAAGACTACAAACCACTTTAATAAACATCATAAGTGGTAGAAATTATTTATAAGGTTTTTCTCAGTTGCTTTGAAGCATTTCGTGAATCTTTATTTATATTTGCACAACATTACGTGTATTTCTCAAAACATTTCGCACCACACAATGGATTAGTGGCAAAGGCCTGTAACTTGCTCAAGATCCTTAGTTCACCTCCCAGAATGAAGTATTTGTGTCAACGAACGTGTCAGTGTCATTACAATGTCAAGACCTTGTGTCATTGATTACAAACAAGGCAGTAAAATTGTTTAGCCATGTTGTCAGTATGTCTGTAACTCTACGAGTTTTCTGAATGTTTTGATGACAGTGAAAATGCACTAAGCTCAAATTTTACTGAGAAATGTGTATAAACTGTACAAAGTTAGACAATACTGTATATGGGAGAGTGGTCCAGATTCATATGTATGCTGTTTACTGCTTGTACTGTAGGTCAATGACAGACTGTCATTATGATACCAAACAGATAGACAAGACTCTTTAGCACAAAGGGGGGGGGGGAATGTAGACAAATCAGAAACATAAACATGGGCAACACACTTTGCATGGGGAATTAAACGGGAGTTTTTCTAGACCTCCTGATTCTCATCTACATTGCACTGGATATACTCCCTTGCAATGCATTGTGGAAAGAATGTTATGAATGTCTTATCCAGCCTCTACAGGCATCAGGCTGGTGATTGTATACCTTCCACCTCCATGCAGAGTATAGAACAACTTGGTTGGGTTGAGGAATGGGAGCTGGGTTGGAGAAATTCCGTCAGCGTCCTGTAGTGGGTGGCAAACCCTTCCCTGATGATGGAAACTCACATTATCCCAAATGATTACTGTATGTAGATCATATGATAACTATAATTACTGTACTGTATATCAATGTACAATGGCATACTGTTTACTATATAGTATATACTAATACACAAAAATGTTTACCTGTACATACTGATACCATAGCTCCTTTACTTTGTGTCATTTCCTTTCAAATGTTACTCAGTACAGCAGGTTCATCTGTTTCCATCTGGTGTTTTTTCAGCATCCTGTCAATAGTTGAGAGGCTGACTGAGTGGATATTTTCAGAGACATTGTTGTCTTCCATAATGCCACTCTGTATCCCCCTTAGTCTAATAGCATTATTAGCCTTGACCATGGCACAAATAGCCTCCTCCTGTTGATGTGAGAAAAAGGGCACTCTGCCTCCACTGTGAGATAGTCTTGCAGACCTATACAGTAAAAATCCAGTAAGGCAAAACACAAGATTTGTAAAGATTTCACCACTTATATATAGCACAGAGTACATTGTTGGATTACACAGCTGTTCTCTCTACAAAATGTTTGAATGATTGAGGACACAGCTGATCTTGCCACAGGCTGGATGCTTCGACAGGCCCTTACTTCACACGCAATGTAACTTCGCCCTTTGCCTCTTCTCCCTCTTCTTCTGTTTTGCCTCTTAACTCATTCACCATGCATCCTTGTTCATTCATTCATTTATTCTTAGTCTGTAAGCGCTTATCCTGTTCAGGGTCTCGGTGGGTCCAGAGCCTACCCGGAATCATTGGGAGCAAGGCAGGAACACACCCTGTAGGGGGCACCAGTCTTTCACAGTACAACACACACACATTCACTCACACACTCACACCTGTGGGCACTTTTGACTCGCCAATCCACATGGGGGACAGACCCACACAGACACGGGGAGAACAAACTCCTCACAGACAGTCACCGAGAAGCTGGACTTGAACCCACGACCCCAGAACCCTGGAACTGTGAGACTGCAACACTACCTGCTGCCCCACTTTGTCGCCCTGCATTTCTGTTCCTCTTCTTATTCCAAGCTGTTTGGAATGTTCTTCCATTGTCAGAAACGTGCTGTGTTGTGCTCTGTCTACAGGGTGGGCCATTTATATGGATGAACCTTAATAAAATAGGAATGGTTGGTGATATTAACTTCTTGTTTGTGGCACATTAGTGTATGGGAGGGGGAAACTTTTCAAGATGGGTGGTGACCATGGTGGCCATTTTGGATCCAACTTTTGTTTTTACAATGGGAAGAGGGTCATGTGACACATCAAACCTATTGGAAATTTCACAAGAAAAACAATGGTGTGCTTGGTTTGGTGTGCAGCACCTGGAACTACGGATACTGGAAGCCTGTGCTAGCATTTCTCCTGTGGTGTTGCTATCAGTGTGTGAAGAGTGGGAGAAGAGGTTGCATTGACAATCCAACACAATGGGCAGCACTTTGAACACATTTTATAAGTGGTCAGAAATTTGTAATAAGTTATGTTAAAACCAATTCCCAATACGTTTGATGTGTCACATGACCCTGTTCCCATTAGAAAAACAAAAATTGGATAAAAAATGGGTGCCATGGTCACCACCCATCTTGAAAAGTTTCCCCCCTCCCACATGTGCCACAAACAGGAAGTTAATATCACCAACCATTCCCATTTTATTAAGGTGTATCCATATAAATGGCCTTCCCTGTATATATGCTTGACAACTGAATGTTCACAAGGTGTGATCATTGGTTTATCTAAAGCTTCAAACACTCCCCTTTATCGGTGAAAGCCAAGTTTCACATGAACACTAATCAGTTCAGTAGACATTTACCAAAAATGTCTAACAGAAATATATAAAATATGCTTCACAGCTCCTGACAACTCAATCAACATTTCTGAGTGTACTGACTTATGCAATGGACTAGTGCCTGGATGTGAACTAGGGAGTTGAACTGTTCGACAGACAACCAGTCTAATACAGTCTGATCTACATGTTGAAAGCAACTGATAATGTAAAAACGAGCAGACAGCTGTACAACATCATCTGTATTATTAACCAAAGCATGTGCTGTTTGTCCAAAATAAATGAGAAGTTTTAAGAAATTTAATTCTGACCTAAGAAATGCTCCAAAGCGACAGAGAAAATCTATAAATACTATTCCTTTAACTCAGTAGTTGTCCACATATGTAGCTGTGGTCTGAGCCTCTGATGAAAGACACACTGTGGTCAGCTTTTCTGCCTCAATCACTTTAGGTAAAACTGATACTTGAATCTTCTTCAGCATGCGGTTCGGGTGAATGTCTTTAATAATTTACAGAAGCTCAGTGCCCCACCAGAATGATGGAAGTATCAAAGTCATAAGCAATAGCCAAAAAACCCAGTTTGCTTTTGCTTCATGCTATGATTTTTGATGCTTGAAAAAATTATGTGGATTTTGACAATGATGTGAAATTGGGTAATGTGAAGATATACATACTTTGCAATACTTTCGGTCTGTGAAGCTCAAAACATGCTCAAGAGTAACAGTATAGACATCATTTTAAACAACACTAGGATTGTTGTTATAGATGTGCCAACTCAGACACACAAACTTTGCTGCTGTCCAAAAAAGACCAAAATATCCAAATAATCCTTCACAGGAGAAGGCAGAAACATTCTCTGTTTATATATCACACTCTATTATGCTAGCTAACAGATGGCCAAATTGTCGTCTGTCTCACATCATGCCTTATATCAGGAACAGTACAGAGTTGTGCCTTGTTCCAGTGATATACCCACACTGAACAAGCTTGACGTAGGGCCTTAGAGACCCTGATGCCTCATACTCCCAGAGCAGCCCCCACAAATCATCTCCGAGAGCAAGATGAAATAAGAACTGAAGGACCAGCAGGACAACAGACTACACAACTGCAAATGCCTTAGTGCAAGCTGCAGTTACACTTCTTTCCAACATTTCTTTTTGAATTACCTTTGTTAATATCTGTTCATCTAGAAAACAGTCCAGGTGTCAAATGAGGGAAAAACCATAATGTGCTGTTCTTTAGATCATGTTCGTATATTAACTCTGACGGTCCAGCAGTTGCTTCCCTACATGTGTCAGGTCTAATAATCAGGACCCATCATTCTTTTAAACATGTGCTGAGAGGCTGTCCACAATGCTCCAGTTCAGATTTGGTATAGGGATGCAGTTTACCATAAGCAACTCACTGAAGAACACATTTGTCACATTTGTGGTGTCTCATTTGTAAGGAACATGCGTTTGTGGGATGAGCAGTTGAGCTGAGTATGTGGGTTGTGCCCATGAAAAATTTGCCAAATTTTCTCTCTCTCTCTCTCTCTCTCTCTCTCTCTCTCTACAGATAGATAGATAGATATATATATATATAGATAGATAGATAGATAGATAGATAGATAGATAGAGTGGGAAAATAAAAACAAAACTGCTAGTGGAGTTGTTATGAAAACCCTATGTGTACTTATTGAATATAGGAGAATGAACAGCAGTGTTTAGTGACGATGAGAGCCTCAGAAGAGCCCTAGAGAGCAACAATGAGGAGATGAGCTCATTTAAAGTGCATATCCAGCAGGGGGAGATACAGTTCTGTCACATCTGCTGTGGAACATCAGTCTGAACCACTGATCTCCACTCAACTTATTTCCTAGAGAGCTCTCTGATTGTGTGACGGTCTGAAAACCTCCTGGGATTTATTTTGCACTTCATCCAAAATCCATTCTTTATATTACAGAACAGTGTCCTAAGAATCTCAGACAGGCCACAGAGCAGTGAGACAGGATTTAGGCTGGAACTGTGCCTGCACTTACACTGATTAGAGTCCTCAGAGAACTGCCCTGACAACCAATTTTTGAATATGCTGAAATTCTCCTTGACCTGCTAGGGTCCACGCACCACAACACCATAACTACCACACCCCCAACAACGGCGTCCTGGACTAAACAAATCCCTTTCCAACATTCACATTCACCACAGACTGACACACACCTGAAAGTCATGCTAGATATTTGCAGCTAACATTGCTCTGTGAGGCCTCACCGGGTCATTTAAATTGGGTTAGCACCTTAGCCTTGACTAGCGTATTGTGTTGAGAATGAGGAAACTATGGAGAGCCTACTGTTGAGAGAATGATATGAAACAGAATAGTTTGTGTATTTACCACACTCTCAGCTTGATAAAGGAGCAGTCATATAATTTTATCTTGGACATCTGAGTGGCTTCCAACCTAGCTGACTAACCAACCAAAAAACAAATATATGTACTGCAGCAATTACCATACAAATCATGGACGACATGCTCCACTACCTTCCATTCTATAGAAAGCTGAATTTGAAGCTAAAATTTCCACATTTTCAATTTTGACACTATAGACATTTGGGTAGATGCGCCCCTGTTCACACAGTTAATTTGTCTGAGACACAGCATTAATTTATTTATTTTACTTTTCTCAACCACATCTGCTCTGTGCATGAGAATTTTCCACCCCACCTTAAAACGTACAGCATTTAAGTTGAAATGGTTAATTCGATCACGGTCATGTAATAATCACTTCTTTACTTAAGGTGGAATTAACAGTTCTGCAAGCAACAAACAACTTGCTTCATTTAAGGTGGAAGGGATAATTCTATGTTCATGTAATAATCACTGCTCTATTTAAGGTGTAATGAATTCATATTTGCAGATGTCAGAAATCTTTTGCCATTTAAGATGGAATGAATAATTCTACAAAGGTCACATAGTAATTTCTGCACAATTTAAGGAAGGGAGGAAAGCTCTGGAACATTTGTAGATCACAAAAGCTGCTTCAAATCATTCTCAGCACCATTGAAAAGCTCTCCATCATTCCCTCCTGTGAATGCAGTACGACTCTACAATATGAGTGTTACACATCTTTGTTATTGGGTACAGTCGGTTTAGGTTTATGTGCGGCTTCTCCCAAGCAATGAAACAAACAAGACATGGAAGCAGTATGTATGTGCAACATATTTTATTAATGTCACGATGTCATGGAGTAACAGATTCAAAATAAACAAAAATACATGGAGCAGGAACGTATGGGTAAGGGAGAGAACTGACAGTGTCAGAGGACGCATGTTCTACTGGTCTACTTTTACCAGAAAAAAAACATAATTAACTTCTGTAGGAGATAGGAGGTTTAATTTCGTATTACCATAAAAAGAAAGTAGCATGTGAATAGATCACTCTGAAATGTGTTAGGCAGCACTATCTGTGCTGTTTGATTGTTTTTTAAGGATGGTCTTGATCCAGAAAATGTGCTTCTTGGAGAGAAGAGTGTAGACCCCTGGTTTCTTAGGTTCCCCACATCCATTTCCCCCAGACACCAGTCCAACAATACTGTTTTTACATTCCAGAGGACTGCCAGAATCCCCCTGAAAAAGACGAAGCATACCTTGACCAAACTTTGCCTGAAATTTTCTGTGACTGAATGTGCACTGATGTCTTAGTGACACATCCATTATTAACATACTTAAATACCTAATTATCCACTTAATGCATAATATATATTCATTCATTTATTGTTTGTAATCGCTTATCCAGCTCAGGGTGCCAGTTCTTTGTAGGGCTCACAGTCTCTCACAAAATCACAACTGTGAACAATTTCACACAGCCAGTCCACTGACCAATAAACAGTGTTTTTTAGAAACCCAAGCACCAGAGGAAACCAATGCAGACACAGCGAGAACACCAAACAAAAGGGGTTTGAACCCACAACCTCACAACCCTAGAGCAGTGTGAAAACATCACTAGTGCTACCCTGGACTATCTTTCAATCCTGTAAATGAGACTGATGAATGTAGATTAGAGAATCTTATTACAGTTTAAACACTTCCACATAATCTACAGCTTCTCTTTTGATTTCGGGAACTTTTAAAGAGTGTACACCTATAAATCTCATTTATTAGAATTTATCATTTCATAATTATAGATGAATAACAACAGTTTTTTTATGAAAGAGAAAAGCTCCATCAGTTGCTGGTAGTAATGCATTTCTGCAGTTCACTGAGCGTGTGCAAAGGGTCAGATACAGATCAAAGACTGGAAAGTGACTTACGGAGCATGCATCTCTCCCAGGCTGTTTGTTGCCTGCACACAGCATGTCTTCAGTGATGACAGGGTTCTTGTTGTAATAGCAGTTGCACAGATCTCTGTTCACCACAGTCACCTCCACCTCTCTCAGCACATCAGAAGCTACTGCACTTTCCGTATTAGTGCGCCCCCAGCCACTCACTTCACATTTGGTTCCAGCGGGAATGTCCTTTCCTGAACTGGGGAGCTTCTTCGTGGCCACAGATTTGTTTTTAAGCTGTGCTTTGTTTTGCAGCTACGTGATGAAAGCAACAAAAAAGTCTTTATAAAATGTCTATATATAATATAATGAGTTATAATTTAAATTTGACAAAGCTTTTCATTAGCAATAAATTGGTAGTAAACAATCAGATAAAACAGCTTAGCATGGGATAACCTTCTCCTTTAGTTCAGTTTAAAACGGAATCTTTGCAGGTACCTTTTTACAGAAGTAAGTGTCCACACTCAGCACTGATTTCTTCAAGCAGCCAAAGGGTCATTAAAATATTTCCAGGCTTAAATTTGTGTTTAAAGTTGCATTTGGTTTGTTCTGTTGTAGTTCATGTACCTTTTCACTAGAGGTCGTGCATTCTGAATGTGGACTAATGTATTAAAAGTCAAGGTGCCCTCCAGCAGCCAAGCGGGTTAACAACAGGAACAAATACAGCAATAAAAGGCTGGTCTTCCAACAGCTTTGCTCAGAAATACATAACGCACTAGCACTGATAACAGTACTGAATGTATTTTTACTGGTTAGAAAATTAAATGAAATTGCATAGTGCACCTTTAATTTGAGAATAAACCTTTTCTATAGGATGTAAAGAGTATTTTCCAGACACAACTTGGGGATCTTTGCAGATAACTTTTTGTTCTGTTCTAGGTATTTGGTGCTAATATCATAAAAAGCTTAATGTTTTCCCATTTTAAGCATAGCCCATTTTTACTACTGGAGTGTATGTACTTTATAGCATTTATTTACACACATATTTTCATATTTTTATGATTTCAGGATGAAAATATTGTATTAAACACGTGTGTTTTACCTTTAGCAGCATGATATCATTTGCCTTAGTTGCCTTGCTGAATGTATTTGGGATTTTGTGACCCATGACTCCAATGCGCTGGGTGTTTTTGCTGTTCTTCAGAGAGAGAGCACCTAAAAGAACTGTCACGGATCCAAATGGTTCTAAAAAGCTGAAAGGAATTTTAAGAATATCATAGATTTGTTTAAACTATAGTTGAATGTTGCATTACTGTTTCATTTCTTCAATATGCAAATATCATTTATTTCACTGGAATTCAATTTCTCTGTCTTCACCAAGAAAACAATTGCTATAGTCAGATAAACAAGCCACACTCCCATTTCAGATCTGAAAAAACAGTGTATGTATCTGTACATCGTAGAAAACAGCACAGAACTAAATGTTTGAAAGGCAGCGAGTGGACACTAGACACACACACACAAATTCAGAGCTCATTAAATTGTGGAATGGAATAATGGCTGCCATTGTTTTCTGGTTTCCACATAATGTGTCATCATCATGAAAGCAGGCACCTAATATTAATTTTACTAGTTAAAATTATTTATCTTTAAATAAGCATGGTGCCTGTATAAATGTTATTATAATAGATATTTATAATAAATACTAAATAATGAAAATAATACAATTTTTTTTTCTGAAATGTAGATGTGTTGTGAGAGAGTATGAAGAACAAAATTAGTTTCCAGTTTCCAAAATTAGTTATTCTACTTAATCACATGGATTTCTTAAATCAACAGCAGACATGATCTAAAAAAATTATACATTTAACAACCTTTTCTTGACTATAACACTAAATAATACCAGACTGGCAAAAGTAAAGATTTGGAAAGGGTTAAAATAACACATATTGTACACACACACACACACACACACACACACACATATATATATATATATATTTATATTAAAACTGTAGACATATTGTTTTAATTTAAAAAAAATGTTTGAGTGTATTCCCATAAATGTACTTAAAATACACAAATATACTTTTATACCCTCTTACTGTGATCACTTTAAATGATTTACATGATCTGCCTGTTCTTCATTTCTAGAGTAGAGATGGTAAATGCTTGCTTACTCTTTGCAGTGTGCTGCGGTCAGAACCCACTGCTCATGGATCAATGTTCCTCCACAGATGTGACTGTGTTTTAATTGGATGGACACTAGCCACGGCTTGTGCTTTTTGACCTCTTTTCCCCCGACAATAGAGACATCCACACAGACTACAAAGAGAATCACTGGCCATTAAAGAGGTGAATCAGATCAGTGAATGAATTTAAAACTAAAAAAATCTTACCTGCCGCATGGAACACAGTCAAAAGGAGAACACTGTTTAAGAGTGAAGGCTGTGGAAAATGCATTGTTTTCACTAAGACAGCTGTTAAAGACAGTGTTGTGTAGTTGCTGAGCACTGAATAGAAGCGTGGATCATCACAGCTTTGTTTTAAAGAAGCTGGGGGAGTCTCTGCATCTTGCAAGTGCAAAACAAAGAGCTCTGGTTTCTTTTGTGGTTTCTGCCTCTGTGTGTGATATACAAAGTTTCCAGAAACACTCACCAATTCTGAGAAATTTCAGAAATGATATGTACAACATGATTTAGTCCTCCTCCAGGACTTTAAACCCCTAAAAACTCATGTTGGTCAATTTATTCATTTATAATTCATTTATATGTGGCAATGTTACTTCAAATAATAAACAAAATAAACAAATATATATAAATGATATAAAATATAAATATATAAAAAATATATAATATATATATATATATATTTCTTTTAATGTCTTAAAAGTGGCTTTAAAATATCACTCAATTAAAATATAAAAGCCATGCTTTACAAGTTGATAGGATTGGTTCCTTGGGTTTATGACCTAAGAAACCCTGAATGTCTGAATCCAATGCAATATATATATATATATATATATATATACATACATATATATATATATATATATATTTTTTTAATTATTATTTATTTATTTATTTTTTTAACTAGACACTATATGGCCAAAAGGCATTTGTACATCCAGCATTTACTCTAATTTGGATATTATCCCTTTATGCGATAGCAGCTTCTCCTCCTCTAGGCTTTACACTAGATGTTGGAGCATTTCTGTGTGGATTTGGTTGCAATGTGCTACATCACACTTTACCGATGTTGGATGAATAATTCTTGATCACAAAATCCCCTTTAACATATTCATCCTCATCCTCTTCAGTTGCATTAGATAGGGTTAACTACCCAGAAAACACAGATTCATTTCTCCACAGCACAATTTAGGGGGATTTTATACCCCTCTAGTCAACACCTGGCATTACAGAGAAGCCAATTATTTAATGCTTCTCTATGGAGATTATAGCTGTATGTGCACAACAGTAAACCTTTTCAGCTTAGGGTATGTTAACAAACGTCTGGACATCAGTTGTAGCGAGCTATATTTATATTGACATAGCTATTTAGTTAAAGCTGATATCATTTAAAGCTGTTATTACTCTTATGTTTTCCAATTTTTTAATGTCAGGTAATATCTAGCTTTGAGTGAAGTATAAATACAGCATGATTTGAAAGGAAAAATGAGGTGAAGATGAAGCGACTAGTGATGAAGCAGTACTCGTAGAGAGCTCTGTGACAGGGGCAGCTAGCGGCAACACAAGCAACTTTGATGTACCATTTCATCCTCTGTCTCCAGAGATACCTCTATTACGAGCGCAGTCATTAAATCCAGGATAAGAGGTACGGCCTTATGCTGTGAGCAACACAGTAAGTGAGACTTACAAGAAATCTAGCTAGGCTGCTTCAAGCCCTGTGTTAAGGTGGATTAATATATACTCAAAGCCAGCCATTGGTGTTTTTCACACCTTAACCTTTTCTTTTTTTCTTTCACAAAAAAAATGGGTAGTGTCTGCAAAGCTTATGTCTGCACTGCTTCACCCTTACAAAGGTGTGAATCTCAGTGCATCAGTGCGTGGCTCAGGTCTAAGGCCAGACAAGTCATACGGAAGAACATTTCACACCTTTGGGTTTACACACTTTATATTATGTTCTTGTATTTTAACTTCAGTTTAATAGCAGTTCAAAACGATTCATTTATAAGGCTCATTACATATTAATTACAGAACTGCTTAAAGGTTTCAACTTTTAAAACTATACAACCCATATTTTATCCAGGTTTCTTCCAAATGTTTATTCAATGCCAAACCCATCAGCTATATTTCCAAAAAGGACCCCTTACATTCTCTGGAGAGACATGAACTCTGTAATGCTTTTGTGAACAAACTCCATCAAGTATACACACAAAAATTCAAACATCTAGAACATCAAGCCTCTTAACTTTAGATTATGTGTAAGTGGGTGTATTGTGGGATACACACATTTGGGAATATATTTCATGTCTCCTCTACACACACGATGATGTAGGTATACCTAGCTTGGAGAGATAGCAAGCGAAGATTCTCAGAGACACGTGATTACAGTCGCTACAATTTTTTGGCCAGTTGATAACTGAGAGAAAACAATTAACAGTGTGCAGTATGTTGGAGTTTGTCTTCGTCACATTGTCCCCAACAACCTGTCAGAATTGGTGATGAGTCCACAACAGATTTACAACTATTAATTCGTTCAGAAACAGGGTTGTGCTCCCTTGCCAAGGAGTATTGAATTTATTCAGAGCTCATTAAATTGTGGAATGGAATAATGGCTGCCCTTGTTTTCTGGTTTCCACATAATGTGTCATCATCATGAAAGAAGACGCTGCGGAATTTGTGGAAGTTAAGACTTAGCTACAGAATAGAAGTGAAGTGTAAGGCGTCTATATTAGAGACTGAATATATTATGATACAGCATTCATTGTGAAAGGATATTCATTGAGCCAGGACTGTGACTTAATGAAAAGTATTATGATAGGCTTAATAAAAACTGAGATATTTAATAAAGGCCTTTGGTGAATGATCAGTGTTAAAAACAGCGGTAATAGATAAGGCACATTTTACAGCATACATTCAAAATACTTTAAAAGAAATATTTCAGTTTAATTGGAATTCAAAGAGACTGAGCTTGCCAATGCCTCATGCTTTTCAGTCATGCCGATTTTTTTTCATAAAGTACTCTCATACAGTACTGTTTCATACAGCATTCTCCAGTAAATCTACTGTAAACATACAGTACACCAGTGCGATTCTGTCAGCAACTCTGACCCAACTCTGACTTTGATTCACTGGCTAGAATTAATAGCATTATACAATTACATGTTTTACTACAGGAAGACGATATTTATACATTCATTCATGTTATATAACAGTTTAGTTCACAGTTCAGGGTCCTGGTGGGTCCGGAGCCTACCCAGAATCACTGGGTTTAACACAGGAGCATATCCAATGCCAGCCCATCGCAGGGTGACACACACTCACACCTATAAATACTTTTGAGTAGCCAATCCACCTACAAATGTGTGTTATTTGGCCCATGGGAGGAAACCAGAGCACCCAGAGGAAACCCACGCAGACACAGAGAGAACACACCTCCCCACAGACAGACAGTCATCCAGAGCAGGGCTCAAACCCACAACCCCAGGACCCTGGAGCTGTGTGACAGGAAGACATTATCATATTGCAAAATTAAAATGGTGTTGTATTTTAATGTTCTCCCTGTGTTCGCGTGGGTTTCCCCCCGGATGCTCCAGTTTCCACGCAAAAACACACTTTGGTCGGTTGATTGGTGACTCAAAAGTGTCCCTAGGTGTGAGTGTGTGAGTGAATGTGTAAGTGTTCCTGCCTTGTGCCCAGTGAACCCACCGCGACCCTGAACTGGAATTACCGTTTACAGACAATGAATGAATTAATGTATCTTAAAGGAAACTCACAGCAGTTGTTTACAGTGCACTTGTGACAGGAAAACTCTACAGTTCCTGGGTCTTCAAGGCTGATGTGGGACCGATTCTGGGCTGATCTGACACTGATGCTGGAGCTCGAGGGTGAGACAGAAAGCCTGGGGTTTGAGTGGGATGAAGCAGCAGGGAGTTGGCAAAGGGAGCTGAGCTGTGATGAGGGCTTTGGCCAAGTCTCATGTTCCCCATCTGCCCTGCGAAAAAACCTCAGCAACAGCCAAGAGCTTTACTCTCAGCCACATTCTGTCACAGTGAAAGATACAGGAGAGTGCAGAGAACACATCAGACCTGAATTAACCTCCTCACTCTCATCACCAGTTAACCTCCTGTAGTTCCAGATTTTTAACATCCTACGGCTTATAGCACAATCATTATGTGTGTGAGTGTGTGGGGTGGGGGAATCAAACAGACTGATATATTATGACATAAGACACCATGTCTGACTTGTTTGAGACTATTTTGAAACACTTCAGTTTCAAAGTGCTAATGGTTAGACATGGTATTGCCAGCTCATTTCACTCTTGATACTCAGTAGAACCTATAAACAACACAACACCAACATGTAATCAAGATCAAACACTTGATTTTCACTGAAGGGCATCCTTAAAAACAATATATCATGCAGTGTACAATATATGTCACTATTTCATGTTAAAACTCTTTTGTAAGAAAGTTTTTAGAAGCATTAAACTTTCCTGAACGTCTGGTACCATTCACCACCAGAGTGAACCAATCTGACTTCACAGGATTTCACACTAATATATCCAGAAGGACACTGTTCACACTACAATCATTAAATTATGCAAATAATAATAATAATAACAACAAATTATAATAGCGAAATTTTCATTAAACTGAGACTGAAATTGAAGTGTTTTCATAAGGAGAGCAAGAACATTTGATACTTTCCACCAGTGTAAGCACAGTCAGTGCCACCTGTTATTACTTCTGTATTTCTCCATACCTTTATTGCTAGGACTATTTTGTTTTTTCCCTTTGCAATCCCAGAGCCACTTTACTTTGCTTTTTATACCTACTCCCCAATGGAAACCTAATAAAGCTCTCCAGCCGAGTGAAGAAAGAGGGCTTATTATGGGCTGATATGTCCCCGTCTCCCCAACCCTCCACACCATTCAGCCCCTCCACAGATCACATACCGAAACCTAAAAGAAAGACCAGGATGTGGGCACTCTCATTTCTCTGGCATGTTGCACTGTAGAGAATTTTCATTAATAGCATGACTTCATTCCACAACCTATGGCTCACTGATGAAAGTGGCTGTGGCCAGAGCTTTGGGAGATAAGGTGGAATTACCAGACACCTTCAGACGTGTGCCTTCACATATTAGCTTTTAGGCCCTTTTTATTCATGATGTGATTATACTGCTTGAAGTCTGGGGTACCTCCAGCTTTTAAGGTGCTTCAGTTCCTCAGTATCTTTATTCATACAGGTAAATATGCAAAGGCCTGTCTGAAAATCACAGAGCACCAGAGGGGTAAAGTGAGTGTAATTAGGGATGCAAAAAAGGAAATGCACATAGTCAAGTTACTGTTGGTTTAATGGTATTTCAGGAACTAAAGCTGCTGTTATAGAGGTCAGAACTAAGCAACTAAGGAAGTCAAGAATGTCAGGATCAGTGAGAACTGTGAGAACGGTCGGGCTGCGGGAGATTGTCACAGTGAAATATCCCTCATTTTCACCTTAGTTTTTACTCGGAAAACGGAATAAATATAATTCCACCACTGGTAGATGGGTAGATGAGGGCAGCAGGATGCATGAAGTGACCCCAATTGGCCAAACAACAGGAGTTTACTGCTTTTAAAAAGTCTGCCTGTGCCAAGTAAGATTTGCATTGCATTGAGATTTCCATGCATTTTGCTTTAATGGAAGACTGAGTCCACAGGGAGCTCATCAAAATAGGAGGGAATCTGCTGAGGGGAAGATAAGGTCAGAGTCTACTGCTTTTCCCTGACATTCACTGACTCCACACTTCTCCCCCTTGGAATGGCCTTCCTTCATCGAGGACAAAAAGAGAGTGAGTGTCTACACACTGAATTAAAATAATGGTCTGTATCTTGTGACTGAAGCTCTAACTCTCCTTAACTCTCTCTGTCCCTTGCAACTCACAAGGTGCACTTCCAATTACTGTCCATAATGACCGGAACTGGAAAAATCCCCCTGTCCTGTCTACTACCTTTGGATTCTTAAAAATAGGAATGTGCATGACTGGCCTGGCTCTCTCTGGATGGACAGAATGGCCAAGTGAGATACCAGCCAATGTGGTTGTCTGTAGCAAACATAAAAAAGATGGGAAGTAAACATACCCCTCCTAGTGTGTAAAGCTGTACAGTGAAGTTCTGTTGGCTTCACATCAGTTTGAAAATAAGCATTGGTTGGCTTCACATGTTTCTGAGGGAGCACATGTAATCTCCATCCTCACAATACGAGTGGTTTAGCTAGCGGATGGAATTGGCAATGACTGAACATGGGGGTGGGGTGGGGGGGGGGGGGTAGATCATAAAGAGTGTGTCAAAATGAAATCAGGTTCAGCCAATTTTAAAGGGAGAGATCAACTTGCTGTTTGGCCGCATGTTCACGTAGACAACCGTCTGCATCGTGAACGTAACTGTTGACACACTTACCTATTTTGCTACGCTTGTAACTGGAGGCTTTCACTAGAGGGCAGATGACAGAAAGATATGGGGAATTGCCCAGCCTACGCACCAAAACGACTCAGGTTATACAAGGCGGTCGTGATGCGTACATGTTATTAACAGCACATATATCTGTATCCTGTATGCAGATGTTTTTCCAGAGGCCTGCACTAATCTGAAGTTCAGTATAACCAAATATCTCTCACTACAGTCATTCATTCATTCATTCATTCATTCATTCATCTGTAACCGCTTATCCAGTTCAGGGTCGCGGTGGGTCCAGAGCCTACCTGGAATCATTGGGCACAAGGCAGGAATACAGCCTGGACGGGGCGCCAGTCCTTCACAGGGCAACACACACACACACACACATTCACTCACACACTCACACCTACGGACAGTTTCGAGTTGCCAATCCACCTACCAACGTGTGTTTTTGGACTGTGGGAGGAAATCGGAGCACCCGGAGGAAACCCACACAGGGAGAACACACCAACCCCTCACAGACAAGTCACGCGGAGCGGGAATTGAACCCACAACCTCTAGGTCCCTGGAGCTGTGTGACTGCGACACTACCTGCTGCGCCACCGTGCTGCCCTGCTACAGTCATTCATTAATTCATTTATTGTCCATAACTGCTTATACAGTTCAGGGTCACAGTTGATCCGGAGCCTACCCGGAATCGCTGGGTGCTAGGCGGGAACACTTGACCTGGATGGGGCGCCAGTCCTTCGCAGAGCAACACACACACAGACATATGGATACTCTTTTGAGTCACCATGGAAGGAAACCTGAGCAAACGAAGGAAACCCATGCAGACACAGGGAGAACACACCAAATGCTTCATATACAGTCACCCAGAGCTGGGCTCTAAACCAGAAGCCACCCCAGGACCCTGGAGTTGTTTGACAGCGACACTACCATGTCACCCTGCAAATTAGGCATTAGTTAATTCCTTGACAATCCAGATTCAAATAACAAACCTATGGGCAGCTCTATGAAATATATTAAGTGGTTTGTTCTAAATGCTTATTAGCTTTTAAATCTGGCTTATATTGACATTCAAAGTGGTATGATGGCACTACAAATGTCCTGAGGTTGTGGGTTCAAGCTTCACCTCAGGTCACTCTGTGTGAGGAGGTTCATGTGTTTTCCCTGTGTCTGTGTGACATTCTTCCAGATGCTGAGGTTCCTTCCAAAATACAAAAACACATGTTAGTGTTAGTGTGAGTGAGTGAGTGAGTGAGCCTGAGATTGCCTTGTGATGGATTGCTTTTCTAACCCAAATAACCTCAAACACATTCAGTGATATTGAGGTCTAAGCTCTTGGGCATGCTCATGTTCTTCTCTTTTTTTTTTAATAAATCAATGTTTTTTGGCAGCTCCACATACTTTCGGACCCATTTTTTTACAGTGGATGAATGAACAAAAACACCTCTGGATATTTCTAAACAAAAATATAAATGAAATAGATGTTCTCCAGTCTCTCAAATGGCATTTTGGTGCATGGTGCCTACTCTACTCGACGCCACTTTGCTTTTTTAACAACAATAATAATACATTTCATTTATGAAGCTATTTTCAATGGCCCAAAGCACTAACGATATTTAGACACAGAACAAAAGAACATCAAAGGACACACAGACACAGAGCAGTACAAAAAGGTACAAAACAGCTCACACACAAAAAGTAAAACATGGGTACACAGAGGCCAGTGAGCAGCACTGAGCCACAAGGTTAAATTGGGTCCCAAGACTGATTGTCATTGTAAGCTGTAAGTGGCTGGTAGCTGGCAGTGGACCCACAGCGAAGTCCGCAGGTCACTAGCCAAGCAGATATTGAGTATGTGCTGCACTCAGCCAACACCAAGAGCAGGCCCAGAACACTGTCCTACCTCAGAGCACAGGCATGGGTACACGCTTATCAGCCGAATCTTCAGCGGCTAACACCAGTGTTAGCTAACACTTCCTCGGCCCACATCAGTGACAGCAGCCACAGCAGGTCACCAAGCACAGATGTCCAAAGTCCCAGTGCACAGCGCAGTGAAGACAGTCAGACATTTCCCAAACTGTGGTGATGGAAGCAGCTCCCCTGGTCAGCAGGCCGAGCCGTTAGCATCAGAGATAGTTAGATAGTTAACAGCTAACCTACAAGCAGTGATGGAGAATCCAGGCTCCTCGGGTTCGATCTCCTTGCAGAGAGTAGCAGAGGAGAAAACCCTGCTGCACTCAGGTATCCTCACAGACAGCCATAAATGAAACAAAACGACTAAGCCAACAATAAAACAAAACACAAGTGAGTCACAGGCAGAAGCAGCAGTCACCAGAAGGACACCAGTATGCTGTGACCCGGCACTAACATCAGACAGGCAGATGGACATCAGGCAAATGTGGCTCAGATAGACATTAGGCTCATGGTTCCAAGCAAGACTTGTCAGTCATTAATAATGACTGTAGCAACAGTTATTTATCATGAAGAAATGCAGACATCTGGCACAAACTAACATTTGTAAAATCTCAGAACGTCAGTAGAGATCACATTTGTTTTTAACTGTCTGTTTGAGCTGCTGTTCCTGTTAGAGATTGTGCTTTGCAATGTCACTGGATACATTTTGGAGGGAAACCATTGTTGTGGAAAACAAGCCAGGTACCAAGGACCAAACACTGAGTAGAGTCGAGTAGAGTACATGCTGTGGAAAGGCACCAAATGATGAAAGATTAAATAGCATTTATCCGATGGAGTCAGTGTGGGTGGTCTGCCAGGTCTTGTATGCTGCTGATTATGAGTAACATCTCCTCTGTATGTTTTAATTACTTTTTTTAAAAACTCCTTTGTTGGAAAATTTGTTTTTGACTCTTTCTTGTGACTTCACTCTCCTTTATGGAAGTGCATTATTTTTTATCTGATCTTCTCAAAATATTCTCCTGTGAAGCTGTACACAATGAGAAATTGAGCAGTGGTCTCTGACTTTATCACAACTGTGTACTTGATGCAGACAGGGTGAGTTAAGGACAGTGCCTGTAATGTGGATTTATAGAGTCTGACAGAAGTCAGTTAAACTAATGAAATTAAATCAACCACAAAGTCACTCAAGGTCAAGTATGAACTGAAAGCAATTACAGTGCTGACCATTGCTCATTGGACCAAGTCTCAAACCTCTGTTAGTAAAGTAACTCATATGAATGTTCCACTTTTCCTTATCCCAGCTTATGAACCATTTAACACACACACACACACACACACACACACACACACACATATATATATATATATATATATATATATATGTGTGTGTGTGTGTGTATGCATATATATTATATATTATATTTAAATTGCTATATATATTTTTTTTCTTTTTTTTTGTGAAACATTTGAATTGCCTTTCTTCAGAGGAGAATAAATCATTTACTCTTTGACAGCTATTCATGCAGAAAATAAAGACATCACAGAGTAATACAGTTAAAGGCCAGGGCAGTGTGATCTCGTTCTTTGACCTGCAGGCAACAAGCTTCTCTTGTTCTCTCTCATTTAACACTTTCCTCTCAATTTCCCATTCACTTACTCACACTTACTCCTATTTTCAAAATGAGAGAAAATGAGGTGAAAATGAAAAGTTTGTGTGCTGAATTCAAGTCTTAGTCCTGCGTGTCCCACTTTTTTTTTGCAATTTAAATCAACAGAGAAGAGTAAGGCAGTGACTGAGAAACTTCTCTTGTACTCTGTTCAGAGCTTTAGCCTCATGTGAGCTCCACTGGGAGGTCTAATGCATTATTAATACATGTGAAATACAAACTGTTCTCTGAGATGTGGTTACTGATTGATCAATAGTCCATGTATGAGCTCGCTGTATGTAAATCAGGGTTTTAATTGGCCTTGTTTTAAAGAGCACTGTGTGCATTCTTAATGTGCACTCCCATAATAAAAATGTGAATCTTTAAGCTTTTAATGATATTTGTGACAAGTTTGAAGGGACCACTGCAGAAAGAAGTTCTCCCTCCTCTAAAGAAGCTGGATGTCTGCACTTTGTAAAGATTGACAAGTCTCTCTGGCCAGTCAGCACTCTGCAAGGTTTACACATCACATTTAGTCCCTACTTGGCTCCCCTGGAACCACAAGCGGTCAGCTATTTAAAAAGTATTCAGCTCCAGATACAAGGGAGATTTTGCCCAGTGGAGTGCAAAAAGAACAGAGAGAAATTTAGTTTACAACAATAACAAGAAGATTGAGGAGTTATCTGATGAAGCGAGAGTTATCCCCTCTCAACGTGGTGGCATTGTGTTTGATTGGGGGAGTCTCAGCTAACGGCGGGAACTGGCAATGACTAAATTGGGGTGAAAAGTGGGTTTAAAATATCGGTAAACTTAAAAATAAATACATTTGAAAATAGAATTTACAGAACCACAGCAGTTATCACACAATGCTCACAGTTCTGCTAATAGCTGCCAGAAGCTGCCCTGTGTTGGAGGCATTTGTTGTTTCAGCAGAGAACAGAAAGGCCAGCCACAACAAACAGGACTCAAGCAGAAACGTAATGAAACTCTCAGATATGAGTGGCCCGTCTCAGGCCTGGAGAGAATCAACAAAATAAAGCTGCCGAAAAACTGAATTTCCTGCAAATATCATTTAAAATTAAATTAATTCCCAAACGGTGCAGCAGTCTAAGCACTGGCTCTTTCTTGGGGAGATGGCTGATTCAGTGTCTGTCAGCTGATGTCAGTCTCTCTCCTCCAGCATGTTGGCCCGCCCAGTGATGCTGGATCTCTATCAGTACAACAAGAAGATGGTGGCTGACATTACGTGTCTCACAACTGGGTGAAAATGCGGCAACAACTAGTGTCCAAATTTTACTCAACAAAACTGTTATTTGAAAAACTAAATTCTTAATAGAGGTTTGCAGTTTTTGACACATTTACATTTATATTTAAACAACGAATTACTTTTTCATTGACATTCAAAATTTAAATGTATCCTTTTTTCTATTGAAATTTCAAATTCTGAATGCAGTCACTATAAAAAAATCTCTAAAATAAAACCATCAAAATGAAGAGAATGTAAAAACATTTACTTCAAGACGTTCTGGAGCATGTGCCTGAGTCAGTTTCTCATTGAATTTGGACACATTGTAAATGGAAGCTGTCCAAATATATATATATATATATATGCAAAAGTTTACAATACAAATATACTGTATAATCCTTGCATATATTTTTCCATTAATCAACAAAATATGAAGATGTCTACTCCCTTTTACTGTGTGTGGAAATTTCATGATTCATCAATTCAGAATTAACAATAGTTTACCTGTCTATAGATATCTTCTTTTTGAGATAAGAGTTTTTGTTTGGTCATACGTACAGGTACAGTCCTAACCAGACTACACAGTAAAGCCTGTATTTTATCTGTAAATGTAGCTTACTTCCCACCATATAATGTAAAGCGGCATACAGCTCACATAAGGATTTGTATTTGTTATGTTCACATCTGTATGAGTCTGGCTTTAAAGTGGAGCTCTGTCGGTCAGAAATATGGGGAGTTTCGAACACAATACACATTCACTCCTATGGTATGCCTTCATTAGCTTCATCACTGCTTCCATAATCCAGACCACCTAATAATATTACCATATATGTTTATAATATATATATATATATATATATATATATATATATATATATATATATATATATATATATATATGCTTATTACCATATACACAGGCTTGGGATGTAAAGGAATACAGATTTTCAGATTATTTATACTGAGCACAGCAGTAATTATGTCTCTCTTTTCTGTGCATCATTATCTATTAAATATTTAGAATGCATACTCAAATACAAATTGAAGCTTGTTAAAAATGATCATCAGTGCTTGCTGATTATCTATTTTAAATTTAGTGCAGTTTGTACTGCTGACTTGTTTGTTAAAAGGGTGTTTGTCTGCAAAAAGTTAAGTAGACTGATAAACAGACACACTAAGTGTTACTGAGCTGATGTGACAGAGGTAAGCAATTCAGGTAATCACCAGAAAGCAAAAGTGATTTCTTTTTTTTTTTTTGCATTTTGCATTTAGAATGCCACGTCTGATGAGTGATAGTAGCACACACATTATAATAACATTTCCATGGTTTAGAGATGTTACCTCATTTTATTCCAAATTCACTAAATGCCAATGCCACCTCTTAACTAGGACTTTGCAAATCATATGATTCTACACCCTTTTGATTTAATTAAATAAATAATAGAACCTTCTACAGGAACATTGTTGTTCCATAAAGGAACAGGGAGTGTAAATGTTCCGTTAAAGATAGAGTAGTGGCTTTAAAATTCAGTCGAATACTTTGAAGGTAAACTACATTCTCTTTTGTGGAATAAAAGTTGGATAACTGTAAATTACACTTACACTTACATAACTACATAAATCTTAAATAGGAAAAACATACTAAAAGTATTGAGAAAAAGTCAAAGGTTGTTATGAAATAAATTTAATCTGAAAATCTATAACTCATACAAAATATGATGCAATAATGTTCCTGAATTAGAGGTGCTGAGACCCACTACACTGACAATGAAGGTTACCACCACAGAGACCGTTCTTCTGGGATTGTGTATCAGACTGTGACGGTGAAGGCAACACGTTTTCTGAGACATATAAAGCCAGCCACAGCTTCTTTTCCATCCACTGCTAACACAATGGCACCGGACAGCTCCACACACTTGCAGGAGGACACTAACTGCACAGTTCTGTTATGTTAACAGATGCAAACACTGGCTAACATCTTGCTAAATGTATTATGAATGTTTTGCAAATTATGTACTGTATCAAAAAATGTTACAGATTATATGTTTTATGTATTTAGCCATGAATACTTTTTAAAAGTTTACCTGTCAGCAATGCTTAGTAACAGCAAAATACGTTCTAGTGTTGGGCTCAATCCACTGATCCGTGTCCTACAAACCAAGATCACTTCAGGTACCGTGCCCTGAAGTAAGAGCTTGAGTCCATGGAATGCCCAGTGCCCACCTCTCCTCACTAAATAAGACCCTAATCACCAAAGAACAGGAAGACATCAAGCTGTCTACAAAGCTCTAAGTGAAGAAAATTAGCTGGAGATGAGGATGACCCCATGCTGAAACCCCATCAGCTTCCCTGCTGTTTATGCAATTTTTAAAGGGCCAATATCATGGAAAAATTAATCATTTATGTGCTGTGTAACCATGGCTCCAAAACATGTCATTCACTCCATTCGTGTATTCAGCCACTGTATAGAAACCAAAGTGCAAATTTGGATTGTTTTTCTGATGTCATAAAAATCAGTTATGTACATGCTCCTATTTTGCCCATGGCTATTTCGTTTTTTGAAGCAGATTCTGAGCTTTTGATGCAAACTACTAATCCATTTGTTATGTAAGTAGAAGAGGAGATGTGTTCTTTTAGTTTAAGCTTGTCATCTGGAGGTTTGTATTATGAGAAGCATCCTTTATTCATTAGCCATAATTTATTTGCTTTGCCCAAAGTAACAGATTTAGCCTCCCTCTTGTTATCACTCAACATGATGCTAGCTAATGTAGGCATGTGTAGCTAACAAAAGTACTAGGCAGTACGTGTTCTCGTTGAAGCAGGTTAAGCTGCTGTATGGAGGGGTACTTTGTCATTTTAATGTATGTGTAAGGCATTTCCTAACTTTGTGCTTTACTCTGTGATGGTAAAAAACACATACAAAGAATAATGTGATGAAAACTGAATATATAGCAAACTCTATGTATAGCTTGTGTTCCATCATCCAGGATTCCTGCCTCTGTCAAATCCTCCATTACACACCACTCTCCCTGTTTTGCTCCAGGAGAAAGACTGTGTGTGATCTTGTGTGTTCTGATCCTCAGAAGAGAGTCATTTGGAACAAGTGGCCGGATGAAATGGAAACATCAAAAACTTCAACATTTTGGGTGGAATCCTTTGGGAGAGAACTGAGGCCTTCATCTTAGCAAACTAGTGACAGGTTCCAAACTGTAGAGAAGAGTGACTCCAGCTTCACTCCCAGATAAATGAAGCAGAACCAGAACTGCTCTCCAAAATGGGGTGATGTCTCCCATGTCTCCCAGGCAGAAGGGCAGTACTGAATCCTGCTTCACTGGGGAATAGCATGGTTTCTAAGAAGAGAAAAAAACTGCACGACTGTCCTTTGCAAACACATTAACGTATTTGTTGAATATAAATAGGACATTCAAGTCTTTTGTCAAAAATGTTTTGATTACTAATCCACTTTTGCTGCAGTGTTTGATAACAATCTTTCACCAGCGTCAGACCCTCAAGGTTATGTTTGCTGTAAATTATATAAAACTATGTATTGTATCATAGTCCATTGCAAGTGTAAAGGTAACCTTTTAAAGAACATAGTTAGCAGCATAGCTTTAAACAGCCAGTTCTAATGTTTTAAACAGTTCAAACGTTCTAAATTTTAGCTAATATTCTTTGTTAAATAATGAAGTAAAATGATTTAAAATGGTGTAATGTTAAACTGTAAATTGTAAAGAGACAGACTGAGACTCATTTGACTGGAGGTAATAGGAATAAGGGGGTGCCACGCCTAAAACAAAAACATAGTCGTTTTATTTATGATCCAAAATCACAGTTAAATCTTTGGCATGCTTTAAGATGTCAATATAGTAATGAAATCAGAAGAAAAATAAATAGTTGAGGATTATATCCTTTGTCCAGAATGTTTATAAATGCTAAGAAAACAAGAATGAAAATCCTCGGGTGCTCCGGTTTCCTCCCACAGTGAAAAGAACCAGGTTGGTAGGTGGATTGGTGTCTCAAAAGTGTCCGTAGGTGTGAGTGTGTGTGTGTTGCCCTGTGAAGGACTGGCGCCCCCTCCAGGGTGTATTCCCACTTTACGCCCAGTGACTCCCGGTAGGCTGCAGACCCACCGCGACCCTGAACTGGATAACTGGATAAGACTTATTGACTTATATACATTGTACCAACTTTTCTAGAAATGAGTTTATATAATTAGGAGTGATGCCATATATATATTCATAAACATTACAGGGTAAAATTATATTCAAACGGTCTTTAAAATATCTCTTAGTCACCGGGCAGTTTTCGTAAACCTTTCATGTAACAGCTTTCTGTGATGTAGCTTGTACAGGCATTCAATTCTTTGGACATTTTCTTCTCACAATCACCACTCTGAATGACCACTGAATCATGCAGAATTTTGAAGGAAAAAAAACAAGCACATATCCTCTTTGAGACCACTTCATATTTATGGGGACATTTTACTGTATACATCTCGATAAATGAAGCCACTCACATCAAAGCAATGATTAATAATAATCATGAGAATCCTGTTTGATGCGATTACCTCCACGCTGCTCCACGCGCACTGGCTGGAGCTGCCCACGTGCGTAAAAACGCGCCGTCCAATCCTCGCGCTTTGGCTCCGATAAGAAATAAAAGCCTCTCAGAGACCCTCGCTCTCATTCCACTCAGTCGCGCCATCCACGGAGGGATTAAAGGAGGCGCGCGCTTGGGGAAAAAAGACGCACCGGAGATGTCGTTCTTGTCGCGCACCGGAGCGAGCCAAGGAGAGAAGAGAAAGCCGAACGGGGGTCAGCGCGCGTTGCCGTGACGGGACGTATAGAGCGGGCGAACGGGACGGGTAACTTTGCCCAACGTTCGTTAGGATTACACCGCGTTTACATTACAGCGAGGAGAAATGGTTCAAACCGCCTCCTCGTGAACGAAGAAAGATTCCCGCCAGGTTCTTCCATTGATTTCAGCGGGCTCGCCAAAGACAGGACTGGTATGGACGGTATAAATTCATTATATAAAACATTTATTCAGAGTTCATAAAATAAATAAAGAGAAAAATACTTCTCATTTAACATTTGCATAATTTGGCAATTTTAAATCTAATTAAACCCTAAGACTTTTTTTTTTTTAAATAACTGCTGAATTGCTCTTTAATAATAAAATATATTAGCCCTGTTTAAATTTGAACGTATTTTTCCAAACTACTAAATAACATATTTACGCCAGCTTGGTCAGTTCCGGCTCGGCGACCCTCTGGTTTAAATTGGCTGTAGGTGTGTTCTTTGCCACGATGACACCCGTGCTACGCTCAAATATAAGAAGCACAGGGGCATAAAACTAGAGGGTATTTCCCCCAAAAGTGCCCCTTACCGTTTTCAAACTTGAATTACGGGTGGAGTGAAACCTGCTGTGTGCAGTTCCACTTCTGCAACTTTGACTCCCACAATTCCCAGTGCAGCGCTGGCCGGTCTCCTTGGAAACAAACGAGATGGAAAAATGTAAACAGTCTGTTCATTGTAATTTGGAGAAAGTTGTGTTTACCTTACAGCGAAACTAGGTGTACTGTGTTTAAAATGTGAACTTAGAATTGCTCACCTGTGAAAAAATCAATGATTTTAACTTTGTTTATGTCCATATTGTGTTTTTTATCAAATAGAAAACTTATCGCTGTGAACAGCAGTGTTGCAAACTCAGTCTGTAATGGACAAATTCGAACAGCCAGGGTTAAACCTAAGGAATTAAACCTGTTGATTTGCACGGCTGTACTTTCGAGCGCCAGGCGACTGGTGGAGGGGCAGATATACATCTGGTGTCTAATTGCATATTCATAGACCTGTGCATACTGAATGAAGGTGAAGGTGTAGAATAACAGCAGTTTTTAAGACTTAGTAATAAGTTATAAATATGTAATACTGCTGAACCTTCTGAGGTTTAAATGTGACCAAATTGGGACTTTAATTGAAAGATCCCCCACCAGCATTGACTATTATGAATATGTACAACACAACTTAATGTGATAAACAGGAAAATCAAATTATCCATTTGCATATAGCTGACAGCAGCTAAGTTGTTTTTATCACCCTCTTTGCAAGTTTGACCCCATGCTTGCTCAAACAATCCCCCACAGAGGACTGCCCCAAGTTTCCCCTCACTACTGGTATGAATCAGAGGTGAATTTGAAGTCATCTCATTCTGCTGTAATGTAAATGCCGTGCTACGACAAGGAAGTAGTGATGCAGCAAGGTTCTAATTTGCCGTTCTCCTCCACTGGACTCAATGGCAGCTTTGCTTTTAACAGGACATTTAACCAGTTCAACCAATCATGGAGTGACACACATGACCTCACCGACCTAGACAAAAGCAGCTTTGTGGCAGATGGTTCTGCTGCTCTGCGGATCCTCATCTCTGTGGTGTATTCTGTGGTGTGCGCACTGGGACTGGTGGGCAATTTGCTGGTGCTGTACCTGATGAAGTCGAGGCAAGCATGGAAGAAGTCCTCCATCAACTTGTTTGTGACCAGCTTAGCCGTGACCGACTTCCAGTTTGTGCTGACCCTCCCGTTCTGGGCGGTGGAGAATGCGCTGGACTTTGCGTGGCCCTTCGGGAAGGCCATGTGCAAGATTGTGTCGTACGTTACAGCAGCTAACATGTATGCCAGCGTCTTCTTCCTGACGGCTATGAGCGTGGCAAGGTACCGAACTGTTGCATCAGCGCTGGAGAACCGGCGGCGGAGACGGAGGAGGGTGCATATTCCTGCCCCCTGTCTGAGCGCTGCTGTGTGGGCAAGTGCCAGCGCTGCTGCCCTGCCACATGCCATCTTCTCCACCACAGCCACTGTGAGTGGAGATGAGCTCTGTCTGCTGAGATTCCCTGACCGTTGTGGAGATGCCCAGTTCTGGCTCGGACTCTATCATGCTCAGAAGGTCCTGGTGGGCTTCCTTGTGCCCTTTGCCATCATATCCATCTGCTACCTGCTGCTGCTGCGCTTTGTCACTGGCAAACGTGCAAACAGCTCCGGTGCAAAGAGGCGCTCCCAAGTCACCAAGTCGGTCACCATTGTTGTGCTTTCCTTCTTTTTGTGCTGGCTACCCAACCATGCACTGACCACCTGGGGAATTCTAATCAAGCTCAACGCTGTGCACTTCAGCTACGAGTACTACACTACGCAGGCATACGTCTTCCCTGTCACTGTGTGTCTGGCACACTCCAACAGCTGCCTGAACCCCATCCTGTACTGCCTGATGAGGCGAGAGTTCCGCAAGGCCTTGAAAAAGCTCTTCTGGCAAATTGCCTCGCCCACCGTCACCACCATGCGGCCCTTTACAGCGTCCACAAAGCCAGAACACGAGGAGCCAGGAGCAGCACGGTCTCTGCCACGGCCACCTGAGCCCAGCCTCGCCTTCTACCCACCCGGAGTGGCCATTTATAACGGGCGTAATGACCTGCTTCCCAACAGCACATAGACCTACCAGCTCTGCAACAACAGGACTTATTTCGTTTTTTTGTCTTACTAATGAACTGTTTAAATCAGGATTAAAGCCTAATGATTTTTTCTCTCGGCTGAATGGTCAGTATTAGTGCCCATTACTTTCCTGCAGGACAAAGGTACAACCCATTAGAAAACAGACAAATGCATTCATCAAGGTGAAGTCCTTGTTTTGCTTTTGTGCGGGGCCTCTTCATCAAAGAGAGAGTTGTGCAGACCCTGCCATTGGCCACCTGAGTCCAGTCTTGCCTTCTGCAGCCTGGTACGGACATTTACATTGGAAGGAATTACCTTTTCATAGATTGTTTTAAAATTAAGATTCATAAATCTTGGATTGGAAATATGGATCTGGAAAAAGACACTGGATTTGTATGGGACTTTTAAATGACACTGAGATGCATTACAACTTTACTCACATGATATTTTCACATGCACTGAAACATGCACAGAAACAGATCTGTAGAATCATCATTTAAAAATGTACGTAGGGAGCCAAAAATGGTTCTTCTGTGTCATTGCTCAAAGGTCTGATCTTTCTCGTTCTCACTTTAAACATATGTATTTATGTAAATATGTATGTGTGTATTAGTGCTCTTAACATTAATGTGCTAATAATGGCACAACCTGTTTTAACATTTAAGACAATTTCGTAGTTTGTCCCTGTGAACAACACATGTCCACTCTTTCCTCTCTGTATTCCTTCAAGTTGCATGGCACTGCTTGCCGCATGGATGTTTCTCTTGTGTTACAGAAATGAAGTAAACAATCAGGTGCAACATGAACCAGAGCCTGATCAAGTGTGGTCAGCCCTCTCCCTCTCTCTCAATCAGAAGGCTGATAGGAGAGAGGGACCATGCCAAAGCAAGCAGGAGTATTTTATTTATGTAGCGACGCTGCGGAACATTCAAGAGAAAATGGACACATTGATCACGGACAGTGCAAGGAGCACAACTGCGGCAGCATTTTGAACCCAGGCCCATTTTATAAAACTCTCTATAAAAGTGTCTCTACAGAACTGTGCATCTGACTCTGCTTTAGCCAAACACCAAAAAACTGTTGGGCACTTCAAACACACTTCATCAAATTCAGCGCAACCAGCACAGCAGCAATAAAAGGACAAAGGCAGGAGTCAATTATCATCAAGATAGAATTCAGCTTGCGCTTCCACAGAAGTGTTTTCCTAAATGGCCGACTGTGCTTCTCTGTAAGGAACCTGTGTCATGTGTTGGAAATTTTCTGCTACAAGAAACATGAGCTGAAATAATGTTAATGAAACAACGAATGTAATAAACAAATTCATATGAAACTCATTTTATTTACACTTTATATATGAGAATATTAAATAACTAATCAAACAGGATTCATTACATAATGATTTAGATTCATTATTTGAGTCCTTGGAAAACCCCTAGAATCAATCCAGTTATTTTCCACATGGCATTTATCGGTTTGGCTGGACTGCTCAGACTGGTCAGTCTCTAAAACTCACTGTTTGAGTGTTTCAGCTTGTTAGTTCTATGAGTCAGTGTCTGAGGAGGCAGGGGTTGTCTCTGAAAAAAGAAAATCTCAGGCAGTATTCAGAAACAGGACCGCATCAAACCCTGTCCTAGCCACATGAATATTCTGGTCTCTGAGGCGCCACCACCTGGCCAATTTTTAAAGGCACCGCAGATGTACTGTTGAAAGCAAAAGCATGGAGACATCGACACCTCTGGTAACGTTTTTAATGTTTGAGAGAAAAATAAAAAGTACCAAAAAACTCACTGTATGTTTTCCAAGAAATATCAATGTACATGTACTTTATATTTGATAAGCTTACTCAGTGACATTAAAAACTTTGGATACCCTGTGTTTAAGTACTTAGCAATAGCCATAACTAGCAGACACCATGTGGGTAATGACATTTGCACTCTTTCATGCAGAACACGCACTTTTCTGCTTGCACACACAGCGTGTTTTAAATCTCGCTGCACATTTTCACTGAAGACCCAGTGAGTGACTGTGAGGAGAATTGAGAATGTTTCTTTGTATTGAATAGGTGTGGCTTGTCTGGGTTATTTGTGGCCATTTTTACAGAGCTGCAGGCATTAAGATGTTGGTGTTTGTGGCAGAATATCTGGTACGTGTGTTCTGGCTTTAGAGTGACCTTGACACACAAATGCTGCATCCTGAGTAGGCAGCAGTGTAAACACTGAATTGGGAGATAAGTTGACATCACTCTGCCTCTGAATACTGCCTTGGATTCAACATTATTTCTCTTTTAAAGGCACAGACAGGTGGTTTCCTCCTGTTACATAGATACATAGTGGTAATGTTCCATATTTTCCGCAGTGCTGAACCCAGAGTAGCAACAACAAAGGCACTTTCCTTACTGTTACAGTTCAGTTAAGCAACACAGCCATTTTGAAATTGTAATTGTAAGGTAAAATATATACTACCTAATGTTGCTTTAACAGTTTTTTTTTCTTGCTATTTTTTGTCTTGACTCATACAGACTTTTATCCCATGGTGACCGTAATGATAAAGGTTAATGCAGACAGTAAGCAGCTGTCATACACTGGGCATAATTAACATGCGGAGCTTTATTATGAACCAAACACAAACTGGAAAACAATGCTGGCATTAAGAATGCTGTATGGCAAAATTTAAATACACAAATACACACCTGTACATTTAGTTAAAAATGAGAGCTCCACTTGAAATAAAGCAAGAATATTTAAAGGGTTCACTTTGTTATTCCACAGTGGCTGGCCTTCATTCATCTTAGTGTCTCAGAAAAAAAAAATATCTCTTTTCTTGAAATCTGACCTTCGGATCGATTTCAGAGATTTGGATTTGCATATGATCTCCTTCACTTGGAAATCAACTCATACAGAGAGCCCAATAAAGGGCTAAACATGTGTACTGACCTTTCTAGCTAATGAACTCCTTTTGGATTATATGCAATTGCTTTCTGAGACTCAGTAAATGCCAAGCCTGTTCTTTTAGAAATGATAAATGCTTCCGTGAAGTGAGATTGCTGAGTTCACCAGATGGCAGCATGTGTGCTCTCCAGTTTGAAGCCGCAAGAAGAGGTGCCACCTTTTGAACTTCTGGAAATGGCTGTTCAGTACAACCTGAAAGGCCAGCATATAGGTAGCTGTGTGTGTGTGTGTGTGTGTGTGTGCAAGTGTTTGTGGGTGTTTTTTTTTTTTGTTCTGTGGGTGTCTAACCAGGTTCAGTCCACATATCGTATGAAGATGGCGATGAACAGGCAGCCAAAGAGAGACACGGTGGAGGCAGACAGGACCACCACTACCACACTCCCAGCCAGATTGACCAGAGCACCAAGTCCAGCTCCCACCATGATCTGAGCCAGCTGTACCATGCAGGTCAGGGCAGCACAGTCCACTCCTGTGCCACGGCTATGGGCAGAGGAGTCCTCTTTCCCCTGTTTTCTTTGGTCCTGTAGCAGGAAAGGGTTCAGAGAGAGATAGAAGAGTGAAAATAATATCGTTTTTATTTTGGTACCTGCAGAAACGGACAAGAAAGTACAAAGGCCATCCCCTGTATATTTATTTTCCAGACAAAGGCAAGTACCTACAGGTTTTTGGCAGGTATCTGGAGTTTTGACTTAAAATAATCTGTTCTCATATGTACGAAGAAAGTGAAAGAAAAACAAGCGAAAACACAGAGATCCAAAAATGATTAAAAGCTTGTAAGACCTGGTAGAACAGTCCTCTTTTTTTTTCTTTTTGTTTTTTTGAGTGGTGGTTCAAATCAGTCCTGAGGGCAAACACTGTGACTTAAAGGGTGTTGACAAATTGTGCCTGACAACAAGTGGACTACAGTTTGTATACCTATGTATTTAGATATTTAAGGTACCTATGGTGGCCTTTGGTTTGTGGCCAGTGTGTGGAAGGACAAGAGGGGCTTCAACGAAGGTAGACGTAGAGTTTATTCTTTTATTATACTTGCCAAATGCCATCTGGCTTCAAAATAAATGAGAGATAATTGGGCGCAGTGAGTATTAAAGAGTACAGTAGGACTATGAAAATGTGTTTCACAGATTCTCCTGGACAGGTTTTCTTTGGGAATTCTCAGTAGCTCTAGTCACAGCAAGCATCTTTTATTCTAAGCTAATTACCACAAAACCACATTTGCTTCATGTACCAACAGCTGTTTACTGAGAAGAGGAAGACAGGCATTTTTAAAAGTATTTTCCTAAGCACACTTCAACACTGAAATAGACAGCTGCTACTTCAGGAGGAGATTTGTCTGTTTTTTGAAGCATATTTAAAAAAGACTGTCTTTTCTGCACCAGCCATGTGCCTACACGTGTATTGGGTAACATCATTGACTTCAGTCTAGCACACCGTGATGAATTCCCTGCCCAGGTAGCCACATCACTCCATGCCAAAAAGAGCCCACAGTGGCACCACCACATGTTAAGAACTGAAAGTCAAGACAAATTAGAGGAATAAATGTTTGTTGCCCTTCATCAATGAGTCTTTTCTAACAAGTTTTAAATCAACAGCTCCAGTGTAAAAGTGTTAATCAGTGAGAGCCCTGGGGGTTGATAGACTGTGATTTACAGTCTTTCTAATTAGCCCTGAAAAATCCTCACCACTGCCAGGCATTAGTCTTAAAGAAAGTAGAGTGGCTGTCTTTGGTGAACAGCATTATTCATACAGAGCAGCAGAAATCACATCCAATATCTACGGCTGAACCTTTACTCCTGATATCTTAGAAAAAAAGCGAAGTATGTCCATCCCAAATAGAATGGAATTTTTAACAAAAGAAGAATATTCACATTTCATGTGGATATGGATTTGGGGTTATATTTAGATGTTTGAGACCTATGCTTGGCTTTCTGTTAAACAGAAATAGGCAGGTTTTATTGCAGAATGAAAGAGAGATTTGTTCTCTACTGAAAATACACTTTTAAAGCATATCTAAGTGTCTATAAAACAATGTATGATGTAGTGTAATTTCAATCACTGACTAATACCAGAAGGTGTATTTCTTTCTCAACACACACAGCTCATTCTGTATTTTCATTCAGACATTGTCCATTCATGGTCAAGTACATACTGACTGGAAAAGGTAGATGGGCTACTAATGAAGTGTTACATGCTGGACAAATTCTAGTATTAGTGTCCTTACTCTTAAAAGGTTTCACTAATGCATTTCCAGTCAGTTTACAATCTCTTTTAACTGTATTTTTACCATTTCCAGTGCATGTTGAGATGCCATATTCCACATATTATTTAGCCCTTACAGCAAAGAACCATATATCAGCCATAGAACCATATATGAGCCTAAAATGTTTAGAAGGGCTTTCCAGCAGGAAGTAAAGGTGATTCACTGATACAAAGCCATATACAACATAATAGATGAAGAGGAGTTCTTATGTCTAAGTTATTACAATAATCAGTGGAAATGCCAACACTATGAATAAGAAAACAGCTTTATATCCAGATTAAGACCAGCCTGAGACTGTATTTTGACTTATTACGGGATTGTTATTCAACTGCCTTCAGATGAGATCATCTTAATGCAACTACTGTGTGGTTTTATTCCTGCAATCTAAAGATTATTTATCTGTTCATATTGGACTGGAAACTTTTTAATGAAATAGACAGTATCTTATAGAATTCCAGCTCTATTGTGATGAAAATTAGTCATAACCAATCACTGACAGCACACTTTATGAAACTAATTTTCCTCTCAAGTAGGAGAATGAGAACTGACAGAAGTACAATGACGACTAATAAAAGGGGTTTTATTCTATTATGAATAAGACTGAGCTCAGATTGTGCTCTTTGTTATAGTATTGTACTGATACTGACCTCCTCCTGCTTGTGGTACTCTGAGATGAGGTTGAACGGGACGGTGTAGAGGGTGCTGGACATCACACCGAAGACGCTACACAAGGACAGTGTGGAGATGATGTTTGGATACAGCCCGATCAGACTGGTGCCCAGACCAAACACAAAGTAGCCCATAAAGTACAGTCCCTTCAGCCCAATGTAAGGTAAAAGTAGTCTCTGGACGTCTGAGGGCACAGAGAATATGTTACACAGTAAAATCATTTGAAAAAGACAAATGTCAGGTTTATTAATAAACCTCCAATCTGGAAGGTGGCAGCTTGTTCTTACCACCAGCTGAGTCCTCTGAATTACAGCATCATGAACCTGCTGACATAGGAACTGCTACACTTTGCCATAAAAATGAAAACTGAATGTATTTATCAGTGATTCATGGCACCTTTAACATTTGCTCTACATTTCGGGCTTCCACATCAAACAGATTTATCAGTACAGCGTAAAGTTTAGCGTACATAATGTAGCAGTCACCAGAGGCTGGGCTTTATTTTAGAGGATTAAGTTGTGTTTGGGGCTGTTTATGTCAGGGAAGGAATATATTTCTAGTTTGGGGGTTTTTGTGTGCGTATTTGTGTGTGTGTGTGTGTGTGTATGCGCGCATTTGTGCGGTGATTGACATGGGTAGAGCAGTACACCATCAAGGAGAATTGTGTCATGGTGGAATAAAGCTCTGCCAGTTATGGTCATACACCAGAGGCTAAATACAACTCTGTTTACTTACTGTTCTGCAACAGTGCCCTTTATAGGGCACTTAGTAAAGGCTGCTTATTAGCAATGTGGCTGTGTTTCAATTTAAATCTCCTTAAACCCTTACAATATATATATTCTTTTAATTATCATTTGAATTAAATCAATGCATGTTTGCATTCAATGCAAGAACTTAAATGATATTGCCATTTTTTGCACAATGTGATCTACAGGACACCATAAAGGATTGTGTTTTCTATTAGGTTCCATCTTGAATTTTCTGGCAGATTATTGCACTATTTTAGTGGTAAATCAAAGCTGTTCTCGTAACTTTGTAGGAGAAGGGAAAAGAACCTTCTTAGCTTTCAATGGATGTCACTGTAAAAAGATTTCATTCCTAGTCATTTTGGAGCATTTCTCTATTGATCCATTCATGATGAAATTTTCACACAATACGAAGGAAAGCTGCTGTGTTCAGATAATGTAGTTCACTCTAAAATTGACAAAAACGCAGATACATGTTTTTCTTTGGGCAACAACAAAATTAAATAAATCAATAAAACTTGATTGATATACACTTCAGAATACACAATCTGAATTCCTTATTCTGGATCTTAGTAGTAGCACTCCCATTTACCTTTGACATCTTTATTTATTTTGATGCTTCTTTTGTTGCTTTTATATAATAAACCACCAAATAAAACAAATGTCTATACTTAACTTTTATAACAGCTCGCTGATGGAAAGGCTTATTCTGAGGGGGTTACGTACTGTTAAAATATTATCAACATTTGGAGTCAAATGACCTGTGAAAAAATGCCTGCAGAACAAAATATAACTACAAAGAGGGTCATTACAGGACTCATCATTGGGCCAGAAGGGAGTAATGGAAAATTTTCAAAAACAAAATTAATTTTTCTCATATAAAAAAATGCCTTGGATCCAGTTCTCCACCCGACATGACGACTTGTCCTTGAAGATCAATAAATCAGGGACACAAGGTAGCCTTAAATTAAATTACAGAGCCATTGGGGAGTCCCTATCTATAGGACCGTAGCTGGAAACCTGTGCCAACTTTTAAAATAGCCCTCTGCAATCTGTTCTTTAGCACTAAACAAGAATTCTGTCAATCTTGCCTCAGCAACTTTGATTAAGGGTGTCATTATAACCGGTCATTATAAAAATGACTGGCTTTTTTCTCTAATCACAGTTCCCCATTTCCATTTCACTATGGGTCTACTACAAGGGAGAAGGTTTAATAAGGCAGGAGGATAAAAAATTATAATCTGTAGTGCAGTAATACTCACAGGAATACAGAGCAGATGATACAGCGTTGATGCAGAGCCCCCAGCAGCCCACCTCCACCCCCCTCTCATAGGTGGCATAAGCAGTGGAGTTATGAGCAGCATACGGATTCCCCTTATACACAATCTGGGAACAGCACAGAGAACCACACACAAATGCACAGCTTCAGAAATACAAAGAACATGACACATACGACACAGGAGGAAACACCGGATAAACAGGTAAGAGCCTATCAACTGGCAACCTAGCCTAGATATTGCAATCAGACTGTTTACGCCCAGCCAAAGCGTAAAGCTGTTTGACTCTGCTCTTGAAAGGTTGAAAGACTGCTGGGTCACGCATCTGATAACAGCTTATACATCTCCCACTCGGCTGTGAGCAGCATGGGTTGTTTTCATGTCTCTGATGCACCACTGAGAGCTTTTAAACTGAAATTTTGCTCCCCTTCAACAAACTGCTGTGGCATCCTGACAGCCCATAAAGTACCCGTACACAGCGTCAAGTTCTTGACATTCCTGATGGATGTCCTTCATCATCTGAGCAAGCAGCAGGAGGCCAATCAGACGAAATTCAGATTTCAAGATGCTTAAAACACAACATCCGTTACAAGCTTCCGGATATAGAGATGAACATCTCTTTCTTTTACTTTCTTAACCTTATTGCTGCCACAGCAACAACCCTTAACTTGCCATGATGTGCTGTTAATGGTCCCTATGCTTGTTCACTGTCTTCAGTCGGTGGAAAAAAACTGATAAATGTGTCTCATAAAGGTTCCCAATAACATGGTACCATCTTTGGCAGGAGGTGAACCCTAACCCTATGACTGGAGTTGACTCTAACCCTATGACTAATAGCTGTGGGCCATTAACTTTTTAAAAACTTTATTAGTTTAATTGACATTTACTGCATTTCAGTCACTGCAACAGAGTCATGGCAATTTTATTTATTTATTTATTTTTTGGGCAATTATTTTTATTTTTAACCCACTGCTATAGGTTGCTATGACAGCGACAAAGCTTGGACACTAACAGAAAAATGAAGCTCATTTCTGTACTTGGATCTTTGGAGCCTCTATAAACATCTTGAAATTTGTATTTGAACTTGTTCCCCACCTACAGCTTCAGAAGCACTTTGTTTGAATAACTGATGAATGATCTCCAAATGAAACACTCTGGGCTAGAGGCAGAGCCAGAGCAGGGCACAACTAACCTTGATGCAACTACAATATGTGCTCTCAATCCAACTGAATTTAATATTCAGTAAGATGTAACATGTAATCAGACCCGTCTACTAACTGCTGATGAAGTATAGAGTTTATTGAAACTGAAATTATGGCGGGCGTCATGGTGGCGGTCACACAGCTCCAGGGACCTGGAGGTTGTGGGTTCGAGTCCCGCTCCGGGTGACTGTCTGTGAGGATTTTGGTGTGTTCTCCCTGTGTCTGCATGGGTTTCCTCCAGGTGCTTCGCTTTCCTCCCATGGTCCAAAATCACGTTGGTAGGTTGATTTGCGACTCAAAAGTGTCCGTGTGTGTGAGTGTGTGAGTGAATGTGTGTGTCTGTGTTGCCCTGTGAAGGACTGGCGCCCCCTACAGGGTGTATTCCTGCCTTGCACCCAATGATTCCAGGTAGCTTGAACTAGCTTCCACCACACTGGATAAGTGATTATAGATAATGAATGAATGAAATTATGGCTTGTTTTTTTTACAAACTCCAGTCAAAAAGCAGAAATTTCTGTAATGAGGCTAATGCTGTTGTTTCCCAATAAACATTCTACCAAGATATTATTTTACAAGGGTGTTATTTTACCCTAATGAAGTAAATGGAGATTGTAAAACAAAAGTTCATACTGTGATTTTTTATGCTGCATATTCTCAGCTCTAGTGCCAACGCGTTTAAACACTGACTGATGATAAAGCATCCTTCAGACTCATGCCTCTGTCTAGAGGTCTCTCCAGTCTCCATTAGAGGGTTTTGAACTGTCTATTCTACTACTTGGAGACTGTCAAAACATTGCAGAGCTGCTTTTCAGTATGGGTAGACTTACTGTCAGTGATCTTAAGCCTTCATCACTTGATAACATTCATCAGCGTGCTACATTAATCACTCTGTCGTCTGCTTAAATTTAATGTCAGTCAGAAACTCTGCACTAAAACTTATACAACTGAACAAATGAATGATATATTTCTACTGAGAATATTCATTTGGGAAGTCACTCAGATCCTTATACACAAATTTCCTGCTTCCATGAGCTTCAAAACCAACTATTCACCTGCTGTCTAATATATCCCAGCCCTCGACAGTCACCACTCCCCGTCAGTGGTTTTAATCTTGTGGCTGATCCGAGTAAATGTCAGGTGAATTTGAGCTCATACTCACCTGCCCCATGAAGTCAGTGAAGAAGAGCATGTTGCAGAGGAAGGCAGTCCAGCCCAGCAGGTGACTCACACACAGACAGCGGTAATGACTGGGCATGTTAATCATAGCCAGCAATAAAGACTTCAGAGTCATCCTTTTCTGCACCTGCAGCACAAACACATACAAAACACAACTGATTATGATTTCGTAAGATTACACACACATAATCTGGTCAAGCTATTAACGGAACTCCAGCCAAAGAAGTAAGCCTCTCATTTGAGTGGGTGTGCTGACAGAAAATATAATTATATCATAACACACACACATATTTGCAATATATAATTGCTATAATATATGTGACCATATGTTTATAAAGCTATAAGGCAACTATAATTTTTACATTTTGTAACATACTACAGAAAGAATGATATTAAGTATGATAACTGCAGAAGTGAAGGCGACTCTGGGCTTCCACTCTAACATGAATTGCTTCTTGTTCTTCTGCCTCACACTAGACATTAGCACTGATATTAACAGACTCATAACATCAGACTAGTGCTGATGTACCACTGCTACAGACTACTGTACACTAGGCCTGTGTGTTATAATCATACATCGAGCTACCACTTTAAAATAAGACTGCACTTATTAAGGCTTTAAAATGGTTTAAATGCCTGATTACTAAATGGTTATTAATTAGTTTTGTAAACCACCTTAAAAAGTCATTAATAATCCTTTGTAACAGAGATAGGAAGTCCAACAGTGACTTGGGTGTGGAGTTCTGTGGTTTTACTGTGTAGATGGGTGTGGGTTCACTGTTTGCTGAACAACAGGTCAGTGTTGCCCTTTCTATGTGTTATAACGGACTATTAATGTATTAACCACATAATTAAAAATTTGTTAAAAGACAAATTTTAAACCATTCATGAAGTGTAGTCTTATTTTATAGTGGTACCAATACAACACAATTTTTAAATGATTTTTAAAAATCCCCCTTGTGATAATGATATTCTGTCTTGTTTCTGTATAATATGGCATATATGCGTGACGCGACTCATTTAGCTACACCAAGTATGGTAGAAAGCCTCTCTCTGGTGGAAGAGTATTTAAATTTAAAAAAAATGGAGGTGGAGGTGTAGGCACATATGGCAAAGCTGGACAGAGAGGAATGTGGATGTTTACAGAGACAATTATGAAATGCTCTGTGAAACCATTAAGTCATGAGTACATTTATTTAAACAGAAGAGTGCTGTGAGCTGAGATAGG
Source organism: Hoplias malabaricus (assembly GCF_029633855.1). Lineage (NCBI taxonomy): Eukaryota > Metazoa > Chordata > Actinopteri > Characiformes > Erythrinidae > Hoplias > Hoplias malabaricus. Next base: position 12,299,569 of record NC_089814.1, on the reverse strand, counting down.
ACCAAGGAAGGATCCGTTCTCACTTCATTACCACAGATCTTCATGGATTCTTCCACCCACTCAAGTCTTTAAAGATTCCAATTCAATGAGGCAGAAATGATTGAAACCTGTCTAAAGCTATTGCCTGATCCTGGGAGGTGAAGAGTGAAAGGTTTAATAACAGAGGGCTGCATTATTAAGAGAGATAATGAGAGAGAAATGCCATGGGACATTCAGAGGATTCCTCCCATGAGGTTTAACCCGCTCGCTACTGGCGTTTTGAGAGATCTGAGAGGTATTTCTCATACTCTCTCAAGCAGAGACAATGAAAATTCTCCTTTCCAATCAGGGGAGTATCCAGGGGCAGGACCACAGGGGTGCTGGCCTGAAAGAGAATTTGCCTCTGAACTTGTTGCAATTTTCACATGAATTTGCCTCCATATGACAGCTGTGAAAAGATTCCTAGTTTTGTGACTGTATATTTTATCATATCTCTAACTAATCAACACAGGTCAGCCATAAATTTAGGATCACAGTCATTTAAAAAATAAAACTTTGTTGCTCTACATACCTTGTTATCTACCTTCAACCTGTTCTTCAAATGGTTAGAAGCACCACAAAGCCGGTATGATTTGGGTGATGGATCATTCACAACACTGCAGTGACACTGATGTGTTGGTAGTATGCATTGTGTTGGTATGAGTGGATCAGACACAGCAGTGCTGCTGAAGTTTTTAACGCCCTCAGTGTCACTGCTGAACTCAAAATATTCCATCATAGGGCTGGACAAAATGGTCAAATCTATATATCACAATGTATATCATCACATATATATATATCACAATTTAACAAGTTAACCACTCCACAGAGAATGCAGACACATGGCCTTGGAATATAAAATCGTATTGGGAAATTGCAATGAATTGGGTGATAATGCATGATTTATTCCAATGTATACAGGGGGCTATGTAATTCTAATTAATATGGGATGTTTGGGGGTCATGATTTTTTTTTCAGGAAAAGCCCTTAAGTCACACTTTAGGTTTTTTCATTTTACTTAAAGGTGAAAATATAAAGTCTGGCTGAGAGTTTCTTATTGTTTTGGCCTGGAGAATTTCACTAAATCACTGTAAAACTAATCTCCCATTTATAGCACTCCAGATGGTCAAGGGCCTGACCATCTTCTTTCAAATGCAGCACTGAGACGCAGGTGTACATTATATACTGCATGCTCCTCAAGTCCTTTGTTTATTTAAATCTAATATCAGAAAATAGTTGGAGCCCTCAGTGTTTATCATACTGTGAAAAGCGACGGAGGCTAGATGCCCGACAGTGCACAAAAGAGACGATTCTGGAACACCAGAAGAGCTCTTGTAGCTGTTTCGGGGACAAATGGTCTATTGTGTAAGGTAAACAGGCAGTTAATCACTGAGCACTCTGAGAAAGAGGAGAGCATAACAGGACTGATGAGGAAGACGGTTATTCATCCCAAAGCACACAGTTCATGAATAAAGCAGTATTCAAATTCCTGGTTTCTTGTAAAAGAAAATACAGCAATAACATCACCTTGAACAGGTGAATAATTGCATCGTTTCAGTAGATCCATCTGTGTTTGAACAGGAACTGCTGAACATAATATAATTCTACTATAACTTAATGTTTGGTGCTAAATTCTTAAAGAGCTTTTCTTGGCTGCATCAGCGCAGACAGCAAACGTTTCCTATGACTCACTGCCATGCCTAATTCCAGGCTTAAGAGGAACGGCTATGGCCTTGTCTAGAGTCTGATTTCTGTCATTCAGGCAGAAGGCCATCCAGTGGAGGACAGCACTGCAATTACACATTTCGAAAAAGCAAAATAACTTTTGAAAAAAGGCAAGGTTTCTGCTCGCCTTGTGCCACTACAGAGAATTACGCTAATGACAAGTGACAATCTGGATCTTGTTTGCTCTTACTCTGCTGTTTCCGGAACTCACATAATGACTAACACAACCAAAATATATCCAGCTTTATCTTCATTCTTGCTGAGCACTGTATCCTTTAACAATGTCCCCTTCATCTGCCCCCTCATTTCTGCAATGTGTTCTTAAGAATGAAGTCTGTTGTTTGTGATACATTAAGCATGAATTATCAGACACTGCCTTCATTTGGGGCATGAATATGAAGCATAAAGTTTGTGATGTATTTGTATATGAATTCACAATTGCACCATGAATAGACACATTCACCACCAGAGCTGCCTGCGCAGAGCACCAAGGACTCCTCCCACCCCAGCCACACACTGTACAACCTCCTGCCATCAGGAAGTAGGTACAGGAGCATCCGTGCCAGAACCAGTCAGCTAAGGTCCAATCACTATCACTCTGCCGAACTCCACAGTAAACCGATGATCACTACTGAATCAGACATATCAGTACACAAGTAGGCACTATGGTAAATGCACACGGTATATATTCTATGTATTTTGTATATTAATAGGCTATAAATACCAAATTCTATATTAACTTCTCACAGACTAAATATATATTATCCCTTAAATAGTGAATAGTGTTTTATATCTTGTTTATAATATGCATAAGATATACTTTTTATTTTATTTGTTCAAATCAGAGTTTATTTGTTAAAAATAAAATCAAATTACATTATTGCAGTGAGTGTGATATTCTGTGTGTGAATGTGTTGGTTTAACTAAATCTCTAAATCTCTTAGTCTAAATCTCTCCTCATGGAGTCCATATTATTTGAGGTTGTCATCCAATACCTAATTTTACCGGTTAATAAATAATGATTTTAAATAATGTGTGCTGTTGATTTAACAAATTTATGAGATCAAGGAGAATCTGAACAAAACATTGTTCAACTCACTCTCACCTACTACTTTATAGAAAAAAATTATCTTATATTTCTCATTTGTTTTCCGTTATTATTTGTTTGTTTTTGCTGTGATTATATATAGGTGCTGGTCATAAAATTAGAATATCATGAAAAACTTCATTTATTTCAGTAATTCCATTCAAAAAGTGACATTTGTATATAATACTCATTCATTACACAAAGACTGATATATTTCAAGTGTTTATTTCCTTGAATTTGATGATTATAACTGACAACTAATGAAAACCCTAAATTCAGAAAAATTGAATATTACTTAAGACCAACATAAAAAAAAAGGATTTTTAGAACTGCTGGCCAACTGAAAAGTATGAACATGAAAAGTATGAACATCCTCCTTTTGCCTGAATTACTGCAGCAATGTGGCATGGCATGGAGTCGATCAGTCTGATAGCGGCCTTCATCTCTTTTGCATTGTTGGGTCTTGTGTAATGCATCTTCCTCTTCACAATACCCAAAAGATTTTCTATGGGGATAAGGTCAGGTGTGTTTGCTGGCCAATTAAGAACAGGGATACCATGGTCCTTAAACCAGGTACTGGTAGATTTGGCACAGTGTGAAAATGCCAAGTCCTGTTGGAAAATGAAATCTGCATCTCCAAACGTTGGTCAGCAGCAGGAAGCATGAAGTGCTCTAAAACATCCTGGTAGATGGCTGCGTTGATCTTGGACCTCAGAAAACACAGTGGACCAACACCAGCAGATGATATGGCACCTCAAACCATCACTGACTGTGGGAACTTTACACTGGACCTCAAACAACGTGGATTCTGTGCCTCCCCTCTCTTCCTCCAGACTCTGGGATCTTGATTTCCAAAGGAACATTTACTTTCATCAGAGAACATAACTTTAGACCACTCAGCAGCAGTCCAGTCCTTTTTGGAAGCTTCTGACGCTGTCTCTTGTTCAAGAGTGGCTTGACAAAAGGAATGCGATGCTGAAACCCATGTCTTGCATACGTCTGTGCGTGGTGGTTCTTGGAGCTCTGACTCCAGCTGCAGTCCAGTCTTTGTGAATCTCCCCCACATTTTTTAATGGGGTTTTCTTCACAATCCTCTCCAGGGTGTGGTTATCCCTATTGCTTGTACACTTTTTTTCTACTACATCTTTTCCTTCCCTTCGCCTCTCTATTAATGTGCTTGGACACAGAGTTCTGTGAACAGCCAGCCTCTTAGCAATGACTTTTGCGTCTTGCCCTGCTTGTGTAAGGTGTCAATGGTCGTCTTTTGGACAACTGTAAAGTCAGCAGTCTTCCCCATGATTGTGTAGCCTACAGAACTAGACTGAGAGACCATTTAAAGGATTTTCAGTTAGTTGATTAGAGTGTGGCACCAGGTGTCTTCAATATTGAACCTTTTCACAATATTCTAATTTTCTGAGATACTGAAATTCATTAGTTGTCAGTTATAATCATCAAATTAAAAGAAATAAATACTTGAAATATATCAGTCTGTGTGTAATGAATTAGTATAATATACAAGTATCACATTGTGAATGGAATTACTAAAATAAATCAACTGTTACATGATATACTTTTTTTATGACCAGGACCTGTATAAGTTTATACAAGCACCATGCTTACTTCATTTTTTTAAAGTACGATGCAGGCATCAAATTGAAAATGTGTTTATATTTAGAAAACACAATGACGTTTGTGCTTTAGTAAGTTAAATAGTTGTTAAAGAGAATCAAATGATAGAGAAAGATGGCTGTGATAACTGACCTCTTTGCTGGGCTGCTTGGCGCTGGACGTAACTGCGTTGGCCTCGCTGAGGGCAGAGAAAGTGCGTGGCCGGAGCTCAGGAGAGGGCAAGGGCTCCTTGGGCAAGGATCCGTACGCAGTGCCATTAGTGGCCACAATCAGCGGAGCAGTCGGGGCCGAGGATTCAGAAGAGTGCTGCTTGGGCAGAGGGTTCTCTGGAATGCTAAAAAGATGCACAGTGAGGAAGAAGGTCCAGGTTATCGCTGAGAAGAAGAAGATCACCTGGTACTCCGACCCCAATAAGATTCCCAGAGCAGAGTGACCCCAGTCCATTGCTCCAATCAGGTAACCACATGCTCCACCCAGACCTGCAGAGTAACAAGATACAGACAATTAAAGACCATGATGATGATTATGATGGCTTCCAAAGAACATGCTGAAGCAGAGAAGAGGGTTCTGAGGGCCAGTATGAGATGCTCCTGGAAAAGATCTGAATATGTGATTTACAAAAATGCAGTTTAAGAAGTTATTTTCAAAGACGACAATACAAGGGACCCATTTTGAGCACTTTTTAAAGAGTGCATCAACAAACATTTACCTGTTAGACACTGCACTGAAAAGTACTCTCTCCAAGTCCAATACAAATAGTAGCACAGCTTCTAAGCAGTGTGTCAAGCCATATCAGAACAAAAAAACATCAATCAACCAGGAACCAGACCTGATGCAACTCAGTTGCTCTGCTGCAATGTTTTTGAGAACAAAACTATTATTTTTAGAACACCAAAGCAATAGCCCCAGAATGGAATCCTCTGTGCAGTTTGGAAAACCTCCTCCAGAGGGGAAGACTTAGAGCAAAAATACATGTCTGTTTTTTCACTTATTGCCCCCCCCCCTTTATTAAAGTAATTCATGATGCATATAAACACTAAGCATTGGAGCAATAGTTGTATACACAGCCATGAGACCTTGCTCATTTGCCTTGCGTCAGATTAGCTTCCACATCACATCATCATTAGGAACTGACAGTGTAAAAATCTGCTTGTGTGCTGTACTGATTTTATAAGAAACCAATATCACTCTAGAGCTTCTGGGAGGCTCAGATACATCACTAACACAAACACGAAGCATAGTCTCTGGGTTCAGTTAGTTCTTAGAAATGGAGAACTGCTAGAGCAATTCTGTGCTTGTAAATCTGAATGATACAAGGTAAGCTATGTTAACATGACTGTTGCAAGGCTCAAACAGTACATTTGGAATGTATTTTGTTATATTTAAATGCCCTTTTATAATCTAAAACAGCCAGGCACTTCTCATGTGCACTAGTTCCAGAGCTAACCTACTGTTAGACATCCCCTAGGGGTGCTAGAAGAAATTAGTGACATTTTTGGCCCAAGCTTAAGGCCAAGCTAAAATATTCATGGTTCACCCCAGAACAACAGAAGAATGGAAGGCAATCTCTGTTTTCTATCTAAAAAATCCATGACAAAATAGCAAATCAAGATAAAGTTTCAAAAAAGAAATCCTAGATGGCACAACTTTACAAATTACATTATATATAACTGCCTAAATATAGGGTCCAAATTAGGGGGGGGGGGGATTTAGGTCCTGGAACACTTATCTGAAACTTTTTTTTATACAGCAATGGCTTAAGATTGCATCAGCAAAGAATATACATCTCTGAACTTGAGATATTTAACAAGGAATTTATTTTTCCTCACAATTTCATCATTTTCAAGAATATTATTCATAAACTTCAGACTGACTTTCAGTGAAATAAATTGTAAAAGTCAAGCTGTCACTTGTATAATTTATGAAGCTCAAGCACATTTAGAGAACCTTTAATCTGTTATTGACCTGCTTAATCTTCAGCTATAACTCATCATCTCAGTGTGGGGGAGCATTAAAATGTCTTTAAAAGGCACTTACATTTTATCAAACCAGTAGTTGATGAACAAGCTGCTTTTTACCACAAAATGTAGCGCTAAATAGGGTAAATTAAGTAGTTTCCAAAGCATTTGTAAGCACTGCCATTCAAACTTGTTATTGCTTAATAATGTACTAAGAAGCCAGAAGGTAATTGCCAACAATTACCTTGGAAAGGCTTAATAAGTGAATCACAGGGCAATTATATATGCACTCAGTACTGAAATGTGACCAAAATATACTGCAATCAAACTGAATGCCTCTACCAAGAGTCAGCTTCAATATCCAAGCTTTAAAATGACCATTATCCCATTCTGACCTTTACAATCATTATGTGTGAGATCAAGAGAGTATCCAAACAATCCACACGCACACACACACACACACACTAGAGTTGCAGTCCAGCTGGATCATGTGCCTGTGCTGCTCTCAGCTCCAACCCATGATCGAAGCACATGACTGAGCTGGGCTGGATTATAGCTCATTGAGAGCTCTCACACCAACCTGTGCCTGCTTCCTGTACTGCCATGCTCACACTCTTCTACTGTAATCATCATTAAGGCACGGGTTTAAACACAGAAATGTTGCCAATATAACAATCATGCACATGCATAAAAACAAAGCCGCAATTAGGCTTCACAGGAATCATCTTTAGTTTCCAATCAAATATCCATCACCTGTGTAGTTTATTGTCATTTATTATAGATTAAATGCTGTCTCTATTCTTACTAAAAAATAGAAATCCACTGACACAAATGTAATTGTCAAAGAAGACAATAGATAATGCCTTTAGTAAATTGTTTTCTTGTTTTTTTCCTCTTCTACTAAGAATTAGGAAAAGAGTCTATATTATTTTTAAGGTATGTTTGAGGAATTATTATACAGAAATACAAGATTACAGCTAAATTCAATAATTGTGAAGTATTCCTTTAAAGATCTAATTATTCAAATGTTCTGTAATTAGGATATATCTACAGCGGTGTGGGTCAGAATTGGCCTATGAGGAGTTTTGATCCAAAAGACAGTTACTCTAAACTCTCCCATTTCACAGAATGAGAATAACAATGTACATTTTTATTATAATCAAAGTTCATACATCCTTATTTTTAATCAGGCTTTGTAAATTGAGTGATATCCCTTTATAGAACCATTTTTTAATCAGTCCAGTCCAGTTTCAAAGCTATGAACAAGGCCCACCCAGAGTGGCTTTCTCACCTGCCTTTTTTTTTTTCAGAATTCCTGCAAAAAAATAAACTATTAACAAGTTATTCATTTACTTCTGTGTTTACTTATTTTGTGCCCCTCTACATTTAATGTGAACTTAACATCCAAAAGTTAATCTATTTCTTAACGGGGGGGATAAAAACCGCTGTGTGGAAATGATGAAATGCTGAGAAACCTGGTGGCAGTGTATACTCCGTTTTGGAAGTTGTGATTTAGGGAAGAAAAGCAGGTGCTTACTGCACTTGGGTTCAAGAATCTCCTG